>NC_069499.1:1342566491-1343203991 GCF_027579735.1 Bombina bombina
GAGTCAGAGAACAGTCTACGTTATCTGAAGCTACAAATATAACAAGTCATAGCTGCCCAGATATGCCAAGGGCCAACGGAGCGGTTTAGGGAGCTTAGCAAACACAGTGTCTCATACCTTAGCACCTTGCCCACAGCCTGCAGTACCATCTTGCAACTGAAGCCAGTTTTAGGGCTGCCGGTTAGGAGGGATCTGTCGGGGGAAATGGATTCAGGGGGCCCCACCATCCTCAGACCAGAGGGATCCCCCTCTGGAATTGTGAGCGCAGCCCAAAGACAAGACAGGCTCCTAAACTTCCCAACAAATAAAGCAGATGAGGGAACTGAGCACTCTGTGTCCCTCCTACAGTGCCGGAGAGAGGAGGAGAGCAGGGAGTGTTAGAGGATTCGGAATACCATTTATTTAAAGCATACTCTGTACCGAGTGGACAGTCTGGGGCAGGCAGGCACGCACGTAGTTAATATAATATACGTTAAGAGGCTCAGGCTGGGGATGAAAGGGAGGCACTTCTCAGTGTCACATCTCACATGTACTGCGTGCTTTCAAAACTGACTTCGGAACGGCAATATTACAAAATGACATTCTTGAAAAACAGAATTTGTTATTGCCGTTCCGAAGTCTGGTGGGGCCCCCTGAATCCATTTCCCCCGAGAGATCCCTCCTAAGCGGCAGCCCTAAAACTGGCATCATTTGCAACAAGATGGTACTGAAAGCTGTGAGCCTCTTAACATATTATTAACTGTGTGCCTGCCTGCTTGCCCCAGTGCCCACTCAGTAAAAACACGATTCAATCAACACTAATCAATAATAATACAGACACCTAGATTTAGAGGTCTGCGTTATCCGTCAAAAGCAGCGTTAAGGGGTCCTAACGCTGCTTTTTACCGCCCGCTGGTATTTAGAGTCAGTCAGGAAAGGGTCTAACGCTCACTTTCCAGCCGCAACTTTTCCATACCGCAGATCCCCTTACGCCAATTGCGTATCCTATCTTTTCAATGGGATCTTCCTAACGCCGGTATTTAGAGTCTTGGCTGAAGTGAGCTGTACACCCTCTACCGACAAGACTTCAGCCGCAGAAAAAAGTCAGGAGTTAAGAGCTTTATGGGCTAACACCGGTTTATAAAGCTCTTAACTACTGTGCTCTAAAGTACACAAACACCCATAAACTACCTATGTACCCCTAAACCGAGGCCCCCCCACATCGCCGCCACTCTAATAAAAAATTTTAACCCCTAATCTGCTGACCGCACACCGCCGCCACTTACATTATCCCTATGTACCCCTAATCTGCTGCCCCTAACATCGCCGACACCTACATAATATTTATTAACCCCTAATCTGCCCCCCCAACGTCGCCGTTACCTTACCTACACTTATTAACCCCTAATATGCCGACTGGACCTCGCCGCCACTATAATAAATGTATTAAACCCTAAAACGCCTCACTCCCGCCTCGAAAACCCTATAATAAATATTATTAACCCCTAATCTGCCCTCCCTAACATCGTTGACAACTAACTTCAAGTATTAACCCCTAATCTGCCGACCGGACCTCGCCGCTACTCTAATAAATGTATTAACCCCTAAAGCTAAGTCTAACCCTAACACCCCCCTAAGTTAAATATAATTTTTATCTAACAAAATAAATTATTTCTTATTAAAAAAAATAATCCTATTTAAAGCTAAATACTTACCTATAAAATAAACCCTAATATAGCTACAATATAAATAATAATTACATTGTAGCTATTTTAGGATTTATATTTATTTTACAGGCAACTTTGTATTTATTTTAACTAGGTACAATAGCTATTAAATAGTTATTTACTATTTAATAGCTACCTAGTTAAAATAATTACAAAATTACCTGTAAAATAAATCCTAACCTAAGTTACAATTAAACCTAACACTACACTATCAATAAATTAATTAACTAAACTACTTACAATTAAATCAACTAAATTAAAAAAAACAAACACTAAATTACAAAAAAAAAAAAAGATTACAAGAATTTTAAACTAATTACACCTACTCTAAGTCCCCTAAAAAAATAACAAAGCCCCCCAAAATAAAAAAAATGCCCTACCCTATTCTAAAATAAAAAGTTAACAACTCTATAACCTTACCAGCCCTTAAAAGGGCTTTTTGCGGGGCATGCCCCAAAGAAATCAGCTCTTTTGCCTGTAAAAAAAAAAACATACAATACCCCCCCCCCCAACATTACAACCCACCACCCACATACCCCTAATCTAACCCACCCAAACCCCCCTTAAAAAACCTAACACTAAGCCCCTGAAGATCCTCTTACCTTGTCTTCACCCAGCCGGGTACCATCCGATACGTCCAGAAGAGGGTCCGAAGTCTTCATCCTATCCGGCCAGAAGAGGTCCTCCAGAGCAGGGGTCAGCAACCTTGTCACCCCAGATGTTTTGGAACTACATTTCCCGTGATACTCAGCTAGCCTAAACAGTGCCTGAGCATTATGGGAAATGTAGTTCCAAAACATCTAGGGTGCCAAGGTTGCTGATCCCTGCTCCAGAGGGTCCAAAGTCTTCATCCAGGCGGCATCGTCTATCTTCTTCTATCCGGAGCGGAGCGGGTCCATCTTGAAGCAGCCGGCGCGGATCCATCCTCTTCTTCCGACGTCCTAACACCGAATGAAGGTTCCTTTAAATGACGTCATCCAAGATGGCGTCCCTCGAATTCCGATTGGCTGATAGGATTCTATCAGCCAATCGGAATTAAGGTAGGAAAAATCTGATTGGCTGATTGAATCAGCCAATCAGATTCATGTTCAATCGGATTGGCTGTTCCGATCAGTTTAGTTAATTAATTTATTGATAGTGTAGTGTTAGGTTTAATTGTAACTTAGGTTAGGATTTTGTAATTATTTTAACTAGGTAGCTATTAAATAGTAAATAACAATTTAATAGCTATTGTACCTAGTTAAAATAAATACAAAGTTGCCTGTAAAATAAATATAAATCCTAAAATAGCTACAATGTAATTATTATTTATATTGTAGCTATATTAGGGTTTAATTTACAGGTAAGTATTTAGCTTTAAATAGGATTAACTTTTTTAATAAGAAATAATTTATTTCGTTAGATAAAAATTATATTTAATTTAGGGGGGGTGTTAGGATTAGATTTAGCTTTAGGTCCGGTCGGCAGATTAGGGGTTAATACTTGAGTTAGGTGTCGCAGATGTTAGGGAGGGCAGATTAGGGGTTAATACTATTTATTATAGGGTTTGCGAGGCGGGAGTGCGGCGGTTTAGGGGTTAATACATTTATTATAGTGGTGTCGAGGTCCGGTCGGCAGATTAGGGGTTAATAAGTGTAGGTAAGGTAGCAGCGACGTTGGGGCGGCAGATTAGGGGTTAATAAATATAATATAGGGGTTGGCGATGTTGTGGGCAGCAGATTAGGGGTACATAGGTATAATGTAGGTTGCAGTGGTGTCCGGAGCGGCAGATTAGGGGTTAATAATAAAATGCAGGGGATAGCGGGGGCAGCAGATTATGGGTTAAGTGTAAGGTTAGGGGTGTTTAGACTCGGGGTTCATGTTAGGGTGTTAGGTGCAGACTTAGAGAGTGTTTCCCCATAGGAAACAATGGGGCTGCGTTAGGAGCTGAACGCTGCTTTTTTGCAGGTGTTAGGTTTTTTTTCAGCCAAACTGCCCCATTGTTTCCTATGGGGGAATCGTGCACAAGCACATTTTTCCAGCTAGCCGCTACCGTAAGCAACGCTGGTATTGAGAGTTGAAGTGGCGGTAAATATGCCTCTACGCTCCCTTTTTGGAGCCTAACGCAGCCCTTCAAAGAACTCTCAATACCAGCGTTATTTAAAAGGTGCGGGGGGGGAAAAAACATGCGTAGCGAATGCACCCCTTTGGCCGCAAAACTCTAAATCTAGGCGAGAATTAGTGCACTCACTGCTCAAGTCAACACCAAGCACCTACACGATAATAGGGAACGGAGTTTCAAACGGCTGCAGTAATAGAAAAGCTAGTACATTTACCTCGCAGTCAGTCACAGAGTTCTGGCGGGTAAAAGTAACATTAATATTGCATCTGAAATGTATCAATTTCAGGAGCAGAGCAGCCATTAGTCAATAATTGCAAAGTACTGCACAAAAAATGTTCCGGTTGTCAATTTGAAAGCACTGCACTGGCCACAAAAAAAAAATCATGTTGAAGAAAATTCTATGCTTAACGGACCTGGCCGTTCTTTTTCTGCAGGCAGGCTCCAGTTTCTGCGATAAGATCGCAGATCGCACTATGTTCTGCCTTGGGGGCTATCTTTATTTGAAAAAGAAGGCATCTAAGCTAAGGAGCCAGCCAATTTTTGATTCAGTACACTGGACAGCAATTGGTGGGTGAATTTATCCACCAATCAGCAAGAACAACCCAGGTTGTTCAACAAAAATGGGCCAGCATCTAAACTTACATTCTTGCTTTTCAAATAAAGATACCAAGAGAATGAAGACATTTTGATAATAGGAGTAAATTAGAAAGTTGCTTAAAATTGGGTTCAGTGTCCCTTTAAGGCAGTAATCATTTCCTAGCAGATAATCACTTACCTGTCAGTGCTTCCAGATGCCAATAAATACTCATTGGGGTGGAATTCAACAACATTAACAGGTCCAGTGTGCTGTGAAAACTCAGATATTAGCTTTCCAGCACTTAACTCCCATAGCTGTAGGAATAAATGACCAAAGAATTTCATAAGTAATAACACATGACAAAGAAAATAAGTCCAGGTCAAACCTTACAACCTTCATAACATACATATACACAATTCCTCTTTATGAATGTTACCCTTGGTCTTTACCTTTATAGAGTGATCATCTGAAGAAGATGCTAACCATTTCCCATCTGGGCTAAACCGGAGGCATCTGACTGGTTGTGTATGACCCTGTAAGGTGGTAAAGGCACAAAAAGAAAACAACTGAGAGCCACATGATCTAATGATTTTTGTTCTGGCGAGATTATCTAAGAGATCTTGTCAGTACTGTGAGGTCCCTCAAGTCATTTTAAAAAGGCAAGTTTTATCTTGAGAGCAGTTTATCTCACTATGCAGAGTTCTGGACGTGAAGAGGAGACATCTACATTACAATATAATCCTCAAGAATACAAATATTTTCTTTTTATTGTGTGCGTTTGTGTATAAATGTATCTCATGCAAATCACAGACAATTATGATATTTACCTTATATCTGAACACACAACCTTTTCTGCGCACATCCCATATCTACAAAATAGGAAATCAAATGTTAAGTGCTTAAATAGACAGAGAGCATAGGCTTAACTAACAACATGCACACTAATGTAACTGACTAGAGAATCTAACACTGATACGTTCGTAGCTGATTAACAATAATTTGTATAGTTGTCTGTACTACTCAGAAAATATTTGTAGAATTACAGTAAATCATGATAAACCAAACTTCTGCGAACCAGATAATAAAAAAAGAAAAAAAAGGGAAGGAGGATCAATTTAACCAAAGTTTGGCTAAACAGAACTTGAATAAAGAGAGAGAAAAGAGAGAGAAAAGAGAGAGAAAAGAGAGAGAAAAGAGAGAGAAAAGAAAAAGAGAAAGAGAAAGAGAAAGAAAAGAGAAAGAAAAGAGAGAGAAAAGAGAAAGAGAAAAGAGAAAAGAGAAAAGAGAAAAGAGAAAAGAGAAAAGAGAAAAGAGAAAAGAGAAAAGAGAAAAGAGAAAAGAGAAAAGAGAAAAGAGAAAAGAGAAAAGAGAAAAGAGAAAAGAGAAAAGAGAAAAGAGAAAAGAGAAAAGAGAAAAGAGAAAAGAGAAAAGAGAAAAGAGAAAAGAGAAAAGAGAAAAGAGAAAGAGAAAGAGAGAAAGAGAAAGAGAGAAAGAGAAAGAGAAAGAGAGAGAAAGAAAGAAAGAAAGAAAGAAAGAAAGAAAGAGAGAGATATAGATATATATATAGATATATATCTATATCTATCTCATGCGCATTGGGAGAATTCTGGTGAAAGCAAATGCTGAAGATAGTGGCCATATTCGTCAATTTTTGGAGTCTGCACAGATATAAGTGTGTTGGACTTCCAAAAGAAGAAATCCGGCTTAGTAAATTGACGATATATAATGTTTATTTAAACATGTCCCTAATACTGTACATACATAATTATAAAATGTCTGTGACGTTTCCTACCCGACTCCGCCCAGCAGCTACTTCCGTGTTTTACTGTTTCCTAACAGAGCGGTCCCACCCTCTCTCCATCGGCTAAAAGCGTGCCTCATGAACGAGCACCCTCAGTAAATTGCATTCCTCGCGTTCAACGCATGCACATAGTAATGTAATGTTGAAATGTTCAGGGGGGAACGATGATTGGATGCGGACATAGAGGTAGCATGTCAATCAAGTTGCATAACGTCGGGCGGAGGAAACAATACGAACGGCGAATAAGTAAATGATAAAAATTTACACTATTTAGTGAAATAAAAAAATAAAAAAGATAAATTAAAGTTATGCTTAATTTCTATTTAGTTTAAGATGGCGTAAAGTACTTCGCTAAACATCCCTTATTTCTCCACTTTAAAATGATATCTGAATAAGAAAGGACATACTTTATTACTATCCTTAAATATTTTCTTATATCATAATTCTCTTCTATCTAAATGTTGAACCTGATGAATAGTGCAATTAAAAAGGGACATTAAAAGGGACAGTCTAGTCAAAATTAAACTTTCATCTCACATACTGAACCAGACGTTTTCAAAATGCACATGGACAGTTACTTTCAGGATATCAATCTTCCCTCCTTGGACGAGAAGGCAAAATTAGACCTTGCTTCCTCTGTCACAGTAGAAGAACTACAAATAGCTATCAAAGACATGCCATCTGGCAAAAGCCCAGGTCCAGATGGTTTTACCCCCAGATACTATAAACTGCTTAACAAAACATTATCCCCCCACTTAATTAGGCCTTTTAATTCTTAAAGGAACAACCCCTCTTTATCTGACCCACTTTTAGAAGCACATATTACCGTCATCCCTAAGCCTAGGAAACCAGCTTCATGTCCAGAGAATTTCAGGCCCATCTCACTTATAAACACAGACATGAAATTGCTAGCTAAAGTCCTCGCCAACAGGCTAAATAAATACTTACCAAACCTAATTGCTACAGACCAAGTTGGGTTTATCCCAGGGCGAGAGGCCCGAGACAACACTATTAAAATTTTTCAACTAATAAACCACACTAAGGTCACAAAAACCCCTCTAGTACTGTTTGCAACAGACGCAGAGAAGGCCTTCGACCGAGTTTGTTGGTCTTTTCTGCGTAGGACTATGATGGAAATGGGCATCCCAACGTCCTTTCTAAATACATCCATGGCCTTATACTCTTCCCCGAACGCAAAAATCAGAATTAATGGTACTCTCTCTCAATCCTTCAGAATTAACAATGGCACTAGACAGGGCTGCCCTTTGTCCCCACTTCCCTTTGCCATGAATATGGAGGTTCTGGCTCAGAAGGTCAGAAATAACAAAGAAATTACGGGAATGGTGGTGGGAGAGGTTGAATATAAACAAGCCCTATATGCAGACAATGCTCTATTCTCATTGACAAAAGCTGAGACATCTATCCCAGCACTCCTAGAAGAAATGGATACAGTAAGTTTTCTAACTTCCAACTAAATATTTCTAAATCTGAACTCCTTAATATCAACACTAACCCAAATTACATACAACACTTAAGCAACATACATAACATTCCCATTACCCCGCATAAACTAAAATACTTAGGGATTTACTTAACCCCCTCCACTCAAGATTTATATAAGCTCAATTATCTCACCATAAAAAATTAAATAATCAGAGATTTATCGTCTTGGAAAAATAAAAAGCTTTCGAGGATTGGGAGGATTGGAGTTCTAAAGATGAACATCCTACCACACATCTTGTACTTGTTCCAAACCCTTCCCATACTGCTCCCTGAGGGATATATAGCCCAATTACAAAAAGCTTTTGAACAATACATATGGGATAGCTCCAGGCCCAGAATCCCAAGAAAAACCATGCATCTCCCTAGGGACACTACAACACATTGTAGAATGGGCACACAATTCCAACGATAGGGCATGGATCCATATAGACAGACATATCTTTAAAATAAACAATGTGGCATCGTTGGGTTGGAGGCCGCGCCAAAGAAGATCCAAACTAATCGACAGCTATCATGTCACGGCTGGCATATTTTCAGAGTGGGATAAAATCTTGTCCACTAGCACGCACATTTCCTCAAAAGAAGCCTCACTTACCCCTATATTGGAACACATAGAGCTCCCGTATTGCCGTTTAGGCTTCACCACACTTCAACCATACAGCCTTCGGACAGGGTCCGCTCATTTTATTTCGGTGGAGGGCAGATTGAAGACACAATCTAAACTAGAAGAAGCTCACGGGGAGATTTTCTCCTCGTGGCTTCATTACCATCAGTTAGTGCACTTTATTTCTCACCATAAACACAAAGAGGATCTTGGAAGGAAGCTCACGCCCTTCGAGACCCTATGCATCTCACCAACTGTCCCTACACACCTCATTTCCAAGCTTAGCAAAATAGTATCTAATAACTAATTGTCACATCTCCCTTCCTATACACATTCATGGACAAAAGAATTAGGGTACGAGGTGGATGAAGAGACATGGCACTGCGCCTTTCGGTTAACTAAAAAATCCTCAGTTTCGGCAATAATTCAGGAAATCCACATAAAGCTCCTATGTAGGTAGTACTTAACCCAGTCACGCCTGCACAAAATATTTCATCACTTAACAATACATGCTGGAGAGGATCCAGAGAGGAAGGCTCCTTCCTTCACATTTGGTGGTCGTGCCCCAGGCTGGAGGGGTTTTGGCCAGCCGTCTTATCGGAGATATCTGAGATCTTGGGATCTGAGATTCACCACAATCCAAACACTATCCTGTTCCTTGAGCTCCCCAAGCTAGTTGGGATGGGTAAACAACCTTAATTATTAATCATGCTCACTGCGGCTAAAAAACTCATACCAAAACATTGGAAATCCCAAACAATCCCCTCCAAGGAAGAATGGAAGGCAACAGTCTCTGACCTCCTCTCTCTTGAGAGATACCACTATCTAAAAACGCATAAACTAGAGGTCCACGAGATGATGCTAGCACTCTGGTCTAGAACGATATAACTTTAGAAGTCTAGCCCTGTTCAATATTCTCCTCAAAACAAGCAGATGGAAATATTTTATTTTTTTCCTCTCGTCCTCCCTCTTTTTTTTCCTCTCTTACCCCCATAATCTTGTATTTCTCTCTCTTTTTTCTTCTTCAAATATGAAAACCTCTGTAAAAGTTTGTATTTACCCTTGTTAAACACATGAAAAATGTAAAAATTCTTTAAGCATCTTGAGAAAGTTCATCGTTCAATATAACACTGGACTATGGTTTATAATTTCTCTTGTATACCTAATCCTTGTTGGAATATGCAATTTTGGTTTATCATGCTAAAATATGGTGATCTGAGACTTTTAGTTCCACAACATTGTGTTCAAAGCTATATCCCATGTTTTTCTTTATGTTTGTCTAAATATGCTACCTTGTCATTCTCAATATCTTAATAAAGATTTATATAAAAAAAAAAAAAAAAAAAACTTTCACGATTCAGATAGGGCATGCAATTTTAAACAACTTTCCAATTTACTTGTATCAAATTTTCTTTGTTCTCTTGGTATTCTTTGTTGAAAGCTAAACTTAGGTAGGCTCAAATGCTAATTTCTAAGCCCTTGAAGGCTGCCTCTTATCTCAGGGCATTTTGAGTTTTTCACAGCTAGAGGGTGTTAGTTCATGTGTGCCTTATAGATAACATTGTACTAGGAGTTACCCAGGAGCCAGCACCGATTGGCTAAAATACAAGTCTGTCAAAAGAACTGAAATAAGGGGGAAGTCTGCAAAGGCTTAGATACAAGGTAATCACCCAGATAAAAAGTGTATTAATATAACCATGTTGGTTATGCAAAACTGGGGAATGGATAATAAAAAAAAAAGGTATTTATCTTTTTAAGCAATAAAAATGTAGTAGTCTGTCCCTCTACCTATTTATTACCTGTACGTTTAAAAGAAAAAAAAAAGGGGAGTAGTTGTATATCCGTAATGGACAGAATTTGGTCTCTAACCCGAACAGAAAAAAAATAAATAATAATAATAATAATAATAATAATAATAATAATAATAATAATAATAATAATATATAATAGGGCTGGGCGATATTGGCAAAAAAAAAATAAAAAAAATCACAATTTCTTTGAGAGAAAAAAAAAACACGATTAAATCGCAATTTTCTTATAAATGACTATAACACCTTCATTTTGCATTCTAAAGTTTATTTAACACTACAGAATCTTAATGTACATGTTTCTCAATGTCCAATACACTCTTGGAGCATAAAAATACAAGACAAAAAATAGTTCAAATAAAAATTGCTGCCTGTGATGTGATTAAATAGTAGCCACTAGCCAGTTATTAGGTCTTATGACACACAACATTGTCATGTTTTCTTGGAGAGTCATTCTAACTGTGGACAGTGGTATGATTAACAAATGAAGCAGTATAAGCCACATACAATATATATATATATATATTATATATCTGATCATAATTCCTTCTACCTTGAAAAAGGCCCCAGTTCCAGCTGAAGAAAAACAGTCCCAAAGCATGATGCTGCTACCACCATGCTTCACTGTGGGTATGGTGTTCTTTTGGTGATGTGCAGTGTTGTTTTTGCGCCAAACATATCTTTTGGAATTATTGCCAAAAAGTTCAACCTTGGTTTCATCAGATCATAACACCTTTTCTCACATGCTTTTGGGAGACTTCAGATGTGTTTTTGCAAAATGTAGCCTGGCTTGGATGTTTTTCTTCATAAGAAAAGGCTTTTGTCTTGCCACTCTACCCCATAGCCCAGACATATGAAGAATACGGGAGATTGTTGTCAAATGTACCACACAGCCAGTAGTTGCCAGATATTCCTGTAGCTCCTTTAATCTTACTGTAGGCGTCTTCGTAGCCTCCCAGACCAGTTTTCTTCTCGTATTTTCATCAATTTTGCAGGGACGTCCAGTTCTTGGTAATGTTACTGTTGTGCCATATGTTCTCCACTTGATGATGACTGTCTTCACTGTGTTCCATGGTATATCTAATGCCTTGGAAATTCTTTTGTACCTGTCATGTCTCATTATGAAAGACTATCCCTTTAAGGATTGCTCTCCTCCCTTTTCCTTCCCAATAAAAGGAACAACAATCCCATCATTCCTTGCTTGATTATGGATGTATACTGAGTCTAATTTGAAGCTAACTTTACAGACTGATGCAGACTTAAACTTATATGATTCTTATATCAGTGATAAATTTATATTAACTTGACCTCCTTTATTTGATCTATACTAACCACAACAGTGTCTAAGGTTTATTGAAGGTAATCTTACATCTCATCTATATCACTGGAACTGCGATCAAACATTTTCCTTAAGGCTGCAGCCGTTAATTGTATGTGTGCACACGAAGCCGGTGACGTCACCAGAAGCCGACAAGAGCCGGACACAGACTACACGGTACAGATAACGCTCAAGCCTTAAATGTTAGACACGCTGCAACAGTAGAGTAAAAGGATTACTATAACACCGGACAGGTATGTGAGGATATAAAGAGACTTTTGAAACTAAAGAAACTTTAATATCTTTCATAATGCTTAAATGTATAAACGGACTTACATATATAAATCATTGCACTTAAATGACCTTTTTAGTTGTTATCCTGGATATTGCAAACCGGTTACCTCCGGTACTAAAACATTTATGTTTCTCACAAAATAAAGTTTCACCGACTCCTGAGGCATTAATATTTAAATCATCTTGTTTTTGGAATACTCTGTTCAAAGAAAATAATTTCATCTGAACTATTCCATTCCTTTTTTCAATTAAAGATTAAAGTATATTTTTCTTTAATATATTGCAGCATGTGAAAAGATTTCCTTGTTATGCAAACTTTCTTTTGTTATATACGAATGTCTACCTCTAGTTTAGAATTTCTATTGTGTACTGGCTTACAATTATTTAGTTTACATTAAAAGTTGCTTCCATTCTGTTCCCTTTCTACTAAGTATTGTTTAAAGGGTTGCATTGCAAGCAGACATTCATATTAAAGTAGTTGAACTCAATTGATATTATGTATACTCAGTTGAAGCATAGTGTTTATAATTTAATAAATGAAAAATTATATCACAGTACCCTTCTCCTGACTGAGAGCTTCCAAAGCATCAGAGGGATCTCATTGTTAAAAGGTGTCTGTGGACCATGGCTTTTGCTGTGGGATGCGACTAAGAAAATTTCAGGAAAGACCAACTAGAGCAGCTGAACTTTATTTGGAGTTAATCAGAGGCACTTTAAATGATGGCAGGTGTATGCTGACTCCTATTTAACATGATTTTGAATGTGATTGCTTAATTCTGAACACAGCTACATCCCCATTTATGCAACCACATTATTTTGTTTTTTTTTTGTTTTCTTCCCTCCACCTAAAAGATTTCAGTTTGTTTTTCAATTGAGTTGTACAGTTTATAGGTTACATTAAAAAGGTGTAACAAGTTCTGAAAATGATTTATCTTTGTCTCATTTTTTTACAAGAGCGAGAGAGCGCGAGCGAGCGGTCAGAGGCTGGTGAGGCACTGATACGCCCTAGAAGCCCATATATGAACCCAATAGAGGTAGCTTAAAGTTACAATTAAATTATAAGGTTGCAAAAGGGCAATTAGCATTATTTAGAGCAAACGTATACAGGTAAGAAACTAATTAAGTTCTGATTATATAGGCAAATACAGTTCCACTATTTATACTCATTGATGACAAATGAAAAAATTTACTCTGAGGAAAAGCAGTGTGCTGGGCTTACACATTCATGCTACATGCTCAAGAAAATAGTGCTTTGCTGACTTAGTCTCTTGGTGAAACCGTGACCCCTTACCACGGCCATGGGGTATTTCCGGAAAACTAAAAAGCGGCAAGGCTTGTGTACTGAAGGAGGCAGTAAAACCTAGGGATCAATATAACCTCACCGTGACCTGACACTGCTAGCGAAGTAATCAGTGCTTTTCTAGCACACTCAATGTGTGTGATTCTTAAAATGTACTTCCCTGCAGCCCGCCCGAAACATAAATAAACTAGCAGTTTCGGGCGGGCTGCAGGAAGTACATTTTGAGAATCAAACACATTGTCCAACGTGCCTCTGCTTACAGCCCAGTTGAGTGTGCTAGTGCAGCTCTGACTACTTTGCTAGCAGTGTCAGGGAAGGCATAGGAGGACTTAAATTTAGTAGTGAACCACACACCTGCCCAAATGATGCATTCCCTACAAACTCATGGAGCTATCCCAGATCCTGTCTGGCACTCACCAATGTCGTTCAAAGAGGATGGAGTATAACACTTACGTGCTTCCAGGGGCCTGCTTGTCAAATCAAATCACGCAACCCTGCTTAATTCACAATCTATCAGTTGGAATTAGAGGAGGAGTGTATACCAACACATGACATCAAATTATTTAACCCTGAAGGTGTTAAATATTAGCATAGCATATTTTGTGCTATTTGTACTAGGTGTGCACACCTCCAGGGTTAAATCCTGTCATGTATTGGTATACATATATTATGTCTTGACTATTGGTGATATATGGATTAGAGATGTAACTCCATTATTAAGATATTAAATCTTTTGATTAATTTATAAAAAAAAAAGAGTGCTCGATTCCCTACGATGCAATCTTGCCAATGTCACGGATCACAGTCCTTACACAGCTCCGGTATTGCGGGAGCTATTTTAGGTGAAAGTTAGTGTCCTGTGTGTTATTTCTACACATTTTGTGCCACAGGTCTCAGGAGCTCTTTCAGTTTGCTGCCATCGGCCTGCGTGGCTAGGCTCCGCCCCCTGGCAGTTTATTTTTAGATTATGGGGTGTTTTAATTTTGGGTTTTTTTTTTATTTTCAGAGGGATTAGGTTTAATTTTGTAAACTTTGGTAATTTGTTTTTTATTTTCTGTAATGTTAGCCTTTTTTTTTTTTTGTAACTTTCGTATATTTTAGTTTAGGTAATTTGTGTTAATTTAGGGGGTGTTAGGTTAAGTTAGGTTAGGGGGCTTAGTAATTAGTTATTTGCGTTGTGGGGGGTTTGCGGTTTAGGGGTTAATAGGGTAAATAGGTTTATTACGATGTGGGGGGTTTGCGGTTTAGGGGTTAATAGGGTAATTAGGTTTATTGCGATGTGGGGGTTTTGCGGTTTAGGGGTTAATAGGGTAATTAGGTTTATTGCGATGTGGGGGTTTAGGGGTTAATAGGGTAATTAGGTTTATTGCGATGTGGGGGTTTAGGGGTTAATAGGGTAATTAGGTTTATTGCGATGTGGGTGGTTGACGGTTAAGGGATTAAGGGGTTAATTACTTTATTATTTTGCGATGTGCGGGTTTGCGGTGTAGATGTTAATACTTCGTGTGGGAGGTTCAGGGTTTTTTTTTTTATACATCGTGCGGGCGGTGTGACAGTAGAAGTTTCATTTTAAGAATGGCTCATGTGCAACCCAGAAATAAAATAGGAGTCATCATTTGGATTGTTTTAAATCAGGTGATTTAGGACTAAGCTTTGATATAGTGCCGAGCTTGTTATATACACATAGCCCTAGATTGATGGGAGTTATTTGAATTGATGTGCACCATTATCTGTTTGCACAATTATTATCTGGTTGCTTGCTATTGCTGATTATATGTACTGTATGGATAAATGTGTAAGGCCTTGTACTTTTATTAATATATAGTCCTTAGGGGAAAACATTTTTTATCCGATTAGTCGAAAAAATAAAATCGGCCGATTAATCGATTATGAAAAACAGAATTTATGTTTACCTGATAAATTACTTTCTCCAACGGTGTGTCCGGTCCACGGCGTCATCCTTACTTGTGGGATATTCTCTTCCCCAACAGGAAATGGCAAAGTGCCCAGCAAAGCTGGTCACATGATCCCTCCTAGGCTCCGCCTACCCCAGTCATTCGACCGACGTAAAGGAGGAATATTTGCATAGGAGAAACCATATGATACCGTGGTGACTGTAGTTAAAGAAAATAAATTATCAGACCTGATTAAAAAACCCGGGCGGGCCGTGGACCGGACACACCGTTGGAGAAAGTAATTTATCAGGTAAACATAAATTCTGTTTTCTCCAACATAGGTGTGTCCGGTCCACGGCGTCATCCTTACTTGTGGGAACCAATACCAAAGCTTTAGGACACGGATGAAGGGAGGGAGCAAATCAGGTCACCTAAATGGAAGGCACCACGGCTTGCAAAACCTTTCTCCCAAAAATAGCCTCAGAAGAAGCAAAAGTATAAAACTTGTAAAATTTGGTAAAAGTGTGCAGTGAAGACCAAGTCGCTGCCCTACATATCTGATCAACAGAAGCCTCGTTCTTGAAGGCCCATGTGGAAGCCACAGCCCTAGTGGAATGAGCTGTGATTCTTTCAGGAGGCTGCCGTCCGGCAGTCTCATAAGCCAATCTGATGATGCTTTTAATCCAAAAAGAGAGAGAGGTAGAAGTTGCTTTTTGACCTCTCCTTTTACCAGAATAAACAACAAACAAGGAAGATGTTTGTCTAAAATCCTTTGTAGCATCTAAATAGAATTTTAGAGCGCGAACAACATCCAAATTGTGCAACAAACGTTCCTTCTTTGAAACTGGATTCGGACACAAAGAAGGCACGACTATCTCCTGGTTAATGTTTTTGTTAGAAACAACTTTCGGAAGAAAACCAGGTTTAGTACGTAAAACCACCTTATCTGCATGGAACACCAGATAAGGAGGAGAACACTGCAGAGCAGATAATTCTGAAACTCTTCTAGCAGAAGAAATTGCAACCAAAAACAAAACTTTCCAAGATAATAACTTAATATCAACGGAATGTAAGGGTTCAAACGGAACCCCCTGAAGAACTGAAAGAACTAAGTTGAGACTCCAAGGAGGAGTCAAAGGTTTGTAAACAGGCTTGATTCTAACCAGAGCCTGAACAAAGGCTTGAACATCTGGCACAGCTGCCAGCTTTTTGTGAAGTAACACAGACAAGGCAGAAATCTGTCCCTTCAAGGAACTTGCACATAATCCTTTCTCCAATCCTTCTTGAAGAAAGGATAGAATCTTAGGAATTTTTACCTTGTCCCAAGGGAATCCTTTAGATTCACACCAACAGATATATTTTTTCCATATTTTGTGGTAAATTTTTCTAGTTACAGGCTTTCTGGCCTGAACAAGAGTATCAATAACAGAATCTGAGAACCCTCGTTTTGATAAGATCAAGCGTTCAATCTCCAAGCAGTCAGTTGGAGTGAGACCAGATTCGGATGTTCGAACGGACCTTGAACAAGAAGGTCTCGTCTCAAAGGTAGCTTCCATGGTGGAGCCGATGACATATTCACCAGATCTGCATACCAAGTCCTGCGTGGCCACGCAGGAGCTATCAAGATCACCGATGCCCTCTCCTGATTGATCCTGGCTACCAGCCTGGGGATGAGAGGAAACGGCGGGAATACATAAGCTAGTTTGAAGGTCCAAGGTGCTACTAGTGCATCTACTAGAGTCGCCTTGGGATCCCTGGATCTGGACCCGTAGCAAGGAACCTTGAAGTTCTGACGAGAGGCCATCAGATCCATGTCTGGAATGCCCCACAGTTGAGTAATTTGGGCAAAGATTTCCGGATGGAGTTCCCACTCCCCCGGATGTAATGTCTGACGACTCAGAAAATCCGCTTCCCAATTTTCCACTCCTGGGATGTGGATTGCAGACAGGTGGCAGGAGTGAGTCTCCGCCCATTGAATGATTTTGGTCACTTCTTCCATCGCCAGGGAACTCCTTGTTCCCCCCTGATGGTTGATGTACGCAACAGTCGTCATGTTGTCTGATTGAAACCGTATGAACTTGGCCTTTGCTAGCTGAGGCCAAGCCTTGAGAGCATTGAGTATCGCTCTCAGTTCCAGAATATTTATCGGTAGAAGAGATTCTTCCCGAGACCAAAGACCCTGAGCTTTCAGGGGTCCCCAGACCGCGCCCCAGCCCATCAGACTGGCGTCGGTCGTGACAATGACCCACTCTGGTCTGCGGAAGTTCATCCCTTGTGACAGGTTGTCCAGGGACAGCCACCAACGGAGTGAATCTCTGGTCCTCTGATTTACTTGTATCGTCGGAGACAAGTCTGTATAGTCCCCATTCCACTGACTGAGCATGCACAGTTGTAATGGTCTTAGATGAATGCGCGCAAAAGGAACTATGTCCATTGCCGCTACCATCAAACCTATTACTTCCATGCACTGCGCTATGGAAGGAAGAGGAACGGAATGAAGTATTTGACAAGAGTTTAGAAGTTTTGTTTTTCTGGCCTCTGTCAGAAAAATCCTCATTTCTAAGGAGTCTATTATTGTTCCCAAGAAGGGAACCCTTGTTGACGGAGATAGAGAACTCTTTTCTACGTTCACTTTCCATCCGTGAGATCTGAGAAAGGCCAGGACTATGTCCGTGTGAGCCTTTGCTTGAGGAAGGGACGACGCTTGAATCAGAATGTCGTCCAAGTAAGGTACTACTGCAATGCCCCTTGGTCTTAGCACCGCTAGAAGGGACCCTAGTACCTTTGTGAAAATCCTTGGAGCAGTGGCTAATCCGAAAGGAAGTGCCACGAACTGGTAATGCTTGTCCAGGAATGCGAACCTTAGGAACCGATGATGTTCCTTGTGGATAGGAATATGTAGATACGCATCCTTTAAATCCACCGTGGTCATGAATTGACCTTCCTGGATGGAAGGAAGAATTGTTCGAATGGTTTCCATTTTGAACGATGGAACCTTGAGAAACTTGTTTAGGATCTTGAGATCTAAGATTGGTCTGAACGTTCCCTCTTTTTTGGGAACTACGAACAGATTGGAGTAGAACCCCATCCCTTGTTCTCCTAATGGAACAGGATGAATCACTCCCATTTTTAACAGGTCTTCTACACAATGTAAGAATGCCTGTTTTTTTATGTGGTCTGAAGACAATTGAGACCTGTGGAACCTCCCCCTTGGGGGAAGCCCCTTGAATTCCAGAAGATAACCTTGGGAGACTATTTCTAGTGCCCAAGGATCCAGAACATCTCTTGCCCAAGCCTGAGCGAAGAGAGAGAGTCTGCCCCCCACCTGATCCGGTCCCGGATCGGGGGCCAACATTTCATGCTGTCTTGGTAGCAGTGGCAGGTTTCTTGGCCTGCTTTCCCTTGTTCCAGCCTTGCATTGGTCTCCAGGCTGGCTTGGCTTGAGAAGTATTACCCTCTTGCTTAGAGGACGTAGCACTTGGGGCTGGTCCGTTTCTACGAAAGGGACGAAAATTAGGTTTATTTTTGGCCTTGAAAGACCTATCCTGAGGAAGGGCGTGGCCCTTACCCCCAGTGATATCAGAGATAATCTCTTTCAAGTCAGGGCCAAACAGCGTTTTCCCCTTGAAAGGAATGTTAAGCAATTTGTTCTTGGAAGACGCATCCGCTGACCAAGATTTCAACCAAAGCGCTCTGCGCGCCACAATAGCAAACCCAGAATTTTTCGCCGCTAACCTAGCCAATTGCAAAGTGGCGTCTAGGGTGAAAGAATTAGCCAATTTGAGAGCACGGATTCTGTCCATAATCTCCTCATAAGGAGGAGAACCACTATCGATCGCCTTTTCTAGCTCATCGAACCAGAAACACGCGGCTGTAGTGACAGGGACAATGCATGAAATTGGTTGTAGAAGGTAACCTTGCTGAACAAACATCTTTTTAAGCAAACCTTCTAATTTTTTATCCATAGGATCTTTGAAAGCACAACTATCTTCTATGGGTATAGTGGTGCGTTTGTTTAAAGTAGAAACCGCCCCCTCGACCTTGGGGACTGTCTGCCATAAGTCCTTTCTGGGGTCGACCATAGGAAACAATTTTTTAAATATGGGGGGAGGGACGAAAGGTATACCGGGCCTTTCCCATTCTTTATTTACAATGTCCGCCACCCGCTTGGGTATAGGAAAAGCTTCTGGGGGCCCCGGGACCTCTAGGAACTTGTCCATTTTACATAGTTTCTCTGGGATGATCAAATTCTCACAATCATCCAGAGTGGATAACACCTCCTTAAGCAGAGCGCGGAGATGTTCCAACTTAAATTTAAATGTAATCACATCAGGTTCAGCTTGTTGAGAAATTTTCCCTGAATCTGAAATTTCTCCCTCAGACAAAACCTCCCTGGCCCCCTCAGACTGGTGTAGGGGCCCTTCAGAAACAATATCATCAGCGTCCTCATGCTCTTCAGTATTATCTAAAACAGAGCAGTCGCGCTTACGCTGATAAGTGGGCATTTTGGCTAAAATGTTTTTGATAGAATTATCCATTACAGCCGTTAATTGTTGCATAGTAAGGAGTATTGGCGCGCTAGATGTACTAGGGGCCTCCTGAGTGGGCAAGACTGGTGTAGACGAAGGAGGGGATGATGCAGTACCATGCTTACTCCCCTCACTTGAGGAATCATTTTGGGCATCATTTTCTCTAAATTTTGTGTCACATAAATCACATCTATTTAAATGAGAAGGAACCTTGGCTTCCCCACATTCAGAACACAGTCTATCTGGCAGTTCAGACATGTTAAACAGGCATAAACTTGATAACAAAGTACAAAAAAACGTTTTAAAATAAAACCGTTACTGTCACTTTAAATTTTAAACTGAACACACTTTATTACTGCAATTGCGAAAAAGTATGAAGGAATTGTTCAAAATTCACCAAAATTTCACCACAGTGTCTTAAAGCCTTAAAAGTATTGCACACCAAATTTGGAAGCTTTAACCCTTAAAATAACGGAACCGGAGCCGTTTTTATCTTTAACCCCTTTACAGTCCCTGGTATCTGCTTTGCTGAGACCCAACCAAGCCCAAAGGGGAATACGATACCAAATGACGCCTTCAGAAAGTCTTTTCAGAGCTCCTCACACATGCGACTGCATGTCATGCTTCTCAAAAACAAGTGCGCAATACCGGCGCGAAAATGAGACTCTGCCTATGATTAGGGAAAGCCCCTAGAGAATAAGGTGTCCAAAACAGTGCCTGCCGATATTATTTTACAAAATACCCAGATTAAAATGATTCCTCAAGGCTAAATATGTTTATATATGAATCGATTTAGCCCAGAAAATGTCTACAGTCTTAAAAAGCCCTTGTGAAGCCCTTATTTACTGTCTGTAATAAAAATGGCTTACCGGATCCCATAGGGAAAATGACAGCTTCCAGCATTACATCGTCTTGTTAGAATGTGTCATACCTCAAGCAGCAAAATTCTGCTCACTGTTCCCTCAACTGAAGTTAATTCCTCTCAACAGTCCTGTGTGGAACAGCCATCGATTTTAGTAACGGTTGCTAAAATCATTTTCCTCTTACAAACAGAAATCTTCATCTCTTTTCTGTTTCAGAGTAAATAGTACATACCAGCACTATTTTAAAATAACAAACTCTTGATTGACTAATAAAAACTACAGTTAAACACTAAAAAACTCTAAGCCATCTCCGTGGAGATGTTGCCTGTACAACGGCAAAGAGAATGACTGGGGTAGGCGGAGCCTAGGAGGGATCATGTGACCAGCTTTGCTGGGCTCTTTGCCATTTCCTGTTGGGGAAGAGAATATCCCACAAGTAAGGATGACGCCGTGGACCGGACACACCTATGTTGGAGAAATATTCGTTATTACCTTTTGTTTTCATATGGTTTTTAATTCTCTTTGAGGCACAAAGATTTGCCACCTCACTAGAAGATAGTCAATTTGAATTATTGAACTAACAGCCTCCATGCAGTGGAGACTAGTGTTCCTTCTAAGGCCAGATTTTGTGAGCAGCGCAGCAATGAAGCAGTTAATTATGGAACTGCACTCTACAGTTAGCAAACACTACACAATGCAAATCCAAAAGAGCAAATAATAGGAGCACCAGACAGTCGTAGTGGTGAAGATAAAACTTAGCTTTTATTTTGCTTACAAGCAATTTGCAGCAGATGCAATAAAAACATATATGCACATTTCAATATTTATACAGCAGGAAATATCAAAGGCAGTTTTCCAGCTTACGCGTTTCGGCTATTGCCGTAATCATAGCTTGTTGGAACCTTGCCTGTGAAATTTAAAACAAATACAAAGTTTCTATTGGTTAATTAAACCTCTACACACCTCTCTAACTGCCCTATCCTTAACCTGCTATGTATCTAGCTTGCTTAACCCTTGACAACCTACAGTGCTTAGGTGTTTATAAATTAACAGATATATTAAGTTAAAATAACATATATATATCCTTTTAATCTTGCCCTATTGTAAAAACATTATGTTTTATCGGAGCATATTCAGCTCTTTTGTGTTTTGTATTTACCTATACATTCCATTTCTTAAATCATAATTATTCTATTTAATCATTTCACTTTGGATTTTATGTGTTAAATTCTATTAGCTATACAGAAACTATAAGTCTACAAAAAAGCTTATACTGTGAGCTAGCTCATATCCAAATCTCATTATGGCCAAATTTTGGAACCAATTCTAGATCGAGTGGGCTCAATTTTTGCTTATAATTTTTAAGACTGTAATTAAAGTCATTTCGGACTTTCTAACTTTTCTCTTCACTTAAACATTCATTTATCAGTTGTTATCTTTATTTGTTTTATATAATTTTGTGTGTGTGCGACACTGTCATTAAAGAATTGTTTCATCAAAAATATATTAAGTTATTGGTTTTGTCCTTATAGTGTTCATTAAAACACCGAAAGCTATATATTTTTTGTCTCTCCCTATGTGTAATTTAACATTTGGATAAAATGTCTTATTATACATATTAATGAATTTTTCATTGCCAATGGTTTATTATGTCATATTCTGAATTCATTCCTAGGGGCCATCTCGTTTTCAATTTATGGATCCAAAAAAACCTCTTTTTGGGCTAATACATCATCCCTACTCTTGCCTCTCATATTTTTGTACACTTTTTCAATTATAGTCCATTTTAGAGAATTGGTGTTACTTTGATGCTGTAGTTTAAAGTGTTGCACTAATGGAGTAGAAAGAGAGGAATGTTTGATGTTGTTAACATGTTCTCTTATCCTTTCACGTGCTTCCCTCGTTGTGAGTCCTACATATTGTAGGTCACACAGGGTGCAAGTTAGTAGGTACACAACATAAGTTTCTCTACAATTTAAACATGATTTATGAAAAAATCTTTCTCCTGTGACAGAGCTCCTGTAAGAGTTGCCTTCTTGCAATAATTCACACGCCTTACAGCTAAAATTGCTACAATGATAGGTTCCCTTAAAGGTTAACCAGGAACTTTGTGTAGTGTTGTTCTTTCTCAGTTTAGTTGGAGATATTTTATTTCCTATAGAAATTCCCTTTTTAAAGGAAAATCGACATCCTTTTCTTGAGATATTTATAAGTTTCTCATCTGCTTGTAATAAGGGTAGATGGTTTTTGATAATGGAACAGATTTGGTGATATTGATTGCTGTATTTTATTACAAAGGTTACTCTATCATCCTTTTTATTGATATGTTCATGTGTCTTTTCTTTTAAAAGATCAGCTCTATTTATTGAGGCTACTGATTTTTTCGCTGTCTCAATCATTCTATATGAGTAGCCTCTTTCCTTTAGTTTATTGCTTAATATTTCTGAATGTTTTTGATAGGTTACTTCTGTATTACAGTTTCTTTTTAATCTTATATATTGACCTTTCGCCACAGAGTTGAATACCCGTTTTGGATGGTTGCTATGGGCATGCAATAGTGTATTCCCTGAGATAGGTTTAGTATATACCTCTGTTAATATGTGTCCTTTAACATTTCCACTTAATTCTACATCTAAATAATGTATTTTGTGTTTTTCAAACTCACTAGTGAATCTAATGCCTACATTATTGGTATTCAGTAGTGCAACAAATTCCATAGCACTCTTTTTGTCTCCATTCCAAATACATATAAGATCATCAATAAACCTTTTGTAATAGATGATGTTACCCTTGAGGGGGCTACCACATCCATAGATGTGGGACAGCTCCCACCACCCCATAAAGAGGTTGGCATAGGAGGGGGCAAATTTTGCCCCCATAGCTGTCCCACATCTCTGGAGGTAAAAAGCCCCCTCAAAGGAAAAAAAGTTATGCATTAGTAAATATTTCGTTACACACGTAAAACATAATTGCAAAATTCTTCATTGTAACCTTCAACATTCGTTAAAAAGTATTCAATAGCCTTCAGCCCCATATTGTGGGGGATAGAAGAATATAAAGATTGTACATCTATAGTTAACCATCCAAAGTTTTGTTCCCATTTGATCTTATCAGTTTCTTTTAGCAATTGTTTTGTATCACATAAATAGCTATTTAATGATTTTACTATTGGCTGTAAGATCTCATCAAGCCATTGTGAGAGATGTTCATTAAGTGATCCAATCCCACTTATTATGGGTCTGCCAGTCATGTTTTCAATGCCTTTGTGAATCTTAGGAAGTATATTAAATACTGGCATGACTGGTTGACCAACAATAAGATATTCCTTAGTATTTAAATCAAAGTGTCCCTCCCCGAAACCTTCATCAATAAGGTGTGACAGTTCTCTCTTGAATCTAGGGGTAGGATCAACCTCTAATTTACTGTATTGTTTATCATCCATCAATTCCCTATTAGCTTCCTGGATGAAATGTGTCTTATCCATTACAACAATAGATCCACCCTTGTCTGCATTTCTTATCACAATTTGGTTGTTTTCACTTAGACTCTTTAGTGCTGTTTTTAATACACAATGCAGACAGCAAGGTATGAAACCCTTATTAACCATTTCACTGCTGGGCAGCCCAAAAAAAAAAAATATCTTGCTTAAAGAGCAATGGTTTTTAAACCTGTCCTCAGGCCTCCCTAAAAGGCGACATTTTGATGATATCTGAACTAGAGGACAGGTGAAATAATCAGTTGATTAGTAAACATTGGTATTTTACCTGCTGTCATCCAAAGTAATCCTGAAAACCTGGCCTGCTGGGGAGGCCTTAGGAAAGGTTTAAAAACCAGTGCCTGAGAGGGAACACTTTTTTTTTCTCTTTCTTTAAAACTAGGCAGTTGGGATGTTTCAGCTAATAAAAAGTTTTAGTGTAGAAGTCATTATTTTCAATGGCAACATGTTTCAGTGTACTTGTTGCCTCAGGGAAAGTACGCACATTACAAGCCATTCAGGAGCAGGCTACCATTAAACGGAACACTAAAGTAAAAACTAAAAAAAAAAAAAAAAAAAAAAAAAACACCTTTCATGATTTAGATAAATCATGCAATTAAAAAAAAAAAATTCTGGAGGCACTAGCTCCAAATGAGCTTGTGCAAGAATTCACAGCGTATATGTATATTGATTTTGTTATTGCTCGATAGCCTCACATGATGCAAGGAGAAGGAAAAAACATAATTTATGTAAGAATTTACCTGATAAATTAATTTTTCATATTGACAAGAGTCCATGAGCTAGTGACATATGGGATATACAATCCTACCAGGAGGGGCAAAGTTTCCCAAACCTCAAAATGAATATAAATACACCCCTCACCACACCCACAATTCAGTTTAATGAATAGCCAAGTAGTGGGGTGATAAAGGAGTAAAAAGCATCAAAGGAATTTGGAAATAATTGTGCTTTATACAAAAAAAATCATAACCACCATAAAAAAAGAGTGGGCCTCATGGACTCCTGCCAATATGAAAGAAATGAATTTATCAGGTAAGTTCTTACATAAATTATGTTTCCTTTCATGTAATTGGCAAGAGTCCATGAGCTAGTGATGTATGGGATATCAATACCCAAGATGTGGAACTCCACACAAGAGTCACTAGAGAGGGAGGGATAAACATAAACAACAGCCATAATCCGCTGAAAAAATAATCCACAACCCAAAATATAAGTTTCTTCTTTAAATGACAAGAAAAACTTAAAACATCAGCAGAAGAATCAAACTGAAACAGCTGCCTGAAGAACTTTTCTACCAAAAACTGCTTCTGAAGAAGCAAATACATCAAAACAGTAGAATTTAGTAAATGTATGTAAAGAAGACCAAGTTGCCACTCTGCAAATTTGATCAACTGAAGCTTCATTCTTAAAAGCCCACGAAGTGGAGACTGATCTAGTAGAATGAGCTGTAATTCTCTGAGGCGGGCCTGACCCGAATCAAAATAAGCTTGATGAATCAAAAGCTTTAACCAAGAAGCCAAGGAAATGGCAGAAGCCTTCTGACCTTTCCTAGGACCAGAAAATATAACAAAATATTTCAAAGCTCTTACCACATCCAAAGAATGTAAGGATCTTTCCAAAGTATTCTTAGGATTAGGACACAAGGAAGGGACAATTTCTCTACTAATGTTGCTAGAATTCACAACTTTAGGTAAAAATTTAAATGAAGTCTGCAAAACCGCCTTATCCTGATGAAAAATCAGAAAAGGAGATTCACAAGAAAGAGCAGATAGCTCAGAAACTCTTCTAGCAGAAGAGATGGCCAAAAGGAACAACACTTTCCAAGAAAGTAGTTTAAATGTCCAAAGAATGCATAGGCTCAAATGGAGGAGCCTGTAACGCCCTCAAAACCAAATTAAGACTGCAAGGAGGAGAAATTGATTTAATGACAGACTTAATACGAACTAAAGCCTGTACAAAACAGTGAATATCAGGAAGTTTAGCAATCTTTCTGTGAAATAAAACAGAAAGAGCAGAGATTTGTCCCTTCAAGGAACTTGCAGACAAACCCTTATCCAAACCATCCTGAAGAAACTGTAAAATTCTTGGAATTCTAAAAGAATGCCAAGAGAATTTATGAGAAGAACACCATGAAATGTAAGTCTTCCAAACTCGATAATCTTTCTAGAGACAGATTTACGAGCTTGTAACATAGTATTAATCACTGAGTCAGAGAAACCTCTATGACTTAGCACTAAGCGCTCAATTTCCATACCTTCAAATTTAATGATTTGAGATCCTGATGGAAAAACGGACCTTGAGACAGTAGGTCCGGCTTTCACGGAAGTGGCCAAGGATGGCAACTGAAGATCCGAACAAGATCCGCATACCAAAACCTGTGAGGCCAAGCTGGAGCCACCAGCAACACAAACTATTGTTCCATGATGATTTTGGAGATCACTCTCGGAAGAACTAGAGGCGGGAAAATATAAGCAGGATGATAACACCAAGGAAGTGTCAAAGCATCCACTGCTTCCGCCTGGACATCCCTGGACAGGTATCTGGGAAGTTTCTTGCTTAGATGAGAAGCCATCAGATTTCTCTCTGGAAGACCCCACATCTGAACAATCTGAGAAAACACATCTGGATGGAGGGACCACTCCCCCGGATGTAAAGTCTGACGGATGAGATAATCCGCCTCCCAATTGTCTACACCTGGGATATGCACCGCAGAGATTAGACAGGAGCTGGATTCCGCCCAAGCAAGTATCCGAGATACTTCTCTCATAGCTTGGGGACTGAGTCCCACCCTGATGATCAACATATGCCACAGTTGTGATATTGTCTGTCTGAAAACAAATGAACGGCTCTCTCTTCAACAGAGGCCAAAACTAAAGAGCTCTGAGAATTGCACGGAGTTCTAAAATATTGATTGGTAATCTCGCCACTTGAGATTTCCAAACCCCTTGTGCTGTCAGAGATCCCCAAACAGCTCCCCAACCTGAAAGACTTGCATCTCTAGTGACCACAGTCCAGGTTGGCCAAACAAAAGAAGCCCCTTGAACTAAACGCTGGTGATTTAACCACCACGAGAGTGTCGAACATTGGGATTTAAGGATATTAATTGCGATATCTTTGTATAATCCCTGCACCATTGATTCAGCATACAAAGCTGGAGAGGTCTCATGTGAAAACGAGCAAAAGGAATCGCTTCCGATGCTGCAGTCATGAGGCCTAAAACTTCCATGCACATAGTGTCATGAACCAAGCCTCCAGACTAAAAAGAAAAAGAAAAGGTCTGGGAGGCATTCTGCTAAGAAGGGCTGTGTGGGGATTTGAACCTGTAGCTCTGTGGTTGCTATTTCTGTTTGCTTACATGTTGAGCCACAGCCAGTTCTAGCAATAGCAAGGAACTTAAAAGATCTGATAAATAACTATTTGCCTTATATGTTATTACACCTGTGCAACACACAGGTTTTCTCAATTCTGGAATTAATCAGAACCAACCCTGTGCAAAACCTCCCTATTTAAGGATGGCTTTTAGTCTGCATTAGTGTCTTCACATTGGATCTGTTTTGTCAAGTCAGAACCTGTTTCCTGTACTTCTTTGGAGAAAGATTTCACCTTTGCACCTGTTTACAAGGTATTACCAGGAGAAAGCCTTTACCTTTAAACCTGTTACCAATCTACAAGTTTGTATCCTGCCTTGTGCAATTCCTGCACTCAGCTATAACCAGGAGAAAGACTTTACCTTTAAACCTGTTACCAGTTCACAAGTTTGTTTCCTGCCTTGTGCAATTCCTGCACTCAGCTATAACCAGGAGAAAGACTTTACCTTTAAACCTGTTACCAGTTCACAAGTTTGTTTCCTGCCTTGTGCAATTCCTGCACACAGCTATAACCAGGAGAAAGACTTTACCTTTAAACCTGTTACCAGTTCACAAGTTTGTTTCCTGCCTTGTGCAATTCCTGCACTCAGCTATAACCAGGAGAAAGACTTTACCTTTACACCTGTTACCAGTTCACAAGTCTGTTTCCTGCCTTGTGCAATTCTTGCACTCAGCAATTACCAGGAGAAAGACTTTACCTTTAAACCTGTTACCAGTTTGCAAGTTTGTTTCCTGCCTTGTGCAATTCCTGCACTCAGCAATTACCAGGAGAAAGACTTTACCTTTAAACCTGCTTACAAGTTGTTTTCTGCCTTGTGCTAATCTTACATTTCAGTTATTATCAGGAGAAAGACTTTCCTTTTTGAATCTGCATCTCTGCTTACTAGTTTTGTTTATTTTCACTCCTGCTGTATGTGGTCTTAACATACCTGAGTAGCATATTTAAATATTCTGCAAGTATTTGCTTAAACAAAGTATTTTGTTTAAATAAGTTTGTTTTCATTTTCAATCAGTATGGCTTCTACTAATCTTCCTTTAAAGCAACTGTTCCAGACAATGAGGCTCTCACATGATATCCTGAGACAGAACAGGACACAGCCACTGAAGGGAATGACAGACTGAAGGTGCCGACAGGCTGCAACCAATTTCAAACGTCTCTTGTCTGTTAGAGAGACAGAGAGTCATGGACACTGAATCTATCTGGAAGCCTAAAAAGGTGACCCTTGTCTGAGGAATCAAGAAACTTTTTGGTAAATTGATCCTCCAACCATGCTTTCGATGAAACAACACTAGTTGATTCGTGTGAGATTCTGCAGAACGTAAAGACTGAGCTAGTACCAAGATATCGTCCAAATAAGGACCGCAATACCCTGCTCTCTGGTTACAGAGAGCAGGGCACCGAGAACCTTTGAAAAGATTCTTGGAGCTGTTGCTAGGCCAAATGGAAGAGCATCAAATTGTTAATGCTTGTCTAGAAAAGAGAATCTCAGGAACTGATGATAATGATCTGGATGAATCGGAATATGAAGGTATGCATCCTGCAAGTCTATTGTGGACATATAATGTCCTTGCTGAACAAAAGGCAGAATAGTTCTTACAGTCACCATCTTGAAAGTTGGTACTCTTACATAACGATTCAAAATTTTCAGATCCAGAACTGCTCTGAATCAATTTTCCTTCTTTGGGACAATGAATAGATTTGAATAAAACCCCAGACCTTGTCCCTGAAAAGGTACTGGCATGATTACCCCTGAAACCTCCAGGTCTGAAACACACTTCAGGAAAGCCTGAGCTTTTACTGGATTTGCTGGGATACGTGAGAGAAAAAAAATCTTCTCACAGGAGGTCTTACTCTGAATCCTATTAGATACCCCTGAGAGACAATGCTCTGAATCCATTGATTTTGGACAGAATTTATCCAAACATCCATGAAAAACCTTAATCTGCCCCCTACCAGCTGAGCTGGAATGAGGGCCGCACCTTCATGCGGACTTAGGGGCTGACTTTGGTTTCTTAAATGGCTTGGATTTACTCCAATTTGAGGAAGGCTTCCAATTGGAGACAGATTCCTTGAGGGAAGGATTAGATTTTTGTTCCTTATTTTGATGAAAGGAACGAAAACGATTAGAAGCCTTAGATTTACCCTTAGGTTTTTTTATCCTGAGGCAAAAAAACATAATTTATGTAAGAATTTACCTGATAAATTCATTTCTTTCATATTGGCAAGAGTCCATGAGCTAGTGACGTATGGGATATACATTCCTACCAGGAGGGGCAAAGTTTCCCAAACCTTAAAATGCCTATAAATACACCCCCCACCACACCCACAATTCAGTTTAACGAAATAGCCAAGAAGTGGGGTGATAAGAAAGGAGCGAAAGCATCAATAAGGTATTGGAATAATTGTGCTTTATACAAAAAAATCATAACCACCATAAAAAGGGTGGGTCTCATGGACTCTTGCCAATATGAAAGAAATGAATTTATCAGGTAAATTCTTACATAAATTATGTTTTCTTTCATGTAATTGGCAAGAGTCCATGAGCTAGTGTCGTATGGGATAGCAAATACCCAAGATGTGGAACTCCACGTAAGAGTCACTAGAGAGGGAGGGATAAAAATAAAGACAGCCAATTCCGCTGAAAAATTAATCCACAACCCAAATCAAAAGTTTTAATCTCAATAATGAAAAAAAACTGAAATTATAAGCAGAAGAATCAAACTGAAACAGCTGCCTGAAGTACTTTTCTACCAAAAACTACTTCTGAAGAAGAGAAAACATCAAAATGGTAGAATTTAGTAAAAGTATGCAAAGAAGACCAAGTTGCTGCTTTGCAAATCTGATCAACAGAAGCTTCATTCTTAAAAGCCCTGTAAGTAGAAACTGATCTAGTAGAATGAGCCGTAATCCTCGGAGGCGGGGATTTACCCGATTCCAAATAACCATGATGAATCAAAAGCTTTAACCAAGATGCCAAAGAAATGTCAGAAGCCTTCTGACCTTTCCTAGAACCAGAAAAGATAACAAATAGACTAGAAGTCTTTCTGAAATCTTTAGTAGCTTCATTATAATATTTCAAAGCTCTTTCCACATCCAAAGAATGTAAAGATCTCTCCAGAGAATTCTTAGGATTAGGACACAACGACGAGACAACAATTTCTCTACTAATGTTGTTGGAATTCACAACTTTAGGTAAAAATTTAAATGAAGTCCGCAAAACCGCCTTATCCTGATGAAAAAAAAAAATCAGAAAAGGAGACTCACAAGAAAGAGCAGATAATTCAGAAACTCTTCTAGCAGAAGAGATGGCCAAAAGGAACAATACTTTCCAAGAAAGTAATTTAATGTCCAGAGAATGCATAGGCTCAAACGGAGGAGCCTGTAAAGCCCTCAAAATCAAATTAAGACTCCAAGGAGGAGAGATTGACCTAATGACAGGCTTGATACGAACCAAAGCCTGTACAAAACAATGAATATCAGGAAGATTAGCAAGAACAGAAAGAGCAGATATTTGTCCTTTCAAAGAACTTGCAGACAAACCCTTATCCAAACCATCCTGAAGAAACTGTAAAATTCTAGGAATTCTAAAAGAATGCCAAGAGAATTTATGAGAAGAACACCAAGAAATGTAAGTCTTCCAAACTCGGTAATAAATCTTTCTAGACACAGATTTACGAGCCTGCAACATAGTATTAATCACTGAGTCAGAGAAACCTCTATGACTAAGCACTAAGCGTTCAATCTCCATACCTTCAAATTTAATGATTTGAGATCCTGATGGAAAAACGGACCTTGAGATAGAAGGTCTGGCCTTAACTGAAGTGGTCAAGGTTGGCAACTGGACATCCGAACAAGATCCGCATACCAAAACCTGTGTGGCCATGCTGAAACCACCAGCAGTACAAATGAACGCTCCATTATGATTTTGGAAATCACTCTTGGAAGAAGAACTAGAGGCGGAAAGATATAAGCAGGTTGATAACTCCAAGGAAGTGTCAACGCATTCACTGCTTCCACCTGAGGATCCCTGGACCTGGACAGATACCTGGGAAGTTTACCGTTTAGATGAGAAGCCATCAGATCTATTTCTGGAAACCCCCACATCTGAACAATCTGAAAAAACACATCTGGGTGAAGAGACCACTCTCCCGGATGTAAAGTCTGGCGACTGAGATAATCCGCTTCCCAATGGTCTATACCTGGTATATGGACCGCAGAAATTAGATCCAAGATACTTCTTTCATAGCTTGAGGACTGTAAGTCCCACTTTGATGATTGACATACGCCACGGTTGTGACATTGTCTGTCTGAAAACAAATAAACGATTCTCTCTTAAGAAGAGGCCAAAACTGAAGAGCTCTGAGAATCGCACGGAGTTCCAAAATATTGATTGGTAATCTCGCCTCTTGAGATTTCCAAACCCCCTGCGCTGTCAGAGATCCCCAGACAGCTCCCCAACCTGAAAGACTCGCATCTGTTGTGATCACAGTCCAGGCTTAACAAAAAAGAGAGGCCCCTTGAACTAAACGATGGTGATCTAACCGCCAAGTCAGAGATAGTCGAATATTGGGATTTAAGTATATTAATTGTGATATATTTGTATAATTCCTGCACCATTGGTTCAGCATACAAAGCTGAAGAGGTCTCATGTGAAAACGAGCAAAGGGGATCGTGTCCAATGCTGCAGTCATGAGACCTAAAACCTCCATGCACATAGCTACTGAAGGGAATGATTGAGACTGAAGGTTTCGACAAGCTGCAACCAATTTCAGACGTCTCTTGTCTGTTAGAGACAAAGTCATGGATACTGAATCTATTTGGAAACCTAAAAAAAGGTTACCCTTGTCTGAGGAATCAAAGAACTTTTTGGTAAATTGATCCTCCAACCATGTCTTTGAAGAAACACTAGTTGATTCGTGTGAGATTCTGCAGAACGTAAAGACTGAGCAAGTACCAAGATATCGTCCAAATAAGGAAACACCGCAATACCCCACTCTCTGATTACAGAGAGTAGGGCACCGAGAACCTTTGAAAAGATCCTTGGAGCTGTTGCTAGGCCAAAAGGAAGAGCAACAAATTGGTAATGCTTGTCTAGAAAAGAGAATCTCAGGAACTGATAGTGATCTGGATGAATCGGAATATGAAGATATGCATCCTGTAAGTCTATTGTAGACATATAATGCCCTTGCTGAACAAAATGCAGAATAGTCCTTAGTCACCATTTTGAATGTAGGTATTCTTACATAACGATTCAAAATTTTTAGATCCAGAACTGGTCTGAAAGAATTCTCCTTCTTTGGAACAATGAACAGATTTGAATAAAACCCCAGACCCCTGGCACAATTACCCCAGATAACTCCAGGTCTGAAACACACTTCAGGAAAGCTTGAGCCTTTACTGGGTTCACTGGAATGCGTGAGAGAAAGAAAATTCTCACAGGCAGTCTTACTTTGAAACCTATTCTGTACCCTTGAGAAATAATGTTCTGAATCCAATGATTTTGGATTGAATTGATCCAAACATCCTTGTAAAATCTTAGTCTGCCCCCTACCAGCTGTGCTGGAATGAGGGCCGCACCTTTATGCGGACTTGGGGGCCGATTTTGATTTTTTAAATGGCTTGGATTTATTCCAGACTGGAGAAGGCTTCCAATTGGAAACCGTTCCCTTAGGGGAAGGGTCAGGTTTCTGTTCCTTATTTTGACGAAAGGAATGAAAACGGTTAGCAGCCCTAAATTTACCCTTAGATTTTTTATCCTGAGACAAAAAAGCTCCCTTCCCCCCAGTGACAGTTGAAATAATAGAATCCAACTGAGAACCAAATAATTTATTACCTTGGAAAGAGAGATAGCAACGTCGATTTAGAAGTCATATCAGCATTCCAAGATTTAAGCCATAAAGCTCTTCTAGCTAATATAGCTAAAGACATATCTGACATCAATTCTAATGATATCAAAAATGGCATCACAAATGAAATTATTAGCATGTTGAATTAGCTTAACAATGCTATACACGTTATGATCTGGTACTTGTTGTGCTAAAGTTTCCAACCAAAAGGTGGAAGCAGCAGCAACATCAGCCAAAGAAATAGCAGGCCTAAGAAGATGACCTGAACATAAATAAGCCTTTCTTAGATAAGATTCAAGTTTCCTATCTAAAGGATCTTTAAAAGAAGTACTATCTGCCGTAGGAATAGTAGTACGTTTAGCAAGAGTAGAGATGGCCCCATCAACTTTGGGGATCTTTTCCCAAAACTCCAATCTATCAGTCGGCAAAGGATACAGTTTCTTAAACCTTGAAGGAGGAGTAAAAGAAGTACCCAGTCTATTCCATTCCCTAGAAATTACATCTGAAATAGCATCAGGAACTGGAAAAAACTCTGGAATAAGTACGTGAGGTTTAAAAACCGAATTTAAAAGTTTACTGGTTTTAATATCAAGAGGACTAGTCTCCTCCATATCTAATGCAATCAACACCTCTTTTAATAAGGAACGAATATACTCCATTTTAAATAAGTATGAAGATTTGTCAGTGTCAATATTTGAGGCAGAATCTTCTGAACCAGACAGATCCTCATCAGAGATAGATAAATCAGAATGCTGTCGGTCACTTAAAAATTCATCAATTTTATGAGAAGTTTTAAAAGACCTTTTACGTTTATTAGAAGGTGGTATGACAGACAAAGCCTTCTGAAGGGAATTAGAAACAAATTCTCTCACATTAACAGGAATATCCTGAGCATTAGATGTTGAAGGAACAACAGGTAATGGATTACTACTAATGGAAATAGTGTCTGCATTTGAAAGTTTATCATGACAACTAACACAAACTACAGCCGGAGGAACAGTTACCACAAGTTTACAACAAATGCACTTAGCTTTGGTAGAACCGACATCAGGAAGCAGGATTCCAATAGTAGATTCAGAGACAGGGTCAGATTGAGACATCTTGCAATATGTAATAGAAAAAAATAACATATAAAGCAAAATTAACAATTTCCTTATATGACAGTTTCAGGAATGGGAAAAAATGCAAACAAAATAAGCCTCTGGAAACCAGAAGCAAAATGAAATAAAGACTTAAATAATGTCAAAAATCTGGCGCCAAGTATGACACCCACAACTGACAAAATATTTTTTGGCGCCAAGAACGTCTGCAACAAACACGAGCGTCATAGATGACGCAACTACGTGAAAACTCTCGGCGCCAACTAAGACGCCGGAAATGACGAAATTACGTCAACAAACTTAATTCTCGCGCCAAAAAAGTCTGGCGCCAAGAATGAATAAATTATAGCATTTTGCGCTCCCGCGAGCCTAACAGCCTGCAATTTAGAAAAGAGTCAAATTGAAAAATTTCAGGTAAGAAAATTTTTTTTTTTTTTTTTTAATATGCATTTCCCGAAATGAAACTGACAGTCTGCAAGAAGGAAATATACTGATTAACCTGAATCATAGCAAATATAAGTACAAAACATATATTTAGAACTTTACATATAAAAGTGCCAAACCATAGCTGAGAGGGTCTTAAATAAATGAAAACATACTTAACTTACTTCACCACCTCCATAGGAGGCAAAGTTTGTAAAACTGAAATTGTGGGTGTGGTGGGGGGTGTATTTATAGGCATTTTAAGGTTTGGGAAACTTTGCCCCTCCTGGTAGGAATGTATATCCCATACGTCACTAGCTCATGGACTCTTGCCAATTACATGAAAGAAAACTCCCTTTGCCCCCAGTAACAGTTGAAATAATAAAATCCAACTTAGAACCAAATAAATTATTACCTTGGAAAGAAAGAGATAGTAATCTAGACTTAGATGTCATATCAGCATTCCAAGATTTAAGCCACAAAGCTCTTCTAGCCAAAATAGCTAAAGACATGGATCTAACATCAATTTTGATAATATCAAAAATGGCATCACAAATAAAATGATTAGCATGTTGCAGCAAGCTAACAATGCTAGATATCTCAGAATCCAATTCTTGTTGTGCTAAATTCTCCAACCAAAATGTTGAAGCAGCCGCAACATCAGCCAAAGAAATTGCAGGCCTGAGAAGATGACCTGAATATAAATAGGCTTTCCTTAGATAAGATTCAAGTTTCCTATCTAAAAGATCTTTAAAAGAAGTACTGTCTTCCATAGGAATAGTGGTACGTTTAGCAAGAGTAGAAATAGCCCCATCAACTTTGGGGATCTTTTCCCAAAACTCTATTGAAATTGCTGGCAAAGGATACAATTATTTTAAACCTTGAAGAAGGAATAAAAGAAGTACCCAGCTTATTCCATTCCTTAGAAATCATATCAGAAAAAGCATCAGGAAGGTTGTGAGTAACCACAGGAGGTTTAAAAACAGCATTTAAACGTTTACTAGTCTTAACGTCAAGAGGACTGGCTTCCTCAATATCCAAAGTAATTAACACTTCTTTTAAAAAGAAAGAATATACTCCATTTTAAATAAATAAGTAGATTTGTCAGTGTCAATATCTGAGGAAGGATCTTCTGAATCTGATAGATCCTCATCAGAGGAGGATAAATCATTATGTTGTCGGTCATTTGAAATTTCATCAACTTTATGAGAAGTTTTAAAAGACCTTTTACGTTTATTAGAAGGCGGAAATGCAGACAAAGCCTTCTGAATAGAATCAGTAACAAATTCATAGGTATATCATGTACATCAGAAGTTGAAGGAAATGCAACCGGCAATGTACTATTACTGATGGACACACTATCTGCATGTAAAAAAGTTTATCATGACAACTATTACAAATTTCCACAATCTTACAACAAATGCACTTAGCTTTGGTAGAACCGATGTCAGGCAGCAAAGTTCCAACAGATACTTCTGAGACAGGATCAGATTGAGACATCTTGCAAAATATAAAAGAAAAAAACAACATATAAAGCAAAATGATCAATTTCCTTATATGACAGTTTTAGGAATGGGAAAAAAATGCAAAAAGCATAGCCCTCTGACATAGAGAAAAGCAAGAGGCAAAAAGCAATGTAACTGAAAATTGTTTGGCGCAAACAACATCCGGAAATGACACACTCGCGTCACTTACGACACAACCATGTGTAAAGACTCGGCATCAACTACGACGCCGGAAATGACGAACTTTCGTCAACGAACGTACTTTTGCGCCAAAAAATTCTCATACCAAGAATGACGCAATAAAGTCTAGCATTTGGCGCACCCGAGGGCCTAATACTGCCCGCAATCTGCAAGAAAAATGTAGTCAATTTTTTTAAAAAAAAGACACTAAACCTCAGGTAAGAAAAATATTTCTTATATTTCTTTAAAAAAATGTTTATTTTCCCCAAATATGAAACTGACAGTCTGCACAAGGAAATACATGAACCTGACTTATGGCAAATATAAGTACAATACATAAATTTAGAACTTTATATAAATGCATAAAGTGCCAAACCATAGCTGGGGTGTCTTAAGTAATAAAAAACACACTTACCAAAAAGACACCCATCCACATAAAGCAGATAGCCAAACCAGTACTGAAACAGTTATTAGTAGAGGTAATGGTATATGAGAGTATATCGTCGATCTGAAAAGGGAGGTAGGAGATGAATCTCTACGACCGATAGAGAACCTATGAAATAGATCCCAGTTAGGAAAATCATTGCATTCAATAGGTGATACTCCCTTCACATCCCTCTGACATTCGCTGTACTCTTAGAGGAATCAGGCTTCAAAATGCTGAGAAGCGCATGTCAACATAGAAATCTAGCACAAAAAACTTACTTCACCACCTCCATAGGAGGCAAAGTTTGTAAAACTAAATTGAGGGTGTGATGAGGGGTGTATTTATAGGCATTTTGAGGTTTGGGAAACTTTGCCCCTCCTGGTAGGATTGTATATCCCATACGTCACTAGCTCATGGACTCTTGCCAATTACATGAAAGAAATGTACTTTTGCAATGTCTTTTTAAGAAATTGTTGATTATTCAGTTCTACTGTATATGGCTTGGACACTATGGCCTATCATTGGCTGTAGAGGCTGCAGTCTAGTTTTGAGGGGAAGAAAAAACTGATCTGTATAAATATCAATGCTGCAAATACAATATTAAAACATGACTATTTTAAATACCAGCCTGTATGCTTTCAGGGACATTAAAGGAATTACTTATCACTTTAATGTCCCTAAACTTACCCCACCTCCCTAAAATGCTGGGGGTGGGGGGTTAATTTGTTGTTGCTTTTCTTTAAATAAGAAACAGACAAACATGAAATATAACACAAAAGGTACTGAAATATCACAATTTATAACAATTTGGACATTATATGGTCTAGCTTATTATACTTTTTTTTCTTGCTATTCAAAGGAATAATGCTACTTAAAAATAAAGACCATGTGTTAAACACCCACAAACCCTCTCTCAAGCAGCTCAAAAAAAATTTTAAAAAAAAATGTATAGCACCCGTAACCTTTCATACACACAAACCTCAACACATACACATAAAACCTCAAAAGACACAACCCAGAAGGGGCACCTCCTTTAAATTAAAAATATGCAAACTGTGCACATGGGTCACTGCTACCGCAGCGGTGACTAAAATTAACAATGTGCAATGTTTTGTTTTTTAAATTATATAAATTGTGGTTATTGCACTAAAAAGGAGGAAGAATACTAACACTTAAAAGCCACAGTAGCCGGGTGGGTGCAGTGTAATATTTTCTAATATTAAAGCACAAATTAACTGCATAATTTTACATAAATGTATTTAATGATTATCTGTGAGATATATCTCTCTCATTATATATATATATATATATATATATATATATATATATATATATATATATATATATATATATATATATATATATATATATATATATATATATATATATATATATATATATATACATACATACATACATACATATATACATATACACACACACACACACATATATACATACACAAATATATATTACACACACACACAGTGTTCTGTATTTAATGGGCAAACCACCAGGCTAAAAGTTAAGACAGTATTAAGTCAATAATTGTTTTCAATTTATTTGCACAAATTATTAACATTAAATCAATGTATATTAAAATTATGCAATTAACTTGAGCTTTTTAGACAGCTCAATAACGATTATAAATAACAGATAATTGTATAATATTGTGAAGTATTACTCTACCTCCACCGGCAACTTCATGCCACACACACACTAATTTAAAAATGTACATCATTAGTTTTATGGGACCATTTGCCTTGTTCTAAAGTTACCTTGATATTTGTGTCTATGGAGCCAGATGCCACATACTCCCCATGTGGATGAAAGTCCAGACTGCAAATGTTTGCTTTATGTCCCATTAATGTTCTCAGACCTGAAAGAGAAAAATTGTGACATGAACACCATCTTCATAGTCTATAATTCTGTATTCATCACACAGTATTTTACTGAGAATACAACCACACTTTGAAGATAAATGTTTCTACACACTACCATAAATGATAACATTTCTTTTGTTTTAGCAATCAAAAGGTTTCCAATTAAAAATTAAAACAAGTTCACATCCAATCCCAAAAAAGAAGGTCTGAAGCATAGATTTTTTGACCCTCACCCAACCATGGGCATCAATCACTTACTCTTGGCAGCTTCCAAGTCCCATACCCGCAGGGACCCAGACTGTGATCCAGCCACTATCAGCTGTTCAGAGGAGTTAAAGCACATGCTCTCCACTGGAGACGTATGTCCTGTGAGACTCTGCAAGAAGAAAAATGAACTTAGTAATGGACAGGGCTATGATGGAGAAGGCAGAGTAGAAACTGGATAAAGGATCTCACCATAATGCAGTTGGGTTTGTTAACGGACCACAAATTGACACGACAGTCTTCGCCTCCTGTGGCCATGAGACGACCTGAACTTTTTCCCAAAGCCAAAGCAGATACATTGCTGGCATGGGCAACAATTTCTTCTAGAAGATTAATGTAAAGAAGAGTTAGATGCAAAACGCATAATCACAGCACAATACATACTGATCAAGACAAATCTCTCTACATAAAACGGATTAAATATCCCTGACAAAACACAGGGAAGAGAAATCAAAGAATCTGCATAATCACTCAACTTGCCACATTACCAATAAAACAAGCAGCATTAGTATGGATATGTGAACATTGCTCCGTGGTTTGTTTGTTTTTTAAACACTACTGTCTCAAAATCTTTCCGCTGTGATGACTGAAAGCAGACACTGCCCTATAGGGAGTGCATTAAAAGCATACTTGTTCAGTGTTTATTCTTGACAACTGGAAACAGACCAAAGTTTAAAGATTATCCATTTGGGTGAGCAGGAGCAAGTCAATTAGCAGCTTAGGCTATTAGATATCCGCAAACAGGGATACCCCAAAATTCATGCAAAAAGGTGCCATGCTTCATACACCCACTGTATACAGTTTGTATAAAGCATGTGAAGTAAAGAGATACCTTGTGGCCCCCAAACCTTAAGTTAGGCAAGACTGAAGTAAATGGTTCCACCAACTGTGGCGACTAGAGGTGCCAGAGGATAAACACAACATTTAAACATTACTGAAATACCATTCATGATACATCATGGCATTATTTATGTAATGTGCATTATGGCAGCTATTTCTGTAGTAAAATCCTTAAAGGGACAATCTAGTCCAAAATAAACTTTCATGATTCAGATAGGGAATGTAATATTAAACAACTTTCCAATTTACTTTTATCACCAATTTTGTTTTGTACTCTTGGTATTCTTAGTTGAAAGCTAAACCTAGGAAGGCTCATATGCTAATTTCTTACCTTGAAGGTCGCCTCTTATCTGAATGCATTTTAACAGTTTTTCACCAATAGAGGGCATTAGTTCATCTGTCATATAGATAGCATTGTGCTCACACACGTGGCATTACCTAGGAGTCAGCACTAATTGGCTAAAATGCAAGTCTGTCAAAATAACTTAAATAAGGGGGCAGTTTTCAGAGGCTTAGACACAGGGTAATCACAGAGTGTATTAATATAACTGTGTTGGTTTTGCAAAACTGGGGAATGGGTAATAAAGGGATTATCTATCTTTTAAATCATTACAAATTGTGGTGTAGTGTAGACTTTAAACCTATCTAGCTAAAATGAACTCTATTCTTTACCTACTTCACATGATGAATGTGAGTTTTAGAGCAACATGGCAAAACAAGGACTAATATATATATACTAGTCCTAAAGCCCGTTCACACGGGCCGTGTTGTGTTATATTTAATCTCTCTCTCTCTCCTGTGAGCCTCCACATGCCGGTCCTCGCGCTGCTTTGTTTTTGCGATCAGCTGTGCTGCCGGGTCCTCGCGCTGCTGTCGGGTGGGTGCGCGTGCGATCAGCTGCAAGAGTTTGTCTGAACTGCGCATGACGGCTTCAGACAAACTCTTGTCTTTTATAATATAGGATATATACTCCAAGTAAGTGCACTCTCACTCGCCAACCCTAACATAGACCAGGGTGCTTAGCAGGATATTCAGTCAAGATAAGGATAAGCACTCACTGGATTTAAGTACAATAACTATTTATTGGTAGTGACGTTTCGGGGCATTCACCCCTTCCTCAGGTCTGAATGCCCCGAAACGTCACTACCAATAAATAGTTATTGTACTTAAATCCAGTGAGTGCTTATCCTTATCTTGAATATATATATATATATATATATATATATATATATATATATATATATATATATATATATATATATATATATATATATATATATATATATATATATATATATATATATATATATATACATACACAAAGAAAGAATTGTTCACTTCACAGCGCTAATCTCACCAGATATCGTGTACTATTACGGTACACCTAATGTAACAAATTTAATTGCATAAATGTATTCAAACAATGATTCCGTAAACAGTGTACATCGCTATAATGTATATATACACTAGGAGAGTGATCCGTCTAATTAAGTATTTTGCTGTTAATGTTATGTGGATAATAGAAAGAGAAAATCTATAGTTCACAAATATGTTGATCGAGTCTATAACATGCAAGATTTGTTCTATCTTCGGAAAGTAAGTGATCAACCTTGCAAGCGTGAAATTACAGCAATCCCCAGAATGGTTTCACAGGCTACTCACAGTAGGTGACCTCAATCAAATGAGGTAAGGAACGGGCGTTGTTAATGTGTCCGGTCCCAGCACTGATTCTCAAGTAGCGGGCTTGGGGTCCTAAGTGTTGTCCCTTGAAGATTCTCTGTTTGTCCGGTACTCCAATGTTGTTGTCCGCAACCGGTCTGGATGTCTTTAATAACTCCAACGTTTTATGTAAAGGGAACAAACACGGCACATAGCATAATACTGTTTTAAAAATAATACAAATTTATTTGCAGCACAAAAATGGTACTCACAAACGGGACCTCAGTTTATATGAGGTATCAATATAGCATCGCAATAAAAAGGACAGTCGTCCCACACTATGATAAAAAGATTCCACTTCGATCGTAAGTGTTAAGCATAAAAAATCTATAAGGATGAGCAGCCAGATTCAACACTCAGCCTTACGCGTTTCAAAGTTTAAAACTTCTTCCTCAGAGGCATTGTTGAATCTGGTCTGTTGTAGCCATTTTAAAAACTCCCGCTTAGCGGGGAGGGTGGGTGTGTGAACCGGCTGCTCATTCATTGGTCCATTATGTTACACCCCTGTTATCATCCGGGGTATTGTTCAGTGTAAATACAATCGTACACGGCTTAAGATCGAATAATTTTGTTGTGACGTTGTTTGGGAATATCTAATATAATGTACTGTGGATCTAGCCATAAATACATTTATTATAATTAAATGTTTTGTGTTCAAATGTATCGTATATTAGAACCGGAGCCTATATTAGAACCCGAGCCTTCATGTATATACAAATAATTAAAGGGACTCTTGTGATATTCTGGAGAATCAATTGTCTAATCAGGCATCTAATTTTTTCTATCACTATAATTATTTGTTAGAATACTACAGTGTCTCAAAAGGTGTTTTGCTTGCGTTGATATATATAAAAAACTCTAAACAGAATTAATTTCCTCCTTATTTGAGCGAGGATGGATGAAAGTAATCTCTTCTCCTCAATTGACTCACTTGAAAGGGGGATTTGTTTAACAAATTATAATGCCAGTAGTTTTGAACAGTAAAAAACCCTTATATGTTGTCTATTTTCATTAGTTATATACAATGATTGTATGTTATCTATATCATTTGTAATTGGTCTCCAAAGATTTTGTGGATACTTTAGTTTGTTTTGTTTTTACCTCAAACATAATCTGTAAGTATCATATAAGTAAATATATATATATGTATATATGGGAGACAGTCCCTAAACCGTAATTTCTAAAATATAAAGTATATAAGAAAAAATTATTATTATTATTCTGTATATGTATCCATACACCCACATCTGTATATGAGTGAAAGAATACATATATCTATATACAAACCAGCAGCAATGCTGCATATACTTTTTATGGACCCTGAATTAATATATTCCATAAATTCTAATGTTTGATGTTATAGAAATGCTACAATATCTACATCTTTATTGAGTCCTCCTGGATGCAAGGTGTTAAAAGCATGTATCCAGTATGTTTCTCTTTGTCTTAGTACTCTGACTCTATCACCCCCACTCTGGTTTTGTGGGATATGTTCAAGGATCGTTCCTTTTAGACATTTTGGATCCTTCTGATGGTGTTTACGATAGTGGTCTGAAAGGTTATGTCCTGTGAAACCAGCTTCAATATTTTTTTATGTGCTCTAATAATCTAGTTTTATAGACTCTTTTGGACCTCCCGATGTACTGGAGTCCACAGCTGCATTCTAATAGATAAACACAAAACTCACTTTTACAGTTCGTTAGAGTGTTTATTTTGCAGCTTTTATTATTAGATTTAGATTGGACCACATGTGTTGGTTTGTTCTTATTATATGCATGTACACAGCCTTCGCAATTTTTGCGGTTGCATTTATAAAACCCTTGGCTGTTACTTTCCAACCAGGTTTTTTGATGATTTTTCTTTTTAAGTTTGCTGGGGGCAAGAATGTTTTTTAAAGATTTATTTTTTCTGAAAGTTACTGTAGGACAGTCCCCTAAATTCTTCTTTAAGAACTTGTCCTGTTTTAGGACCGGCCAATGTTTTTTTAAAATTTGTTTAATTTCATGGGAGGCCTCATTGTATGTAGTAATGAAACCTGGATCTCTTGTTCTTCTCTTAGTATTCTTAATATTTTCTATACTCTTAATTTCTCGTATTCCATCCTGATTTTTTAATAAAAGATCTTCCCTATTTAAATCTCTAGCCTTTGTATATGCTGTATCTATGATCTTTGCATTATAGTTTTTACTTATAAATTGCTGTTTTAGTAGAATAGATTCCTTATCATAGTCTTCCAATTTCGAGCAGTTTCTTCTCAGTCTCTGAAACTGACCGAAGGGGATATTCTGAACCCAAGACTTATGATGTCCACTGTCAGCAGGAAGGTAACCGTTACTATCGGTTTCTTTTCTGTAACGGTTACCTTCCTGCTGACAGTGGACATCATAAGTCTTGGGTTCAGAATATCCCCTTCGGTCAGTTTCAGAGACTGAGAAGAAACTGCTCGAAATTGGAAGACTATGATAAGGAATCTATTCTACTAAAACAGCAATTTATAAGTAAAAACTATAATGCAAAGATCATAGATACAGCATATACAAAGGCTAGAGATTTAAATAGGGAAGATCTTTTATTAAAAAATCAGGATGGAATACGAGAAATTAAGAGTATAGAAAATATTAAGAATACTAAGAGAAGAACAAGAGATCCAGGTTTCATTACTACATACAATGAGGCCTCCCATGAAATTAAACAAATTTTAAAAAAACATTGGCCGGTCCTAAAACAGGACAAGTTCTTAAAGAAGAATTTAGGGGACTGTCCTACAGTAACTTTCAGAAAAAATAAATCTTTAAAAAACATTCTTGCCCCCAGCAAACTTAAAAAGAAAAATCATCAAAAAACCTGGTTGGAAAGTAACAGCCAAGGGTTTTATAAATGCAACCGCAAAAATTGCGAAGGCTGTGTACATGCATATAATAAGAACAAACCAACACATGTGGTCCAATCTAAATCTAATAATAAAAGCTGCAAAATAAACACTCTAACGAACTGTAAAAGTGAGTTTTGTGTTTATCTATTAGAATGCAGCTGTGGACTCCAGTACATCGGGAGGTCCAAAAGAGTCTATAAAACTAGATTATTAGAGCACATAAAAAATATTGAAGCTGGTTTCACAGGACATAACCTTTCAGACCACTATCGTAAACACCATCAGAAGGATCCAAAATGTCTAAAAGGAACGATCCTTGAACATATCCCACAAAACCAGAGTGGGGGTGATAGAGTCAGAGTACTAAGACAAAGAGAAACATACTGGATACATGCTTTTAACACCTTGCATCCAGGAGGACTCAATAAAGATGTAGATATTGTAGCATTTCTATAACATCAAACATTAGAATTTATGGAATATATTAATTCAGGGTCCATAAAAAGTATATGCAGCATTGCTGCTGGTTTGTATATAGATATATGTATTCTTTCACTCATATACAGATGTGGGTGTATGGATACATATACAGAATAATAATAATAATTTTTTCTTATATACTTTATATTTTAGAAATTACGGTTTAGGGACTGTCTCCCATATATACATATATATATATATATTTACTTATATGATACTTACAGATTATGTTTGAGGTAAAAACAAAACAAACTAAAGTATCCACAAAATCTTTGGAGACCAATTACAAATGATATAGATAACATACAATCATTGTATATAACTAATGAAAATAGACAACATAAGGGTTTTTTACTGTTCAAAACTACTGGCATTATAATTTGTTAAACAAATCCCCCTTTCAAGTGAGTCAATTGAGGAGAAGAGATTACTTTCATCCATCCTCGCTCAAATAAGGAGGAAATTAATTCTGTTTAGAGTTTTTTATATATATCAACGCAAGCAAAACACCTTTTGAGACACTGTAGTATTCTAAAAAAATAATTATAGTGATAGAAAAAATTAGATGCCTGATTAGACAATTGATTCTCCAGAATATCACAAGAGTCCCTTTAATTATTTGTATATACATGAAGGCTCGGGTTCTAATATAGGCTCCGGTTCTAATATACGATACATTTGAACACAAAACATTTAATTATAATAAATGTATTTATGGCTAGATCCACAGTACATTATATTAGATATTCCCAAACAACGTCACAACAAAATTATTCGATCTTAAGCCGTGTACGATTGTATTTACACTGAACAATACCCCGGATGATAACAGGGGTGTAACATAATGGACCAATGAATGAGCAGCCGGTTCACACACCCACCCTCCCCGCTAAGCGGGAGTTTTTAAAATGGCTACAACAGACCAGATTCAACAATGCCTCTGAGGAAGAAGTTTTAAACTTTGAAACGCGTAAGGCTGAGTGTTGAATCTGGCTGCTCATCTTTATAGATTTTTTATGCTTAACACTTACGATCGAAGTGGAATCTTTTATCATAGTGTGGGATGACTGTCCTTTTTATTGCGATGCTATATTGATACCTCATATAAACTGAGGTCCCGTTTGTGAGTACCATTTTTGTGCTGCAAATAAATTTGTATTATTTTTAAAACAGTATTATGCTATGTGCCGTGTTTGTTCCCTTTACATAAAACGGAGTTATTAAAGACATCCAGACCGGTTGCGGACAACAACATTGGAGTACCGGACAAACAGAGAATCTTCAAGGGACAACACTTAGGACCCCAAGCCCGCTACTTGAGAATCAGTGCTGGGACCGGACACATTAACAACGCCCGTTCCTTACCTCATTTGATTGAGGTCACCTACTGTGAGTAGCCTGTGAAACCATTCTGGGGATTGCTGTAATTTTACGCTTGCAAGGTTGATCACTTACTTTCCGAAGATAGAACAAATCTTGCATGTTATAGACTCGATCAACATATTTGTGAACTATAGATTTTCTCTTTCTATTATCCACATAACATTAACAGCAAAATACTTAATTAGACGGATCACTCTCCTAGTGTATATATACATTATAGCGATGTACACTGTTTACGGAATCATTGTTTGAATACATTTATGCAATTAAATTTGTTACATTAGGTGTACCGTAATAGTACACGATATCTGGTGAGATTAGCGCTGTGAAGTGAACAATTCTTTCTTTGCTTATAAAATTCGGTTTGTTCATTTGCAAGGGTAGTGTGACCATACTGCTCTGTTCACCCCAGCTGCTTATCTCGTTTAGGTGTTAATACAATTTTTGCGCCTCCAGTGTGACCTATACCTAGGTACAGCTCACATCACAAAAACCCTTTCTTTACTGATATATATATATATATATATATATATATATATATATATATATATATATAGTGTATTTTTATTGATGCAAATATAGTACAATACATTCATTCAAATGTATACATAACCATCCTTTGTGTCAATGTCTATTAATTCCAGATTATTTACATCTTTTCTCCCTTACTCAACCTTCCCTTTCAAAAATGTGTCTAGTTCTTATACATGTAGGTAGAGGATTCTTTATATTTTTTCATATTCCTACAAATATGGTGTGTTCTTTATTTTAACTAATATTTACACAATGGTAAATTACAATTTTTAGATTTATTCTGTAGCACAATGCATCAATCATCAAGGCACATGATATCACATTTTTTTCCCTTTCATATAAAAGAAAAAAGTATTTAAACATGTTCACATTTTGCCTATGAGGATAAGTAAGAAGGACACAACTTACAAAGCTAGGAATTTAAAAAGCTTTTACATTACTTTTTATAGTAAAACAAAACTTGGCTAATTCAAAAATGGTTTATATATGTTTTTTTCAATTACGTAAATCCCCAACAAGCAGCACATAGTGTAACAAGTACCATTACAAGCTACAATAGCACAAACATATCTACGGATAAATTATATAGGCATCATCTTGCTAATTATCAAATAAAACAAAGGGATATTACAAGCAGATGTAAGCAAATGACAAGCAAATAGAGAGAGAAGAATAAATACACCGTTTTGTTAAAGTAGTGGTCGAAAAGCTTATTTTAAATTTAGAAGCCAGCAAACATATTAAGACAGGAGGTGGCAAATTTGTTTGAGAATTAAAAGCCACTCAAAGTGCCAAGAAACCAGTCATATCTTAAGAAGCCAAATAATGATTTCATTATATTTATTAAAGAAAAAGGCCATTGCTCATTGGTATTTTTAAAAGGGACATAATACTGAAATGTTTCAGATGTTTTCTATGCTCTGTCTAAAAGAAAATGTTTTAATTTATTTTTTAAATGTATGTTTCTGTACTGAACAAACTAACTTTCTGTAAAGTCCAAGGACTCGGGAGTACTCAAGCATACATTTCCTATTAGTTTCACTTTAAACAGCTTTTTATTAAATGTTTTCAAACAAAGAAATAAAAAAAACAAACATGATCTGTAGTGATTTGGCAGCAGAGGTTTGTGGGAATTGCAGTCCCAGGTATTGAATTGTATGGTACTGTAAACCTGGAGGGTGTCTTAAATTAATCCCTCTACCATAGGCATTTGTATACTACGTCACTTCCGGTGACGTTTTATCAGCTGGTGGAGGTTTGTGGCGCTCACTGCGCATGCGCTAGAGGCCCAAACTCCTTACATCAGCTGATGCGAAGATTCAAAGAATGATGTGGCACGCGCACGTTACTGGTTACAAAATCCCAATGAACGTGTTTGTTCATTGGATTTTGTAACCAGAAAGGGTCGCACAATATGTACACCGCGGTCAACTGTTACTAGTAAATACACACACCATGTACTAGTGACAATTTTCACATATTCACTGTTCATATATATATATATATATATATATATATATATATATATATATATATAGTGTTATATATATATATATATAACACTATATATATATATACTATATATATATATATATATATATATATATACTATATATAAATATATATATATACTATATATTCATATATCTTCATATATTATATATATAACACTATATAACAATGTCAGTACCGTTTCTGGTTACAAAATCCAATGACACGCCGCTTGTTCATTGGGATTTTGTAACCAGTAACGTGCGCGTGCCACATAATTCCTCATCAGCTGTTGTAAGGAGTTTGGGCCTCTAGCGCATGCGCAGTGAGCGCCACAAGCCTCCACCAGCTGACAAAGTGACGAGGTATACACATTCCTACGGGTAGAGGCATAACTTTAGAACAAGGGCAGTTAAAATCTGTAGTGGATTCCAAATGTACATACACACTTCACAAATAAGTTCAAAATCTTGTATCCAGCCACACACACTATAATCATAAATACACATATTTTGAAGCACTCAAAAGAAAATAGTTTCCTTTCGGTATTATCTTGCCAAAAAGACAGACTATTGTACAATGCTGGTAAGCAGACAATAGCATTAAACATAACACTTACGAAGCTTCCATGACGTTTTTGTTGCTCCTGGTGCTGCCATGTTGCAGTAAAATAGTTGTGGGATTAGCCCCAGTGGGGTTCCACCCCCCAGGAAACTCTGTTGAACACAGTAGACCCCACAGGACAGCTTGGCACTAGATGTTTACAGAACAGTGCTTTCCAGATTCTAGGAGTAAGAAAATGATATTGCATACATATTATTAGGATACAGCTCTGTGGGCAACACAAAATCTATATTTAGAAACCAAGACTAAAACCTTTTACACAAATCCTTAGAAATGCGCAAACTACAGCTCCATTTACCAAGAATGAGCTGATGAGAACCCTATAAAAAGCAGATCAGTAACAGGAGGAAGGAAGATGCAGAAAACAAACAAACGTTACATTACAGGTGTATCTGCAAGCACAATGTTCCCATATTAAGTAGGGGTATCTTTATTATGACATTAAACTATTAGTAAAACAGAGTAGTGAAATAGTGTGTGTGAGAGATCAGAAACAGTTTTAGCTTTGCTATATTTAACGTATTTATTTGGCAGATTCTCAATAAAGCTCTCTCAATGGTAAAGAGTGTTGAATGGATCCCCTTGCATTGTCTCTTTTACAGTAGTTTAGCCTGATTATCACCAAACATATATGTGACATTTATAGAGTTCTTATAGTTAGTGCTTCTAGAGGTGAAACTGAAAATCAGCAGCAGGTGGAATATCACAACATTCTCCTCCCTTTTACTGTTATAAAATTGAGTATCTAGCAACAGGTTCACAGAAAAGGGAAGAAAAAAATATTTTTATCACAGGTGGTATTGTCACAATGGATACAAGAAGAAGGCGGGAAAAACACTGTGGCCAAAACTGCAATTACAATTGGAACAAAAATAAAGGGCTATCCGGCTAGGCGCCAGTTGGAAAGCACGGCTATTGTCTAAGAGGTGGAACCCTCACCTCACAGCAAATAGCGTTCTGCCGTGGGCTACCTGAGCAGCTCAGTGCGACGAACGCTTCCAACAAATAAAGGAGCTTGCACAAACGCTAGTATTTACAATCACTTTAGAGACATGAAACCTAAAATTTGTATTTCACGTTTCAGATAGACCATGCAATTTAATCAACTTTCTAATTTACTTCTATTATCCAATTTCCCTTGTTTTCTTGGTATCCTTTAATGGATATGAAACCCAATTTTTTTTATTTTGTGATTCAGACATAGCATACCACTTTAAAAAAAGTTTCCAATTTACTTCTATTATGACATTTTCTTCGTTAGATAGGCATCTCGAGCACTAAATGGCAGGATAGAGTGCTGCCATCTAGTGCTGTTGCAAATGTATAGCATTCTTGTAAAACTGCTGCTATATGGTGCTCTCTAAATGAGCCAGCCCCTAAGCATACGTCCCTGCTTTTCAACAAAAAATTAAAAAAAAAAAAAAAGATAAAAGAAGTAAATGAGAATGTTGTTTAAAGTCGCATGCTCTATCTGGATCCTGAAAGTAAAATGTTGGGTTTTATATCCCTTTAAAAAGCAGGGGTGCTCGGGAGCTTGAAAGCGTCTGGAGCACTATACGGCAGGGAGTTTTGCAGGAGCTTTCCATTTGCAACAGAAATAGATGGCAGCATGATTTCCTGCCACATAGTGCTCCAGACACCAACCTACATTTCTCTTCAACAAAGAATGGGAACGATTTCATAGGAACTAAGCAAATTTGATAGAAGTAAATTAGAAACTTTTTTTTTTTTTTTTTTAATTGTATGCTCTGTATGAATCACAAACAAAAATGTTGCTTTATATCTCTTTAAACTTTGTTCAGAGCTAAAGACTGGTGTAAATGTTGGATATAACAAATGTATTGCAAAAGTAGTAGCTGTATAGGCTTAAGGCAAATGCAAGTAAAATATAATGACTCCAACAAAGAAACTTTAGGCATTTAGTCCTAGAGGAAAGGCTGAGAATGTTTAAAGGGACCCGACACCCAAATTTTGTATTTCACGATTCACACAGAGCATGCAATTTTAAACAACTTTACAATTTACTTCTATTATCAATATGTATTTGTTCTCTTGTTATCCTTTGTTGAAAAAGCAGCGAGGCAAGTTCAGGAGTGGGCACGTGTCTGCAGCACTACATACAGCAACAGTTTTGCAGCAATGCTATACATTAGCGACGAACTTGATTGGCTCATTCTATGCTAAAATAAGGGAGAACGTATAAATGCCTCAGTGCCGAAGGTTAGGATAAACTGGCATTAGCAGAACCATTAGAACATGTGGTCTTGCAGTTAAAGGGCCTTAATACTTGAAAAATGACGTGCTCTAATTTGTATGCGCATGCAATTTTAAGACTATTAAAGGGACAGTACACTGTAAAATTGTTTTTCCATAAATGTATTTTAAATGACTTGTTATACCAACTGCAGAATATAAAATATTTGAGAAATTGCATTTTCGGGTTTATTTGTGTATCTGAAGTAGCTAGTTTTGTGCTTTGAAACCACAGCCTATTACAATGGGTTGAGCTTCAGGTAATATCAGATCTCATTATGTTATCACTTTTATGTACACACACTTGCTTTCTTATCTTATATTTGTCTGGAACACCAAAGCTCAATAGATAGAGAGAACAATGGAAAATTATCATTTTATTACTTAACTATCATGCCCCCACTGTGGGTGTAATCTCTTCTGCTGGCTGTGTTTACTTTGGCTTGTCAATAGCATATACGCCAGTATCAAAACTTTCAGTATAGGTTGGGAAACCACAAGCTAAATCAGCTATTTCAAATGCTGAAATATGAGTAAAGGAGCTACTTGCAACCAATTTAATACACTCTAGCAGGTAAAATGGATCATTGGGAATAATTTAAAGGGGAAAAAGTTTTTGGGTGAACTGTCCCTTTAACCCTGGACTACTGTGTAAAGGGATTAAACACACGGTGGAAGTGCTGCTTGGAACGGTGGAGCACCAATAGTCCAGGGCAGCATTTCTACTGGGTGTTTTAACCCTTCGTCAGGTTAAACACACAGTAGTGTAGGGTTGATTGTCTTAAAGCGATATGAAATCCAAACATTTTTTTGTGATTCTGATTCAGCCAGAGCATACCATTTTAATAAAGTTCAAATTTACTCCTATTATTAAATCTGCTTCGTCCCTATGATATTCTGTGTTGAAGACATACCTAGGTAGGCATCTGGAGTACTGTGTGGCAGGAAATAGTGCTGCCATCTACTGCCCTTGCAAATGGATAACATTCTTGCAAAACCGTTGCAATACAGTGCTCCAGAAATGGGCCGGCTCCAAAGTATATGTATGCTTTTCAATAAGAGATGCCAAGAGAACGAAGAATGATTAATAATAGAACAAAATTTGAAAGTTGTTTAAAAAAAAAAAAAAAAGCATGCTCTATCTGAATCATGAAAGAACAAATATGGGTTTCATATCCCTTTAAAATGACATGATCTAACAAATCAGAGCATGTACTTTTTCAACTATTACAGCCCTTTAATGTTTTCTCTGATCTGAGTATGTGCTTTAAGGGTAGCAACACCAGCCACTAAACAGAAAAAAAATGACATTTTAAAAGGACATTAAACACCTTAAATTTGGGTGAAAATTGCACTTGCCCAACAATCCATAGGAGGTCAAAAAGCAAAGTCTGTAACCTGCAAATCAAGTCTGCAATAGGCAATTTGCGGCATTCTGAAAACCTAGATCACAGTTCTTGCTTATCGGCCTCTCTAGTGAGCGTAGGACAAAGCAGAATTATTAAATAACCATCTAAGAAATGGTTAATTTGCCAGGCATCATCTATAATAATAATAATAATAATAATAATAATAATAGGCCAAGTAGGTTTGTCCGACGCAGTCATGCGCAGTAGTGACTGAGCAAGACAAACATACCTGGCCTTAACCCCTTAACGACCAGCGCCAATGCGCAGTAGGAACTGCGAGAGAACGGTGCTGGTTGTTAAGCCCTTAAAGGGCCACTGTAAGTAAATATTTTCTATGCCTGTTACTAACTAACTACCCCAAATACGCTTTTTATCAATAGCATTTCATTAACCTATCCCTACCGTATATCAGAAATCTTGCCTGCAAATTTAATTGTTTTCCAAACCCACTCCGTGGGTATCCTTTGCTCTGTACCAATCCGTTTACAATACCTAGGTTTCAAAATGGCGCTTTAAACACAAAGTTATTGGTTTAAGTATTTTGAACACTCAGTGCTGAAAATAGTGGGCAGGATAACGTGACATCATCGGCGAATAAAAGTTATAACTTTTAGAACGTTATGAAATTTGGTTTTGGAGAAAATATAGGTCAGTAGGTTTTAATTAATGTTTATTAACTTTAATATGTTAGTTGTTTAGCTTAAAAATTATAACAGAAAGTAATCCTTTAAGGACCTCTCTCTGCCGCGATCTCGCTAAAAGTAGCGAGATTGCGCTATTTCTGCATGCAGTCTTGCAGAGTTACCGAAACAGAGAGGGACAGCAGTGGTGGTGTGGGAGGGTTAGGAGGGAGGCGGGTGGGTGGCCCATCGCTGGAGGGGTATATGAACAAGTGGGACGGCTACACTACAGAAAGGTTAAAGGTATGCTAAGAGCGGCAGGGAGATGGAAGGAGAGAGGAGGGGGGAACACTACATAAAAATGTAGTAATTTTCGGCGCTATTGCATATTTGACTTTTCACTTCAAACAGCACTTTGCTCTGGATGCAGTGTTAAGGAAAATTTACACCGTGTAGCCAGAGCACAGCTCTGTTTGCAGAGAACTGTTTAATGAAGAGCAGCGCTGCAAAGTTAAAGCGCTAACAGTTCCTGCATGTGTCATGTCCTTTCTGCACACATGCTACTTTTTCTGCGATGACATCTCGGATCACTGCATGTGCTACCTTGAGGCATATGCATATAAGCTGGGAGGGCCTGTGCACCAGTATTCAAATACCAAACCGTCTCTGAGAGTCTGCTGTTTGTATGACAAATTAAAAGGGACATTAAATCCAAAAAAAAATTATTTCATGATACAGATAGAGCATACCATTTGAAACAACTTTCCAGTTTACTTATATTATCTAATTTGCTTTATTCTCTTGCAAACATTTGCTGAATGAGCAGTAATTAACTACTAGGAGCTAGCTGAAAGCCAATGACAAGACGCATATATGTATATATGTGCAGTCACCAATCAGCAGTTTCTGAGCCTATGTATTCTCTTTAACACAGGATACAAAGAAAACAAAACAAATTAAATAGAAATCAATTTGAAAGTTATTTAAAATCTCATGCTCTATCAATCATGAAAGAAAAAAAAATGGGTTACAAGTCCCTTTAAGTATTTATAGGCACAATACACAGCACCACCAGAGTTCAAATACAGGAGCACAAGCCCTCACTGCGTATAAATGCTGTTGAAAAACAGTAATACCTTATGCCAGAATCATTTTTGCTAATGGAAGTATATTATAAAAATGTTTTCAATTAAAATTTAAATTAATCCATGCACATTCCAATTTGACCCTTCTATCCCTTTAATTTCACACATATGTTGACAAATTTTCTTCTCTGCCTTGTCCTGTACTAACTTTGTAAAAGTTCCACATATCACATTCTCGTTACAATCCAACGTTCTACCCTCCCTCACGCAGACATCACATTACCACCTGCTAACTCTTCATACAGCAATATAACCCCCTAGTAAAACGATATCCCCATACACACAAGTGCTCCCACCTGCCCCGTTCAGACAAAGTGCTATCCCTCTGGTTCATATTATTGTATGCCCCGTTTACTGTATCCTCTTTACCGACATTACATTTACACACTACTAACTACCCTCATCCTATTATAGACAACAAAACGCCTTCAGACACTTCTAACTAATCTCCACCCAAACAAGTTACTATCCCACGGTCTTATATTACTGTTACTACCCCCGCACGCCTACCGTTTCCGTTCTTCTACCGGTAACTTCAGATAGTTTGGTTTTTGGCACCTGCTTACAAACTGCTTTCTGATTGGCTACTCCCTGACAACAGACTTCAAAACAAAATTTTTATTAGGGTCCGCCTACTCTCACGAAAACTCGTTACATTCGCGCTGACTAGAGTGTGGCTATGTTGTTATTGGCTGCTCACCGGACGGGGAGGAAGTAAAGGGAAATTTTGAACCTTACAGCTTTATTTGTATTGAAGAACAAATACAATTATCTATGTCTTATAATGTGTTGTTTATTGTAGTTATGAATAATTTCTGTAAAAAGTAAGGTGTCTTAAAGTGTTATAGTAAGTAATGTGTAAAAGTTTTAACCTTGATATATATTAATGGTAGCACAATAGTTTTTTTAAAAACATAGTTGCCAACATTTAAAAAAAAAATCCAGGGACACTTTGCAGCAGAGCAAGCAAGCGGGTTACTGGAGTATTGATGACCTACTGTTCAACTGCTCCGCCCACTCAGTTCTGCAATCAAAACACACCCATTTGATAGTAATAGTATAATTTAGACTTATCCATAGTTTATTATACAGATTACAGCACCAAGCTCTTACACCTACCCAGTCTCTGGAACACATTCTGGGCATATGGTTATTTTTACAACACAGCATCAAAATTAGAAAGGCAAAAAATATGTTAACCCATTCAATAATAATAACAATATTCCATTAGGAATGAATTATATTTAAATAATACACTATATATATTAATCATCTATCTATCTGTATGTGTGTATGTGTGTGTATATACATGCAAACAACAAATGTTGTGCAAAGGAGATTTTCAGGGACATTTCCAGGGACAAAAAAAAATCCAGGGACATACAACAAAATCCAGGGACTGTCCCTGGAAATCAGGGACTGTTGGCAACTATGTAAAAAGTAGAGCAAACAGAAACATAGAAGTAGGTGAATTTAAAATAACTGTGAAGTAGGTTTGCTAGGTGTCCAGTGTTCAACCAGACATTCTACACAAAGATACTGGAAACTTAAAAGCCCCCTGAGATGCAGCTAAATTGTAAATATCTCTAAGCATTACAAATATATCCCAGAGATAAGTACCAGTGCACCTGTTACTGGCAGCCAAGGATAATTAAACAAAATAGATCTAATGTGTGTTGCTGGCAAATCAGATGTTAAAATACTGCTTTGTGTGCTGCGTGTAGCTGCTGTGGTAAAATTAATTATTTATGGTTTTACTGGGAACCATTGGGGACACTGCTCAGTGTATGCTACTGGTAAAGAGGTCAGACCAATGCTGTGTGTGTGTTACTGGCAGTCAAAGAGGTAAAATAAAATGTAAAATAATTGATTTGCTATACTGGCAGCCAAGAGGATACAATCACTACTCAGCTGTAAGGGTCCGTTGTGTGACCCCTATCCTTCCCCCAGTGTGCAGTCACCTACAGGTCGTCCTGTATTTGTGTTGTTGTAGACAGCTGGCAACACAACTAAAAAAGATCTTTAACCTTTTAATGCCATTATGCCGTTCTATTCCGTCATAATTACACTGGGCTTTAGTGCCGTTATGACGAAATAGAACATCATAACTGTTGGCTGTCCTAAAGCCAACGGCGCTTCCCATGATGTGATCGCTGTCTGGAGGGCGTTCCTTGCATCACAGGGACGCCCCCTGACAAATTAACCCTGTCATCAAAGGGTTATTAATGGTAACCATATATAACAGTTCTGACCAACTTCCTAATACATAGGAGAACAACTAAATATTTTATAAGACACATACAGTATACATTTTAAGCTATGAAACACACTAACAATATATTCTTTAAAATGGCCAGTTTAAATTGCAGGTATCTGGTCTTCTTTGAGCTATGACCACCCCAAAGCACACATTTTTAGTTCTGCCTTTTTTCCGGGGCAGTAAAAACAATGACTCATATTCTTAGTAGTTTCTTTTCTTGGGGCCACAAAAACTAGTGCAGAAGGCTGCATGTGGGCCACTGGCTACCAGTAGGCCATCACTGTTGTATACCACATTATTAGTTGGGGTGGGGCTTCAACCATTTTCTTCTCATTTTCTAAAGTTTAAAGAATCTAGTATAGAAGAGATTTCTTCTTTTTGTTGTCAACTTGTTTTTTTAAGGGACATTAAAAACTAAATACATTTCCTGCACCTTCCTCTGCCTATGGGTGCTGCCATTATGGAACCTAGGTTTCACTGCAGGTATCTGAAGGAGAGTTGGTGCACATTTGCAAGCACAGCACTGGAATGCAGTCATAGCTAGATTTCAACATAGTGGCACCCATGACCAGAGGTAGGCAGGGAATAATCTCAATAATATACATATAAAATGTAGTGCTTAATTTCCTTTTAACAAAGGTGATCATCAGGAACTTTTAACCCTATGCCAGATAGACTTCTTTACAGAGCTACCCATAGAGTTGGTCCAAGTATGAAATGTGCCCTCTATTTAAATGATACCCAAATGTTTTGACAGAGCATACAATTTTACACAACTTTCCAATTTACTTTTATTATCAAATGTGCTTCATTTTCTTGGTTTCTTTTGTTAAAGGAGTAGCAATGCACTATTGGGAGCTAGATGAACACATTGGATGAGCCAATAAGCATATATGTGTAGCCCCAATCCGCAGTTAGTACCCAGTAGCAGCTGCTCCTTAGCCTACCTAGGTATGCTTTTTAACAAAGGATGCCAAGAAAGAAAGAAAATTTAAAGTGTATGCTCTATCTGAATCATGGAACTTTAATTTTGTCTTTATTGTCCCTTTAATACATAAGATTTACAGAGCAACTATGGCATTATGATACTACTGACTGAGGCACACAGCCCATATAGAAATAAAGGGCCCCATTTATTAAGCTGTCATGCAGCAGAATTCTGAGATGGGGACAGAGCCGATATGACTTGTGTCTCCTGAATCGGCCCTCAACAACCAAGGTTTTAAAAAAATTGTTGGGTAACAGATTTTGACGACAGATAAGAGCCATAAACCCAGCAAGTCTGCCCGATATTTCCTTAAAGTATAAATGTATCTAGATCATAGGATAAAGCAACAAAGTAGCAGTTCCAGCATCAAAATAAATCAGGAGAGGATTATAACGTTAAAACGTCCATTTTATTGAATACATCCATTAAAAGATCCAAAGGTCACAGCAAATCCTCTCCTGATTTATTTTGATGCTGGAACCTCTACTTTGTTGCTTTTTCTGATTACTCCTTAGCCCAGGGGTCAGAGTGGAGAGCCCCAGCTGTTCCAGTATCACAGCCTATGCTGACATCATGGTGCCGGTACCATAGCGAGGCTACACTCTGTGAATTTCAGCGTTGCACAGTGACAAGGACTGGCTACTGCAACTAGACGGCAGTACAATATGGAACTTTCCGAATTCCTGAGGATCTTTACAGGGATTACGAGACTAGTCCTGACAGAAGAGGGGTAAGCCTTGCATTTACTTTTATCGATTTTGGGACACTGACACACAACTGTTATCCCCGTGAGAGCTGCTACAAGTGGGACTCAGAGTCAGTCATTGTCACGGGGGTTCTTATCATTACGATTGCAAGTGGCTACATTCCTAAGGTCTGTGATCTTACCAGTCGCTCTAGTCCATAGGATAGCCTTATGCTTATCCCATTCTTAAAGTCCCCCACAGTGTTTGTCATTACCACCTCTTGTGGAAGTCTATTCCATGAATCAGTCACCCTTTCTGTAAAGAAGAGCTTTATCAAATTACTCCAGAATCTACTACCATTTAGCTTAAGATCTTGAATTTTTAATTTTATGAAAAATACTCACAGCTTCAGCTTTACTAAGCCCTTTAATATACTTGAAAGTTGCTATAATATCACCTGTGTCCCTTCTCTCCTCTAAGCTATATATATTTAGGTAATTGAGCCTCTCCTGGTACGTTCTTTTTTTAGACCATGTACCATTTTGGTAGGTCTCCTTTGTACAGATTCCAGTTTGTTTATATCCTGGATATATGGCCTCTAGAACTGCACACAATACTCAAAATGAGGCCTAACTCATGATCTGTAAAGTGGTATAAGAACCTTACTATTTCTTCTGCAAATACAACTACCAATACCTCCAAGCATTCTGCTGGCCTTACTCGCTGTAGTACTACATTGTTTACTACATTTTAAGTAATCTGAAATAATAATTTCCAAGTCCCGTTCTTCATTTGTAACATTCAGTAAAGTGTCATTGAGTCTGTAATTAATGTCTGGATTTTTTGTTTCCTAAATGCATAATTTTACACTTTGTCATGTTAAACTTTAGATCCTTGTCATTTGTTCAGTCCTCCAATTTTTGTTTATCACATCATTTTGTCTACCCCCCGGAACATCTACTCTATTACAAATTTTTGTATAATCTGCTAACAGACATTCTTTCCCCTGTAGCACTTTGCTGATATCTTTAATAAATATGTTAAACAAAACAGGCCCCAGAACTGACCCCTGAGGAACACCACTAGCAACAGCGCCCTCTGCTGAATGTACTCCATTTACTAAGACACTCTGTTTTCTATCCTTAAGCCAGCATTCTATCCAGTTCACAATTTTTGAGTCTATTATGATTGATGTTAAAGGGACATGAAACCCACATTTTTTCTTTCATGATTTAGAAAGAGCATGCAATTTTAAACAACTTTCTAGTTTATTTCTATTATCTAATTTGTTTTATTCTCTTGATATTCTTTGCTGAAAAGCGAATCTAGATAGGCTCAGTAGCTGCTGATTGGTTCCTGCGCATAGAAGCCTTGTGTGATTGGCTCACCCATGTACATTGATTTTTCTTCAACTAAGAATATCTAAATAATGAAGAAAAATAAATAATAGAAGTAAATTGTAATGTTGTTTAAATTTGTAATCTATCTGAATAATAAATGAAAATTTTAGGGTTTAGTGTCCCTTTAAGTTAAATATGAACACTAGCAGTCCAATGATAACTGTAACACAACACTTGAAACAAATATGACTGCAAAGTAAACATAAAACATAATTCTCATGAAAAAACAGGCCATTTAAGCTATGGATATTTAACCTCTTAAGGACATATGACGGAATTTTTCCGTCATAAAACAATTGAGTAAACTGAAAGCTGTGTCCTTAAAGGGTTAAGTAGTGCATATTTATTTTTCCTTCGACTTTTGTCATAAACCTGGTTATAGGTGGTCAGGATAAATTTCCTGAACAGCAGCTCCACCAAATAAAGCAAATGATGGATAGAGTTAGGATATTAAAAGATAATTGCAGTGGAAACAGATGTTAATTTGTTTTAAAAATGTTAAGGCTTAGCTGATGTTAATCCATAGCAACAGAACAGCAATGTCTTGTAAGTACAAGGTTTCTACTGTCCCATTAACCACTTATAGGTGCTGGTTAGTGAGGCTACTCGTTTTCATACAGAGTGTTCCCATCTAGGAGCTTAGGTACTCTCGTACCCTGTGGCAGAAGCAGGCACAGGCTGAAGAAAATGTGTAGTTACCATGTTATTGTAGCTGTGTCTATCAGTTTAAAGGAACATTAAGGTATGATAATCAACAACTTTCCAATTCTATTAACAAATTTGCTTTATTCTCTTGATATGCTTTGAAAAGTTAACCTAGGTTGGCTCAGGAGCAGCAGTGCACTACTAGGAGCTAGTTAAGCACATCTGGTAAACCAATTACAATGCTTATATGTGCAGCCATCAACCAGCTAGCTTCCAGCCATGCATTGCTGCTCATCAGTCTATCTAGGAATGCTCTTCAAAAAAGGATACCCCTGCTTCTTCAGTATCAATAGGTAGTACCTATGAGCTTTAACAAGACACTTAGCGGACGATTATCTAAAGGTCTCTGGAATGGCGAGATTATTTCTATTTCCTTGGTGGAATTATATAAAGCCCCTAGGGGCGTATACTGCATTTTCGTATGGTGAGGAGATGCATACATTACAAAAGTACAACATGAAAATTGTCATTTAAAAATCATGCTACTTTAATAATTGAACCATTCAACATAAATGTGCAGGAAAAAATTGTATTAAGGTGCATAAAAAATCTTAACAAAACAGTTCACCAAAAATCGTATTTTAAGTACACTGCATGTGCAAAAAACAAATACAAATTTGTATTTGCAAGTACAAAATACAAAGTGTAATTGTTGCATTTTTGTAAAATGGGCTGAACATCGGCATGGCTGTGTATGAAATTTTCTCTCAAACAGCAAGGTAATTCTCTAAACAGGTGGTGAGGTTGTGACAAAATATACTTTGATATAATAAGACCGCTGCTCCATAACCCTGTCCGCCTGCTCTGAACAGGCGGACAGGCGGTCTTTATCAAAGCCTACACTACGGTGAAACGCGTAGACGTATCCTCGAAGGAGCTACTAAAAGAAAGAACCCGGATTAGCTACCAGCCGAGCAGGCTACACTTTATCTGACACTCTGCGCAGAGTTCTGAGACACAGAATCCGGATGATCACTATTGGCATCTAAAGAAAGAGGCATACAAGCAGGTTACCGGCACACCTACAGCGAAGTGGACACCTGGAGAGACCGTAGTGGCAATACCCGTTGCGGATGAAAATTGCTGACATCACTATATCAAGGTCAGAGGTGAGAGCGTTATCCGACAGGTCGACACAGGGCCAAAAGGACGCCAAAAACATCCACGCCAGAGATCGCAAACAAAGGGTGACCGGTAAAGTATACCTGCCTGTAATTACCTATCCTGCATTGAACTTTACAGCACTGAGAGTGTATATATTCTAAATGCAACTATTTTGTACACGGAACCACGATTAAAGTGTTTCTTGGAGCTACCCATCTACTTGCTAGCCACCAGAGACTGTTTAAAACAACTACTAACTTTTTTTCAAGCACATGAACCACTCTTACGCATATGAATGCAGAAATTTTTAGAAAAACAAATTTGATCTCCTTGAATGCTAAGCTATATTAAGATAAAAAGTGGGCAAAAACACCAAGGAGCGAGCAATACACATTGCAACATTGCAAAGCACACTGTAACAAAATAAGAGACTTGCAACTTAGTAAAGGTGGAGTGCCATTAATCTTAAGCATAGCACACTGCTCTCTGAAGGTTTTTTTTGCAACATTGTAAAGTATACTGCAAAGAAGTGACTTGCAATTAAATAAAGGTGGAACGCTACTATTCCCAAGTATAACACATTGCTCTTTGAAGATTTTTTATTGTCTGAGGAGGTGGAGACGTCCTCTCCTCTGTGTGTCTACCTAGGAAGTTATTTATAATTTTTTCTTCCTACGAACGATTCATCTATAAATGTTTTTTATTCTGATTTTATTTTGATTGTTTTTATATATACTAATAGTATGCATATGTATGTATTGTTTTGAGAAATTAAATATTAAGATATTTTACTCATATGTATTTACATCTATTTCATTTAATTTATTGACCCATTGATAAACATCCCTAGCTATCCTATATCTATATATAGGTGAAGCGCTGTTTATATTTTCCCTTTATCTTCAACTTCAGAATATTTGTGAGATTATTCTATTAAACAGCTAACAGGGTGTAAGTAAGGCGCTACTTATAAATACACTTTCTATAAATGTTGTTTGTTACTCATTGTTTGTTAGCTTGATAAAGGGGCAGGAGCCCTGAAACGTTGCTCAATAAAGGTACTGCTGCCTACCTTGAGTGCCACCGGTGTGTTCTATTGGACACTTCTAGAACACTCCAAAATGCCCAAGGCCAGCTCCTTCTGTTCTAATCTGCTGTTGTAATTATATTTTTTCTGCATTGCTAGTGATTCTCATTTGATGTGTGATACCATATATTGGTCACCTCATACAACTATAGATTTTTAGATCAGGAACGCTCACAAACAAAATGCTTAATTTCAAATATGATCTGGCCTTTACAATGAAGTTCCTTGCCAACTTCACAAGGGTTTGTAAATCAGCTGTTTACTAGAGGCAGTTGATGTAGTTATTACTTTTCATTTAGATGCATTACTATAATATGCATTATTAACCATACTGGGTTTTATATAAAATAGAAACTACAGCTAGAGAATGATCAGCCTAATCCCATTGTATAATGTACAACACCACAAACAACAATATATATTTAAGAATATAGTAAACAATAGTTTGTGGAAAATTACATAAATATTTGAAATAGACATAGCTTATGACTTTCTGCTTTTAATTATTTAAATAGCTAAATAAATCCCAATAGTGATTTGGCACAGAAATATTAGCATACTGCCAGGAGTGCAGGAGGTGCTTTATGACTGGATTTGCAGCTCTATGGGACCAACTTGGCTCAGCACTTTATGCTGCCTTACAATTAACTGGCAGGCCCTGTGATTGCCATTGTAAATATGTGTTGCATGATATTTGCTGAGATTATGTGACAGAGCAGGACTCCTGGGATAGATCCTGTTACCAGCTGAATATGTGCTAAAAACTGTTGGTAATCTATAATAGCAGTCTAATGACAATGTTCCCAGAAAAAAAAAGTTCACTGCAGCAAAAATGTTGCCGCATTTTACCTGAATGTATTTTTCTCACAGTGTCACAACAGACATTCCCACTCTGGCAATAAGAGTAGGCAAGTCATATTCACTTTGTTATTAAAGGGGTTTACTATTATTATTGTTTATTTGTATAGTGCTGACATGTCATGTTGTATATGGCAGTATCAAAACCGTTTCATTGCTTTCTTGATTATGTATTTGGGGCAATGATTTTTTTTCTTATGTTATTGGTATAATTTTAGTTGGATTATGCGAAGGTTCTGGTATACTTATTCATGACATCCAGGAAGTCTTTGTCTTTCTGCTGTTAAACGTGCAAATGCCCATCCAAGTGTAGAAACATGATTAAAAATCCAATATATATTAAAATATATGGGCACACTTTACCACAGTTGATTAACAAGTGACGCATTTCCAGTCTATATGACCTCTGGTCTGACTGACTAGAAGGTCAGTACACCTCACTTTCAGCAATTGCCGGAACAAGGCTTGTACCATAACAAGGCGGACATGCTTTGGGCTGTAAACAAACCACTTACCTCACAGAATACACAGCACAATAAATATGGCTCTTACAGGAGATGCAGTCAGTACAAATATATTCACCAATGAAGTGTGGCTGCATAACTTGTTAAGGATTTTGCTCAGTAAGTGATTATATTCAACTTAATGATACACACATTGGATTTTCACTTAAAGGGACAGTCTAGTCAAAATTCAATTTTCATGATTCAGATAGAGCATGCAATTTACTTTTATCATCAAATTTGCTTTATTCTCTAAGTATTCTTTTATGAAAGCTAAACCTAGGTAGGCTCAAACTGATTTCTAAATCGCTGAAAACCGCCTCTTATCTCAATGCATTTTGACAGTTTTTAACAGCTAGACAGCGCTAGTTCAGGTGTGTCATACATATATAACATTGTGCTCACTCCCATGGAGTTATTTAGGAGTCGGCACTGATTGGCTAAATGCATGTGTGTCAAAAGCACTGAGATAAGGGGGCAGTCTGCAGAGGTTTAGATACAAGGTAATCACAGATGTAATAAGTGTATTACTATCACAGTGTTGGTTATGCAAAACTGGGGAATGGGTAATAAAGGGATTATCTTTTTAAACAATAACAATTTTCAAGTAGATTGTCCTATTAAAGCAATAATACAATTATAATTGTTCAGATTTTAAAAGAAGGGAATTCTTTCTGCTGTTAGGGATGTGCTTCATGCACACCTGTACATTACACCCACCCTCTGCACTCTCAAAGAGAAATGCAATCTGGGCAAAAATATGCAGACACATCTGAAAATGATGTTTAAAGGGATACTCAAGTCAAAATAAACGTTTATGATTCAGATACAGCATGCAGTTTTAAGAAATATTCCAATTTACTTCCATGAGCAAATTTTGCACAGTCTTTTTACATTCACACTTTATAGGGGAACAAGCTCACAGGGTATACGTATACTAGTCTGTGATTGGCTGATGTCTTTCACATGATATGGGGGCCGGACAATGGAAGAAAAAATACATTTGACAGAAAAAAAAATCTACTGCTTATTTGAAATTCAGAGTAAGTGTTAAATCATTGTCTTTTTGTTATGTACTTGTTAATTATGTAATTCTGCTGCATTGAGTGGTCCTTGCAGGATGTCCTAAACAATTTTCCACAGAAGGGTGTGAGAGGCAAATTTAAAGGGACACTGAACCCAATTATTTTCTTTCATGATTCAGATAGAGCATGCAATTTTAAGCAACTTTCTAATTTACTCCTATTATCAAATTTTCTTCGTTCTCTTGCTATCTTTATTTGAAAAAGAAGGCATCTAAGCTATTTTTTAGTTCATAACCATGGATAGCACTTGTTTATTGGTCGGTTAAATTAATCCACCAATCAGCAAGAACAACCCAGGTTGTTCACCAAAAATGGGCCGGCATCTAAACTTACATTCTTGCTTTTCAAATAAAGATTCCAAGAGAATGAAGATAATGTCATAATATGAGTAAATTAGAAAGTTGCTTAAAATTGCATGCTCTATCTGAATCACGAAAGAAAAAACTTTGGGTTCAGTGTCCCTTTAAGTCCAAAAACAAATCATCTTAAAAGAAAAAACTAAGCTGTCTGAAGTATAAACATGTGCTGTAAAATTAAGTATACTCATAGGATAATTTCAGTTATAAATGTTTGTATAAGTGTGCAGGTTAGAACTGGTTTAACTGGAAATCTGTGAGGCATCCCAGTAATGCCTGACACTTAATGGGGACAAGTACTGTTAGTTCATATAATGATGCCAGATGTACACTTTTACATTCTTCTATAAAAATACACCTGGTTACTGTATTTACATAATAATCGGGGAATAATAGTCATGATCTAAGCATGTACTAAGGTTTCATACAGACCCGTTTGAGAGTGTTTGCTTTAGTTTACTATGTGACAAATTAGTGACAAATTATGCACTGTATATATTTATACTTACCAGAAACCTTGTTGTGCAGGAAACCACTCCCATGCACAACAATTTAACATTTTGGTCAGACACTTATTCTTTCTATTAGCGAATTGCCATGTATTTCATGTGTCAGGGTATAGCTTGCACCTTGCTTGCTGTTTTTTAAAGATAGAGCACTGTGCTATGTGAGCAGCAGATATCAAGCATGAGATATGTACACATACCTGATTCATAGTACATACAAGGACTATTTTCATAAAGATTTAGTTTTGATTTATTTTCAGATTTTGTTTTGGTTCGTCAAATACTATTCTGGTAAAATATATAAAAGCACAGACCAATAGCAAAAGAATGAGACACCATTCCAAACACTGCATTATATTTTGTATGTTAATTTCTTTTCTCTCCAGACACCAGTAAGATATTACCCAGAGGTCTGTGGGAAGTATGACCATCATATAATCCCCATAGGAATCCTAATAACTTTGTTACAAATCTGCAAAGCAGTGAGTCACACATTTTAGAATGAAACTGTTAATTGTAAAAGTTGGATAGACGAATGATTCATATCAAAATCAGGTCACAGTGTTTTTAAAAGAAATAACTTCCTGTTGGGATGTTGGGATCATGGTGCTAGAAATGATTCACAGAGACGAGGGTCCTTATTGAGTCGTTCTTCCAAAGTCAGGTACTTCTGAGGTGCCAATGCTTTGTGTCTGGTAAGAGAGAGGTGTCAATTAACTTATCTGCTTTTTACTGATAAACATTGCATTGTAATCCTTTGTAAACAGTCTAGTCAAAATTAAACTTGCATGAGTCAGATAGAGAATGCTATTTTAAGCAACTTTTAAATTTACTCCATCAATTTTTCTTCGTATCTTTTTATCTTTCTTTGAAAAAGCAACAATGTAAGCATAGGAGCAGGCCCATTTTTGGCTCAGTACCTGGGCAGCGCTTTCTGATTGGTATCTAAATGTAGCCAGCAATTGGCAAGCGCTACCCAGGTGCTGAACCAAAAAAGAAAATTTATGCTTACCTGATAAATTTATTTCTTTTTTGACCCGATGAGTGCATGGATCATCTTAATTACTACTGGGATATTCACCTCCTGGTCAGCAGGAGGAGGCAAAGAGCACCACAGCAGAGCTGTTAAATAGCTCCTCCCTTCCCTCCCACTCCAGTCATTCGACCGAAGTTAGGAAGAGAAAGGAAAAGCCAAGGTGCAGAGGTGTCTGAAGTTTACAATAACCCACAACCTGTCTAAAAGAACAGGGCGGGCCGTGGACTCATCGTGTAAAAAAAGAAATAAATTTATCAGGTAAGCATAAATTTTCTTTTCTTTTTTAAGACACGATGAGTCCACGGATCATCTTAATTACTAATGAGATTCAATACCCAAGCTAGAGTACACAGATGATACGGGAGGGACAAGACAGGGAACTTAAACGGAAGCCACCCCTGCTTGAAGAAACTTTCTCCCAAAAAGCGGCCGCAGCCGAGACAAATTTGTAGAACTTTGAAAAATTGTGAAAAAAGGACCAAGTTGTTGCCTTGCAAAATTGTTCCACAGAAGCTTCATTTTTGAACGCCCATGAGGAAGCAACAGCCCTCGTGGAAAGAGCCGTAACTCTCTCTGGAGGCTGCTGTCCAGCAGTCTTATATGCAAAAACGTAGGACACTCTTCAGCCAAAAAGAAAGAGAAGTAGCCGTAGCTTTCTGTCCCTTACGTTTTCCTGTGAAAACCACAAACAAAGAAGAAGACTGACAAAAGTCCTTAGTTGCTTGCAGGTAAAACTTTAAAGCACGGATCACGTCCAAATTGTGCAGAAGTCTTTCCTTTCGAGAAGAAGGATTAGGACACAAGGAAGGAACAACAATCTCCTGATTAATGTTCCTGATCAGAAACAACTTTAGGAAGAAATCCTAATTTAGTACGTAAAACTACCTTATCCGAATGGAAATTAAGATGAGACGCATACTGTAATGCCGAGAGCTCTGACACTCTCCAAACAGAAGAAAAATCAACAAGAAATAAAACTTCCCAAGATAACAACTTAATATCTAAGGAATGCATAGGCTCAAATGGAGCCTCTTGAAGAACTCTGAGAACTAAATTCAGACTCCATGGAGGAGTAACTGGTTTGAACACAGGCCTGATCCTGACCAAGGCCTGACAAAATGATTGTACATCTGGGACATCTGCCAGACGTTGGTGTAACAAAATAGATAAAGACAGAGATTTGACCCTTTAGGGAACTTGACGATAAACCTTTCTCCAAACCCTCTTGGAGAAAAGACAAAATTCTAGGAATCCTAACTCTACTCCATGAGTAGCCCATGGATTCACACCAATAGAGATATTTACGCCATATCTTATTATACATTTTTCTAGTGACAGGCTTACGAGCCTGAATCATGGTTTCAATAACTGACTCAGAAAAAACCCTGCTTGGATAAAATTAAGCGTTCAATCTCCAAGCAGTCAGTTTCAGAGAAACCAGATATGGGTGAAGGAGGGGCCCTTGAATTAGAAGGTCCTACCTCAATGGAAGTCTCCAAGGTGGCAGAGATGACATGTCCACCAGATCTGCACACCAAATCCTGCGAAGCTAACTCGGTACTATGAAGATCACCGATGCCCTCTCCTGCTTGATTCGAGCAATGACCCGAGGAAGAAAAGCAAACAGAGGAAAAAGCTGGAGAACACTTCCAGATGGAGTTCCCACTCCCCCGGATGAAAGGTCTGTTTGCTCAGGAAATTCACCTCCCAGATGTCCACCCCTGGGATGTGGATTGCCGACAGGCAGCAAGAATGGGCTTCTGCCCACTGAATTTATATTGGATACCTCTGTCATCGCTAAGGAACACCTCGTTCCTCCCTGATGATTGATGTAAGCCACTGATGTTATCTTGTTTGACTGGAACCTGATAAACTGGACCAAGACTAACTGAGGCCAGGCCAGAAGAACATTGTAGATCGCTCTCAGCTCCAGAATGTTTATAGGAAAAACAGACTCTAGCTGAGTCCAAACCCCTTGAGCCCTTAGGGAGCCCCAAACTGCTCCCCACCCTAGAAGGCTGGCGTCTGTTGACACAATCACTCAAGATGGTCTGCGAAAGCAGGTTTCATGGGAGAGATGATCCAGAGACAACCCCCTTGAAGAGAATCCCTTGTCTCCTGCTCCAGTAGTATTCCAGGAGACAAATCTGTATAATCTCCGATCCATTGTCTGAGCATGCTTAACTGCAGAGGTCTGAGATGGAACCGAGCAAACAGGATGGTGTCCATCGCCGCCACCATCAGCTCGATTACCTCCATGCACTGAGCCACTGAAAGCCGAGGAGTGGACTGAATGACTAGAGAAGTATCGATAATCTCTGATTTCCTGACATTCTGTCAGAAAATTCTTCATTGATAAGGAATCTATTTTGGTTACTAAGGAAGTTACCCTTGTGCTTAGGACTAAGGAACTCTTTTCCAAAATTACCTTCTACCCGTGAGATCACGGGAAGGATAACACCATGTCCGTGTGAAATCTTGCTAGCTGAAAAGATGGCACTTGGACTAGAATGTCGTCCAGATAGGCCCGACTGCAATGCCCTGTAATGAAAACTCTGCGAGCTGTGGCAAGACTGAAAGGAAAAGCCACAAACTGGAAGCGTTTGCCCAGAAAGGCAAAACTTAGAACTTGTGAATGACACACGAAGGTATGCGTCCTTTAACTCCACTGTTGTCATAAATTGACCCTCTTGGATTAAGGGAAGAAAGGAACAAATAGCTTCCATCTTGAAGGACGGTACACTAAGAAAATTTGTTTAGACTCTTAAAATCTAAAAAGTGGTCTGAAGGTTCCCTCTTTTTTGGGAACCACAAACCGATGGTATAAAAAACCCAGACCCAGTACCTGTATTGGGACTGGAACAATCATTCCCAGGTCTGAGAGGCCTCCTACGCAGTGTAAGAACGCCTCTCCTGTTGTCTGATCTGCAGATAATCTTGAAAGCAGAAACCTGCCTCTGGGAGGAAAACTTTTGAACTCTAATTTAAATCCCTGGGACACTGTTTTCTATTGCCCAGGGATTCTGAACATTTTGAACCCAAGCCTGATCGGATCCCGGATCGGGGGCATGCCCTTCATGCTGTCTTTGATTCAACAGCAGGCTATTTGAAATTTTAAAGAATTTCAACAACAAAAAAATCCAAAAGGAAATTATTTCCGACAAGCCAGGTCCCAACAAGGTCTTCCCCTTTTAAGGAATCGCTAAAAACGTAGACTTAGAACATACATACGTAGAACAAGGATCTTACCATAAGGCTCTGTGAGCTGGAACAGAGAAACCTATGTTCCCAGTTTGATAACTTGAAGGGAAGAATTTGAAAAAAAGGAATTAGAAAATTTGAAAGCTTTTATCCTATCCTGGATTTTATCCAGGGGAGATTTTGACTTAGTAGCATCAGACAACGCATCAAACCAATATGCCGTCGCACAAGTGACGGTAGCAAAGTACACAGCTGGTTGCCATGGTAAACCCTGGTTTACATTCCCTTTTCTAATTATTGTCCATAGGACCTTTGCAAAATCCAACTATCCTCTAACGGTATAGTAGTCCTCTTTAGTTAAGCTGGAAACTACTCCTTCCACCCTAGGAAATGTTATCCCAGCCTCCTTAGCTGAGTCAGCTATAGGAAACATATCTTTTGAAATCTAGGGAATGCGGTCTCCTCCATTCCTTATAAACCTGAAAGAAAAACAACCTCAGGATCAAATAAAGATATTCTTCATCTGAGTCTGAGAATACTCCCTCCCAGATAATCCTGAAGTATCTTCCTCTTTCAGAAAACAGGGAAGAACCATTCGGAATAGTACCTACTGAATCAATCACCCTAAATGATTGAAAATAATTCCCCTAATAATGTCTTCTGCCACGTGGGAAAAACATATAATGCATGAAATACAGAGAAAACCCGGGTGATTGCAAGTGGGCCATAAAACATTTTGGGACACTAAAGAAGACATTTGTCAACAGACTCCAAAGCAGTAAGCGTCCTAGAAGGAGTAGGTTCAGAAAAAAAATGAACTTTTTTTTTTTTTTTAAATGGAGAAGCAAGCAAATTAGCATGCCAACATTGCTGTTCATAGTATTGCCATGACATTAAAGAAGCAATGTCTTGTGCAGCAATTCCAGATGGAAAGTGCAAGGATCCGCAGGGCACTGCATGTGAGATAGAAAAATTAATGTACACTCCTTTAATCAACCTGCCTTACATATAGCAAAATAATTAAAGAAATAAAGAAAAACGTAACCAGTTGCTAATAACAACCAATATATAGCAAGTGACACTGTCACTTTAAATGTTAGAGGTAAAATATCTCTTTTTTTGTTTGTTTTTTTAAACTAAGTCATGAGATGTATGAGGATGTATGAGGAAAATGTCAGAACACTATTTATACCTCAGCTTGACCCAGCTGAGGCGACAGACAGCCTGTCTATACAAACAACTGTACTTATTACAGCGCCGGCTGAAGCGCAAGCAGTTATGCAAGAATTTCTTTGTATTTTCCGATTACCGAAAGTGACAGGAAGAAAGAGATTTCAATACGGCGCCATCCTCCCCTCCTAGCACTATATGCACAGAACTGTCAGGAAGGAGGAGAGAAAACCTTGGCGCCGATTATTAGCTCCGCCCCTCGTGGGCATTACCCCAGTCAGCTCCCGGTCGCCATAGTCTGAGTAAAGGCCCCGGGAGCAAAAGGCTAGACCTCACTGAATTGCTCTCTACTCAATTTAAACGATGCTGTTATCGTCGAAACACAGCTCACACTGACACCTCCCTATACATAAAGAAAAAATTAACATGTAATATCCCGGTTGCCATTTCTAACTATAGCCACCGGAATCAAACAGACAGATTGAGAATGCATATGATGTTAAGAATGTCTAACCAGCTGCTCAGTCCATTTCTACTGTTAGAGACTCCTCTGTGCATCTGATGTTTTAAACATAATAAGCATTGCACAGAATCTAAGTTGTCAGCCCCTTAGGCTTGTAGACAACTCCACATGTCTAAGAGCACACCCGCAATGCAAACCCATATGCAAATTTCTGTGTGCAAATAAAAAACGTTACTGTCCCTTTCACCCAGGCAGCCTTATTATTAGACCTGGAATGAAAGACATGCCAGTGCCTGTGTCATAACTGCCTTAATGTCCCCTACTAAACCTAGGAGAGACTGAATCCAAGAACAATGAGGATAGATTGAAATTTAATAAAGTGCCCAAACTTTCTCTGAGATCTTTACCCCCCGAAAAAAGGTTAGCACTTACTTCATTGTCTGCCTGGCAGCAAGGCAGTTCCCAGAGGAGGATGTCCTCTCCCTCCCATGGACCTGGAAAGAAACGAAAGTCCTGAGTAAAAACCCCTCAGGGAGGCACAGTGAGAATTATGTCCCACAATTTCCCATTGCTCTAAAGCCACCAAAAGCTCTACTGAAGAGACTGATATGAACTACGGCTACACCCTAGAACAAAGCAGCACAATCTTGCACTACTTTAAAAATAATAAACTCTTGATTGAAGAATCTAATCTAACACCTCACTTTACCTCACTTTACCTCTTCCTATCACTAACGTAGGCAAAGAGAATGACTGGAGTGGGAGGGAAGGGAGGAGCTATTTAACAGCTCTGCTGTGGTGCTCTTTGCCTCCTACTGCTGACCAGGAGGTGAATATCCCATTAGTAATTAAGATGATCCGTGGACTCATCGTGTCTTAAAAAAGAATTGGTTTACAAGAAGGGGAATAGTGTACAGCGCCAGAAGAGTATACACACAAGCTCACTTAAATCTAAACGATTACCATAACTTAATCGATTAAAAATGTGCAAGAGGAGTGTTAAAGGAGCGCCAGAGATTAGATTAAGTGTGAAAGGTTAAAACTGTATACTTATTTATTAGACCATAAGGTTATACATAAAAATAAAACATACAATCTAAAAGTAAATATAAGAACAATTGAATTGATGACCAGTGATCAGTGGTATGTGAAAAATCACCCAGTTAGGGTGTGTGCACAAATAAAATGGTGCTATGTAAGCACCAATAAAAGTATCTCTAATAAATTAAATATATCTAGAATAATGTTCCAAACAAATAAATTGGTATGTAATCCCAGGGTAGTGTTCTTAAAGTGAGTTCAGTGCAATCCAAAAGTTAGAAAATTAATCCAAGAAGCAAAGGATCCATAATAACATAATTTATGCTTACCTGATAAATTTATTTCTCTTGTAGTGTATCCAGTCCACGGATCATCCATTACTTATGGAATATATTCTCCTTCCCAACAGGAAGCTGCAAGAGTCCACCCACAGCAAAGCTGCTATATAGCTCCTCCCCTAACTGCCATATTCAGTCATTCGACCGAAAACATGCAGAGAAAGGAAAAACCATAGGGTGCAGTGGTGACTGTAGTTCAAATGAAAAAATTACCTGCCTTAAAGTGACAGGGCGGGCCGTGGACTGGATACACTACAAGAGAAATAAATTTATCAGGTAAGCATAAATTATGTTTTCTCTTGTTAAGTGTATCCAGTCCACGGATCATCCATTACTTATGGAATACCAATACCAAAGCTAAAGTACACGGATGATGGGAGGGACAAGGCAGGTACTTAAACGGAAGTTACCACTGCCTGTAAAAAACCCTTTCTCCCAAAAATAGCCTCCGAAGAAGCAAGGTATCAAATTTGTTAAATTTGAAAAGTATGAAGCGCAGACCAAGACTCCGTCTTGTAAATCTGTTCAACAGAAGCCACATTTAAAAAAGGCCCAAGTGAAAACCACAGCTCTAGTAGAATGAGCTGTAATCCCTTCAGGAGGCTGCTGTCCAGCAGTCTCATAAGCTAAATGAATTATGCTTTTTAACCAAAAAGACAGAGAGGCTGCTGAAGTCTTTTGACCTCTCCTCTGTCCAGAATAGACAACAAACAAGGTGAACGTTTGATGAAAACTGTAGTAGCTTGTAAGTAAAACTTTAAAGCACAAACCACGTCCAATATTGTGTAATAGACGTTCCTTCTTTGAGGAAGGATTAGGATACAAGCATGGAACAACTATCTCTTGAGTGATGTACTTGTTAGATACCACCTTAGGAAAAAACCCAGGTTGGTACGCAGGACTACCTTATCCGTACGAAGGACCAGATAAGGAGAATCACATTGTAACACAGATAACTTGGAGACTCTACGAGTCGAGGAATTAGCTACCCAAAAGGAACTTTCCAAGATAAAGATTGATATCTATGGAACAAAAAAGGTTCAAACGGAACTTCTTGAAGAACCTTAAGAATCAGGTTTAAGCTCCATGGCGGAGCAACAGTTTTAAACACAGGCTTGGATCTAACCAAAGCCTGACCAAATGCCTGAACGTCTAGAATGCCTGCCAGACGCTTGTGCAAAAAAATAGACAGAGTAAAAATCTGTCCCCTTTTAAGGAATTAGCTGACAACCCTTTTCTCAAAAACATCTTGGAGAAAAGATAATATCCTGGGAATCCAGACTTTACTCCATGAGTAGCCCTTGGATTCATAACAATCAGATATTTACACCATATCTATGTTCAATTTTCCTAGAGACAGGCTTTCATGTCTGTATTAAGGTATCAATGACTGACTCTGAGAAGCCATGCTTTGATAACATTAAGCGTTCAGTCTCCAGGCAGTCCATCTCAGATTGATTCTATTTAGATGGTTGAAAGGACCCTGAGGTAGAGGGACCTGTCTCTGAAGCAGAGACCGTGATGGAAAGGATGACATGTCCACCAGATCTGCATACCAGGTCCTGCGTGGCTACGCAGGCGCTGTCAAAAACACCAAAGCCCTCTCCTGCTTGGTCTTGACCTCCGGAGGAAATCCCACTCCCCCGGAAGAAAAGTCTGACGACTTAGAAAATCCACCTCCCAGTTCTCAACACCTGGGATATGGATAGCTGATAGACAAGAGTGAGTCTCTGTCCAGTGAATTATTGTAAGACTTCTAACATCGCTAGGGAACTTCTGTTCCCCCTTGATGGCTGATGTAAGCCACAGTCGTGTATATTGTCCGACTGAGTATGATGTACCTCAGAGTTGCTAACTGAGGCCAAGTCTGAAGAGCATGGAATATCACTCCCAGTTCCAGAATATTTATTAGAAGGAGGGTCTCCTCCTAAGTCCACTATCCCTGAGCCTTCAGGGAGTTCCAGACTGCATCCCAACCTAAAAGGCTGGCATCTATTGTAACAATTGTCCCATCTGACCTGCGGAAGGTCATACCCTTGGACAGATGGACCCGACATAGTCACCAGAGAAGAGAATCTCTGGTCTCTTGGTCCAGGTTTAACAGGGGGACAAATCTGTGAAATCCCCGTTCCTCTGACTGAGCATGCATAGTTGCAGCGGTCTGAAATGTAGACGTGCAAACGGTACTATGTCCCTTGCCGCTACCATTAAGCCGATTTCATTCATGTACTGAGCCACCGAAGGGCGCGGATGGGATGAAAAAAACACGGCAGAAATTTAGAAACTTTGACAACCTGGACTCCGTCAGGTAAATTTTCATTTCTACAGAATTTATCAGAGTCCCTAGGAGGGAAACCCTTGAGATTGGGGATAGAGAACTCTTTCCTTGTTCACTTTCCACCCATGTGATCTCAGAAATGCCAGTACTACGTCCGTATGAGACTGGGCAATTTGGATGTTTGACGCCTGTATCAGGATGTCGTCTAAATAAGGGGCCACTTCTATGCCCCGCGGTCTAAGGACCGCCAAAGCGACCCCAGAACCTCCATAAAGATTCTTGGGGCTGTAGATATCCCAAAGGAAAGAGCTACAAACTGGTAATGCCTGTCTAGAAAGGCAAACTTGAAAAACGATGGTGATCTTTATGCATCACAATGTGAGGATAAGCATCCTTCAAATCCATTGTAGTCCTCTATTGACTCTCCTGGATCATAGTTAAGATGGTACGAATAGTTTCCATCTTAAATGACGGAATTCTGAGGAATTTGTTTAAGATCTTTAGATCCAAAATAGGTCTGAAGGTTCCCTCTCCTTGGGAACCACAAACAGATTTGAGTAAAAACTCTGTCCCTGTTCCTCTCTTGGAACTGGATGGATCTCGTACACAATGTAAGAATGCCTCCTTCTTTATCTGGTTTGCAGATAATTGTGAAAGGCGAAATCTCCCCTTTTTTTGGGGGGGAATCTTTGAAATCCATAAGATATCTCTGGGATATAAATTCCAATGCCTAGGGATCCTGGGCATCTCTTGCCCACGCCTGGGCAAAGAATGAAAGTCTGCCCCCTATAGGATCCGTTACCGGATAGGGGTCCGTTCCTTCATGCTGCCTTAGAGGCAGCAGCAGGCTCCTTGGCCTGCTTATCTTTGTTCCAGGTCCGATTGTCTCCAGACCGCCTTGGACTGAGCAAAAATTCCCTCTTGTTTTGCCTTAGAGGAAGAGGATGCCACACCTGCCCTGAAGTTTTTAAAAGGTACGAAAATTAGACTTTTTTTTTTTTTTGCCCTTGATTTAGACCTATCCTGAGGATGGGCATGACCTTTTCCTCCAGTGATATAAGCAATAATCTCCTTCAAACCAGGCCCGAATAGGGTCTGCCCCTTGAAGGGAAGTTAAGTAGCTTATTTATTAAAGTCACGACAGCTGACCATGATATAAGCCATAGCGCTCTGCGCGCCAGTATAGTAAAAAACAGAATTCTTAGCCGTTAGTCTAGTCAAATGAACAAGGCATCAGAAAACAAAGGAATTGGCTAGCATAAGCTTGTCAAATATATTCATCCAATGGAGTCGCTTAACTGTAAAGCCTCATCAAGAGACTCAACCCAGAACGCCGCAGCAGCAGTGACAGAAGCAATGTATGCAAGGGGCTGCAGGATAAAACCCTGTTGAATAAACATTTTTTATCCATTGGATCTAAAAAACACAACTGTCCTCGTCAGAGGTAGTGGTACGCTTAGCTAGAGTAGAAACTCTTCTCTCCACCTTAGGAACTGTCTGCCAGAAGTCCCGTGTGGTGGTAACTATTAGAAAACATTCTTCTAAAAAATAGGAGGGGAAGAGAACGGCACACCTGGTCTATCCCATTCCTTATTAAAAAATTTTTTTAGTAAACCTCTTTAGGTATTGGAAAAACATCAGTACACACCGGCACTGCATATTATTTATCCAGTCTACACAATTTCTCTGGCCCTGCGATTGTACACATTCATTCAGAGAAGCCAAAGCCTCCCTGAGCAACAAGTGGAGGTTCTCAAGCAGAAATTTTAAATGTAGAAATATCAGAATCAGGTTAAATCATCTTCCCTGAGTCAAAAAAAAAAAATCACCCACAGACTAAGCATATTGTGAGGTAGTATCATACATGGTTCTTAAAGCGTCTGTATGCTCTGTATCTACCCCCAGAGCTAACTGCTTTCCTTTAATTTCAGGTAGTCTGACTAATACTGCTGCCAGAATATTATTCACCACCTTTGCCATGTCTTGTAAAATAAACGCTATGGGCGCCCTTGATGTACTTGGCGCCATTTGAGCGTGAGTCCCTGAAGCGGGAGTCGAAGGGTCTGACACGTGGGGAGAGTTAGTCGGCATAACTTTCCCCTCGACAGAATCCCCTGGTAAAGAAACGCTATGGGTGCCCTTGATGTACTTGGCGCCATTTGAGCGTGAGTCCCTAAAGCGGGAGTCAAAAGGTCTGACACGTGGGGAGAGTTAGTCGGCATAACTACCCCCACGACAGAATCCTCTGGTGATAATGTTTTTAAAGACAAAAAATGATCTTTATTGTTTAACATGAAATCAGTACATCTGGTACACATTCTAAGATGGGGTTCCACCATGGCTTTAAAACATAATGAACACAGAGCTTCCTCTATGTCAGACATGTTAGAACAGACTAATAATGAGACTAGTAAGCTTGGAAAACACTTTAAATCAAGTTAACAAGCAAATATATAAAACGTTACTGTGCCTTTAAGAGAAACAAATTTTGCCAAAATTTGAAATAACAGTGAAAAAAGGCAGTTAAACTAACAAAATTTTTACAGTGTATGTAACAAGTTAGCAGAGCATTGCACCCACTTGCAAATGGATGATTAACCCCTTAATACAAAAAACAGATTAACAAAACGAAAAATATGTTTTAAACAGTCATAACAGCTCCTACTTTTGAAGCCCTTTTGAGCCCTTCAGAGATGTCCTATAGCATGCAGGGGACTGCTGAGGGAAGCTGAATGTCACTGTTTGTAATTTTAACTGCACCAACTGTAACTTTTATACTATAACAGTGGAAAGCCTCAGGAAACTGTTTCTATGCAAAATTTAAGCCAGCCATGTGGAAAAAACTTAGGCCCCAATAAGTTTTATCACCAAACATATGTTAAAAAACGATTAAACATGCCAGCAAACGTTTTAAAACACATTTTTACAAGAGTATGTATCTCTATTAATAAGCCTGATACCAGTCGCTATCGCTGCATTTAAGGCTTTACTTACATTACTTCGGTATCAGCAGTATTTTCTTAGTCAATTCCATTCCTAGAAAAATATTTTACTGCACATACCTTATTGCAGGAAAACCTGCACGCCATTCCCCCTCTGAAGTACCTCACTCCTCAGAATGTGTGAGAACAGCAAATGGATCTTAGTTACGTCTGCTAAGATCATAGAAAAACGCAGGCAGATTCTTCTTCCAAATACTGCCTGAGATAAACAGCACACTCCGGTGCCATTTAAAAATAACAAACTTTTGATTGAAGAATAAACTAAGTAGAAAGCACCACAGACTCTCACAACCTCCTATCTATGTTGAGGCTTGCAAGAGAATGACTGGATATGGCAGTTAGGGGAGGAGCTATATAGCAGCTTTGCTGTGGGTGGACTCTTGCAGCTTCCTGTTGGGAAGGAGAATATATTCCATAAGTAATGGATGATCCGTGGACTGGATACACTTAACAAGAGAAATCATTATTAAAGAAAGTATCTGTGTCCCAGTTTGAGGGGCAGGTGTAGAACTATGAGGGGTGCAGAGGTCGCAACTGTGACTGGGCCCCAAGGGGGGGGGCAGCTTCAGCAAAAAAAAAAAAACATTTCCAATAAAAAAAGTTGACCAGCCACTGACTGCACTGATATCATGTTAGTGTGACATGATGCTTCATTAGTGTCTCTGACTACAGGGGTTAGTGTTTCTGTTTTACCCATTGTCCTTGCCTGGAACTTAGTTAACTTCCATCATGATCCCTGACTCTGAGCCTGACTGACTGTGATTGGCTTTGGCGGTTGGCGCACCGCACGCACATTGGCTCTGCTTCTGACTGCATGGGTAGTCTGCTCAATCGGCTTGTGACTGCACATGTAGTCAGTCAGTGTGAGAGACTGAGTGAGAGACGAGTGACGAGCAGAGGCAGCTGAGCGAGGAGGGTGGCTAGAGATGGCTACTCGGCTAGTGGTGGTGAGTCAGTGTGAGGCTGAGTGGCATTGGGGCAGGCTGCCAGGCTGATTAAATTGAACCAGTAACTGGAGAAGTGGACTGGACAGGTGTCAGGTGGTCAATAGCGCAATGCCTGCAACTGGTGAGGCTGAGCGTTTTAGGGGAGTACCAGGGCCGAACCATCTCACAGACTGTATCACTTCAGTCACACACTACATATAGTACTGGCTGGGGGGTAGTAGGGACCTAGGGTCACCATAATATCACCATATCACTATAAAAAGAATGGCTGAATGCAAATGGACAGCCAAGGAGCCAAATCACTGCTGCATAGGTGTAATGGACAATTAATAACTGCATAACAACTCAATATACTACAAGATGCATTTTTCCCTTCTACATTAGATTTTCATATTTAGTAGCAGAACACTATAATGGTTTTAATTATATTTGAATGGTCCAACTCTATACTACATTTGTGACATTGCCTGTGAGTATCAGTACTGTAAGTTTTAACTACAAGAAAATAAAAGCAGACTTTCAGTCTAGTATCTCTCCATTACAGATGTTTTGTATTTATTTTGATAGAAATTATGTTGAATGTATAATAAGTTATTTTATCCAGAAAATAAACTGCTATAAATTGGGTTGACAACTGTGCATCATGCATGGGAATCAAGTGGTTAAATCATTTGCAATAAAAGGGTTAAATATTGCTGTCTCTGTGATACTATTAATGCTGTAAAATACTAACTTGGTAACATAGAACAACCCACTGGGTCAGGAAGTCATAGCTCATAGAATTACAATTCTTGTTCCTCTCTCTATGAACCATTTGATTTAGGCTCCTTTGATATTTGATTTATATTTAACATAATAATAATAATAATAATAATAAAGATTTGTTATTTCATGACCTCACAGGGTGATGACTGTAATGTACAATTAAACCAAAGCTTAAACCTATAGGCATGTGTACATATGTATGTGTGTATATGTCTGTGTTTGTGTATTTATGCATGTATGTTTGTGTATGTGTATATGACTGTGTGTGTATTTATGCATGTATGTGTGTGTGTATGTTTGTGGAACCAGCAGATGAAAGACCTTGTTACTACAGCATTTGGGGGGGGGGGGGGGCAGGGGGTAAACAGTGTCTCTATACAGTACCACTATATACAGTGGGGGGGGGGGGCTGGACTATGTCACAGACTACTGTGGTCAGTCACTATATAAAGTACTGGAACGGGTAGGGTCAGGCCAGCCATCTCACCTGCAGATTACAGACTGTGTCACTAGCTGACTATATACACTACTGGTAGGTTAAACAGTGTTAAAATATACAGTAATAGGGGGTCAGACCATCTCACAGACTGTGGGCATAGGGTACCCCTTTTTGCAGACATGTAATCTGATTCACAATTTTTTTTTCTGTGTTAAATGCCTGTGTTCAGTTTTCAAAAGGTTATTATGTTATTCTACTGAAATTGTTCTGTTACTAAAAGGTTATTTCCAAAACCTTCTTTTGTATGGCTGGGTATGTATTTCAAGGCTCTGTTGTGCCAATAAAATGTACTGCACCTGGGCACTACTAACCACAGTACTGCAAATGCCAAGGTTAGAAAGATGATTAATAGATCTTTTTTCATAGCTGTTTGTACACACTGATATAAAACAACTTTAATTTGTGTATATTTTTAATTATCACTATACCTTGCCTGTCTGTAACTTAATCGGTCTCTCTCATATTCTCTCTTTGCATTTTCTGCATCGTTCTCTTTATGTTTCGCTCTCCTTCTGTCTGTTCAGTTTCTGCCTGTTTACTGGCCTGTATCACCACTGTCTGCTTCTCTCTGCTTTTCTGTTAGTCTTTTTGACTATCTGTCAAGCTGTACTTATCATAGTATGTCTGTATCTGCCACCATCTTTATCTATCTATCTCTCTGGATACCTGTCTACTGCATATGTCTGTCAAGTATATACTTCAAGGGGGGCAGAGCCTGAAGCCTAACTGACAAGACGTGCAGAGACAGAGCTCTGCTTCTAAATCAGAGTATTCTGGCCTTTTCATTTGGCTAGCCCTAGCGAAACTGCCCATAAACCACCTAGGGCAACTTGTAAGACCGCCTGGAGCTGCCACATACCCGAATTTTTGGACACCTTGACACGCAACTTCAGGCCGCTTGGGAGAACCAGACTGTTTGGCAGGAGAGACCGTGGTTGCGGCCTACATCGGCACTCGGTACTGGGTCCGATCAAGCAAAAGTATTCCCGGTACTAACAAGGCACCTGGCCAGCTCATCGGACCAACAACCACCTCAGGTGAAGGAGAAAATACTGATACCTACTTTGGGAAGCTTGATAGACATAACGGTACCAGTAACACCCCACGTGGCAGCGTGTAAGTAGAGAGTTGCTAACCTTTGGGATAAGGGATACAGGAATTGTCTTTACTGTGTACAGCCAGCTAAATAGCACTTTACTCTGTCCTGAGCTATAGGAAACAGGCACTGACCCAAAGTGACATTGACTTTATTACAGTAGTTTATTCTGCTACTCCACATGTGCTTTCTCTATGTAAGTGCTTATTTAAACACGTGTATGCTGGAAAGGAGGAGAAAAAAAGAAAAAAAGGAAAAGTATCCCATACACAATAATAGGATTGGTATTTACTGTGTCTCTCTTCTTGAACCCTGATGCAAGGAGGTGTGAGATAAAATTTGGATTGGTATTTACTGTATGATGTTCCCAGCCCTAGTCCCTACTTCTTAGATGAACATAAGAATACATGAAAAACAGACTGTTTTTTTTTTTGTTTTTTTTCTTCTTTCTTCTTGCTGGGGGCACTAATTACCCACATCCTGAGAGAAGGTCATTAACAGTGAAAAGTTTCCTACACCTGCCTGTCAAGAGAGTGCACTTTGTATCGCATATTTATACTCCACTAGGAAAATCTGCAAATTTTCTATGCTGGGCTAAAAGGTTCCTAAGGGCATAATGATGTAAACCTGCAGGCAGTCTGGCGGCAGGGGGAAATAGTTAAGGGGGCCCTGTCCCTCTCCATTACTATTATGCTCTAAACCATCACATTTGAGATCTACTCAGTTCCTGGGACTCGGTTCACTCGTAGTGGTACCCACTACCCTTTTTTCTTTCTTTTTTTTTTTTTTTTGCCTGAGTGAGATTAGACCGCAGGCTCATTCTTATCATGCCACTGGGCTCTAGACGAAAGACTGTGAACCAAGCCGAATACAAAAAATCCATGCCTGATCATTTTAAGCCTAAATCTCAAGTGGACAGACAGTTAAGCACAGAGCCCTCTAATAACCCTTTATCTATTGAAAGTGATTTACTTGATCAGTGCTCCCAGACAACTGGAGAACTTCCATCCACCATGGCGTCTGAGATTGTTAATACAATTACTCAAAAGATTACTAACTTGCAGGACTCTCTCACTAAAACTTTTAAAAGTTCTATAGCTGACCTAAGAAAAGATATTGGCACTATAAGCGATAAGCGAGAGAGTAGAAGCCTTGGAGCAAAAACAGGAAGATCTGGCGGTAGAGCAGGCCCATCTTTCCAACCACTCACATGTAATAGTTGATATGCTTGACACAGTTGAAGCAAAGATGGCGGATATGGAAGATCGTTCCCGCCGTAACAATCTCAGATTCCGGGGGATCTCTGAAGAAGTCCCTGTAGCCGAATTAGAATCTTTTCTGGCTGAATTCTGTAACCTCCTCAAGACACCACAACTGCCTCATGAAAATTTACTTGACAGAGTCCAAAGACTCCCTAGAGGGCGCAATGTCTCATCTGAAAAGCCTAGAGATGTGATCGCTCGATTCCACTTTTTTACATATAAGGAGCAGATAGCCAAAGCCATGTTTTCTAATCCGTCTCTACCAGAGAAGTTCCAGGGCATCCAGGTCTTTCCAGACCTCTCTCAATTTACCACACAGAAAAGAGCCACATTCCGGGAGATCACCAGAACTCTTCGACAACAGGGAATTAAATACAGATGGGGTTACCCAACGAAGCTTCTCATCCACAGAGACAATCATCTTTTTGCAGCTAACACCCCAGATAGAGCCCGACAATATCTTAAAGAATGGGAACTGCTCCATACACCTGGGCCCAGGGGTCATCCTTCCTCCCCAGGGAAGAAACCATCTGCAACCCCAGTAGCTGCTCCACTGAAAACACAGTCTTCACTTATCAGGCCTGCTTCGGAGTGGCAGCCTTTACCACAGAGGCCACTCCTCCACAAAACATTGTCTTCTATTCCCAGTTTATCTTCGGAAGCTGCTCCACCCTGTACGCCTGGTTTACTCCGGTCGGATTCATCTGCTCCAGATTCCGAGTGACAGATTAACCCAGGACGATAAGTATTTCAATATATAAAGGGGGGAATGTATTTACTTTTATGCTTGGTTCCATGTTTCCTTTTATAGCAGGTTGGCTCATATCATCATGGACTGAGTATCTTGGGACATTTCAGCTCCTTCTGGTCTCTCACCTTGAGAGCCTGTCTAACCTCATATTAAACCAATTTCACTAATGACTTTCCTTGAAATAAAACCTATTGGGTTGTGATGCGGTATGGATAGTAGGGAGGAAATGTGGGAACTGGAAGTAATAAGGAATACATAAATAATGTTATATTAGATGAGATGTAATGTATACCCTAAATTGAAGCCTAGAGTTCTAACTTGTTGTTGTCATTACCATGTATAACATCCCCAGTTGGAGGGCCCTTCCCCCCCTCCCTTTTTTTTTCCCTCCCCCCCCATCTTCATTATTGACACTTAGATCATATGTTGATGTTCTCCCACCAGGCACTGTTCATGTAAGATGCACTAATGCTACATTGTTCAATAATTTTTTCTAGCTCTAATGTTTGTGTGATCATGTAAGAGTACTGACAGTCTGTTTACATAGGTCTGAGGGGACACCCTCGGGCTCTGCTCTGCGCCAGAGCCATGAAAGACCCTTGATCGATTGGAGAGCGTTTGGCCCAATCGACGAGGCGCAAACGATTGTGGTTTCATAATAGATGGGCGATGGAGCAGAACAGAGAGATATCATGGGGGAATTCCTAACCCCCCTCCCCCCTCTGAGATTCCCCCCCTTTTTTTTTTTTATCTCCTCCCCCCCCTCCCTGGAGGGGTATTGCATATTGGGGCTGTAATGTGCTTGTTTACATATGTTTAAGTCCTCTAAGGTGTTTAATACTTGTATATGTTGTTTCTGCTTATGTTATTATGCAATAACTGATGATTGATTTTTAGGGACTTATAGGCCTTAGTTCTACCTGACCTAAGTCGTAATCAATGATACACATTGGAAAACTAGTAGAGGAGATGCCACAGTACATTTCACTCCCGACCATACACTGTATAAACTCAGCCAACCCCAATAAGCTACCAAATTTGACATGACGAGCCATCCTGGTCTTAGTTGATATAACTGTGGGACCAAGCTCATCTACCTATACTCACCTCTCCCCCCCCCCCACCCTTGTTTCTATATGTTAATAATTTTCTACCTAATAATAATGGTTTAGAGGAAGTTTTAATATAGATTTTTGTTAAGTACCCCATAGCCGCTGGCTATTGCGACTGTTTATTCACAAACTTAAGAAACCCATTACATCGGGTTTCTGCCCGCCCCCCTGAATTTTAGTTTACATTGTAAACACCTGAACACAGATTCTAATTCTGATCCTGTTCCCTTCACTACTTGATAGCGTCCAGACTTAGCTCTATATTTGATGAGAACAGTAGTTGCTAACTCTACACGTTCTAAAAAGGTTTAGTTCTCAGACAACACATCTCCCTCTGCCCTTCAGTCTTTCATCTTTATTCGGCTTTCCACCCTTGTTTCTACTCTCTATTCTTTTCTCTCTCAATCTCCCCCTCCCTCCTCTTCTTTATCTTTTCCCTTTTTTTTTTTCTCTCCCCCTCCCTCTTCTCTCCCCCTGCGCTTGGTAAATTAGGAGAACATATACTATGGCGTTAACTTTCCTCACTTTGAATGTGAAGGGATTGAATTCCCCTAACAAACGCAGTTTGTTACGGAACTTTCTTAAAGCCCGTAATCCGGATGTAGTCTACCTGCAAGAGATCCACTGGTCGTCCAAACACATGCCTACACTTAGGTTTTTGGATTACCCCGAAATATTTCATTCCACCTACAAAGACAAAGTGAGAGGTGTCTCTATTATGATTAATAAGAAGATAGCATTTCAGTTAACTCATGTTGAAAGAGACGAGGAGGGCTGCTTCCTCGTCTTGATTGGTAAACTTAACGAACAATTGTTCACTCTTGTCAATGTTTACAGTCCCAAGCAGAGGCAGGTTGCCTTCCTAAAGAGGACTCTCCTACTAGTTGATAGACTGCAACAAGGCACTCTAGTCTTAGGGGGCGATTTTAATTTGGTTTGGGACCCTCTCCTAGACAAGAAAATCCCTTCTCATAGACGGATGGACTCCTACTCCATCTCGATGGCCCCAAAGTTCCAACATTTGATTGCCCAACATTCTCTTTTTGATGTGTGGCGGGCACACCATCCCGACGCGAAAGATTTCACTTATTTCTCAGCCTCTCATAGGTCTTATTCTAGACTTGATTATTTCTTTGTTAATTCATGGACACTGAACTCCATTGACAGGTCACGCATACACTATTGTACCTGGTCAGATCATGATGCAGTCACATTCCAGGTGCAGGGCTTGCGGGCGTCTGCGGATAGACCTCCGTGGAGTTTCCACGGTTTATATGGAAGGACACTTCTTTCCTACTAGGGATTGAAGAAGAGATTATTCAGTTCCTCCAAGACAATCGAGAGGGACAAACATCTCACCAGATCCGATTTGCGGCCTTGAAAGCCTATATACGGGGTATTTGCATCACTAAGGTGGCAAAGCTGCGTCGCTTGAGGGGGGCTCCCTTGGGGAAGCTCCACTGTGACCTCCGCGTGGCGGAAACCTTAAACAGACAAAATCCCTCTCAGACGCTCACTCTTGAAGTACAGAGACTGAGAGGCCTGATTAAAGAGTTGGAAGTACAGAGGGTCCAAAAAGCTCTCTCAGCCTTCAAACAACTTCTTTACCACAAAAGCAACAGGGCGGATTCCCTTCTAGCTGGCAAACTGAAAAAACGAAAGGCCGCAGCAAGAATACCTATATCGTTCAGGACGGCAAGAGAGTATGTGCCCCGGCAGCCATTGGTTCAGCCTTCGCTACATTTTATGATAGGCTATACAACATAGCCAACAGTGAGTAATCTCAAACAGCCTCGATTACGGAGATTGGCGACTTTCTTCGGGATCTCGGTCTCCCGACGCTCTCGGAGGAGGATGGAGAGTTTCTCCTGGAACCGTTCACAGATAGAGAAATCTTACTGCTTCTTAAAAACCTGAAAAATAATAAGGCCCTGGGACCGGATGGTTTTCCCGTTTTTTTCTATAAGAGGTTTTCAAAGCTACTAATCCCAGTGTTGGGACCACTCTTTAACGAGATTAAATCTGATGGCTTAATGCTGAGAGAGAATCTTGAGGCATCTATTGCTGCTATCCCCAAACCGAATAAGGACGTGACACTATGTAGTAGCTATCGTCCGATTTCGCTAATTAATGTTGATACAAAACTCTACTCCAAACTTATCGCGGACAGGTTGGTCAACCTACTTCCCAATCTAATACAGCCGGACCAGGTCGGCTTTACTAAGGGCCGTCAGGGTCCAGACAACACCAGACGCTTAATTACCCCACTGGTAGCCCTGTCCCTGGATGCTGAGAAAGCTTTCGACAGGGTCCGGTGGGAATACATATGGGAAGTTCTCAGAGTGTTTAATTTCCCCCCCCAAATTATCTTAGCCATTCGCGCCCTGTATACGTTCCCCCATGCACGTATTAGAGGACCGGGGTTTTGTTCGCCGGTAATAAATATTTCCAATGGCACCAGGCAGGGATGCCCTCTCTCCCCTCTAATTTTCTCCCTGGTGATGGAACCCTTTGCCCAAGCGATACGACGGTCAGATAAGGTCACTGGGGTTCCCTACCCGTCACGGGAGGAAAGAATCGCCCTCTTCGCGGACGACATGACTTTGTTATTAACTAACCCGGAGTCTTCGATTCCGAAGGTATTTGATCTAATTGATAAGTTCGGCGGGCTTAGTTATTACAAATCCAATGTGGCTAAGACTGAAGCATATACCATGAACATCCCCACAGAACGCTTGCGTATGTTGTGAGATAAATTTGACTTTCAATGGTCCACAGAATGTCTGACCCACCTGGGTGTAATGCTTAGTGACAACGTGGACTCCATGATCAAACTTAACTTTGACAAACTGACGGCTGATATTAGATCTTTGACAATGGCATGGGACCATCGAGAGATATCTTGGTTGGGACGTGTTGCCACGCTTAAGATGTCTCTTCTCCCGAAGGCATTATATCTTTTCCGATGCCTCCCACTTAATATACCTCACCGGATTCTTCAACAGATCTATAGACTTTTCCTCCAATATGTATGGGGACACAGGGTCCCCCGAATCGCATACAAAATTCTTCAGAGACCCTTTCCCAAGGGAGGCCTTGCATTTCCAAATATATACCTATATTATGAAGCAACGAGGCTCACCCATATTACTGCATGGGGAGTAGAGACGGATAGACCAGGCTGGTACCATCTAGAACAATTGGCCCTATCGACAGACCTAGACCTGAAGGATGCCATTTCGGTCCCTAGGCATGTGAATCTCCCTGCCCAGATCAGCAACCCCATTGTCAGTCAGTCCTTACTTATTTGGTATGACCTTAGCCACAGGATGGGTGTTTCGCCCTACCCCTCCCCTATTCAGAGTCTGAAGGGTTTGTTGTGGAGCTCGCCGGAGATCCACTTTGACTTTTGGAAGAGTAAAGGCATTACGACGGTATCTGATCTTTACCACTCGGGAACCCTTATAACTGCCTCGCAACTAGCAGGACCCGGAGGGAAAAACCCGCTATGGTTTCGCTTTGAGTGCTACAGAGTACTCAGTATTGTCAAGGCTAGGGGGTTCTCCACGACATCCCCCCGAGAAAAAACAAGATGGGAATCTAGATGGTGCCAGGGGGGACTGAGATCTCGTCCCATTTCGTTCCACTATGCCACACTTCTTAATGATTGTACACCTGGTCTGCCATGGCAAATTCGGGCCTGGGGTCGCGAACTTAACATGCCCATTTCGGAGTCTGAATTGGCTTATGCCATTACTCTTCCTAAAAAGACACTTCACTGTGTCACAGTCTTTGAGACGTACATGAAAGGCGTGTTGAAATGGTATAGAGTCCCTACACGTCTGGCAATGATGTTCCCGTCCTCCACTAAACAATGATGGAGACAATGCGACCTTGAAGGGTCAGATCTCCATGTGTGGTGGAGCTGCCCGAAGATAGCCCCTCTGTGGAGGGAGATTGAAGTATTACTCAGTTCCATGAACTTGGATGTTCACCTGACACCCAGGATGGCATTGCTCCACATTCTCCCGAAATCTTTCTCCTTGAGCGCTAAGAGGTTCCTGATTTATGTTCTGGCGGCGACCAAACTGTGCATAGCCCGGGCATGGAAGCAGACAGATCCCCCAAATTTAAATGAGGTTTGTGAAGTGATAAATCACTTCGCAACCATGGAAAGATATGTCGCAGGGGAAAACAACACTGGGAGACGTGGACCAATTGGCTTGAACTCCAATAATTGAGCCTTATCTGCATCGCTGTTTTGGATTCAAACTCGGAGGAGGGACCTAAGTGACCCCTCCCTCCTTTCGCCCCATTTCCCTCCCCCTGTCCGGTGTTTTTTTTTTTTTTTTTTTGTTTGTTTGTTTTTTTTTTCCCTCTCTCTCTCCCTTCTTTCTCTCCTCTTCCACCCTCTCCTCCCTACTTTTCACAAGGTCCTAATCTCCCTGCTTTTCTGCTTGTCCTCTTTCTTTTCTGCCCCTCTCCATGAGGGGATGTGTATTTTAATCTAACCTTTAGACATCAAGCTGTCTGGAAAAATAGTGAGTATGCCCTGTTGGCTTACCTATTACTTGTTCCCCTAATAGGGCCAACAAAGGCCCGACACCTTGTTTTCTTTAAATTCGCTGCTATGTAAGACTACACTGATGATACACCAGTCCAAAGAAAAGTTTTTGACTATTTCAATAAGTGCAATGTATGTTTTTTGATAATGTTTACGTACTTCTACACTTTTCTGTTTACGAAAGATTTTGTCACAATGCTACTATGATATTATTGTATGGTGCATTTATATTTAATAAAAACAAATTTAAAATAAAATATAAAAAAAATAAAAAAAAGTATATACTTCAAATCTTTAAAACATTTACAGCTGTTTACTAGTTAATTTTCTTACCATTTTGAATACCTTTTTTAAAACACTGCAATGTTCTTATCATGAGAAAAGCTTTACAACTAACTTTTTTTCTGTTTTCTTATGGATATATTTCGGGTGGGAAACCAGGTGACCATGAGTGTGCTGATTACATCAGTACCTGCTAAGCCGCTTCTTCAAGATCTCTATCCGGAACATGGCTTCTGAGCAGTACTCTAGGTAGCTTTCCTCGTCCTCCTTATTCATCGATGAGTGGCTCTGCTGATACCACTGTTGCTTCTTTTCCAGCTCCTGTGTTTCCTAAAAAGGACACAAGTTATGCGTAATTAGGGAGAGACAAATTACTCTGCAGGAAGTCAGAGAAAGCAGCAAGTCTCTAAATAATAATAAATTAGTAATTATTCTCAAATACAAGTACCAGTAAGCTCCACTAAAAATGATCTGCGCTGGATTAAAGGGACAATAAACCATTATTAAATGGACTGTAAGCCATTATAATTTTTTCAAAATAAATTAAATATTATTAAAATATACATTACAATAGTAATTTTCTTAAATCTTTGAAATCTATTTCCAAATTGTATTTCAGCATTGCAATGGTGTACATTTACACTAACATCCCTGCTGTCCTTCACTGCAAACCTTTTTTTTAGTTTTGAAAAGGCGGGCGATATAGCCAATCAGAAGCCATACCTCTTGCCCCATGGACATCATTTCAGACAGCACTCTCCCTTCTCTACATTATAGTCTAGGCAAATTGCATAATAGGTCTACCAACTTATATAAATTCTAATGTAGAACAGCGAGAGCCCACTCTGCATTGAACTCTGAGGCTGAAAGCATGGCTGTACCAACCACCTTCTTAAAGGTTAAAAACTCAACACTGATCTCAAAGTTGTAACTGGAACAGGCACTTTTTCCATAAGTAGAACTTCAGAATAAATTCAACTAAAGATGCACTCATGTCCTAAACATAGTTCTCAAACATATAAGTTGCATGGAAAGAAAAATGAAAACAAAATGCCTGTAATAGTTGACAGTTGTCCAGTTTAATATCTGGTTAATGTGGGCATATAGCTACAGAGCATGTGATCTGTTCTAAGGTCTCATCATGACTTCACCTACTATTTCTCTTGATCATCTGCTAGTTATTCTGCATTTTTGTTGAAGATAGCTGGTGACCCTAGTAGTCTTTAGGCAGCTTGACTATAGGTGGTTTATTGTATTTATCTGTGCTGTCTGGCACTAAAATATTGTGTGGCTTAATTTCCATTTTATTTTCATCTGTTGTATAATTTGTATTAAGCTATGTAATTATCCTATGCTTTTTTGACAGATGAAGTATTGTCAATTCAATAATGTACACAATATAAATGGTTGCATACAATTCACAACATTAATTTAAGAGTAATATCCATAACATTAACATGACTCTCATAGGAGTGCTTAATTAACACACTCAGTACAATGCTAAATTTCTCTGTTTCACAAAGAGGTTGGAAATTTAGTCAATATAGCACAAAAAACTTTTATAAAGCATAATTTAAAGGAAGAAATAAAATAAAATGTATGGTTTAAAATTCTAGCACAAAGTATATTCTTATTTTGTTGTGAAATTGAGGAAATTTCTCAATTTAAAAGGAAGGTGGAGTGACTACATAACTTTGATAAAGATAAAATAAATTACATGATGTTATTGATGTTATTCTAGAAGTGCCCAAAAATTATTTCTGTCTTTTTTTATGTCTACATGGATGCATAAAATTTTGATTACAACTTGTTAATTTCAAATACCTTTTCAAAGCGAGCCTGCATCAAATTGGCTTTCTCAATCAATCTTTGTTTCAAGTCTTTCAGACATTCCTCCTTTACTTGCTGTGCTTGCAGCCGGGTCAGCTTTTCAGGTTCACCCAGCTGAGCTAGGAATGGTGCCAGGTAATCCATCTCCAGTATGGCTTGGCGCTTCCGCTCCTCCTGCATAGCATGTTCCTGGAAAAAGCAATGTGATTAGCAATAGTCTTCCAAGACCGTTACTTCACATACAATTCACAGTCTCCGATTTTATAAAATGCCAAACAGTACAAAACACTAGTGCAACTTTGCTGCTTTTTAACTCTCTGCCTGTAGAATGGTTTTTAAATATAATCTAAACAACCCAAAAAATAAATAAACACCACAACGTGTTATTAATCAACACAAGTCTCAGTTGCATAGAGCACAACAAAAACATCCAATGCAAGAATCCTACACAGAATAATTAGAACCATCCTAAGATACAAAAAGTATCATCACCATCATTCCATGTAAGAACCCATTGATTATCAAACTAATAATCCCAAAACAGATGTAACGACCAGGATTAACCAACCCTGTACCAGTCACTTGTTTAGCACAGAAAGGGTTAATAGACCCTTTCCACTTTAACTAATCTGTCACAGTCTAGCCACTCCAGGCAAGCCTGTGACTTAGTTCAGTGGGTGCAAGGGTTACCAATACTCTCTAGTCTGTCCTAGACGTAGAAGAAATGCCCAAACTCCCCTTTAATGCCACCCACACTAAACTATCTATAAGCTGTCACCACTTAAGATTTATTATATGGGAAATCTTAAGGAAACCCAGACTTACAAATTAAATCCCAGAATACAATTTAGCAAAAATAACCTAAAATCACAGTATAAATACTACCAGTCTATTTCAGTAACGTCGTTCAAATATTAGACAAAGGCAAAACTTAATAAGTGAATATTTATTATGAAAAAACGTATGCACAGTGCATTATTAATAAAAAGATGTAAACAAATAGAATTATACACAAGCAAACTGTTTTAAAATAAAAAGGAGAAATATCAGAATCCAATACTTTATTAGCTTTACATATCTGTGTCAGGGAGATTGACCAGGAAAGATGGTCATTCACTCTGTTGGTATACAGCCTCCAATGTAGAATGAACAACTTGTATTGTTAGACACAACATTTTATACCTGTTTCTTTGATATCAAATTGCTTGACCCAACCTTCTTACAGAGGGGCCAGAAATATCCACTCCCCAATTTTTACGGCATGTCATAAAGTTCTGAGTCTTTGGCTGAAATTATAGAACACCTTATAACTTCTGATTTACATATTCAGCACATACACCTATATAAGCAACTTCCCAGTGACATCATGAAAATTAGTTTGGTACCAACTATGACATGGTTGTCATATTTTCATCATCTAGTGTGATAATATGGTTAAAACCATGTCTCAAGTTGTACTAGTGTCCTCTGATCGACCTTATCTACCTCTGGGTAGAGGTCACTGCTTTTTGTCGCTTGTGCTGACATTTTTACTTACTTGATGCATCAATAGAAATGCAATAACATTTGGTCAAATGGAACTTAGATAAGCCAGAACCCCTAATAAATAGTTTCTAAGGGAAAACACAGCAACACATTTCTTATGAAAAAAACAAATATTTTTAGCACACAAGCTAAAGAAAATTAACCCATTAGCATCTAAATCATGAGATATTCATTACAACAGAGTTCCACAGAACATCACGGGGAACCATCATATACAAGCCAACAATACATCATCTAAAACAGTGATGGCCAACTTACTAGCACAATATTTTAAAAGCATTAATTTTCGCATATAAATTAATTTTCCTAAATGTGTTAACTAGATTTAGGTTGCACAGTAGGCACAGTCATCTGTACAATACAAGATATGATTGTACAGGTGACTGTGGCTACTGTGACAGCGACAGAGCAATACATGGGTACCATCCCTAGATATAAAGCCTCAATGCATCACTGTATGACAAGACTCATATCCACAGAACTTCATGTGTACCATCCCAAGAAGGAAAGCATATTGTGTACCATGCCAAGAGTAACACCATTATCTTAATCAATCCCAGACACAAGGCCTCCATTCATGACTTGTTCCATTCCACGGTACAGCATCATCTATACCATCGCTAAATACAGAGACACAAAGCACCGCCTGTACCATCACTAAATATAGAGACACAAAGCACCGCCTGTACCATCACTAAATATAGAGACACAGAGCACTACCTGTATCTTCACTAAACACAGAAATAGAGCATTGCCTGTACCATCACTAAATACTGGGACACAAAGCTCCAACTGTACGATCACTAAATACAGAGACCTAGAGCACCACCTGCACCCACACTAGTAGATACAGAGACACAGAGAATGACCTGTATCCTCACTAAATACAGAGACATAGAACATCATTTGTACCATCACTAAATACAACGACATAGAACAAAACCTGTACCCTCACTAAATACAGAGATACAAAGCACCCCCAGTACCCTCTCTAAATACAGAGACATAGAACACCATCTGTACCATCACTAAACACAGAGACATAGAACACATCTGTACCATTACTAAATACAGAGACACAACTCACCAACCTTACCATTACTAAATACAGAACATCACTTGTATTGCTCTGTAGTCTTCCCTAGATACAAAGTCTCAGTGCATCACTGTATGCTAAGACTCAGATCCACAGAACGTCATGTGCACCATCCCAAGCCAGAAAGCATCACTTGTATCATCCCAAGACAGAGAGCCACCATTATCTTAATTAATCCAAAACAGAATATCATTGGCATCAGATAGAAAAAGAGCTTTGCAGAGAATCATCGGAGCAATCCTAATTTGGATAAAGCCAGCTCATTTATTTGTTATATTTTAAAACATTAATTAAAATAGTGACCAGCACACATGTTAATGATCCCAGGACATAACCACAGTCATCGCAAGACCATTGGCTATCATCTAAACAGTCCTACATTATAAATGCACACTAGGCCAAAATGTACGTCTGGGGTTTTGCCGTTTCTCTCGTTCAGAGAAGGATTGCCTGATATTTCGGGACTGGACTGCACTGTTTAGTCAGGATCAGACTGACATACTACAGGAAATTTCTTCTCTGTTAAAGGCACATGTTGAGCAAAAAGAGGCTGCTCCAAGGGTGGTAACTAGCCATAGAACAAGCTATTATGCTATTGTTCGTTCCCAGGTTGAGCGCTTCATTTTTTTTGTTGTATATGCAAGTCCTACATTATCCTCTCTGAGAGCATCATTAACACTGTTTAAACATAGTGCCTAACAGCAAAACTTCAAACATTTAATAACTGACTGATAAAGTTTCATCCAAATCAATCTAAGGGGCGGATTTAATAAGCAGTGGATGCTGCTTAATCCGCCCGAAGATTCCGGCGATCCGGAAACTGAAGTTAAGAAGCAGCGGTCTGCTGCAATCATTTTGATCAGATAGAATTGGGATGATTGACACCCCTGCTAGCGGCCGATGGGCCACGAATGTGCAGGGAGGCAGCATTGCACAAGCATTTCTTGTGAAATGCTTGTACAATGTTAAATGACGACAGCATATGCTGTCGCATTTAGCGATGTCGGGCGGACATGGTTCGCTATAGTGAATCATGTCCGGCATTTGTTAAATTGACCGCCAAGTCTCACAGAACATTGCTTCAAGAATCCTAATACTAAATCACATGAATAATCAAATTTTTTTATCCTCACAAAATCCCGAACATATTTTATAGAATTACATTTCTTTATTTTACAGAATTACACTATTTTATAGATTTACACTACTTTATTTCAAGCATCCCATGTGTTTTACTTAACATTACTTCAAACAACCCAGTTTTTGCACCCACATAACATCACAAACACCTAATATTATAGCCTCACTCAATACCACTTTAATTATTGCATAGGTTGTCATTAACTTAAGGAATCATACTGAGATGACTGACTAGCTGACATAAAGTTACTATAAAAACAGGTGACTGTAGTATAAGCATAAAAAACAAACGTGAGCTGAGAAGTACTTTATCATTAAATCTACCAAACTAAAAGCATAAAGAAATAAGTCTTTGTGTGTCATGGTAAAATACATGCCCAGTTCTACATAAAAAACACGAACCCTGCAGAACAGACTCGGTTCCAGCATCTTCCTTTCTAATGGATGAATATAAATGTGGACAGTTAGCCTATTTAAACCAAGGCCTTATGCGAAAGTGAAAATTATGTTTACAAATCAATCAAAAAAGAGAAATTCCTGCTGCTCAGAGGGACAGATGTGGCGTTTAAAGGACATTTTACAATATTTTACATTTTAATGAATGCTCATGTATTGAGAAAACAAGTGTCCACCAATAAAGTAACGGGAGATCTGCTTATCCACCTGTGAGCAATCAGACTTTAAGGGGACAGTGTACACTAATTCTCATATTACTGCATGTAATATACACTACTATAAAGAAGAATATGCAGAGATACTGATAAAACCCTTTTAAAACTTACTTAGAAGCTCCCAGTTTAGCACTGTTGATGAGGTTAGGCTGGGACACCTAGTGAAAGGGGCCTAGTTGTACGTGGACATGAACTTTCTTTTTGTTTCAACACAATAATAGGCAGCTTTAAAAACAGTAAACATTATGGAATTACAATATTTTTCTGCAGTTTTCCAATAGATTAGCATATCAGAGTCTGTAGTATATTAGAATAGATAAACTATTTGTTCGCTGTAATTGTTTTTCAGTGGTCAAACTCCACCAATCAATTTCCTTATTTGGAGGAGCCAATCCAAACTTGAGTCTATAGATGTCAGGACTTGCCACTGTCATTGTCTTAACAAAATGTCTATTGTTTGGCTTCATTAAAAATAATAACATAAACTGCAGATTAGTTACAGATATGTGACAGGGTTAGGCTTGTAAAGCCTGTCATGTGCTCTTTCAGTTTTCAGTACTAGAGAATCCACAATTTTCAGACTTAAACTACAGGAAAAAGGGGCAAAATAAATAATGAATGTATATTGCAAAGAACATTTTATATTACAACCTCAAAGTGTTTTCCGTCCCTTTAACTTAACTTTTTCAAAGCAATAAAAGAAAAAATGAGGATGTTTAAATAGAGCTCTTTCATATGCAGGATTTACATTTTTATAGTTTAATGTCCCTTTAAAACAAGGACATTCCTGTCTAAAAGTGAGATAAATAGGAGTTAGAGGTATCGATTCACATATTCCAGTACAATGTTTCCAATAAATAATCTTTAAGTATTATTTTACCAGCTTCTTTTACTTAACGAGGCAGTCTACTTGATTTCTTTTATTGTTTAAAAAGATAACGCCTTTACTACCCACTCCCCAGCTTTGCAAAAACAACATTGTTATATTAATATACTTTATAACCTCTAAGGGGTCGATTTATCAAAGACTTTCGCTAGCCTTCGAGCCCCTACGACTGCAGGTTCTCACAAGAGAACCTGCAGTCCGTATTTATGAAGCAGCGGTCATCCTTACCTCTTCGCCACCGGGAAGATTGACAGCTCCTGCCTGCGCGTGATTGGCTGTACGCTGGCAGGGTGCAGCGTTGCAAAATTGCGTTTTTGTGCAATGCTGAATTCCGGCACCGGAATTCAGACCACCAGAGGCAAGCTGCAGCGGACAGGGGTGCGTATGTATGCCCCTGTCCACCGTGCTTGATAAATCGACCCCTAAGTTTATCTTTTTCTAAGGCCCTGTCTCTAATTTCAGTGCTTTTTAAACTTTGCACAAAAGCTAGTTCATGTGTGCTATATAGATAACATTGTGCTCACTCCCGTAGAGAATGATAATGGTTATACAAGAACTAGCACTGATTGGCTAAAATGCAAGATTGTAAAAAGCACTGAGATAAGGGGCCGTCTGCAGGGGCTTAAATACAGTTAATAATAAAGGTAAACATTATATAAACAGTTTTGGTTATGCAAAAATGGGTAATAAAGGGATTACTTATTTTTTTATTGAAATTTAAATAAACATACATTAGAACAATACAATACTGTTCACTTGTATTCTTGACTTTATAAATTACAATTAGTTGAAAGTCCATACATTCCACCATACATAGGGTGATGGGAACATTTGTTGAAGATATTGGATCCACAAATGAGCTAATGATGGTGGAAATAAAATATTAAATAAAAAGGGGAGAGCCGTAAAGAAATAAAAGGAAGAAACGAAAGAAGGGGAAATAGAGGGGAGAAAGGGAGGGGTGGAAGGGTCCATAAGACTGAGTTTACTATTTATTGTGTATGTCAGCTAAGTGTGTGACTTACAGAAGGTAATAAGTAATCACGTTTGAGATGCTGGTGAAGATATGCTGTGTGTCTTAGGGGTTGGAGGGACTCTTCCCAATATAATGTTACTTCCAAAAAGTAAGAGGGTCTATTGCGTTTCAACTATCCATAATCTTCAAGGGTGAGAAGTTTGGTTACCCTGTTCTGGATTACCTATCTTTTTAAACAATAACAATTTTCAAGTAGACTGTCCCTTTAAACACAAGTTCTCTTCCACAGAAACTGATGCAAATATCACTTTTAGGCCTCTCTTCCCAATCTGTCACCTGAGCATCCCTCTGCGCTTTGCTTTTTTCATTTCTCTCTGTGTCATAGATGGATATTGTGAGCTTAGGATCAGCCTCTTCCTGGACTCGAGCAGAAAGGATCGCCAGGACCTGAAAAAAAATGGAGGCAAGAGTAGTGTAAATTCTGAGCGCTATGCTTGGTACCACAGGAATACCACCTCTTGAAATTGATGGCTTTGGTCAAGTGGACTTCATGTATCTCTTTTTGATTGTGGCAAATGGTTTGTTTGTGTTTTAATTAATGTATAGTCCAATTCATTTACCTGATTAAGTTTTATTTAAATTGAAAATGTTGATACACTGGTGGTTCATGCAGTTTGGTATGTTTAATAGCACGTTATATTATATCTAGTTTTGAAGGCATGTCCTGGATATTCTGTTATTATATGTGATGTATATTCCTTTGTATGTTCCTCTGCGTGTTAAATAAAGATATAAAAATGGAGACAAGGTCAGAACCTGATATTTAAATACAGTAAACAAATATGTTATTGTTTTGTGATCACAATAAAAGTATGCAGTATTCTCATACTATTACTTGTTCTTAATTATTTATATAACACGCACTGCTGCAAGGTTCACAAAAGTAACTTTATAAAAAAATGGTGCAGCAAATTAGGGCAATGCAGCCGACAACGGAGGAATGGTCCCCGGGCTTTGGATCCAGACCGCTTCCACCTCAGCGTTCATCCCTTCTCTGGCAGAGAAAATCCAACAGCGGGCCACCCTTTCCAGCACCACCTGTCTGGTAGTGCCAAGCGTCCCCCAGAGAACCACCATAATGAAGGTTAAATGCCTGAAATTCCCCAACAAATATCAGCCACACACTGGATAAAGTGGGGAACAGACTAATACACCTTTATTGAGAACACACAGGACTTAAATACAGCATATTGTTTACACAAGAGGGGGCTAATGACATCAGATTAACATAATGACATTATAATCAAACAGGAAGGTATAGCAAACCCCAACAATAGTTCTAACATTAAATTCAACAAGAAAGGAACAACCTAGTATCTGGACTCAAAAGATACCTGAGTTAGCCCCTACAATTCCAGTGACTAGTGTGTACCGTTGTAATGCAGTCTAAGGAAAAAGGGAATAGGGCTCAAATGAACCTGGGAAAGGCACATTCCCTCACAAGTAAAATAGTACCATGCAATAAGTGGATACTGAATGCCCTTGTAGCGGCATTGCCATTATAGGCAACATTACCCCCAAAGTCATTTTGTGCCAGTAAATAGTACAGAGGCTATCAATCTATATAAAGCTTGTTTACATAAAGCAATGTTGGGAAACACCCCAATAATAAAGTGATTACCTCTGCCTCAGACTTCCTCACTAGGTTCTTTGACTTTTGCTCTTCCTGTTGTAGGCTGATGAGCGTCTCATAGACATAAAGCTGCTTGTTGAATTTTTCAGATGGCTCCACCTTTGGAGAAGGAGAAAACAGGTATTTAATAGGGATGAAATGCACATTTAACTGCAAACAGAATTTTCCATAAAAATATTTTTTTCCTGTAAATAAGCAGAGGTAACACCAAGCTACCTGCTATGGGTCTGCTGCAAATAAGCACAGGGAATATATATTTTTGAACACCCACCCCTCTGCTGATACAGATCTAGATCTGAAGAGGGTGGGACCTGCTACATCTTCTTTAAATCCATGTAATCTATTATATATTAATTAGTTCTAAAGCGGTCCCACCCCTTGCTCTCTCTCTCTCTTGCTCTCTCTCTCTCCTCTATTTTGCTCTCTCTCTCTCCCCCCTTTCTATTGCTCTCTCTCCCCCCTCTCTTTTGCTTTCTTTCTCCCCCCTCTCTTTTGCTCTCTCTCTCCACCCTCTCTTTTGCTCTCTCTCTCTCCCCCCCTCTCTTTTGCTCATTTTCTCCACCCTTTCTTTTGCTCTCTCTCTCCCCCCTCTCTTTTGCTCTCTCTCTCCTCCCTCTCTTTTGCTCTCTCTCTCCCTCCTCTCTTTTGCTCTCTATCTCCCCCCTTTCTTTTGCTCTCTCTGTCCCCTCTTTTGCTCTCTCTCTCCCACCTCTCTTTTGCTCTCTCTATCCACCCTCTTTTTTGCTCTCTATCCCCCCCTCTCATTAGCTCTTTCTCTCCCCCTTTTCGTTAGCTCTCTCTCTCCCCCTCTCTTTTTCTCTCTCTCTCCCCCTCTCTTTTGCTCTCTCCCCCCCTCTCTTTTGCTCCCACTCCCCCTTTCTTTTGCTCTCTCTCCCCTCTCTCTTTTGCTCTCTCCCCCTCTCTCTTTTGCTCTCTCTTTCTCTCACCCTCTCTTTTGCTGTCTCTCTCACCCTCTCTTTTGCTCTCTCTCCCACCTCTCTTTTGCTCTCTCTCCCCTCTCTTGTGCACTCTCTCCCCCCTCTTTTGCTCAATCTCTCTCTCCCCCCTCTTTTGCTCTCTCTCTCCCCTCTTTTGCTCTCTCTCTCTCTCCCCCCTCTCTTTTGCTCTCTCTACCCTCTCTTCAGAGTATTTATCAATACTTCTACTGTGATTACACTAAATTTATTGTGTTGCCCAATAACAAATGTATTGTAGTATTATTGGCCCCTTCAAGGTTTGATGGAGAGGGACACTGCAACACCCTTGAACCCTAAGAATATCTGTGCCACCATTACATTAAGATTGAATGTATACAACTTGATAATATACCCCCTGGGGCTTGGAGGGTTCAAATTGAAATCTTTGCAAACGTTTTGATATATTATTTAAATCCGTATTAAGGTATATAGCTTGTTCTCCAGGTCATTCTCTGAATTGTCACAAAATCTTTAATAATCTACTACTAATCTCAAAAATCAAAAGCACTTAGCCCTAAACCTTAGATGCTCAAAAACTTGCTGGCATGAAGAGAAAATCACAAAAAAAATTTGGGATTTTTTTTAGACCTTATATTGTAATGTAAATACAGATTAAATACCTTTAAATACAGATCCCTGCATAGGTAGACAAACTTCTCTCAAGGTAAAATTTTAGTTTTTTTTAGATTTTTTGAGGGACTTCACTGTACTGACGAGAAGTTTTAGATCATCTCACCTGAGCTTTACACCATCAGGCCCTTAGTCTGAATTTCAAATGAGTAGTACATTTCAAAGTTAGTTTAATTTTCCCTCACCCTGCATCATGTAAAAGCTATTGGCCAATCAAAAAATACACATATACTTTTAATTATTTCACCTGCTCAGTAGGAACTATAGCTCAGAAGCTGTGCATATAAAAAAGACTGTACATTTTATAAAGGAAGTGCACTGGAAAATTGTTTACAATTGTGTGCTCTATCTGAATCATGTTTATTTTTTACCTTAGTGTACCTTTAAATTACACAAATTACCAATCCCATAATATCAAATATAGTCAGAGTAACAGATTTATCCTTGAGTATAATAATCTCCATTTCCTCCTCTATATAAATAAAGGGGGCTAAACATTGGATTGAGTCATCTCGTAACCTGTTCAGTGGTATTTGTTAGTAATGTCTGGCCAAATATCAGCTGTTCAATTGTCCATGCACCACATAATTATGGAATGTGACATACACAGTAATCTGTTGGCCTCGAATAACAAGTGATGATAGACCTTGCAGACTGCTTCAGGATTAGCACATGTTTTTAAAAGTCACCTGGGTACAGTAAAATCCAAACTACCGGTAAATATGCTAAATTGGTTTTTTGAGAGGATCTCAACAAACTCTAAATTCTACAAAATGGGCTACTAATGTTAAGTTATTCCTATCCATTTGACAACAATAACCCATTTTCTAAAGCATCTTAGGTACAGCCCCTTTCCAAATTCAGATACTTTTTCTAGCAGGATTTTTCTTTTGATTTTTTTTTTTTTTAAAGATTTTTAGACTTGATTCAACAGACTTGACCAATTTTTGTTGGCTGTTTTTATATCTTTTTTAATTTTATTTTTAAGCTTTGGAATAGGTCACAGGAACTGGAAGGTGTGAAAGTTTTGAAATTCATATTTTCTGTATGGAAAAGTATAAAATAGATGTTTTTTTTAGTAATAATGTTGTACATGCCAGAATCCAGGTACTGGAACCACAAAGCACTGGGAAGAGTAAAAATGGCAGTGTTTTTGAAATAAATGTTTATTTACCTGGTAAGAGATGCAGGTTTCTGGGGTCAGAACAACATGTGTTCCTTTCTCTCCAAGGTTAGTGGGTTTCAAGTATTCCCAGTAAGAGGTAGTTATATGGTCATTCTCCCGGTGACAGCGCAGCTGAATACGGTCCTCAGTTATCAAGAAAATACGTTCAGCCACATCCTCATTTGCAGGCTTGTTCTTATTCCTAAGGAAACGCTCTGTGATCTTCTGTAGTGATGGAAATGGACAATTTGCATTAAACCAGAGATCAAGCGATTGGTGATACTACACATTGAGAATAAAAACTGAAAGTACTTACTTTTAGCAGATATTGGAATTTATAGAATTTGACTACCGATAACTCATGACTAGTATTAAAAAAGAAAAAGAAACACACTCTTGAGTCTCTTAGTAGATACAATCCTGTAGTTTATTGGATCTGAGCCAGAGGTAAAGGTCTGCTCACTCTTACCTGACGCGTTTCTCGCATGCGTATATGCGCTTCATCAGTATTAAAAAAGCTTCTAGCTCTTATCTGCATCTACCAATGATGCACTGGATTTATTATATTTTAATACTGTCATGTATCGACTTCCGAATATATGATCAATTTGTCTTAATGAAGCTCTTTATATGTAATGTGAATTCCTCTCTCATCAATAATGTATGTATGTATGCTCTAAACTGTTACTAGATTCTTCCTTCCTCCTCTTTAAAAAATGACATGTATTTTAAATCAATATTATTAATATTATTTTACAATTTGTGGTGGTCAGTACCAGTATAGGTCTTGGGTTTGCCTCATTTGGACCACCAGCAATTGCCACTTTTTTAGGCCTCTTCCCAAACTGGATATGCTTGTATTTAAGGAAATCTGATCGACCCTGGAAAATCTCAGTCATTTCTTTAGGATTCTCATCTCGTATGTGCAAGCCATCCAGACGAGCCTCACTGTAAAATGTCATACTGCGTTCTGTCTCTGGAGCCAGAGATCGATACACATGGACTATGGGAAGAGAAAACAGTAATACAAAGAGGCCTGTGCATAATGTGTTCCTATACAACAGTTCATGGTGTCATTGAAGGAGTAACACAGGGTAAAAGTCACAGGTTAAGAGAACAGGGCTCTAGGGCCAACATGACAAAGAAAGAGACACAGTTTCACTGCGAAACAAGGAATTGAAGGTAATTTATGTAGATGCCTTCCAATTAGGCAAATTACAGTATTACTTACAAAATAAGCCACCGGTAATACTCAATATGTAAATCAAAATATGGTTATTGAAATATTCCTTTATATAAAACTTTCATAATTTAGATAGAGCATGCAATTTTAAACAACTTTCCACTTTACTTCTGCTATCAAATTTGTTGTGTTCTCTTTGTATTCTTTGTTGAAGACTAAACCTAGGAAGACTGATAGTAGCTTAGGAGCGTGCATGCGTCTATAGCAGTCTATGACAGTAGTGTTTGTAACTACGTATAACATTGCTATAAACAGTGTTGCAAACTGCTGCCAGGTGGCTTAAGACGCGTGCACACTCCTGAGCTTACTTAGTATTACTCTTTAACAAAAGATACCAAGGGAACTAAGCAAAATTGTTAATATAAGTAAATTGGAGAGTTGTCATACTCTATCCAATCAATTTAAGTTTCATTTTAACTTTACTAATGCAGTTGAGGAAGATTTCCCCATTAACGAAAAGGTATTAACACAGCAGTATGATCAGTGAACAGAGATATTTTATGAAGGCGTCACTTATATTTTTAACATTGTTTATCCGCATTTTAAACATATTTATTCGTTGGTATTTCATAAACATAAAAACAGACTTTCTGTGTTTAAAAAATCTAAAAAAAAAACCCACACATTTTCACAGGCTTCCTTCTTAAAATGCATCAGGTTACCTTTCAAAGCATCTCCACGTCCTGGAGAAAAAGATTCTGTTGTGACACCATCTTGTATCTTCTGTTGCCTCTTGTCTAGCTTGTCCATTCTGTGTTGGAACCAGTGCTGAATCTGCACCTCTTTGGTGCCTGTGAGAAGAGAAAATGATACTTTGTAATACTGATAAGTAATTAGAGAGGTTGGACGTTTGCTGGTACTTACATTCAATATCCTGGTACTCAGTAAGCCGGGAGACTTGTCCATTCTTCTGCAAGTAGGGGCCCCACTTCTCCATCTTTGCCTTCCTATATTGTTTCACTTTCTTACCCTCTGGACATCGGGTCTCAAACTCTGTTGTAAACATGAAGATGTAATGCAAGAGAAAATGTTTCATAGAACCTGAATATACAATAAGTAATGACAATTCAGAAATATATAGAGCGCTAATTGCTAACACCCAACTCGTGCTCAAACCCGATCACATATTCTCACGTGCGCTAACCTGACATGAAAATATTAATATTTCCCATTCTAATGTTCTGCACATAGCAGAATATGTTCTATTTATTCTTAAATACATATTTATATATATATATATATATATATATATATATCTGCATATATCTGCAGAACATTGAAATGTGAAATATTTACAGTAAATACATAGTATAACACTTTATTAAATATAAATATTGCATAAATATGCTTTTATATGTTTTCATCTACTTAGCTGCAAAAGGCTCCAATGCACTTATATATATTTGTCTATAGATGTATATATATGTATTTATGTGTTTATATGTGTATATATGTCTGTAAATACATATATACACATATAAATACATATGTACACATATATAGCCATACATATATATACATATATATATATATATATATACACACACAAATATATATATATATATATATATATATATACATACTGTATATATATATATTTAACTATACATCTTTAGACAATTATATGTATGTATCTCTAATTGTTAAAGCCCTTTGCCTGAGACCTCATATATTTAAGCCCTTATAACTTTTATGTGCAAAACTTTTTAGAAATATTTTTTATTAGTGTTATTATGATTGTAACTGTACTTTGTAATTTATTTTTTATTTTGTTTCACAAAACTATTAACCAGAGCTCTGAGGACACGCTAACCCGAAGAGTGTGAACTTCAATTGCACTCAAGCGATCGCGTTTACTTTCAACTTGTAATACCAGCGCAATTTAACCTGTGCACAAAACAAACGCAAAAACACGATATTGCTTACGCGTTCCACTCGTAATCTGGCCCTAAGTGTATTAAAGAAAATCACATTTTTATATTTACTATTAAATCTTTTTTTCTGTTGGTAATGACAGCACATAAAGCAGGATATAATTCTACACAATGAGGTTGATGATAAGTCATCCGTGGGGTGACAGACTTAGTATAAACTGTTCAATTGAAAACCCTTCTCCATTCAACCCACTTCCCCTCTCTCTCCATTTGCACTGCTTAGGCAAGTGAAGCCTCATACAGTATATTGCTCAAGCAACATTCCACATATTGCCACTAGGCTCAGTGATTAAGTTTAATTATATAAAACTATACAAAATCATTAGAATTCTTCATCATAAGAGAGAGTTTGTAAGGGTGTTCGACACTCTCGTTAGTGCAAAGTCCTGTCCCACACTCCTCAGACATCACTGTAATGCAGGTGAAATAATCAGCTGATCAGTAACCATGGTTATTAACCTGTTGTCACCCAATGTAATTATAAAAATCTGGCCTTTTAGGGGGCCCTAAGGATTTAAATTTAAAAAAACTGCTCTAATATATCCTCAAGTATAATTCTCAGCTCACTGTCTAATATGAACATTGTCTGATCTGCAGTATCTCACCCTGCTCCTATAATTTATTTTGCTTGCTGCTACTTCTTTGACCAATTTTCTCTCCTTTCTCACTTTCTACCTTCTCTATCCACACATCCCTCCCTCTCCCCTGTACTTGCAACTAGCAGCTAGCAGGACATCCTCCTTACATCAGCAGCTACAGTAGCTACAACTGGCCAGCAGAGGGTGCTCCTTTATAGATTTAATACACATACAACTGAACACGTTTAAAGGGACATTAAATGGATAGAAAGGATGGCTGCATTTCATTCTGAAATATAAGCATTTTTACTATATATTTCCATTAGCAAAAATGCCTCTTGTAAAAGTTACTGTTTTTCTGCAGCATACGCACATAAAGGCCAGTAACCAGTATTCAAACACCACACCTTCTCAGAGAGCTGGGAGTAGTGCGTATTGCTTCTGAAGATGTTATTTATATCACACAAGCAACTACTGACGAAGGTGTGCTGTTTGACTACTGGTACACGGATTCTCCCAGGATATGTGCGTATGCTGAAAAAACTAATAACTTTTATTCGGAGCATTTTTGCTACTGGACATATATCACAAAAATGCTTATATTTCAAATTGAACAGCAATATAAAAACATTTAACTTTTTACCTTTCTGTCCCTTTAAACTGCAGGGTACAACTACAGTAGCAGGTTACTACTTTCCACACTACGGTTTTTCCTCCTGCGCCTGTAGCTGTCAAAGTTGTTCTCTTATTTTAACCCTTTACAAGTATTAGTTAGTGAAGCTCTGCTTCTTCACACTGAGCGCCGCCATCTTGGAACTTATATTTGTTATGTAACTTTTAAACTGCAAAAAATGCAAAAATGTAACACGTCTGTTCTCTATATTAGGTGAGCTAAACGGAAGTGCAAAGTAAATCTGTAAAAAAAAAAAACGATAACTGCTTCTATCACAGGATGCTACAAGATGGTGGCGCCCACTATAAAATGCAGAGCTTTACCAGCTCTATAATGAGTTAAAACAAGAACAGCATAAAAGAGAGCTGCAGGTACAGAAGGGTACCCAGCTGTTTAATGTCCCTTTAATATGCTAAAAAATATGGTATATATAGGCCTCCATTTTTTAAATGTTGAGTGGACATGATTTGCATAGACTGTCCGCATTTATTACTGCACAAGCATTTCACCAGAAATGCTTGTGCAATGCCGCCTCTGCTCACTGGCAGCCAATCGTCTGCTAGCAGGGGCTGTCAATCATCTCAATTGGATCAGGATGATTTCAATCCACTAAATTTTAGGTGTTGATAGGTTAAGGAGCAGGGGTCTTACAACTGCTGCTTCTTAACTTTTGTTTCAGGGGAGCCTAAAACGATGGGCCCCCGAAGTAGCAACCGCTGCTTGATATATGGAGCCCATAGTATCCCATTCATACTCAACTACCAAAGTAAAATATATAAACAAACACAAATTATTTTTATTTAAAAGACATACGGTAAATACATGGAATGACGCCGGTTAATAAAGCCAATCAGATGAAAAGGCTTAAACCCCAAAAAATTTATTTCACGATTCAGATAGAGGGTACAATTTTAAAGAATTTTCCAATTTACTTCTATTATCTAATTTGCTTCATTCTTCAGATATTGTGATATACCTTTAAGGCATATCCCTCCCACCTTGCTCTCTCCCTATTTAAGCACCTTCACGCCTTCTATTCACTGCCTGATAATTGATGTTACCTCTAAGGAGTATCATCCTTCCTTTTTGCTCTCCTAGCTACTTTGTACTTCTTTCAGGTTCACCTGTCATTTTGGGAAACCTCCCGGAATTACCGCTATCCAGATTCATCTAACAACCTGCATTACCTTTTCTTTTTGCTATCAATAGGTAATTCGCACGCTGTCACTAATCTTCCTTGCAGCTTTCCAGCTGCCTGCTCGCTGATACCGGAAGTGAGTCACACTCGCTCAGTCGGAGCTACCGCTCAGACGCCACAACGCTCTGCCACTCTGATCTTCAGTTACGGTCTGTACTTTTTACTTTTCCAAACCGAAGGTATAACTTTTCCTACAAACCTTATGCTGGCTAAGTGTATATTTTGTGAACTACAAGTATCTCTCTGACATTTCTACCATATTCTATAACAAGCTGAATTACTTATCTGAGTGAGTGTGTGAAAACGGACTTTACTTATTTTACTACTTATGCTGTTACATGCACTGATACATTCTATTTTTGCATTATTCAGAATTGCACCATTTGAATTCACTTCACTAGTGATTTCTGTTTTCTCTTAACTTGTTACTTTAAAAGGGGTTATTTTTCATTAAAGATACAACCCAGACTCTCACCACATTACAGTAATTGCTCACAGATACTCTGCCTTAAGTTTAAGCACCAACTTATAGACAGAAATATCAAAGGAGCAACATTTCAACTATTTACTTGTTAGAAATAAAACATTTATATATTCAATATAACAGATATACTTTGTTGAAGAAATAGAAATGCACATGGGTGAGCCAATCACACAAGACATCTATGTGCAGCTACCAATCAGCAGCTACTGAGCCTATCTAGATATGCTTTTCTGCAAATGATATCAAGAGAATGAAGCATATTAGAAAGTTGTTTAAAATTGCATGTTCTTTCTAAATCATGAAAGAAAAAAAAATATGTGTTTCATGCCCTTTTAAAGTAAATGTAATCTAACACGAGATGGGTAAACACTGGGATTTTCCTAAAAGGAAAAGCAACAAATATATTTATGAACAGATGGTCAAGTACAAAGTTGACAGGCAGAAGACAGGTAACAAAAGCCCAAGATCAAAGCAATCAGTAAAGATTATTCACAATAAAAAGTTATCAAACAATTATATAAGGGTCACACAGTTTAGCAGAAGAGTAAACAAGGACTGCTGTTTATACAGATATTTCAAATTTAAAAGGGACAGTACTTGTATCAACAATTTTGCTTAATTCTCTTGCGCCTAGATTTAGAGTTTTGCGGCCAAAGGGGTGCGTTAGCTACGCATGCTTTTTTCCCCCCGCACCTTTTAAATACCGCTGGTATTTAGAGTTCACAGAATGGCTTGGTTTTCAGTGCGTTAGGCTCCAAAAAGGGAGCGTAGAGCATAATTTAACGCCACTCCAACTCTCGATACCAGCGGTGCTTACGGACGCGGCCAGCCTCAAAAACGTGCTCGTGCACGATTCCCCCATAGAAAACAATGGGGCTGTTTGAGCTGAAAAAAAACCTAACACCTGCAAAAAAGCCGCGTTCAGCTCCTAACGCAGCCCCATTGTTTCCTACGGGGAAACACTTCCTACGTCTGCACCTAACACCCTAACATGTACCCCGAGTCTAAACACCCCTAACCTTACACTTATTAACCCCTAATCTGCCACCCCCGCTATCGCTGACCCCTGCATATTATTTTTAACCCCTAATCTGCCGCTCCGTACACCCCCGCCACCTACATTATCCCTATGTACCCCTAATCTGCTGCCCTAACATCGCCGACCCCTATATTATATTTATTAACCCCTAATCTGCCGCCCCCAACGTCGCCTCCACCTGCCTACACTTATTAAACCCTAATCTGCCGAGCGGACCTGAGCGCTATTATAATAAATGTATTAACCCCTAATCCGCCTCACTCCCGCCTCAATAACCCTATAAGAAATAGTATTAACCCCTAATCTGCCCTCCCTAACATTGCTGACACCTAACTTCAAGTATTAACCCCTAATCTGCCGATCGGAGCTCACCGCTACTCTAATAAATTTTTTAACCCCTAAAGCTAATTCTAACCCTAACCCTAACACCCCCCTAAGTTAAATATAATTTTATTCTAACGAAATAAATTAACTCTTATTAAATAACTTATTCCTATTTAAAGCTAAATACTTACCTGTAAAATAAACCCTAATATAGCTACAATATAAATTATAATTATATTGTAGCTATTTTAGGATTAATATTTATTTTACAGGCAACTTTGTAATTATTTTAACCAGGTACAATAGATATTAAATAGTTAATAACTATTTAATAGTTACCTATTTAAAATAATAACAAAATTACCTGTAAAATAAATCCTAACCTAAGTTACAATTAAACCTAACACTACACTATCAATAAATAAATTAAATAAAATACCTCCAATTACCTACAATTAAACCTAACACTACACTATCAATACATTAATTAAATACAATACCTACAAATAACTACAATTAAATAAACTAACTAAAGTACAAAAAATAAAAAAGAACTAAGTTACAAAAAATAAAAAAATATTTACCAACATTAGAAAAATATTACAACAATTTTAAACTAATTACACCTACTCTAAGCCCCCTAATAAAATAACAAAGCCCCCCAAAATAAAAAAAATGCCCTACCCTATTCTAAATTTAAAAAGTTCAAAGCTCTTTTACCTTACCAGCCCTTAAAAGGACTTTTGTGGGGCATGCCCCAAAGAATTCAGCTCTTTTGCCTGTAAAAAAAAACATACAATACCCCCCCCAACATTACAACCCACCACCCACATACCCCTAATCTAACCCAAACCCCCCTTAAATAAACCTAACACTAAGCCCCTGAAGATCTTCCTACCTTATCTTCACCTCGCCGGGTATCACCGATCGGTCCTGGCTCCGAAATCTTCATCCAACCCAAGCGGGGGCTGGCGATCCATAATCCTGCGGCTGAAGAGGTCCAGAAGAGGCTCCAAAGTCTTCATCCTATCCGGGAAGAAGAGGCGATCCAGACCGCCAACCATCTTGATCCAAGCGGCATCTTCTATCTTCATCCAATGAGGAACGGCTCCATCGTGAAGACCTCCAGCGCGGATCAATCTTCTTCCTCCTACGTCCAACTGAAGAATGACGGTTCCTTTAAGGGACGTCATCCAAGATGGCGTCCCTCGAATTCCAATTGGCTGATAGGATTCTATCAGCCAATCGGAATTAAGGTAGGAAAATTCTGATTGGCTGATGGAATCAGCCAATCAGAATCAAGTTCAATCCGATTGGCTGATCCGATCAGCCAATCAGATTGAGCTCGCATTCTATTGGTTGATCGGAACAGGTTAGGGGTTAACAAATATAATATAGGGGTCGGCGGTGTTAGGGGCAGCAGATTAGGGGTACATAAGGATAACGTAGGTGGCGGTCGGCAGATTAGGGGTTAAAAAAAATTAATAGAGTGGCGGCGATGTGGGGGGACCTCGGTTTAGGGGTACATAGGTAGTTTATGGGTGTTAGTGTACTTTAGAGCACAGTAGTTAAGAGCTTTATGAACCTGCGTTAGCCCAGAAAGCTCTTAACTCCTGACTTTTTTCTGCGGCTGGAGTTTGGTCGTTAGATTTCTAACGCTCACTTCAGCCACGACTCTAAATACCGGCGTTAGAAAGATCCCATTGAAAAGATAGGATACGCAATTGACGTAAGGGGATATGCGGTATGGAAAAGTCGCGGCTGGAAAGTGAGCGTTAGACCCTTTAATGACTGACTCCAAATACCAGCGGGCGGTAAAAACCAGCGTTAGGAGCCTCTAACGCTGGTTTTGACGGCTACCGCCCAACTCTAAATCTAGGCGTTGGTATTCTTAGTTGAAAGCTAAACCTAAGAAGGCTCATATGATAATTTAGGACAGCCTTCCTTGTATTCCTGCATATCCATGCACTTTTTAATTTTTGTCTAATAAAAGCTACTTTTATATTTCCCCCTCCGAGTGCTCAGATTACAGTTTATTTAAAGGGACAGTATACTGTAAAATAGTTTTTCCCTTAATGTGTTTACAATTGCTTTTTTTACCAACTGCAGAGTAAAAAATGTATGAAAAACAGAATTTATGCTTACCTGATAAATTACTTTCTCCAACGGTGTGTCCGGTCCACGGCGTCATCCTTACTTGTGGGATATTCTCTTCCCCAACAGGAAATGGCAAAGAGTCCCAACAAAGCTGGTCACATGATCCCTCCTAGGCTCCGCCCACCCCAGTCATTCGACCGACGGACAGGAGGAAATATATATAGGAGAAACCATATGGTACCGTGGTGACTGTAGTTAGAGAAAATAATTCATCAGACCTGATTAAAAAACCAGGGCGGGCCGTGGACCGGACACACCCTTGGAGAAAGTAATTTTTAAGGTAAGCATAAATTCTGTTTTCTCCAACATTGGTGTGTCCGGTCCACGGCGTCATCCTTACTTGTGGGAACCAATACCAAAGCTTTAGGACACGGATGAAGGGAGGGAGCAAATCAGGTCACCTAAACGGAAGGCACCACGGCTTGCAAAACCTTTCTCCCAAAAATAGCCTCCGAAGAAGCAAAAGTATCAAATTTGTAAAATTTGGCAAAAGTGTGCAGTGAAGAACAAGTCGCTGCCTTACATATCTGGTCAACAGAAGCCTCGTTCTTGAAGGCCCATGTGGAAGCCACAGCCCTAGTGGAGTGAGCTGTGATTCTTTCAGGAGGCTGCCGTCCGGCAGTCTCATAAGCCAATCGGATAATGCTTTTAAGCCAAAAGGAAAGAGAGGTAGAAGTCGCTTTTAGACCTCTCCTTTTACCAGAATAAACAACAAACAAGGAAGATGTTTGTCTGAAATCTTTAGTAGCCTCTAAATAGAACTTTAGAGCACGGACAACGTCCAAATTGTGTAACAAACGTTCCTTCTTTGAAACTGGATTCGGACACAAAGAAGGTACAACTATCTCCTGGTTGATATTTTTGTTAGAAACAACTTTAGGAAGAAAACCAGGCTTAGTACGCAAAACCACCTTATCTGCATGGAACACCAGATAAGGAGGAGAACACTGCAGAGCAGATAACTCTGAAACTCTTCTAGCAGAAGAAATTGCAACCAAAAACAAAACTTTCCAAGATAGTAACTTAATATCTATGGAATGTAAGGGTTCAAACGGAACCCCTTGAAGAACTGAAAGAACTAGATTTAGACTCCAGGGAGGAGTCAAAGGTCTGTAAACAGGCTTGATCCTAACCAGAGCCTGAACAAAAGCTTGAACATCTGGCACAGCTGCCAGTCTTTTGTGTAGTAAGACCGATAAAGCAGAGATCTGTCCCTTTAGAGAACTTGCAGATAATCCTTTCTCCAAACCTTCTTGAAGAAAGGAGAGAATCTTAGGAATTTGTATCTTATTCCATGGGAATCCTTTGGATTCACACCAACAGATATATTTTTTCCATATTTTATGGTAAATTTTTCTAGTTACAGGTTTTCTGGCCTGAACCAGAGTATCTATCACCGAATCTGAAAACCCACGCTTTGATAGAATCAAGCGTTCAATCTCCAAGCCGTCAGTTGGAGGGAGACCAGATTTGGGTGTTCGAATGGACCTTGAACAAGAAGGTCCTGTCTCAAAGGTAGCTTCCATGGTGGAGCCGATGACATATTCACCAGGTCTGCATACCAAGTCCTGCGTGGCCACGCAGGAGCTATCAAGATCACAGAGGCCCTCTCCTGATTGATCCTGGCTATCAGTCTGGGAATGAGAGGAAACGGTGGGAATACGTAAGCTAGGTTGAAAGTCCAAGGTGCTACTAGTGCATCTACTAGAGTCGCCTTGGGATCCCTGGATCTGGACCCGTAGCAAGGAACCTTGAAGTTCTGACGAGACGCCATCAGATCCATGTCTGGAATGCCCCATAATTGAGTTATTTGGGCAAAGATTTCCGGATGGAGTTCCCACTCCCCCGGATGAAATGTCTGACGACTCAGAAAATCCGCTTCCCAATTTTCCACTCCTGGGATGTGGATCGCAGACAAGTGCCAGGAGTGATCCTCCGCCCATTGAATTATTTTGGTCACATCTTTCATCACCAGGGAACTCTTTGTTCCCCCTTGATGATTGATATAAGCAACAGTCGTCATGTTGTCTGATTGGAACCTTATGAATTTGGCCTTTGCTAGTTGAGGCCAAGCTCTGAGAGCATTGAATATCGCTCTCAGTTCCAGAATGTTTATCGGGAGAAGAGACTCCTCCCGAGACCATAGACCCTGAGCTTTCAGGGATTCCCAGACCGCACCCCAGCCCACTAAACTGGCGTCGGTCGTGACAATGACCCACTCTGGCCTGCGGAAGCTCATTCCCTGAGACAGATGGTCCAGGGTCAGCCACCAACGGAGTGAATCTCTGGTCTTTTGATCTACTTGAATCATTGGAGACAAGTCTGTATAATCCCCATTCCACTGTTTGAGCATGCACAGTTGTAATGGTCTTAGATGAATTCGTGCAAAGGGAACTATGTCCATTGTTGCAACCATCAATCCTATTACTTCCATGCACTGCGCTATGGAAGGACGAGGCTAAGGAATCTATTATTGTTCCCAAGAAGGGAACTCTTGTTGACGGGGACAGAGAACTCTTTTCTTTGTTCACCTTCCATCCGTGAGATGTGAGAAAGGCTAGAACGATGTCCGTATGAGCCTTTGCCTTTGACAGGGACGACGCTTGTATTAGAATGTCGTCCAAGTAAGGTACTACTGCAATGCCCCTTGGTCTTAGAACCGCTAGAAGGGACCCTAGCACCTTTGTGAAAATCCTTGGAGCAGTGGCTAATCCGAATGGAAGAGCCACAAACTGGTAATGTTTGTCCAGAAAAGCGAACCTTAGGAACTGATGATGTTCCTTGTGGATAGGGATATGTAGGTACGCATCCTTTAGATCCACGGTAGTCATAAATTGACTTTCCTGGATGGTGGGTAGAATCGTTCGAATGGTTTCCATTTTGAACGATGGTACCCTGAGAAATTTGTTTAGGATCTTCAAATCCAAAATTGGTCTGAACGTTCCCTCTTTTTTGGGAACTACGAACAGATTGGAATAAAATCCCATTCCTTGTTCCTTTATTGGAACTGGGTGTATCACTCCCATCTTTAACAGGTCTTCTACACAATGTAAGAATGCCTGTCTCTTTATTTGGTTTGAGGATAAGTGAGACTTGTGGAACCTTCCCCTTGGGGGTAGTTCCTTGAATTCCAGGAGATAACCTTGAGAAACTATTTCTAGCGCCCAAGGATCCTGAACATCTCTTGCCCAAGCCTGAGCAAAGAGAGAAAGTCTGCCCCCCACCAGATCCGGTCCCGGATCGGGGGCTACTCCTTCATGCTGTTTTGTTAGCAGTGGCAGGCTTCTTGGCCTGCTTACCCTTGTTCCAGCCTTGCATTGTTTCCAGGCTGGTTTGGGTTGTGAAGCATTACCCTCTTGCTTAGAGGATGCAGAATTAGAGGCTGGTCCATTTCTGCGAAAGGGACGAAAATTAGGTTTATTTTTAGCCTTAAAAGACCAATCCTGTGGAAGGGCGTGGCCCTTTCCCCCAGTGATGTCTGAAATAATCTCTTTCAAATCAGGTCCAAATAAAGTTTTACCTTTGAAAGGAATGTTAAGCAATTTTGTCTTGGATGACACATCCGCTGACCAAGACTTTAGCCAAAGCGCTCTGCGCGCCACGATAGCAAACCCTGAATTTTTCGCCGCTAATTTTGATAATTGCAAAGCGGCATCTAAAATAAAAGAGTTAGCCAATTTAAGTGCGTGAACTCTGTCCATAATCTCCTCATATGGAGTTTCTCTACTGAGCGACTTTTCTAGTTCCTCGAACCAGAACCACGCTGCCGTAGTGACAGGAACAATGCATGAAATTGGTTGTAGAAGGTAGCCTTGCTGTACAAAAATCTTTTTAAGCAAACCTTCCAATTTTTTATCCATAGGATCTTTGAAAGCACAACTATCTTCGATAGGAATAGTAGTGCGTTTGTTTAGAGTAGAAACTGCCCCCTCGACCTTGGGGACTGTCTGCCATAAGTCCTTTCTGGGGTCGACCATAGGAAATAATTTCTTAAATATAGGGGGAGGAACAAAAGGTATGCCGGGCTTTTCCCACTCTTTATTTACTATGTCCGCCACCCGCTTGGGTATAGGAAAAGCGTCGGGGGGCACCGGAACCTCTAGGAACCTGTCCATCTTGCATAATTTCTCTGGAATTACCAAATTGTCACAATCATCCAGAGTAGATAACACCTCCTTAAGCAGTACGCGGAGATGTTCTAATTTAAATTTAAATGTCACAACATCAGGTTCAGCTTGATGAGAATTTTTTCCTGAATCTGAAATTTCTCCCTCAGACAAAACCTCCCTCATGGCCCCTTCAGATTGGTGTGAGGGTATGACAGAACAATTATCATCAGCGTCCTCTTGCTCTTCAGTGTTTAAAACAGAGCAATCGCGCTTTCTCTGATAAGAAGGCATTTTGGATAAAAGATTTGCTATGGAGTTATCCATTACAGCCGTTAATTGTTGCATGGTAATAAGTATTGGCGCACTAGATGTACTAGGGGCCTCCTGCATGGGCAAAACTGGTGTAGACACAGTAGGAGATGATGTACTATCATGTTTACTCCCCTCATTTGAGGAATCATCTTGGGCAATATCATTATTTGTGGCAGTACTGTCCTTACTTTGTTTGGACGCTATGGCACAATTATCACATAAATTTAAATGGGGAGACACATTGGCTTTCATACATATAGAACATAGCTTATCTGAAGGTACAGACATGTTAAACAGGCTTAAACTTGTTAACAAAGCACAAAAAACGTTTTAAAATAAAACCGTTACTGTCACTTTAAATTTCAAACAGAAAACACTTTATTACTGAATATGTGAAAAAGTATGAAGGAATTGTTCAAAAATTACCAAAATTTCACCACAGTGTCTTAAAGCCTTATAAGTATTGCACACCAAATTTCAGAGCTTTAACCCTTAAAATAACGGAACCGGAGCCGTTTTTCAATATAACCCCTATACAGTCCCAGATATAGTCTTTGCTAAGACCCAACCAAGCCCTGAGGGGAATACGATACCAAATGACGCCTTCTAAAAGCTTTTTCAGAGATTCTTAGATCCTCACACATGCATCTGCATGCCCTGCTCTCAAAAAACAACTGTGCATTAATGGCGCGAAAATGAGGCTCAGTCTATGACTAGAAAGGCCCCCTGACTGAAAAAGGTGTCCAATACAGTGCCTGCCGTTTTATAAACGTTCCCCAAGATTATAAATGCCAATTATTAGCCTAAATCTGAATAATATGCACAAATAAAGCAATCGATTTAGCCCATAAAAATGTCTACCAGTTTTTTAGCCCATAATAAGCCCTTTATTCTGTTTGTTTTTGACTAAGAAAATGGCTTATCGGTCCCCATGAGGGGAAATGACAGCCTTCCAGCATTACACAGTCTTGTTAGAAATATGGCTAGTCATACCTTAAGCAGAAAAGTCTGCTAACTGTTTCCCCCAACTGTAGTTACTTCATCTCAACAGTCCTATGTGGAAACAGCAACCGATTTTAGTTACTGTCTGCTAAAATCATCTTCCTCTTACAAACAGAAATCTTCATCCTTTTCTGTTTCAGAGTAAATAGTACATACCAGCACTATTTTAAAATAACAAACACTTGATAGAAGAATAAAAACTACATTTAAACACCAAAAAAACTCTTAACCATCTCCGTGGAGATGTTGCCTGTGCAACGGCAAAGAGAATGACTGGGGTGGGCGGAGCCTAGGAGGGATCATGTGACCAGCTTTGCTGGGACTCTTTGCCATTTCCTGTTGGGGAAGAGAATATCCCACAAGTAAGGATGACGCCGTGGACCGGACACACCAATGTTGGAGAAATTAGCTTTTTAAGGTTTATTTGTGTATATTCAATCTCTGCTTTTTTGTTTTGAAGCCACAACCTAATAAAATGGGTTGAGCTTGTAGGTATAATCAGATCTCATTACTGTATCACATTGTGTACATATACATGTGTATTTATCTTATATCTGTTCATAAAACAATCACCAGTACTTAAAGAGAGAACAATGGAAAATCAACATTTTATTACCTTATCTCTGCTATATCCCACTGGGAGTGTAATTTCTTCTGCTGGCTGTGTTTACAAAGCTTATCTATAGCTTGGACCTGCGGCCACAAACTTTCAGAATAGGTGGGGATACCACAGGCTAAATCAACTATTTCAAATGCCAATATAAGGGTAAAGGAGCTACTTGTAAACAATTTAATACACTCCAGCAGGTAAAGTGGATCATTGGGAACAAATTAAAGGAGAGAACTGTCCCTTTAATAATTTCTAAGCCCTTGAAGGCCGTCTCTTATCACATGCTTTTTTATTTGCTTTTCACAACAGGGGAGAGCTAGTTCATATCAGCATTTGAATAACATTGTGCTATCGCCCGTGGCTTGTGGCAGACACTTCACTAATTGGCTAAAATAAAAGTCAATAGATAATAAATAAAATGTCATGTGATCAGGGGGCTGTCAGAAGATGCTTAGCTACAAGTTAATCACAGAGGTAAAAACTGTTTTATCACCAAAGCATATATAAAAACGATTAAACATGCCAGCAAACGTTTTATATTGCAATATTATAAGGGTATTACCCCTGAGAGTAAGCATGATACCAGTCGCTATTAAATCACTGTATTCAGGCTTAACTTACATTAATCCGGTATCAGCAGCATTTTCTAGCTTTTCTCATTTCTAGAAAAAATTGTAACTGCACATACCTCATAGCAGAGTAACCTGCACGCCATTCTCCCGCTGAAGTTACCTCTTTCCTCAGACATATGTGAGAACAGCAATGGATCTTAGTTACAACCTGCTAAGATCATAGAAAACTCAGGCAGATTCTTCTTCCATTTACTGCCTGGGATAAAATAGTACAACTGCGGTACCATTTAAAAATAACAAACTTTTGATTGAAGAAAAAAACTAGCTATCTTTCACCACTCTCTCTTACTACCTCCATGCTTGTTGAGAGTTGCAAGAGAATGACTGGATATGGAAGTTAGGGGAGGAGCTATATAACAGCTCTGCTGTGGGTGTCCTCTTGCAACTTCCTGTTGGGAATGAGAATATCCCACAAGTAATGGATGATCCGTGGACTGGATACACCTTACAAGAGAAAAGTGTATTATTATAACTGTGTTGGTTATGCAAAACTGGGAAATGGGTAATAAAAGGAACTATCTATCTTTTTAAACAACAAAAATGCTGGTGTTGACTGTCCCTTTAAAAGCAGGAATTAGCTTCATTATGTACCAGGCATTCTGTTTTCTTTTGGAAGGTGAATTGCCCACAGCACCACTTGAGACTAGATCTTACTCATCAATATGGTCCTGCAGAAGATCAATCTGAAATACTGTGTTTCTCTAGTTACATTATAGTAAGTGTCACTGCAGCTACAGGTGATTGTTATTATGCCTTTTACAGAACAAAAAAGCAGAAGCTATTGCTGCTGTGGTGTAGTATCTGGTACAAACAAAATAATAATAATAAAGCAGGTGCGCACAAATGACCAGCAGAGAGTCCTGAAGGTGTTAGCAGCACCTATATAGCTGACACATGCCTAGTAGAGCACAATTGATTGTGTAGGGCGAGCTGTCCATATCAGCCCTGTGGTAAGAATAGCTCGCAATCTGGTATAGCAAGTCAAAGGTAAAATAGTTTTACCAGAGAATGTTAGCGCAGACACATTTTTAGTGAGTCCTATACTTTCAATGGATAGCGCAGGGCAACTTTCTCACACATACAAACATATACAATTTGAAATATATGTTTTTTTATTAATAAAAAGGCTTTAACAGTGATTTAAAGTGATATGGCATATGGCAATAGAAGGGCTCCTATTACCATATTGTGTTCTTACTAACACATTGGTTTAACATGTTTTTCTTTAACATGCCCATAGTCGATTAACTGTGCCCTTTTATTCACTAGGGTATTCATGTATGTGATGCACAATATGGACAAAGTGTGATTGATGCTTTATCATGTATTGGGAAATCGTGTCTGTAATATGCAGGTAGGTAGGGATTTGGGTGTCTGAGTAATGTGTAAGGTATTGACGGTGTTCTCTATTGGGTTGCACATAAGTTGTAAGATCAGTACAGCTTCATACGACCAGAAACTGACTCTGATCCTGATTTTAATGGATACAAACCTTTCTGTGTTACCAGAATGGGCAGAACCCAGGATGGCGGCATATGGAAAATCTTTTCACTGCCTTGATCCTATGAGCAGAATAATATGTGTCAAATTAAAGAAGCCAGCACATAGAGTAATTTCAGTGGTTTGTAACTGGAGCTTTAAATTAATTAAGCATTTTTGTAAAATGATGAATAATGACACATTTGCCATAACACTATTTTCCATTTGTTCTCACTAATTAAGATGCTAATCTGTAACATAGGGAAAAAAAGGACAAACAAGCCTATACATCATCTCTAATGCAAATTCCTATAGTAGTAGATTTGCAGAGGGCTCAAATATGAATGATTGTGTTGTAGAAAAAGTGATACAAATAAATAAGTGTATATAAAACTTAGGTTTCAATTTGTGTGTTCTCCTTTAAATAATTGTTGTTTTAATTGCAACTTGCATAAAATCAGCAATTTGGGTATCTTTGTGTGTGAGTCAAAAAATAATAAATGAAAAATGTGCAATTATGTGCAATCATGTGTATACAATTCAAAATTATTATAACTTCAATAATACAAATAAAATAAAGTAAAATATATATATATATATATATATTTTTTAGGGAAAACAAATATAATAAAAACACAATAAAGTTGTGATTTAAAAGTTCCTGAGTCTGCTCTTCTTCTGGCAGGATTGGACTTGCAAGAAGAATCTAAAAAAGATGTAAAGAAGAGCGCCTCATAGTGCAGTTTATCCAAAATAAAATTTCAGTGAATACAAAGTTGCTAACAAGTGACTACTCACAAGAGTGTGTGCACTAATAAAGTGCAATATGCGCAGGCTGGGATTTGCAGTCTCCAGCTGACTGATTGGGGCTAGGTCTCCCTCAAATTTCAAACAAAGAGAGAAGTGATCTACCAGGAACGAACAACAGCTCATCAGCTAGTTCTATGGCGATTTACCACCCGGAAGCAGTCTCTTTTAGACCAGTGTACTTTTCATAGAAGAAAACTTTCCTGAAGTATATCAGTCTGATCCCGCCAAGTGAGGTCAGTCCAGCCCTGAAATACCAGGCAATTCTCCTCTGAACAAGGAACATGACAACCCCAGACGATCGTTTCCCTCAGATTTCAGTAGACTGGATACTGGATGTTGTCGCCTTTTAAAACATAAAGGACACAAAACTTCTCTTAGTGCAGGTTAAACTTTTAACAGAATGATTCCAAGAAAGTATACGAAATGGGTACTTACATTCCAGTTTGCACAATGAAATCGTGTAAACAAGACAGGCCGGATGTTACAGACACCAGCTGTCTGAATCAGGTCTCCCTGGATTGTTCTTTCAAATAGTTTGAATAAGTGGTGTAAAGAGCTCCAAAGTGATAAAGTAGTTAAAAAGCAGACTACTTAAAATCACAGTTTTTTTTTTAATTACAACCTAGTGCCGATTTCACAAGTATTTGAGTGACGTTTTTGAAAGCATCCGATTGGCTACCTGGAATGTGAGTACTCATTTCGTATACTTTCTTGGAATCATTCTGTTAAAAGTTTAACCTGCACTAGGAGAAGTTCTGTGTCCTTTATGTTTTAAAAGGCGACAACATCCAGTATCCAATCTACTTAGTTCTGAGGGAGACCTTGCCCCAATGAGTCAGCTGGAGACTGCAAATCCCAGCCTGGGCATATTGCACTTTATTAGTGCACACACCCTTGCGAGTAGTCACTTGTTAGCAACTTTGTATTCACTGAAAATTATCTTTGGATAGACTGCACTATGAGGCGCTCTTCTTTAGATCTTTTTTAGTGCCTATACATCATACCCTATCTCATTCAGGCAGCACATGTGATCACATCAGACTCACCACCCCTTCATTTGTTTCTTCTTCTTCTTCCTCTTCCATGTCAGGAATGAGAAGCAGGGGCTTTGAGTTGTCTAGTAGCATGAACTCCCAACACACAGGGTCTCCCAGGTCAAAGCTAAGGTCCTGTAATACAAGCCAGGCCCGATTAGTCTGTGATACTGCAGGTCCTAATGCCTAGTTATCCTGGCATATCCCTCACCAGATATATGTCTAAGCTTGTCATTTAACATACAAACTATGCAAGGTTGGAAACAATACAACGTGTAAGTATGTGTGCTCATCACTTCTGATTTCTATCACTTTGCCTCTAAGGATGCACTTCTAACACTATATTTGTATCACTTCCAGGACCTAATTAATATCTCTAGTAGTACCTTGAATTGGTACAGTTTACAGTCTACAGGCTGTGTCGCTGCCTACACTCTGCAGGTAGCACTCTATCACTGCTGTGTGTGTGTCAGAAACAACATGTAGGACATACAGAAGTTACTAACAGAATCAGATAAATGATATTGCCAATAACAGTGCTTGGTCTGCTCTAGCATCACTCTTTACTGAGATGGTTAATTACTGAGTAGATCAAAGTTGTACCAGGAAGAGGAAATAAGGATGTCCTCCTCAATAAACATGAAACTTCAGAATGTTTTAGGTTTGACCTTGGTTTTAATACTAAAGCAGATATCATCAGCTTTTGGCAATAATTACCAACAAGTAATGACCTGTTTGTATCAGATAATATTTGACTTAATATTGCAGCTTTCTTAACCTTTATTACTAATTTCACTAAAAATTACTATTAATATATTTGTATTATATAAAATTCCATTTCCTCTGAGAATACTGTTATACCGATGCATGATTATTTAAGGGACGTATCCTTTCATTGAGTTTGCATTCTATCACAATATATGAGGTCCTTTTCATGCTCCATTCTGTCAATCTCTGCATCTCACACATTGTACTCTCTATGCAACATCTTGCATGTTGCAGGTTGTACTTTTTATAGTGCTTCTTGCACATAGGATTATTATTTGCACTATATAGGTAATACCCTCCCTATCATAGCCTGTACATTTAAGCTGCACACTCTCTTATATGTATTGCACCTTGCAGGCATTGCGGCAGTCCTGCATGTTGACCCAGTAGTTCTTATGATTCCACAAACTCTCAATGCCCAGGAAATGGTCGTTTTTGGTCCCATAGCTCTTTCCAGTAAGGGCATCAATGAAAAAGTTCTCTGGCACCTCTCGTTTCCCAGAAAGGACCAGCACCCAGCAGTGTACACGAAGGCCATACAGGGGATCTGGGCCAGGCTTTTCAGCTTCCTATGGACAGTGGATACAAAGCAAAAAGAAAGGAGACCAAAGACAGAGTGATTTCCCTCAGCTAATATAAACCTTGTTGCAAATGTATTGACTAGTGGTTACACTATTTGGCTTTCAGTGGCAAATAGTGCAAATACAGTAGTAATGTCTCATGTAATCGTGGTCAGAAGTGCCTTCTTTTCTGCTCTGAGGACAATCAACTAAAAACAACGCGCTAGACAAAATATTTATTAGATCTATCAGAGAAGATTTAAGGGCATACAAACAACCAGGCAATTTATAAAGTTGTTTTATGAGTTTTAGAGACAGAGCAAAAGGTATACAATGTACTCTTCCATACAGAGATGATAAGTAAATATGTAGGTATATACAGGGAGATCAGCTTTCTATATAGTTATTAGATACATTTGTAACTAGGATGAATGTCAGATGCCCAGACCACACAAAAGTGGATTGTAAATGCTTAGCCTAAAGTAACTTCATGTTCAATTACAATAACAGAGGATGCTATTCCTCCTCCTGAGTCTTATTAGGTATTTGGCCTCACTGGAACCTTTGTAGTTTACCGTAACTCTAATCCTGGCACAAGGAAAGTGGCGTGAAACGCATTAGATGGGCGTCTCTCTTAGCTGACGAAATTTGTTCCATTGTTTAATGTTTGTTAAATAAAGGAACAAATTTAATTTATCAAGATCTCCCATGTAGCCACTTTTGTGAGTAGCGTTTTGCCCGCATTATCCAAGCATGTGAATCAGGATTGGAGTTATGGTTGAAGAGTTTGCAGGTTGGGTGTTCCTCGTGGAGCTTCAAGTCAGTGAGCTTGGAGTGGAGGAGTAGCAGACGGGGCTGGAAGGTAGACGGCTCCAGCGATCCTTCCATAAATTTGAGGTACGGACTGTAATCCTACATAGATTTATATATGCCTTTGTATTTTACTCACGGCCAGAATCTGCTCTTTCTCCTCACGCTCCTTGTGAAGAGCTGCCTGGAACTTGGCTTCTTGCTTTTCTTTCTGCTGCTGCTCAAAAGTACTGATCAGCTGTCGTGGAGGCTTTACACTGTACTTCTTTGTGGTCTTGGGAGAGGGCTCCAAAGAATTCTATTTATATATTAAAAATATGATCAATAAAATAACCACAAAATAGCACATATGCACACTATAGCTATAGAACTGTATTCCAATTCCATGTATCTGTGTCATGCATATATGTCACACTTTGTGTTGGCATAGACCATTGCACTTCCTTACACTTTATTCTTTGAGGTTCACAGTCAATCTCTTCTCTCTACATGTTGCGCTTATATGTCTAACCATTGATCATACAGCAATTTATTGAACACCTTTTCATCTGTTCTCATTCTGGCAGATGTGATCGTCCCCCTTGACAACCTCATCAGCACCACAGCTACATAGCTTCTCTCACTCTCCTCATTTAAAACATTCCTCCTATTCACTATGATGGCTAATAACTGCAGTGACCACACCACCTGCTTGCTAGTTGTGTTCCATAATCAAGCCCTTCTAGAGATAAAGCTTAGTTCTCTGTCTTTGCAAACTAGTATGTTCCTGACAAAAATAATTAAAAATCAATAAAGCATAGCCACCTTTAGATAATACTGGTTATATCAGCCTTTACCTTACATAAACGTAAAGTAAAAAATAAATGGATTGGATAGCGCATTACATTTTAAACAACTTTCCAGGTTAGTTCTATTGTGCATTTTGGTTTATAAAATTTAATTTCAGACATATTTTTGTGTCTGGTAAGTAATACTTTGTTCTTGATGTTGTCTGGACTACAACCATTTCATTTAAATTCATATGGAAATAAACTGTATATTGGCAATTAAACCATAATACCACTGTGAAAGACCATGAGTTTTTGTTATGCTTAAAAACCAGTAAAGGTGGTATCAATATCCTGTTCTCATACTCTTGCAGTCTGCAGGATACATTTTCAACAGAATGTGGCCTACGGCAGTCTGCTTTTTATCTCTACTGATCTTACTTCATAAAATAGAAATAAAAATTAAATTAAAAAAATCAGACAAGCAAATGCAGTTTGTGATGAAATAAGCAGTATTTACCAATGGGAGGCACTTGTATTCCTACTGATCCAACACAATATTTACAAGGACATGAGAGTCAAAATGAAACGTTCATGGTTCAAGTACACCATGCAGTTTTAAGATTTTTTAATTTCCTTCTTTTTGTAAAATTTTCTTTATTCTTTGGTATCCTTTATTGAAAAGCATCCCAAGGTAGGCCCAGAAGCAGCAATGTCCTCCTGGGAGCGAGCTTGTGATTGGTGGCTATGCATAAAGCATTGCTGCTTTAGATCTGATTTTAACTTTATATTTAACCCATCTGCAGAGGTTAAACACATAGTTAAATTCAAGCAATAACACAATAATAAAATGCTCTAACATGACACTAAAAAAAGATCAGCACCTTTTTGTATAAAATTGCAAGTAAACTGTGAGATATGTGGCACAATGTGTCAGATTTGTCATTTGTTGTCAACATTTAACCTGTTCAAATGTAAAGATATCAGTCAGATTTCCTTTAAATGAACATAGAACACTTTAAGATTGTAATATAAAATATTTAATTATGTGTGGTTAAAAATAACTTTGTGATACACTTTAATTTTTTATTTTGCCTCATTTTTCTGTAACTTCAACAATTGTAGGTTTCTTGACTCCAACAAGAATTGCAGAATCCAGACTTGACAAGCCTAACAGTGAAACATGCAACACAGTAACTGTTTGATCACTGCAGTAGCTTATTTGTATCTGTCCCTAACTGGCCTCAGCCCCGGAGATAAGATAAGAGGCTTTTCAAGGAGATGTCTAGAGACTAAATAACAATCGGCTAGATTACGAGTTTTTGTCAGTAAGGCTTGCGGTGTTAACAAGCAGTTTATGCTCATCACTCACCTGCAGACAGCGCTGGTATTACAGGTTTTTATAAACCCGGCATTAGCCGCAGAAAAGTGAGCGGAGAGCAAAATTTTGCTCCACATAAGATAAGAGGCTTTTCAAGGAGATGTCTAGAGACTAAATAACAATCGGCTAGATTACGAGTTTTTGTCGGTAAGGCTTGCGGTGTTAAAGAGCAGTTTATGCTCACCACTCACCTGCAGACAGCGCTGGTATTATGGGTTTTTATAAACCCGGCATTAGCCGCAGAAAAGTGAGCGGAGAGCAAAATTTTGCTCCACATCTCACCTCAATACCAGCACTGCTTACATTAGCGGTGAGCTGGTAAAACGTGCTCATGCACGATTTCCCCATAGGAATCAATGGGGCATATTCGGCTGAAAAAAAACCTAACACTTGCAAAAAAGCAGCGTTCAGCTCCTAACGCAGTCCCATTGATTCCTATGAGGAAATACATTTTATGTCTACACCTAACACCCTAACATGAACCCCGAGTCTAAACACCCCTAATCTTACACTTATTAACCCCTAATCTGTCGTCCTCGACATCGCCGCCGCCTGCATTATATTATTAACCCCTAATCTGCCACTCCGGACACCGCCGCCACCTAGATTATACTTATGAACCCCTAATCTGCTGCCCCCAACATCGCCGACACCTACATACTATTTATTAACCCCTAATCTGCCGCCCCCAATGTCGCTGCAACCTAACTACAATTATTACCCCTAATCTGCCGCCCCCAAAGTCGCCACCACTATATTAAAGTTATTAACCCCTAAACCTAAGTCTAACCCTAACCCTAACACCCCCCTAACTTAAATATAATTTAAATAAATATAAATAAAATTACTACAATTAAAAAAAATATTCCTATTTAAAACTAAATACTTACCTATAAAATAAACCCTAAGCTAGCTACAATATAACTAATAGTTACATCTATATCTATCTTAGGGTTTATATTTATTTTACAGGCAACTTTGTATTTATTTTAACTAGGTACAATAGTTATTAAATAGTTATTAACTATTTAATAACTTCCTAGTTAAAATAAATACAAATATACCTGTAAAATAAAATAAAACCTAACCTAAGTTACAATTACACATAACACTACACTATAATTAAATATATTAACTAAATTAACTACAATCAATTACAATTAAATTAAATAAACTAAAAGTACAAACTATTACAGAAAATAATAAAATAATTACAATTTTTAAAAACTAATTACACCTAATCTAATCCCCCTAATAAAATAAAAAAGCCCCCCAAAATAAAAAAAATCCCTACCCTATACTAAATTACAAATAGCCCTTAAAAGGGCTTTTTGCGGGGCATTGCCCCAAAGTAATCAGCTCTTTTACTTGTAAAAAAAAAATACAATACCCCCCCAACATTAAAACCCACCACCCACACACCCAACCCTACTCTAAAACCCACCCAATTCCCCCTTAATAAAACCTAACACTAACCCCTTGAAGATCACCCCACCTTGAGACGTCTTCAGACGTGGATCAGCCAATAGGATTTTTTCTACCTTAATTCCGATTGGCCGATAGAATTCTATCAGCCAATCGGAATTGAAGGGACGCCATCTTGGATGACGTCACTTAAAGGTACCGTCATTTAGTTGTCGTATGTCATTGGAAGAGGATGCTCCACGTCAGATGTCTTGAAGATGGACCTGCTCCGCTCCGGATGGATGAAGATAGAAGATGCCGTCTGGATGAAGACTTCCGCCCGTCTGGAGGACCTCTTCTGCCCGGATAGGATGAAGACTTCGGACCGTCTGGAGGACCACTTCTGCCCGGTTGGGTGAAGACGTCTCAAGGTAGGGTGATCTTCAAGGGGTTAGTGTTAGGTTTTATTAAGGGGGAATTGGGTGGGTTTTAGAGTAGGGTTGGGTGTGTGGGTGGTGGGTTTTAATGTTGGGGGGGGGTATTGTATTTTTTTTACAGGTAAAAGAGCTGATTACTTTGGGGCAATGCCCTGCAAAAAGCCCTTTTAAGGGCTATTTGTAATTTAGTATAGGGTAGGGATTTTTTTTATTTTGGGGGGCTTTTTTATTTTATTAGGGGGATTAGATTAGGTGTAATTAGTTTTTAAAAATTGTAATTATTTTATTATTTTCTGTAATTTAGTGGGGGGGGTTTCGTACTTTAGTTTATTTTATTTTATTGTAATTAATTGTAGTTAATTTAGTAAATTTATTTAATTATAGTGTAGTGTTAGGTGTAATTGTAACTTAGGTTAGGTTTTATTTTACAGGTGTATTTGTATTTATTTTAACTAGGAAGTTATTAAATAGTTAATAAATATTTAATAACTATTGTACCTAGTTAAAATAAATACAAAGTTGCCTGTAAAATAAATATAAACCCTAAGATAGATACAAATGTAACTATTAGTTATATTGTAGCTAGCTTAGGGTTTATTTTATAGGTATTTTGTTTTAAATAGGAATAATTTAGTTAACTGTAGTAATTTTATTTTGATTTATTTAAATTATATTTAAGTTAGGGGGGTGTTAGGGTTAGACTTAGGTTTAGGGGTTAATACATTTAATATAGTGGCGGCGACGTTGGGGGCGGCAGATTAGGGGTTAATAAATGTAGGTAGGTGTCGGCGATGTTAGGGACGGCAGATTAGGGGTTAATAAAATTTAACTGTTTGCGAGGCGGGAGTGTGGCGGTTTAGGGGTTAATATATTTATTAAAGTGGCGGCGATGTCCAGTCGGCAGATTAGGGGTTAAAAATTTTACTTAAGTGTTTGCGATGTGGGGGGGGGGCTCGGTTTAGGGGTTAATAGGTAGTTTATGGGTGTTAGTGTACTTTTTAGCACTTTAGTTAAGAGTTTTATGTTACGGCGTTAGCCCATAAAACTCTTAACTACTGACTTTTAAATGCGGTACGAGTCTTGACAGGAGAGGCTGTACCGCTCACTTTTTCCAAGACTCGTAATACCGGCGTTAGGAAAATCCCATCGAAAAAATAGGATACGCAATTGACGTAAGTGGATTTGCGGTATGTTCGAGTCGCGGAAAAAAAGCGAGTGGTACACCTGTACCTGCAAGACTCGTAATACCAGCGGGGGCGTTAAAAAGCAGCGTTGGGACCTCTCAACGTTGCTTTTTAAGGCTAACGCAAGATTCTAGGCGAATGTTTGCTAACAAATGCAGTGCTTTTGCAATGTACTATTTAATTGCTGATATATTATGCATATATAAAGAAATATGCTTTATGTCCCTTTAACTTCTTACCTCCTCCGTTCCAGTGAGCAAGGGGCAAACTTCTCGAGTCTCATCCACTAGACACATTTCCCGAGTGGCGTAGCCACTAACACAGTAAGCATCATAGCCAGCACCCAGTAGCAAAGAACACAGTAGTATACTGAAGTCAAAACAATTCCCCTTCTGCAGGTTCAGAATAGTACTAGAGGAGTAGAGGACGGCGGGCTGTATTGAAAGTTGAAATGATACAAAGTATAAATTAGAGAGAAGGCAGACAAGAAAACTGGTAATTAGAAAAAGCAGGTGAGCAGGGTAAACACTGGATAAAGGTATACAGTAGCCTAAGTGCTAGGTGCATACGTCCACACTGCAGTGACACTCTGAGACTGTTCCAGTGGTAAATGCAGGTGTGATGCACAAACAAAATCCAGTGTTGGATGCAGGTATAACATGCATATGAATTGGGCAGTGACACCTAACCTAACCACTTTACTGGTAGGTATAATAACAGGTGTATAAATGGTCTTAATTTAATTTTTTAAGTTATTTTACTAATTTTTCATTATGTTCATTAAAGGAAAATAATAGTCTAAATTGAAATGTGCATGAGTGCTTTTCAGTTTTGAATCAAAGCATTTTTGCAAAATATTTGTATGAATAAAAATGCTATTACTATTTCAGAAGCATATATCTATTTACTGCATATGACCATGTAACGTTCATGGTGTGCTGTTTTCAACTTTGTTCTTGTGATACACATGATCTGAACACACATCTTGAAATCAGGAATGATGCATAATATAAGTGTCAATTTTAATGCAGATACACTGGCATTGTAAGTTCTAAAATATTGTTTTTATTTATTTTCTTTCTTTATTTTTAATTGTTGTTTAATAAACATACACTGTTGTGTTATTTGCCATCTATATAATATAATATAAGTATGATGTGAGGCTTATCATTTTTTAAAAGGGCCAGATAGTTGATAAAACGTTGGTCAGTCCATATATATTTCTGAGTGTTTTTTTTTTAGCAAAATAACTGAAAGCATCACCAATAGTGAATCTATTGGATTAAGGTACATGAAGCAAACTTACCAGATTTAGTGGAGGGTGCAATGGCTTCATACTCAGATACTCTGCCACAAACTGGGCACATTGGTCCCAATGATACAACTCTGGGTAGGGAAGAAGTGTGGGTCGCAGTGTAGTGCAGACAAATTTCTGTAGGAAACAGATGAATGTTCACTTCTTTTACTGAGCACAATGACAAAATCAAACCAATGTTGCAACATACATAACACATTTACACAACACACCAATTAACTATGCATGCACTCATCATGGCCCAATAACCATGCACAAAACAAAGCCTGGTAACCATACCCAAAACATCATATCACCCCAAATGGTCAAATGTAACCAGGGGCTAGGTGTAAGGTGGCTGAGTATTAGTAGGCTTTCAGTGGCCCAGGGCAGAGTCTGGTCAAACTGAGGGAAGATTACTTTGATCTCAAATTTTTCTGAGAAAAAAAAAATGGACATATATATTTGAAGGCAAGACAGTGGGATGGAGTACCAAGTTCAGGATAGTCCCACAAATTTCACAATTAACTTTAAGCCCTTGAACATAGCCTGATAAATGTGTGTTAAAATCTTTACTAACTGAGGAAGTGGATCCCTGAAATGTTTGGATGTGCAATAATAAAGAATCCTTTAACCAATAAGAGTAATGGTGGTTCTAGATCATATTATTTGGGGTGTTAATAAAAGACCACTGTAAAGGCAACTAACAAATCCACTGGTAAGTATAATAGCTAGTATTGGTGGGGTCAACATATTGTCTTTACCATTCAAACTTTTCTCATTTAAATACTTCATCTCCACCATGTCTTCTTTCTATGCCCTGGAACAAAATCACCTGTTTTTCCTCCCCATCTATCACCTTACTTATGCAGTTTCCTGCCACATGGTCTGAATGTAGAGGTCTAAGCAGTATTGCACTGCAGTAGTCGCTCAAAGAGAATGACTGTTAAGAAAATGTGCTTCTGTGCGTAACTGAGGACGGCTGCCAACCTTTGTTTAGGATTGCTACAAGAAGGAGTAAATGTGGTGTGGTAGCCTAAAACCATAATTTGCTGACTGTATTTTTAATTGTAGAATTAGTGCTATTTTGTACTATTCATTACTGATCTGAGGGATGAGGTCAGAATTATATAAAAAATAGAAGAGGCCGCCACTTTATGCCTTATATCCCAAACAACACGATAAAGAAAAAGGACATGCAGGGATAATAAGTGTGCTGGGGTGATTTGCAGTCTCCCAGATGAACGCCTTGTGATAATGTCAGCTGAACATAGCATATTTTATACCTGCAGCTTAAGCACTTTATTTAACAAGAACAAGACAGTATTTATCAGCTCAGTCTGCCAATACACCAGAGCAGCCCGAGTAAGTAATTCCTGATATGGAACAAGCATATTGCAGCACTCAACTCAAACTGTGCACATAAATAGATCACACTGAGACAAACAACATTAGTTCACTAATGTCTGTGCAGCTCTGATAGATAGGTAGATAGATAGATAGATAGATAGATAGATAGATAGATAGATAGATAGATAGATAGATAGATTAAATAGATAGATAGCTCTTGATATTTCTGCTGTGTATGAGGTACTGAAGTTATTTCGAATTACAGAATAAATATTGGTAATTAACATGACTTTTTTTTTCCAAAAGACATGTCAACGTTAAAGAAGATACTGAACCCTTTTTTTTTTCTTTCATGATTCAGATAGAGCATGCCATTTTAAGCAACTTTCTAATTTACTCCTATTATCAATTTTCCTTTATTCTCTTGCTATCCTTATTTGAAAAAGCAGGAATGTAAGCTTACAAGCAGGTCCATTTTTGGTTCAGCACCCTGGGTAGCGCTTGCTGATTTGTGGCTACATTTAGACACCAATCGGCAAGCGCTACCCAGGTTCTGAACCAAAGATGCGCTGGCTCTTAAGCTTACATTCCTGCTTTTTCAAATAAAGATACCAAGAGAACGAAGAAAATTGATAATAGGAGTAAATTAGAAAGCTTAAAATGGCACGCTCTATCTGAATCACGAAAGAAAACAACTGGGTTCAGTATCCCTTTAATAATAATAAAAAAAACATGCACACAATCCTGATTAACAGTCATCATATCACTTGCACAACACATGCAAATACACAATGCTGAGTCAAAGCCTCGGCTGCACACAACAGTGTCCTGGAGATGCTGCCTTACCTGCACACCACACTCGTTTTGTGGACTCATAAAGAGATGTCTGCGATCAGGGTACAGGTGTGTGTACTGACGCCAGAAGTTCTCAGTTAAAGTCAGAAGCATTTCCTCCTTGTGAGAATTAGTTTTATAAGACTCAGGGAATCCTGTGCTTAATAAATAAAGCACATCTCTCACCCTGAAACACCAGAAGACTTGTAAAGGTCTCAGATAAAACAAAGAAAAGGCAGAACAATACATTTACTAAAAAATAAAAAGCAACAAATGTCTGGCTACAACTCATGATGTATTTACTTGCATATGAACAATAGCCATATCATTGGCACTTACAATATATTGCTCATGCTACACATCGTTCTACAAAATTCTCCTGTTGCATGTGCTAGTGAACTATGTCAAATGTAACTCTCTAAATAAGGTTCTCCGGTATCTGTAACATACATCGTTCTAGGTTCTGCTAAATGTTTTATATTAGGGATGTAATTAAGGCAAAGTGTGTGGGTTTATGCACTTTTTATAATCAAAAATAACAGGCAGTTATAAGGTCAGCTTATTGTATTCAGCAACTGCCTGTTATAAGGTGACTAGCAAATTGACTAATACTAGAAAAGCACAAAAGAAACAATGTGCAGAAAAAGGTTTGCTGCACCTTTAATACTATATAAGAAAGTGCATAAAATACAAAAAAATTATGTAAAAATTGTTTCTTATATACATCATTCACGCAAATACTTTATTTATTGTTATACTGGCTAGATCAGGACCGAGTGATCAAATCTAGGAGTAAGCGAAGTTTAAAAATTAGGAGACAGTGCTCCTGACATGTACGCCCCTGACATGCGTTTCACATCACGCTTTTTCTTCTTCGGAGGGGTACACGCTGGTGTTCTAAAATAAGTTATATACCATAAGAATGCGGGTACTACGTCACTTCCATTAACGTGAAATCAGCTGTTGGATGTGTGTGGCGCTCACTGGGCATGCGCAAGAGGCCCAACCTCCTCCAAACAGCTGTTTAAGGCGACTTATTTTAGGGTCGAGGAATTCTTTGGCCCGTAATCTTCATTGCGCATGCGCGAATAATGCCTTGGTTGTCAAGACAGTGACTACACGAACCAATCAGATAATGCAGTAACGCTTTTTTCCTATGTATTATCTGATCGGTCCGTAGTCTGTTTGATTTGCCCACCTCCATTCAATTTACAAATTGGTCCATCCCGCGCCGCCGACTTGCCGTGCCCGGGATGGGGGGTGCTTATGGGGCTTACGTAAGTTACACAGAGGGTGCTTATAGGGGATACAGGGGGGCTGATGGGGCTTACGTAAGTTACACAGGGGGTGCTTATAGGGGTTACAGGGGGGGCTGATGGGGCTTATGTCGGTTACACAGGGGGTGCTTATGGGGGTTACAGGGTGTGCTGATGGGGCTTATGTAGGTACCCCCTGTGAAACATACATAAGCCCCACCAGCCCCCCCTGTAACCCCCATAAACACCCCCTGTGTAACCGACATAAGCCCCATCAGCACCCCCTGTATCCCCTATGAGCACCCCCGTGTAACTTACGTAAGCCCCATCAGCACCCCCTGTAACCCCCATGAGCACCCCTCTACACCCCCACCCCCCGGGCATGTCAAGTCGATGGAGCAGGATGGACCAATTTGTAAATTGAATGGCGGTGGGCAAATCAAACGGACTATGGACCGATCAGATAATACATAGGAAAAAAGCGTTACTGCATTACCTGATTGGTCCGTGTGTCTATGAATTCAGTGGCTGTACAACCAATAGGGTCGTGTTGCCTGCCAGTGCGCCGCCTATGCCTTGTCTCTGATGAGTGAAAAGTAGGGCCGTGTGCGCATGCGCTGCATTGTTCACGCCTGCGCAATGAAGATTACGGGCCATATAATTCCTCGACCCGTTACATAGTTTTAATCAGCTGTTTTGAGGAGGTTGGGCCTCTTGCGCGAATGCGCAGTGAGCGCCACACACCTCCGGCAGCTGATTCACGTCACTGGAAGTGACGTAGGTCACGCATTCTTATGCGGTATACAACTTATTTTAGAACACCGGCTCTGTTTGTTAATATTTATTCAGTTTAAAATCCCTTCTTCTATCTCTGATTGGCTATTCCCTGGGGGAGTGGTTGATGTCTATTGGTTAAGCGGTTTGTCAATTTGCTCCGATTGTTACCATATGACTCTTTTTTTATTCGTTTTTAATTTGTCACGTCACTCAGCAGGACAGACTTTATTCTAAAAGGCATTAATTAATATCATGTAAGTGACTATAACACATATATTCTCTCACTTTTCACATCCCATTTATATTCCTACAGCACTTACCATTTTACTCACTTTTAGCCAATTTCCCTCATTTAGTAAAATACAATTTGTAATCCCAGCACAGTTCCCCGTCTTTTATATTTTTGCTATATATGCACATATATTCTTTGAATCACTAACTAATAATTACACACTTTTAGGGAAACATTGAGATCCTAAATAATCTTTGAGTTACTCATAAACATTTACACACTATTATGGTAACACCAAAATCATAAACATTTTTGGGTAATTTTTAAACATTAACCCTGTAATCCTAATATCGAATACAAGATCAGGAATATCAGAAATCTTAAATGACTTTTAAAGGGACACTCAACCCAATTTATTTTCTTTCATAATTCAGATAGCACATGAAATTTTAAGCAACCTTCTAATTTACTCCTATTATCAATTTTTCTTCGTTCTCTTGCTATCTTTATTTTAAAAGCAGGAATGTAAATCTTAGTAGCCAGCCAATTTTAGTTTCAGCACCATGGATAGTGCTTGCTTATTGGAGCCTTACATTTACCCACCAATAAGCAAGCATAACCCAGGTTCTCAACCAAAAATGGGCCGGCTTCTATGCATCACATTCCTGCTTTTTTAATAAAGATAGCAAGAGAACGAAGAAAAATTGATAATAGGAGTAAATTAGAAAGTTGCTTAAAATTGCATGCTCTATCTGAATCACGAAATATTTTTTTTTGGTTTAGTGTCCCTTTAACATACTACAAACGTAGTGCTATTAAAATAGATATTTTTCCCAAATAACTTAACATTAAAAAACACCAAAAGTAGATATCATAGGCACAATACCGTTCGATGGATTTCGCAAGTGAAAAACATGATTAAATAGTATGATGCACATAATAGCGATACAAACATATAACATATGCTGAACATTTAGATCCTTTGTCTGTCATAGCAATCTGACCAACAAAAAGAATCAATCTCGGGACATGAATATATACAATGTCATCATATATAAGATACTAGTATAATAAGCCACATACATCGCAGAATGTTCTGAAAAAATAGTACATTGTATCCAGTTCAAGTGTAAACATGATCATCCAATCATAGTGAAACAGGAAATTATTTCACAGCCCTCATTAGTCGGATTCTGTATTGTGACAGAATAAGACATATGGTAACAATCGGAGCAAATAGACAAACCGCATAACCAATAGACATCAACCACTCCCCCAGGAAATAGCGGATCAGAGAGAGAAGGAGGGATTTTCAACTGAATAAATATTAACAAACAGAGCCGGTGCATACCCCTCCGAAGAAGCGTGATGTGAAACGCGTGTCAGGGGCGTACATGTCAGGAGCACTGTCTCCTAATTTTTAAACTTTGCTTACTCCTAGATTTGATAACTCGGTCCTGATATATTTCTCTAGCCAGTATAACAATAAATACAGCTCCGGCTATAGAAGGAGCTTAGCCGCAGATAGTGAAATTAAATATTTTGGATAATACAGACTCCCTATAGCGGTTAACATATTTAAACAGAAATCTTGGCATAATATCCTCAGGTCACCCCGATATGCTCCTTCTAGGAGTTTAAAGTGAAAGTCAACCATAGCGTTTTTGAAACGCTAGGGTTGACTGTTAAAACAAATAAAGGGCACTTTCATTCATGACGTATAAGATACTTCATGCAGAAAGTGCCTTTATTTGTTTCAACTGTTCGCCGTTCTTAGCTGCTACAGCAGCTCACGGCCAAAAAATTTTTTTTGCTACGAGGTGACGTTTTCACCTCTTAGCCAATAGCCATGCAGTAAATCCGGTTTGGCGCCCATGGGAGCCGGATTTAAAATATTTTTTTGCCGTGGGCTGCTGCAGCAGCTAAGAACTGCGAACAGTTGAATGAAACTAATAAAGGCACTTTCTGCATGAAGTATCTTATACCTCATGAATGAAAGTGCCCTTTATTTGTTTCAACAGTCAACCCTAGCATTTCAAAAACGCTATGGTTGACTTTCACTTTAAGTATTTTTAACTTAGCATGTATGTGGTGTGCCTGTTTGTTACAATATCTCAATAAAGTATTTGCGTGAATGATGTATGTATGAATCAATTTTGACACTATTTTTTTTTTGTATTTTATGCATTTTCTTATATAGTATTAAAGAGACACTGAACCCAAATTTTTTCTTTCGTGATTCAGATAGAGCATGCAATTTTAAGCAACTTTCTAATTTACTCCTATTATCATTTTTTCTTCATTCTCTTGCTATCTTTTTTTGAAAAAGAAGGCATCTAAGCAAAGGAGCCAGACAATTTTGGTTCAAACGCTGGACAGCACTTGTTTATTGGTGGGTGAATTTATCCACCAATCAGCAAGAACAACCCCGGTTGTTCACCAAAAAATGGGCCAGCTAAACATACATTCTTGCTTTTCAAATAAATATACCAAGAGAATGAAGAAATTTTGAAAATAGGAGTAAATTAGAAAGTTGCTTAAAATTGCATGCTCTATCTGAATCACGAAAAATGTGGGTTAGTGCAGCAAACCTTTTTCTGAACATTGTTTCTTTTGCGCATTTCTTATATTAGGGATGGCCACATACAGTCCTAAACACAACTTTTTCCTAGTGAAATTGCAGAACTAAGAATGCGTGCCAACGTTTTTGTGGTCTCAGGAAAAAGCAGAACTAAAAATGTGTGGTTTAGGGTGACCACTACAGCTCAGAAGAGCCCTATGGAGGAAAAAAACAGCAGTCAGAATTACACCTGCAACCTTACCTAAATCTAGTCCTGTGCCAATGGAGATTTTTAGGACATATATTACCAGTGTGTTTAATAGTCATACATTTATATGCAGCCCTTAAAGGGACATGAAACCCAACATTTTTCTTTCATGATTTAGGTGGAACATACAATTTTAAACAACTTTCCAGTTTACTTATATTAACACATTTGTTTAATTCTCTTGGTATCATTCGTTGAAGGAGTAGCAATGCACTACTGGTTTCTAACTAAACACATTTGAGAGCCAATGACAATCGATATATATGCAACCACCAATCAGCAGCTAGAACCTAGGTCCTTTGCTGCTTCTGAGATTACCTAGATTAACCTTTCAGCAAAGGATAACAAGAGAAGGAAGCAAATTAAATAATACAAGTAAATATGAAAGATGTTTCAAATTGTGTTATGTCTAAATCATAAATGTCTAATTATGACTTTACTGTCCCTTTAAAACTTCTAAAATAATCATCCCCAGTCCCATGTGTTAGGAAGATGCACCACTGTTTTACATAAAGGGAATCATTCCTATATTACATGGGATTTGTCAAAGCAGACAAATATTAAATATGCACAAGAGAGTTTTTGAAATTCATATTTACTCATCAGATGTAAACTCATTGTTTTCCTGCTCCTCACTTAGAGGATACTCATCTTCATCCTGCTCATTTTCCTCTTCCTGCTCATTTTCGTCCTCCTGCTCAATTTCCTCCTCCTGCTCATTTTCCTCCTCTTCTTCAAAATTCTGATCCTCTTCTCTATCACCATCCATTTTTATCAACTGCATTAAAAAAAAAAAAAAACACTCCACATTGCATAAAATCAGCTGCCTTGCCCAAACTGCACCACCATTGTACCTTATTTTGCTACTTCAGTCAGCTAAGCTCTCTTTATCACTCACAGTCATCAGATTTCCGAGTGCCACAAAAAAACAGTAATCTAGCATGCCAGTTAGCCTTTATTAAAGAAAGTTCAAAATTTAAATTTGCATGGATGCATTTCACTTTGAAATAGAAGCATCATTTGTGCAATATTCTTGCATTAGCATAAATGCTTCTAGTAAAAGATATCATAGTTTTTCAACAGCATACTCACATATCCTGTGAGGGCAGTGCACCAGTATTCAAACACTATTCCTGCTCAGAGAGCTGGCGTAGTATGTATTGTTTCTATGAATATGTCATTTGTGTCATACAAGTCACTGCTGACTCTTTGAGAGAGTGTGGTGTTTGAATACTGATGCACAGGCCCTGACAGCATATGTGCGTATGCCACACAAAAACAGTAATAACTTTTACTAGAAGCATTTTTGCTAATGTAAGTTTCTTGCAACAATGCTTCTATTTCAAAGTGAAATGCATCATGCACATTTTAATTTTGACCTTGCTATATATAGCTTACTTTTATTCAAGTGGTGAGAATTAATGAACCTGGGAAGCAGCTGACCCTAGAACCTCCCATTGATGCACCCAGACTTTCCTCCAGAATACAGTCAGAAACAAATATACTAATTTTGAAAGCATATAATGCCTGTGTTTTTTTGCTACATCCTCTTCGTTTCTTTAACCTATCTCATCGGTGTGACCCCGAGTACATATACAATCATCTGAAGTATTCAATTGACCCCTTACCCGTCACTTTTTTAAAAAAAACACGAAGATAATGCTGGAATCCGTAATTCTCTAGAATATGCAACTAATTATACATCGGCTTTTTCTACAGTACTAGCTAATATAAAGGGCACCTAGCATCTTGCAAAATAAAAATGTTATTACCCTAAATGTTTTATAAAAGTAGTCCAAGATGATACAATTTACTGTTTTCTTCTACCTACCGCACCGCGTCCTGTCACCAAGGCAACCAACCAGTCAGCAGGAAACAGGAAGAAGATGTGAAATATTACGTAGGGAATTGTAGTTTTTCTGCATCTGTCATTAGTGTATGATGAAGTACTGTAAATTTCCTATTTACAATGTAAAATGTACCCGTTATATTAAATAATTATGGCTTTGTTCCGAACATGAAGATTTGTATGTGACATTTATGTTAACGTAACAAACGTTCAACTTTGTACATGGTCTATTGATTTGCAATACACATAGGGTAAATGCTCCCATTTTGAGAACGCAGTTTCGAATTTTACACGTTTTAATTTATTATCTATTAACATCATCTAACAATATATTTGTACTGATGCTGCGAAAGCTCTAGGAACATTCTGAGAGGCAGATTTGTTTGGTATTTTAATGGGGCCAAACAACACCTTGTAGTATCTGTGTGATGTGACTGTGCATCCTTTTCACCGATAAATCTACTGACGCTCTTACTAGCAACTATTTTAATTGTTTTTTTTTTTGCCTTGTATATTATACATAAATAAAGGCAAATGATGCATGGATACAAGTGTTTTCTGTATCATTGCATCAAATAAACATTCCCACCAAGTGTGAAAACTTTCTTTATACATTATTAACAGAAATCTTAAATGACTTTTAACCCCTTAATGACCGCAGCACTTTTCCATTTTCTGTCCGTTTGGGACCAAGGCTATTTTTACATTTTTGCGGTGTTTGTGTTTAGCTGTAATTTTCCTCTTACTCATTTACTGTACCCACACATATTATATACCGTTTTTCTCGCCATTAAATGGACTTTCAAAAGATACCATTATTTTCATCATATCTTATAATTTACTATAAAAAACATTATAAAATATGAGGAAAAAATGGAAAAAAACACACTTTTTCTAACTTTGAGCCACAAAATCTGTTACACATCTGCAACCACTAAAAAACACCCATGCTAAATAGTTTCTACATTTTGTCCTGAGTTTAGAAATACCCAATGTTTACATGTTCTTTGCTTTTTTTTGCAAGTTATAGGGCCATAAATACAAGTAGCACTTTGCTATTTCCAAACCATTTTTTTTCAAAATTAGCGCTAGTTACATTGGAACACTAATATCTTTCAGGAATCCCTGAATATCCCTTAACATGTATATATTTTTTTTTAGAAGATATCCCAAAGTATTGATCTAGGCCCATTTTGGTATATTTCATGCCACTATTTCACCGCCAAATGCGATCAAATAAAAAAAATTGTTCACTTTTTCACAAATTTTTTCACAAACTTTAGGTTTCTCACTGAAATTATTTACAAACAACTTGTGCAATTATGGCATAAATGGTTGTAAATGCTTCTCTGGGATCCCCTTTGTTCAGAAATAGCAGACATATATGGCTTTGGCTTTGCTTTTTGGTAATTAGAAGGCTGCTAAATGCCACTGCGCACAATACGTGTATTATGCCCAGCAGTGAAGGGGTTAATTAGGGAGCATGTAGGGAGCTTCTAGGGTTAATTTTAGCTTTAGTGTAGTGTAGTAGACAACCCCAAGTATTGATCTAGGCCCATTTTGGTATATTTCATGCCACCATTTCACCGCCAAATGCGATCAAAGTAAAAAAACCGTTAATTTTTTCACAATTTTAGGTTTCTCACTGAAATTATTTACAAACAGCTTGTGCAATTATGGCACAAATGGTTGTAAATGCTTCTCTGGGATGCCCTTTGTTCAGAAATAGCAGACATATATGACTTTGGCGTTGCTTTTTGGTAATTAGAAAGTCGCTAAATGCTGCTGCGCATCACACGTGTATTATGGCTAGCAGTGAAGGGGTTAATTAGGTAGTTTGTAGGGAGCTTGCAGGGTTAATTTTAGCTTTAGTGTAGAGATCAGCCTCCCACCTGACACATCCCACCCCCTGATCCCTCCCAAACAGCTCCCTTCTCTCCCCCACCCCACAATTGTCCCCGCCATCTTAAGTACTGGCAGAAAGTCTGCCAGTACTAAAATAAAAGTTTTTTTGTTTGTTTTTTTTTTAAGAAAAAAAAAAAAAGCATATTTACATATGCTGTGTTTAGGATCCCCCTTAACCTCCAACCTCCCTGATCCCCCCAAAACAGCTCTCTAAGCCTCCCTCTCAGCCTTATTGGGGGCCATCTTGGGTACTGGCAGCTGTCTGCCAGTACCCAGTTTGAACAATCAAATGTTTATTTTTTTTAATTTTTTTATTTTTTTTCTGTTGTGTAGCTCAATCCCCCCCCCCCCGCCCACGGACCAACCCCCACCACCTAAATCACACCTAAGGGGTTTTTTTTTAACATTAAATGTCCCACATTTTTTCTGTAGTGTAGCGTTCCCACCCGCTCCCTCCCCGTGCACGCGCCCGCCCCCGCCCCCTCGTGCACGTGCGCGCTCCCCCGGACTTACCCGCCCACGATCCCGCCTCCGCTGCACATGACCAGGGCCATCGATGGCCGCCACCCACCTCCCACACCGGCTCCCACCCACCAACGATACCGGCCATCGATGTCCGGTGCAGAGAGGGCCACAGAGTGGCTCTCTCTGCATCGGATGGCCGTAAAAGGTTATTGCAGGATGCCTCCATATCGAGGCATCACTGCAATAACCGGAAAGCAGCTGGAAGCGAGCAGGATCACTTCCAGCTGCTTTCCACACCGAGGACGTGCAGGGTACGTTCTCAGGCGTTAACTGCCTTTTTTCTGAGGACGTACCCTGCACGTCCTCGGTCGTTAAGGGGTTAAAGGGACACTGAATCCAATTTTTCTTCTTTCATAATTCAGATAGCACATTCAATTTTAAGCAACTTTCTAATTTACTCCTATTATCATTTTTTCTTTGTTCTCTTGCTATCTTTATTTTAAAAGCAGGAATGTAAATCTTAGCAGCCAGCCCATTTTATGATTTGCACCATGGATAGTGCTTGCTTATTGGAGCCTTACATTTACCCACCAATAAGCAAGCATAACCCAGGTTCTCAACCAAAAATGGGCCGGCTTCTATGCATCACATTCCTGCTTTTTAATAAAGATAGCAAGAGAATGAAGAAAAATTGATAATGGGAGTAAATTAGAAAGTTGCTTAAAAGTGCATGCTCTATCTGAATCATGAAATAATTTTTTTTTTGGTTTAGTGTCCCTTTAACATACTACAAACGTCGTTTTAACATTAAAAAACACCAAAAGTAGATATAGGCACAATACCGTTCAATGAATTTAGCAAGTGAAAAACATGATTAAATAGTATGATGCACATAATAGCGATACTAACATATAACATATGCTGAACATTTAGATCCTTTGTCTGTCATAGCAATCTGACCAACAAAAAGAATCAATCTCGGGACATGAATATATACAATGTCATCATATATAAGATACTAGTATAATAAGCCACATACATCGCAGAATGTTCTGAAAAAATAGTACATTGTATCCAGTTCAAGTGTAAACATGATCATCCAATCATAGTGAAACAGGAAATTATTTCACAGCCCTCATTGGTCGGATTCTGTGTTGTGACAGAATAAGACATATGGTAACAATCGGAGCAAATAGACAAACCGCATAACCAATAGATATCAACCACTCCCCCAGGAAATAGCGGATCAGAGAGAGAAGGAGGGATTTTCAACTGAATAAATATTAACAAACAGGGCCGGCGCATGCCCCTCCGAAGATGCGTGATGTGAAAAGCGTATCAGGGACGTACATGTCAGGAGCACTGTCTCCTAATTTTTAAACTTCGCTTACTCCTAGATTTGATAACTCGGTCCTGATATATTTCTCTAGAAAGTATAACAATAAATACAGCTCCGGCTATAGAAGGAGCTTAGCCGCAGATAGTGAAATTAAATATTTTAACAAATACAGACTCCCTATAGCAGTCAACATATTGAAACAGAAATCTTGGCATAATATCCTCAGGTGACCCTGATATGCTCCATCTAGGAGTTTAAAGTGAAAGTCAACCATAGCATTTTTGAAACGCTAGGGTTGACTGTTAAAACAAATAAAGGGCACTTTAATTCATGAAGTATAGTAATAGTATCTGTGTGACTGTGCATCCTTTTCACCGATAAGTCTACTGACGCTCTTACTAGCAACTATTTTAATTGTTTTTTGTTTTTTTGCCTTATATATTATACATAAATAAAGGCAAATGATGCATGGATACAAGTGTTTTCTGTATCATTGCATCAAATAAACATTCCCACCAAGTGTGAAAGCTTTCTTTATACATTAACACTTGTTTTGTTTCAATTGTCTTTTAATTTCCAAATTTCCCCCACCAGTTGCCTTATTTGGAGGAACTAGACCAAACTTCTTACTGGAGTAAACATGATCATAATTGTAAGAAAGACAGATTTATATTTTAGTTTTGCTGTTTAAAGTAACAGTATACACCAATGTTTTCATATAACTGCATGTAATAGACACTACTGTAAGAAGGATATGCACAGATACTGATATAAAAATCCAGTATAAAACCTTTTTAAAAACTGAATTAGAAACTCCCTGTTTAGCATGTTGCTGAGGTTAGGCTGGGACACCAGCTGAAACGGGCTGAGAAAGCAGGAAGAGCAGACACTCCCCCCTGCCCTGCATATGAAAATACCTGTAATACAAATAGGAGCAAGCAGGAATCTGTAGGCTTGAGTCTACATCTGATACTTTGGGGCTTGGTTAGGGGTCTTAAAAATCACCACAATGTTATTAAAAAATAAGCAAAACTACATTGTTACTAAAAAAAACTCCCAGGTGGGCAATATAAATAGATCAATTACAAAACATTTATGCAAAGAAAAATCTAGTGTACAATGTCCCTTTAAATATTGAAGATATAAGTGTAAAGGTTTAGTTTCTATAAAGTAATGGGCACCGTCATCTTTGAACTAGTTTTCTATTTATCTATGTCTTCTGCGGAACAATTAGGGACAGATATAAATCAATAAAATAGAGTTTGGACGATCTCTTTTATTGCCTGTTTCATATCTGTACCTAATTGTTCTCAACAAGAGAGCAAGATAACAGGAAAACTAAAGGCGGCACCAATTACTTTATAGAAACTGTGGTATTTACAAAATCAATTTTCAGAGTTAAATTACAGGAAAGAGGGCAATGTAAATAATGAAATTATATTGCAAAGTCTTTTTTTAAACTACACATAATTAAAAAAAATATTTCACAGTCTTATACTGTTTAAAAGAGATAGGAAGATCAACATTAAAATATGCACAGGTGTATTTCAATATTCAATAGAAGCATATTTCTAATATACTTCCATTAGCAAAAAGGCTAACAAAAAAGTTATGGTTTTCTGTGGCATATCCACATATGCTATGAGTGTGTGTGGGTGGGTGTGGGGAGCGCTAATAGTTCTAGCTGTGAGTAGGACTAATTTTTGTGATAATTGTATATATTATCTATTATTCATGTGTATTCACAATTGTTCCTCGTGTTTACTTGATCTACCTATCACCTAGTGATTGAAAATTGTCAACAATATTGTTAATGTTTTCTAGTGATAACCTTATTGGTTTCAAACAGTGCTAATAGTACATATATTGTGTTTACGGTATATACCTTTAAGAATCTAGTGTCGTAATGTGCCTTTAAATCAATATGTACCTTTAAAAATCTAGTATCGTATTGTGCCTTTAAATCCCTATTATTTGACGTAAAATAAATTGATTGCTCCTCCGTATTTTCTCTTACCAAACTAATATATATTCTAATCACACCAAACTAGTATATATTTAAAATATTTTTATATGAAATTTCACATATAAATGCGAATACAAATATAATTATAAATGTTATACAGATAAAATGTTGCTCAAAATAAAATCAAAATGAAATCAGAATGGTTTCGTAAACCACCTATTGTTTGCATATACATATATGTAAAAACACGTTATGTAAAAACACGTTGTTTTCATAAAAAGGCTACTGGAGTCTGATTAGTGATGTGGTATCAAATGTTCCAGTTCATACTCTCCTTGTGTGTCTTAACTTGACTTTTGGATTATGTATACATTTGTTGCAAAAAATATATAGTGAAGTTGTGGCCACAACTGAGTTCTTTAAATTTTTCTTTCGTGTCTCCAAATCTGGACAATGTAGTGTTGCACTCCCCCTAACCGGACCTCTGATCGTATCTTACCTCGTTATGTTTGGGGTCTTGGGAAGCTGCTCACCCAATGTTATACCTTAATGGAGGATCAGCGTCTCTCCGTTTGAAGTTCCCGGCAGCTTGCTTCCTCTCCCTGACGTCGTATATCTCACGTGTTCCGTTGGAGGCCAATCAGGTAACCGGATCGTGGGGGGAGTGTATCTCCTTGGAATCCTGACTTGCTTGGTTCTGTTGCGGCTTATAAAATCCACACTCGATAGTCTGTCTACGCGTTTCAGCGCTCTCCTGCGCCTTTATCAAGACTTGTATGTTGTAGTGTGGAATACAGCTCTATTTAAGGTTCCGGTCTGCTTAATGACTCCTCCCTTTTGGTTTTTAGTGAGCCTTCTTATGTGTCAATTAATGTGTTTAGATGCATTCATAAAAATGATACTTGATTCATATAATAAATTTCTCTAATACAGATGTCATTCCCTATATAATAAATTGTAAGTTTATGATTCCATACTGTAACGATATTTTATCCTATTTATGCAATAGAGATATTAGGACATATTACAGGAGCTTGTAATTATTCATTCAAACTGTTACCATTTGTTTAAAAGGAGTGCAATCATAATGTACTTTTTTCCCATGTGCTTAGTCTGTGAACTGATATAGTGATAATATTATGTGCAATGACAATTATTATGATATTTAGTATTGGATCTGTTTGGTGTGCACTATTTTAATTATAGGCTTATATAATTATTCTTAAATATCATATTCCTATATGGACATCTTTCTACAGTTTTATAAATGGATTGGGTTTTATAATGGATTTAAACTATTAAAGTTATTAACCTTAGTAATATTTTCGATATTTTGGATATTCCAACTAACATCTATATCTATTGTTTATTTTGACTGAGTGTTTTTTTCAAAAATATATAATAGAAAATTAGCTTAACATACAGTTTGGGGATCTTTTCAATTATATAAATGGGTTGAGATCTAATTCGGCATTTAAACCATTGGGGGTTAGTGTATTAAATTTCAAGATTAACTCTGCTTCTTTTAATAGCATGAGTTTCTCTATATCACCTCCTCTTTTATCTGTTACTTTTTTTATGCCCCAATATTTGAAGCCAATTGGTTTCTTTTGATGAACCTCTGTAAAATGTTTAGATAATAAATGTTTACAGTTACCTATTTTTATATTTGAAAGATGTTCTCTGATTCGATCATGTAATGGGCGACTTGTTTGGCCCAAGTACTGTAAATTACATTGGCATTGTATTAAATATATGGTGTTAATATCAGAACATCTGATTACTTCTCTTATTGGGTATCTAAAATTATTTTTAGTAGATCTTACTTCTTTGTCTTTTTTACCATATCTACAGGCTTTACAGCTGGTACAGGGGTAAAAGCCTTGTAGTGTCTTCCCTAATAAATCTTGTTCTTTTGATTCCTTAGTTTTATTAAATTGGTTAGGAGCCAGTATACTTTTTAAGTTTTTGGTTTTTCTAAATAGAATTGTTGGTTGTTCTTCTATTATATCTGTTAGTAATGGATCTTTCCTAATTATATGCCAATGTTTGCGTAAAATCCTGGTTAGGATTTTATGATCCTCATTATATTCTGTAATAAATTTAACTTGTTTAGATGAATCTGTTATTTCACTTATGGTTTTATTTTTAGTGTGTTCCAATAATTCTTTCCTATTTTTCTTCATTGCTTGAGTTTTAGCTGTCTCTATTATTACTTCTTGATAACCTTTTTCTTGAAATTTATTTTCTAATTCATTTGCTTGTCTATGAAATGCTTCTTCTTCTGAACAGTTCTTTTTAATTCTGTAAAATTGACTTTTTGGTATATTATTGATCCATTTTTCCAGATGGCAGCTCTCTGGGTGTATATAATTATTGATATCAGTAGGCTTGAAGTATGTTTCAGTTGTTATCTGGTTGTTAATTATGTTTATTTTGACATCTAGAAAATGTATGCTTTCTTTACTATGTTCATATATAAAGCTGATACCCCAGTTGTTACAATTTAAGTCCTCAAGAAACAAATCTAGAAGTTCTTGGTCACCATTCCAAATAAAGAATATGTTGTCTATAAATCTCCTATAGAGCACGAGGTTCGCACCCCATGGGGAGTGTAGGATATTATCATGTTCAAATCTCCCCATGAAAAGATTTGCATAACTGGGTGCGAACCTCGTGCCCATAGCAGTACCTTGTAATTGTAAATAAAATGTGTTATTAAAATTAAAATAATTGTTCTCCAAAATAAATTGTATGCATTCTGTTATAAATTGTATTTGAGGTGTTTTCATTTCATAATCCTGATTTAAGAAATGTTCTGATGCTTCAATTCCCAATTTATGTCCTATGTTGGTATATAAAGAATTTACATCACACGTGACGAGTGTATATTCTTTTAACCATTTCACATTAGATATAGTGTTCAGAAAATCTGTTGTATCCTTTAGGTATGAGGGTAATGACTGTACGTATTTCTGTAGAAATTTATCTACATATTGTGACATATTTGAAGTTAAGGAATTGATCCCTGAGATAATCGGGCGTCCGGGGGGGGGGGGGTGTTCTAGTGTTTTATGAATTTTGGGGAGGTAATAAAAAACTGGCGTTTTCGGATGTGTGATATTAATAAATTGATATTCTTGATTGGTTATAATTCCGTCTGTTTTAGCTTTATTGATAATTTTTTCAAATTTTATAATTTGTTTTTGAATAGGATTGAATGGCAGTTTTTTATAAGTTTTCTTATCTTCTAATATTCTATTAGCTTCCCCTAGATAATCTGTCGTGTTTAATATGACTACCCCTCCTCCCTTGTCCGCCTGTTTTATGGTTATTCTTGGGTCATTCTTTAACTCTTTGAGTGTAGATCTTTCTTTTTTAGTTAAATTCGGTAGTATTCTTTTGTTAATTTCACATTTTGCTATATCTTCTTTTATTAATTTTTCAAATATTTCAATGTGTTTGCCTTTGTCTTGTGTGGGATAATACTGTGATTTCGGTTTCAAAATTGTATGAACATATTCACCTTTATTCATTTGTATTTGTCTTTCCTGGGGATTTTTTAAAAAATGTCTCTTTAAAGTTAGTTTTCTTATAAACTGATTGGCATTAATGAGAGTGTTAAATTTATCCATTCTATTCGTTGGAGCAAAAGATAACCCTTTTGATAGTATTGATTCTTGCTCTCTATTTAATGTTATATTACTCAAATTGAATATATTTTTACTATTTGTACTATTTGGAATTTCTTTATTGGTTATCTTGGTCTCTTTTGATTTTTTGGGGGATTTTCCCTCCTCTTCCTCTGTTGCCTCTAATCTTCTTTTCTTTTGGTTTTTTAACCTCTCTTGGTTTTCTTGTTGTAGTTTTTTTTGATGTATTCGGTTGTTCCTGGCTTAACCCTAAAAAATGATCTGGTTTATTTGTTCTTGTCTCATCATTCTTTAATGTGTCATACCTGTTACTTAATTTAATATTCCAATTGGAGTTCTGTCTATCTCTTTTTGGAGTATGTTCGTTATAACTGTGATGTTGTTGATCATAATTATAATATTGTTGATTATGTTTACTAGAGTTATAATTTTGGTTGTAATTTCTTTGATCCCCATTATATGTTTGCCTCCTCCAATAAGGTACTCTTCTCTAATTGTTATTATATTGATCTCTGTTCCTCCAACTGTTTATCCCATATTCTCTATCTGATCTAAAATTGGGCCTTTCTCTCTCATTCCTGTTTTCCCAATTAGAATTATAATAATTGGTTGTTCGGTCTCTGTCATTTTGAAAATATCTTCTATCTGAAAAGTGTCTATCTGAAAAATCTCTGTTATGATCTCTGTTATGGGCTCTGTAATTCTCATAATGAGTATCATGTCCTATATTGCTATTATCTTTATTTTCCCTTAAATTCCATTGTTGTCTATTTTCTCCTGAGTAATTTGTATTGTGGTGACTTTCTTTGTTATGATAAATTTCTTTGTTATGATAACTTTCTTTAGAATTTTGATATGTGTATTTATTCTTTTTCCAATTTAAATTGGATAAGTTTTTATTTCTTTTATTAGATTTTTTAAATAAATCATTATTTTCGTTTTTCTTCAGTATAATGTTACTTTCCATAATTTCTTCTTCATTATCTGTCTCTGTTTTTCTATCCCCTACTTCTTCCTTGTGGTTCTCTTTAATCTGTTTCCCTTTTATATTGATATTATAATCTGACTCATCTCTTTCTAGTTTCTTTATTTTACTGATGTTAATATTGGTACTCAAATCTTTAATATTTCTTATAATAATTTTTTGTCTTTCTAACAATTCTGAATCTTCATTATATGGTAACAGTAATTCTTTAAAATGGTTTATTTTTGTAGATAGATCATTTAATGTTCTAGTACGGGCTTTTATAATTACCTGCATCAGATCTAATGATGCTTTTTCAAGAATGCTATACCATTCATTCTCGTGATCTTCTTCTAGATTAAAAGTACAATTTTTCTTTAGTCTGAGTCCTCTTGGGACCATATTAGATTTAGTATATTTTTCCATAAATGTTATTTCTACCTTTTGTTTTATCTCTTTTATCAATACATTTTCTAACTCAGTAAGATTTTCTTGTATGTCTGTGTTAGAGATACTAGATTCATTACTAGTGGTTATAGTGGAAATTTCAGTTAGGAGATTATCTCTTAAATTAAATATGTCCATATCTGATTATAGTGCACACCAAACGGGAGAAAAAAACTGTCTGTGTTTGGGGTGTGTGTGGCGTGTACTATTCTCAAACCTTTTCAGCTCACAATGCTACCCCAATTCTGATATTCTCCCAATATCAGGGTTGTGCAAGGTGTGTGTGGGGGGGGGTGTGGGGAGCGCTAATAGTTCTAGCTGTGAGTAGGACTAATTTTTGTGATAATTGTATATATTATCTATTATTCATGTGTATTCACAATTGTTCCTCGTGTTTACTTGATCTACCTATCACCTAGTGATTGAAAATTGTCAACAATATTGTTAATGTTTTCTAGTGATAACCTTATTGGTTTCAAACAGTGCTAATAGTACATATATTGTGTTTACGGTATATACCTTTAAGAATCTAGTGTCGTAATGTGCCTTTAAATCAATATGTACCTTTAAAAATCTAGTATCGTATTGTGCCTTTAAATCCCTTTATTTGACATATGCTATGAGGGCCGTGCATAGGGTTGCCACCTCAGCCATGTTTTCCTGGACATTTATGAGTTACACATGCTGCAGGGTGTGCAGGCCGGAGACATGTATTGTATTTCTGGACAGCACTATTCACTTCCTGCAGCATGTGTAAATTATAAGTGTTCTGTATTTTAAGGGAAGGGTGGCAACCCTAGCCGTGCACCAGTATGAGAGCTGGCGGTGGTGTGTTTTGTTCCCTTTAAGACTTAATCTTTGTCCTGTAAGCAGCTGCTGACTATCTGGGAAAGTCTAGTGGAAGTATATTGCAAAAAATGTTTCTATTTATAATTGAAATTCCCCCATGCATGCTTTAATTTTGACCTTTTAATATCCCTTTAAATGCCAGAGCCTTGGTTTGTATAGTTGTCCCAATGAAACACAAATATTTGGTAACAAATCTTGATATTTTAAACATTTAAGGGATACTCAAGTCAAAATTAAACTTTCATGATTCAGATAGAAGCAGCAATTTTAAACAACTTTCTAATTTACTTTCATTAAAAAAACATGCAGTCGTTTTATATTTACAATTTTTGAGTCACCAGTTCCTACTGAGCATGTGCAAGAATTCACAGAATATACGTATATGTATTTGTGATTGGCTGATGGCTGTCACATGATACAGGAGGAGTGGAAATAGACATAACTTTGTAATTTGTCAGAAAAAAAATCTACTTCTTATTTGAAATTTAGACTGTTATTGCATTGTCCTTTTATCATGTATTTGTTGATTATGTAAATCTACTGTATTTACTGGTCCTTTAAATAGGAGATTCCAGGCCAGTGGGTCCATTTAAAGGGACTCTGAACCCACATTTTTTTTCTTTCGTGATTCAGATAGAGCATGCCATTTTAAGCAACTTTCTAATTTACTCCTATTATCAATTTTTCATCATTCTCTTGGTATGTTTATTTGAAAAGCAAGAATCTAAGTTTAGATGCCAGCCCATTTTTGGTGAACAAACTGGGTTGTCCTAGCTGATTGGACAACACCAATAAACAAGTGCTGTCCATGGTCCTGAATAAAAAAAAATGCTGGCTACTTAGCTTATATTCCTTCTTTTTCAAATAAAGATAGCAAGAGAACGAAGAAAAATTGATAATAGGAGTAAATTAGAAAGTTGCTTAAAATTGCATGCTCTATCTGAATCATGAAAAAAATTGGGTTCAGTGTCCCTTTAAAATGCCATATCTCTAGAGATTAGTAGTAAATTACTGTATAAACTTTCTTCTTAGAATTCAGATAAATCCAGTGCAATATTTTACCTAGTTTACAGACTGCCTGCAAATAGCTAAAGGGACGTTAAACACTAAATAAATGCTAGATAGAATAATGCATTCAAAGAAAGTTTCATTAGTTGTTTAAATACTGACAAAATAAGTGTAAAGTTTTAATGTCTATAAAAAATGGGAGCTGCCATGTTATAACTTAGGTTACTTTCTCTGCTGTGGCCAATTAGGTACAGTTATAAATAGGTTACTATAGTGTGCAGCCAATGGCTGTGTAGAATATAATAGTGTTCTGTACTTCCATTTCTAAAAGGAACTTAAATGCTCACAATTTCAGAATGGAATTACAGGAAAAGGGGACAAAATAAATAATGAAAGTATATTGTAGAGGTTTTTTATATATATTGAATTTATCATTTTATATAACCATCTCAAAGTGTTTAATGTCCCTTTAAATGGTAATAATTAGGAATTGCATTAGCTATATAGGGTAGGTGATGGGGGCAGGTGTACTTAATTTAGAGCAATACTGCTTGATTTGAGAAACTGAGTTAAACTTCATCCCAGAGGGATTAGTGCTGCAAACAGATCCATGTTTATTACTTACAGAGTGTGACTTTTTCTCTTTTAGTATAATGAAAATCTAGAAAAAAAATTTCACCAGTGCATTTTGGGTTGATATATATTATTATTTTTTTTCAATTGAAACCAAACCACCTGTGAAGGTGTGTATACCCACAGAAACTCACTGGCCTCTATGCTCGAGCAGTTTGGCATGATTTTATTTTTTCCTTCTTAAATCTGAAATGAGACTTGTATTTCATCAAACACTAGTAATATGATCATTTTATCTGCCAGGAGCTAATTGTGTGATTGCCATAAACTGGACAAAGGGAAAAAGCTGAATGTGTATATACCTCATGTATAGAAAATAGCTTGTGTTATATACTTGTAGCACAGTTAAGTATAAGTGACTCCTGTTTGGTTTTGTAGATTGTATCAAAAATGATGTACTGGATTTTGGCATCCATTGGACTCTTTGTGTTTCTGACTCCAACCTTGGCACAGTTTACTAGTGGCCCTAAAGGTAAGAAATGTTTGAGACCGGGGAAGGGCACAGATTTGGCTTAGCTCGATTGTTTTTAAAAATGTGTGTTTTTTGTTTTTTTAAACTGTTAATGTGTGTTATTCAATTTATTATTATATATATATATATATATATATATATATATATATATATATATATATATATATATATATATATATATGTGATACATAGCACATATTGCCAGTTAATTTGTCCCTTTAAATTTAACTCAATGTGTTTTTTTTTTTTGTTTGTGTTTTTTGTTTTTTTTAAATCAGATAAATGAATGAGCATGTAGCTGTAGAGTCCATGAAGGGTTTCAGGTGTCCTTGATAATTTGTGTTCTATAAGGAAATGTGTTTAAAGGAACGTGAAAGTTTAAATTTATCGAATGTACTTTCTCTTTCTATCCTTTTGAGAAGCATACCTGCGTAGGCATAGCAGTGACACACTACTGGGAGCTAGCTGCTGATTGATGGCAACACACGCCTCTTGTCATTGGCTCACAGGATGTGTTCAGATATTTTCCAGTAGTGCATAGCTGACGTGTTTACAGGATTAGTCTAGTCAAAATAAAACTTTCATGATTCAGATAGAGCATGCGATTTTTAAGGAACTTTTCTAATTTACTCCTATTAATTTTTCCTTTGTTCTATTGCTATCTTTACTTGAATGTAAGGAGCCGGCCCATTTTTGGTTCAGTACCTGGGTAGCGCTTGCTGATTGGTGTCTAAATGTAATCAGCAAGCGCTACCCAGGTGCTGAACCAAAAATGGGCCGGCTCCTATGCTTACATTCTTGCTTTTTTAAATAAAGATACCAAGAGAACAAAGCAATTGATAATAGGAGTAAATTTGAAAGTTGCTTAAAATGGCATGCTCTGATGTTTTATTTTGACTAAACTATTCCTTTAAAGGGCCATGATACCCAAATGTTGAAACAAATTAAAGTGATGCAGCATAGCTGTAAAAAGCTGGCTAGAAAATATCACCTGAACATCTCTATGTAAAAAAGAAAGATATTGTACCTCAAAAATTCATCAGTAGCCACATCCCATTGTAAAGGACTTCTAAGCAGCATATTAGTATGTCTGTTCCGGGACAGCTAAGGGAGTGAGCTTACGTGCACACTCATCTTATTTCCCTATTCAGTTTAAGGAAGTTTACTATGAAATCTCATGAGTTAAGTGAAATCGCATGAGATAACAGTAAAAGAGCTCATGACCTCAGCACTGTTGATGCTGATTGGTTGCTGTTCATTTCTTCATTATTTTTATTATTATTTTTTTACCTGCAGCTGAGCAACAGCTGAAGTATTTTTTTTTTTTTACACAGAACTTACTCTGCTGAACTGAGGAAATTGTGAGGTTAAATATCTTCCTTTTTACATAGAGATGCTCAGGTGATATTTTTCTGTCAGCTTTTTACAGTTATACTGCATCAGTTTCAAGTGATTTAGCATATGAGTATTATGTCCCTTTAAGACCCTTGCAGAGGTTAAAGGGACAGTCAACACCAGAATTTTTGTTGTTTTAAAACAGATAATTCCTTAATTACCAATTCCCCAGTTTTGCATAACCAACAGTTATAATTATACACGTTTTACCTCTGTAATTACTTTGTATTTAAGCCTCAGCAGACTGCCCCCTTATTTCAGTTCTTTTGACAGACTTGCATTTTAGACAATCAGAGCTGTCTCCATGGTAAATTCACGTGCATTCGCTCAATGTTATCTATATGAAATACGTGAGCTAATGCCCTCTAGTGGTGAAAAACTATCAAAATGCATTTAGATTAGAGGCGGCCTTCAAGGTCTAAGAAATTAGCATATGAACCTCCTAGGTTTAGCTTTCAACTAAGAATACCAAGAGAACAAAGCAAAATTGGTGATAAAAGTAAATTGGAAAGTTGTTTAAAATTACATCCCCTATATTAATAATTTAGTTTTTTTTTTTTGGACTTGACTGTCCCTTTAACCACCTATTTATATGCAAGCAAGGCTGCAATAATAAAATGCACACATTAGGTTATTTTCTTTTTACACTTTTTATGTCCCTTTAACAGGATTTTGTTTAATCCACCTCTTGCCCCATTATATGTCACAAGATGCAGAGGATCTATACGTTAAGCAAGTGTAATGCTCCTGTCATAGAATAACACTTTAGCAAGTTGGCTGAAGAGCACACGCACACTGTATACCGCCTTCTATTAAGGTGACCTCATGGGCAGGACCTTCTACGGAACTTCTTTTTACCATGGCATAATGCACCTATGTTTATAGAGCTGCAAAATATGTTTGTGCTACAAATAAATAAGCCTGCTGAAGGCTTTGATAAATTGATCCCTAAAGCTTAGTGGTGACTAAAGGTGATATCAGACACTAGGACCACAACTTGTAAATTAGAATAATTTAAAGCAGGCTTGTTTTATCACAACCCTTCACACAAAAAAGATGACAAATACCATCATACCTGAAAGAATGACAGTAGATGAAGGTTACCAATATTAGCAAGGAAGAAGAGGTTCCCTTTAAATGGATATTAACCAGTATGATATTGTAATTAAAAATGTGTAGTTAAACTCTGCATTATACTTTCATTATGCATTTGTCCCTTTTCCTGTAATATAACTCTGAACCTTGTGGTGTTTTTCTAAATTACATTGAGCTTCTATAAAGTAATTATAATATAAATTGCCCCTTATCTGTTTTCCCTGCTGAAGACAATTAAGAACAGATATAAAAAAAGGCAAAATAGACTGTCCAGGCAAGGCTGTGTGGAACATAAGGTCAATAAAAAGGTATTCCACATAGTTTGTTTGCAAAATTAGAAAACTAGTTTAAACATGGTGGTGCCCATAACTTTATAGAGACTTAAAGGACCAGTCAACACAGATTTGCATAATCAACAAATGCAAGATAACAAGACAATGCAATAGCACTTAGTCTGAACTTCAAATGAGTAGTAGATTATTTTATTTTTTTCTGACAATTTTAAGTTGTCTATTTCCACCCCCACCACGTACCATGTAACAGCCATCAGCCAATCACAAATGTAAATACGTATATGCTGTGAATTCTTGCACATGCTCAGTAGGAGCTAATGACTCAAAGTTTAAATAGAAAAAGACTGCACATTTTATAAATTGGAAAGTTGTTTAAAATTAAATGCTCTATTTGAATAATCAAAGTTTAATTTTAACTTGCGTGTCCCTTTAAGTGCTTTATAGAAACTAAACCTGTTAAAGGCAGACTGTAAACATGTAGAAGCATGTTTGCTGATCACAATGTGCCCTTATGGTATTGTCATCTGATCTTAACATATTTCATCACAATTTAAAAGGACATAAAACTCATAAGGGATAGTAAACCCCAACATTTTCTTTTAGGATTCAGATAGAACATACAATTTTAAACAACTTTCCAATTTACTTCTATTATCAAATGTTCTTTTTATCCATTGCTGAAGGGACAGCATTGCACTACTGGCAACTAGCTGAAAACATCTAGTTGGCCAATCACAAGAGACAAATGTGTGCAGGCACCAATAAGCAGCAGCTCCCACTAGTGTATGATATGTGCATATTTATTTTTTAACATGGGATATTAAGAGAGCGAAGCGCATTTGAAAATAGAAGTGAATTTAAAAGTCTTAAAATTACATGCTCTATATGAATCATGCAAGTTTAATTTTGACTTTCCTATCCCTTTAAATTTAATTTATTTTCCAGATAGAGAATGCAATTTTAAGATTTTTCTATTTACTTCTATGATCAAATTTGCTTTGTTCTATTGGTACTCTTTGTTGACATGCATACCTCGGTAGGCTCATGAGCAACAATGCACTATTGGGAGTTAGCTGGTGATTGGTGGCTACACACATGCCTCTAGGTGGCTCACCAGATGTTTATCTAGTTCCCAGTAGTGCATTGTTGCTCTAGTGTGGACTGTGTGTATTTAACCCTTTTACAGGGGTTAAACAGACTGTTTTATTGATGCACTGTTGTTTAATTATAACTTTTTTTTCCTTAAAGGGACATTATACACATTTTTTCTTTGCATAAATGTTTTGTAGATTATCTATTTATATAGCCCATAAAGTTTTCTTTTTTAAAAAATGTATAGTTTTGCTTATTTTTAAATAACATTGCTCTGATTTTCAGATTTCTAACCAAGCTCCAAAGTTTTATGAGAATACCGTCAGCTACCTTCTCCAGCTTGCTCCTGTTTGTGTAAAGGGTCTTTTCATATGCAAAAGAGGGGGGAGGGTCTTATTTGCCACTTGCAGTGGGCTTTCCTGCTACCTTTTCAACAGAGCTAAACTTAGAACTTCTAAGTAAGTTTTAAAACAGTTTTATGCTGGATTTTTATATCCGTATCTGTGCATATTATTCTTTATAGTAGTGTCTATCACATGCAGTTATATGAAAATTAGTGTATACTGTCCCTTTAAGACCTTTAACTTGAGTCATGTATGAGAATCTTTTACCCTGTGATGTTCTGGACTTGCGCCTAATTTACTGTAGATCAGGTACAAAACCTAGTGAAGAATGAAAATGGTTTGGCAATGTAAAAATAGGCATGGGGTATATCCCCTGGCTATAGGGAAGCTTGTTTGATATAAAAAGATCTGCTAAACAGGAAGACGGTCATAAGTCAAGGTAGATTGTTTTTTTTGTTTTTTTTTTCTCCTTCTGAAATAAGAATAAAACCACCTACAAGCAGGTGTAAAAGCTTGCACAGAGATAAAAATGTAGCATTATAAGACAGTTTGATTTCAAAGTATATGATCATAAAACTATTTCACCCACAAATACCTTGGGACGTTACAGCAATGTAGCCTTTCTGGTTTACAGAAAAAATGGATTCTGTCACATAAACGGCCACATAAAGAAAATGAGTAATTCCCAATATACATATTAAATATTGCACCAATGAGACTTTTATATTCCTGGCATGAAAAAAGGGCAATGTGTTTGGAAATTTAAAAGTGACAATGCTGTTCCGTTGTGTCTGTCCAGTCCTAGATACCTGAGATGAAGTCAACCTACAAATCTCCAACTGAAATTGTCTGCCTTGTTTATTTTCCTTATTCAGTGAACTTCCATTAGACCAATTTCTTATTTGGAAATGGGCAAAAATATAGTTTAGCCAGTGATAAAGATTTTTATAGTTTAGCTTTCTCACCAGAAGGTAACACATGCTGTATAATGGAAGGCTTTTCATGATTGGTGTCCCAGTCATAACTGGGATATTAAAGTAAACTTGTGAAGATAAAACTGTCAATGTAACAGATTTTTGTATCAGTAAGAAGAGAGGCTGAATTGATTGTGCGTAATCACATACTAGTCAATGATCCATTTGCTTCCCTCTAAATGGAAAACGTGACATGTAGGCTCTCAATGTAGAGAGATCTGCAAACTAGACTTGACAACTGGATAAGCGTTGACTACCAATGGGATGTAATTTCCATAGAACAATAGAACTTTGAACATGGAGTCTCTAGTTTAATCCACAGTGGTATTCTATAGATAAACATGGGATTTCTTGGTACATAGTATTGTGTAGCTAGTGGCAATTCCTTTTGTGGGTTATTCACTTTCTAATGGAAATGTTTTGGCAAATACTAGGAACCATTACTTTAATTTACAGCTTAAAATACTTTAACATGTTTTAAATATGATTCTTTACAGATCTAGAGATGAGCCTGAAATGTGATGCTGATAGCATGAGACTGAAGGTTCCAAAAAGGGTGCTTGATGAGTTGGGAATAAATGCCTCTCTCCTGCACATGTCCAATCCAGAGTGTAAGATGCAGGATACTATGGATCTGCATGTGTCTGCCATTCTGACACGTGACAACCACACACTATGTGGCACCCAAGTTACGGTAAGGAGATTTTGGTTAGAGGAGGGAAATTATATGTGCTGGAGCCATTAAAGGGACAGTAAAATAAAAATGTAACTTTCATGCATATTTAAACCATTCCCTTGATATCCTTTGAGTAAACCTAGATAGGCTTATTGGAGCTCAGAAGAGTACGTCTCTTTAGCATTCTATGGCAGCAGTGTTTGCAACAGAGCATAACATTACTAAAAACAGCCCCAAACACTGTTGTCATATAATGCTATAAAGACATGCACACTCCTAAGCTCCATGGGCCTACCTAGGTTTGATCTGTTTCTGTAACAAAAATACTAAAATTAGCATTAGAATATTTTAATCTTCAGTATGGTCCACCAATGTATATCTGAACCCCATGTACACTCTGTGTGGGGGTGCTAATTGTGTCTGCAATTGGGTCTTTCCTGGGAATCATGTAAGTTTCTATGTCTCCATCTACAGTATATGCAGATTTCCGGTTTAAATAATTGATCATTTTGTAGTTTTTATATAACAGGTATTTTTATTTATATTTGTTCCTTGAGCATGCAAGTTAGTTCCTCCTTAAAGGTTGGACAGTCCTAATGTGATGCCTCAGAATTCTTGATTTTAAAAGGAGAAAAATTAGATAATCTGTAAGCAACCAAACAATGGCCAACCTTGGCTATAGTTTATCAATTAAAAACATCAGAGGAAATGTGAATTGACTAACCCATATAGAACTGTATAGAAGAATGAGGAGCTAGTCATTGCTTGGTTCCAGACAAAGAATAGAAAAAACTAACTCAGTTTATGTTACTGCTGACGGCATATTTCAAAAAGGTGAAACTTCCTGAGTCCTGGTATCTACTTATTACATTCACAATGTCAGCAAACCTAATAGGAAAGGCACTTGGATGATCTGTGTCCCAAAACCACTCCTGGGCTCCCATAATTCAGCCTTCCTTTGTCAGTTGTCAGTGCAATGCTTTTATTAAACAATGTACAGGCTATTGCATTGTTGTAGAAATAAAACAGTTGATAAGAATTATGTAGCAGTTGCCTTTTTCTGGAATGCTGGAGATAGAATATTTTTTTTTTTTTTTCCACAGGTATTCCTAGTGGGGTTTTTTTTTTTTTTTTTTTTTTTTTTGACCTGATGATCTTTGTTGGAAATTCAGCCTCCTACACTTTATTTTTCATTGTGAAACTGCACCCTCTAGGTTTGTAAACACACACAAGGTTGATGGTTGAGGTTAGTATTAATGCAAATGCTCAACTGACGCCTTTCAAAATGACTTTTCATCTATTTAAAGGGGCAGAAAAATAGATTTATTTTTATACTTTGCAATGGTACTTTACAAACAGAAAATTAAACTTAGAAATCTACAGTGTCTTGGTTAAATAATGCTGTGGTGTATTTCTGCCTCAGATGCATCACTGCAGAAATGTTGCAGAGGCCTTTCCTTTGAGTGGGGGACCCCCCCATAAGCCCTTGCATAGTAGGAGGCAGCAACCCATTGTTTTCCACTAGTCTGTTATTATTTAACACAAGCCCAAACTACCACAGTATCCTCATGCTCGCCAGTTGTGGACAGAGACCTTACAGCAGAATGTGATCACTGTATGGTCATCTGTTAGTACCTGCAATCTTGTAGACTCAGAAAAACAATCAGATGCTGATTTTTATTGAGATTTTCAAATTACAAGAATGTAAACCAAGAGACATTTCCAATGTTAAAACTTCATACATTCTTCAGCAAAAATAGGTTTAACAGATATATCACAAGCTTCAGTTAAAACTAAACAATAAGCTACACAAACAAGGTAGCCTTTAACAATAAACTTTTCGGTCAGTGTTTGCTATGTCTACAATTAATGGTACAGACTCTGAGTCCTGCTACATATTAGAATAATATCTATGATCTATGTTCTAATTCTCATTTCCTCAAAAATGAGGAGGGGGGACGGGTGGCTCCCATGTTCTATTGTTATCTACATGGAGGGCGTAATATGTGATTTAAACTGATCCCAGTAAAGTTGCATATCGTAAAAAACTTCAAGTTTTTGTTTTCTAAAGAACCCATACTTTTCCAGGAAGAATAACTCATCTGTTCTGCTTATCCACATTTGTTTCGTGACACGCGTGTTTTGCTTCCACTGTCTGGCTATGATGGATTTAGCACTATTTAGGGCTATTTGGAAGACTGCTTGTCTGATCTTACAAAACTTACCCGGTTTCTGGTTAAACAAGACATGGGATGCCCGTATTGTATATTCCGTGTTAAATAAATATTTCCCCAATTTTTCTACTTCTTTCCACAAATTGTGGAGAATCCCACATTCCCACCATAAATGCAACATATTTCCCATCTTTCCACACCCACGCCAACACTCTCCTAGAGAGTTTGGGTAAATATATTTCAATCTTTGTGGTGTCAGGTACCATCTTGTTATGATTTTATAGTTTAATTCCAAGATGCCAGCCGACCCAGATACTTTGTGGGTGCGATAGAACATTTGTTTCCACTGTCTATCGTCAAATTGTTCCCTCAATTCCTGTTGCCATCTATTTACATATGTGGGTAGAGAAATATTCTTTAATCTACTTAGTAACTTCCTGGTCATTGATAGTGTACCCCTGAAAGGCCTTGCGTTAAAACAAATTTTCTCAAAGTCAGTTAGCTGTCGAAGGAAGTTATTTTTAAAAGGGGAGGTTTGTATTAGATGGGTTAATTGTGAATATTTCAACCAGTTACTGAATATACCCCCAGCTATGTCACCCAGATCCTCCTGTGGCTTCAATTTGTTATTGTGTATCAACTTACAAAACGGTATGGAGTAACCAATTTCACCACTACCACAGTCTCCCATTTCTAATCCTTTCTTGAACTCAGCATTTACAAATACCGGGGACATAGGGGATTTTATGGATGATAATCCTGCATAACTCCTTAATATTTTATCCCAGTTCTGGAACACCTGTCTCAACAAGGATATGTTCTGAATTATTCTTGGTCTATGTCTTTTATCAATCCAGCATAATGCTCCCACCTGGGGCGCCTTTAATATTTGTGAGTCCAAAGAGACCCAAGCTTTAGAGTCAGCCCCCGTGTGCCATTCTATTACTCGTTGCAATGTAACTGCCTGGTAGTATGATGTTACATTAGGGACTCCCAGCCCCCCCTCATCCAAGGAACGGTAAATAGTGGATTTTGCTATTCTGGGTTTATGTGTTCCCCATATAAAGGAATTTATACTATTTTGTACTTTTTTAAGGAATGTTGGTGACAGATATATGGGAGCTGCTTGGAGCATGTAAAGTAGTTTAGGGAGTATATTCATTTTGATGGTTTGTATTCTACCCCACCAAGAAGTTTTGTTTTTTGCCCATTTGAGTAAGTCTAAGTCAATGTTTTTTAACAATTTTGTGTAATTTAGGTCGAAAATTTTTGCATTGTCCACAGAGATTTCAATCCCCAAATATCTAATCCTGGTCTACATGTATGATCTCAGGAAGGACTTTATTTAATCTAGATGACAGTATTTTGGAGTATATTTTTAGATCTGAATTTAATAGGGGTATAGGCCTGTAATTACTAGGCAACGTTGTGGGTTTATTTGGCTTGGGGATGACCGTGATATGCGAAAGTAAGAATTCTCTAGAAAAGGCCCCTTTCTCGTCAATTGAGTTAAATAGGGAGGTGAGGTGTGGTGTCAGGGATGATTTAAACATCTTATAGTATTTATTGCTAAACCCATCTGGGCCAGGGCTTTTGCCTATAGGTAGGGAGTCTATTGCTGCCATTACTTCCAAATTAGTGATAGGGGCTTCCATATCTGTTTTCTTGTCTGGATCAAGTGTTGGTAGATCAGCCTGGGCAATATACTGTTCCATAAGTAGCTCTCCGTCTGACTGCTTATCAGTTGGGATGTTATATAACCCCTCATAATATTTTCTAAAGGCTTCTGCTATTTGATCACTATCGGATGACTGTTGATTTTCGGAAATTTCTATTTCTCTTATGTGGTAATTAAGCGACTTTTGCTTTAGGGTTCTAGCTAAGTTTGCACCCGCTTTATTACTTTCTGTGAAATAAACCCTGTTGAGGTATAGAGCTCTTTTATGTGCCTCCTCCTGTAAGTGATTCCGTAAGGCTACTCTTATTTCATGTCTCTTATTTAAGATAATAATGTCGGTAGGGTTCAATTGATGTGCTCTATCAATGTCTTTTAAGTCTTTTAAGAGAGTGTTATATTTCTGTTGGTATGATCTTTTAAGGGATGCCTGAATTTTAATAAATTCCCCTCTTATTACCGCCTTATGGGCGTCCCATAAAATTGTGGGGCTGTGTTGTTCACTTGTGTTGTGCGTAAAATATTCTTCTATTACTGTTTTGATTTTTTGGGCTACTTCAGGTTTGTGAAGTAATGATTCATCCAGGCGCCACAGGTAGGGAGCTGCGGGTCTAGAGGACCAGTCCACTTCCATGGAGACCATGGAGTGATTTGACCAAGCGTTCGGGGTAATCTCCATATTTGAGACCATCGGTAGGCTTTTTTGATCTATTAATAAGTAATCTATTCTAGAGTAAACTTGTCTTGGGTGGGAGAAGAAGGTGTACTGGCGTTTCCCAGGGTTTAGTGTGCGCCATACATCCAGAAGGGTTAAATCCCAAAGGCATTTATCTATTTTGATAGAGTCTTTCTTTGACCGTGTCCCCCTATGATGAGAGCTATCTAGCTGCGGGTCTAGCAGCATATTAAAGTCACCTCCCATCAGGATTGTGCCTTTTTTAATATCAGTTATTCTATTTATGACTTTTCTTAGGAAAGGGATCTGGTTCTTATTTGGGCAGTAAACGTTCACTAACGTCACGGGTTTGTTATAGAGAATCCCTACCAATATTATGTATCTACCCTCCAAGTCCGTGTCTTTCTGAAGAAGTTGGAATGGGACTTTTCTATGTAATAGGATTCCCACCCCTTTGTGTTTTGTATTAGCTGAGCTGAAATACCCTGTTGGATATAAGCTAGAGCTACACCTCGGTTGTTTGTTTATGTCAAAGTGGGTTTCTTGCATGTAGATTATATCTCCTTTATGTCTCTTGAACCAATTAAGTGCTACTGATCTTTTATTTGGGGAGTTTAAACCCTTAACATTCTGAGATAGGATCTTAATTCTGTTAGCTGCCATTAGAACTTTGTGAGTGGAGACATTTGCATTTAAATTTCAAATAATTTTGGCTGCTGTGTATGGATATTTCATATGACAATGTGATTGTACAACTTACCCGATGGGAGCCCTCCGTCCCGATAAAAAGACCGAGCAATATTTTACATAAAAGAGATGTAGAGTAGCGGACAACAATTCTGACATAAAGACTCTGCACTGACCTAAATACAAAAAACAAATAAATAATAACATACAGGTAACACCAAACTGTTTGATCCTGTCTAGTGATTCCCCGCCCCAGATAAATATCGGAGCAAAGAGCCACTAGTTGCATGCTAAAAGTAGCCGCTTGGGATCCATGGTTAACCAATTGTGGTAGAGGGTTCATGTACGAAACATGATTAACAACTTGCATAAAACTAAATTAACATGTAATACGAAGAGGCAGCTTAAACATGAAAACATTCAACCTGAATAGTATACCTTCATGACCTATATATAGTGAAAGTCCTTCCATTAGTTAGATTTCAAGAATCTATAAGTGTCACTAATTAATAATAGGTCGTGGTCCTTTATTCAACTGACATTGGTCTAAGTGAGCTGCTAACAAAAACTTCAGGAAACAGATCTGCTGGAAGTGGGAATGGGGTCTTTGGCCCCGGGTCCTCTTTGTCGTTTTCTATTCACCCTAACCCATGTTTGTCTCTGTTCTCTAGGACCTGTGGGGTTGTATGGGTTATCTTTTTCTTCTCTGGACAGTGAGGGGAGGGATGGTTGTGCTATGCCCAGTTTAGTGCAGAAATCCTCGATGTCATCAGGGTTCCGATATATGAAGACTTGATTATCCTTCTCCACGCGAAGGCAGAAGGGGAACCCCCATCTATATTTAATACCCAGATCTTGCAAGTGCAGAGTGAGATATCTAGCTTCTCTTCTTTTTATTAAAGTCTGTGGGCAAATGTCTGGGTATATTTGCAGGTTGCTGTTTTCAAAATGTGGATCTTTCACTTTTCTGGCTGCAGAGAACACTTTTTCTTTATCCTCGAATTGGTGGAATCTAAGTATCACGTCCCTTGGGGGAGCACCCTCCTTTGGTAATTGACGAAGGGCCCTATGTGCCCTGTCTAGTTGAATTTCTTGGTCTGCAGGGGTGTTTAAAAGATGCTGAAAGAATCTTTGCAGGAATGGCACCAAGTGCATCTGAAGGACAGTCTCCGGAATGCCCCTGATTCTCAGATTTTGCCGTCGTCCCCGATTATCGAGGTCCTCAATGTGGTCTTGTAAATAATTAATGGTGGCTCCCTGTGCTTTTAACTGTTCAGTCAAGTTTTCCGAGTCTGTGGTTAGTGTTTCCGTGGTTTCCTCCAGTTGTTCCACTCTGTGTCCCAGTTGTGCAATATCAGATTTTACTTCTGCAAGACCCTCTTTGATGAGCTGGCTGACTTGTTGTATTAACTGTGAAAAGTCCTCTTTAGAAGGCAGCAATTTAAGATCAGCTCTAGTTATGGAAGTCGTGTCATCTTCCGTTTGTTCTCTATTTTTTGAGCTTGCAGCTTGTAAATTTAACAGGGAATCAGGGCTATCTGCTTCAATGGTTTTAAAGTATGTATTCAGTTTAATTGACTTCTCTGACTTCCCAGCCTTTCTTGCCGCCATAATGGAGCTTGTTTTCTAACGTTTGCAGAGTGTATCTTACAAAATTAAGTTAGGGTGACCTAACTGAGTTGTATGTCAGGTTTTTCAGATCACTCTTCTGATCAGTTGAGTAAGCCTGTTCTCAAATAAACAGTATCATTCACACCAATAGTATGCTGTTTCTAATCATCTGCAGTCCAGAGTTTTTTCAAATAAATGCATCCTGAGTTTAAGAAATTATCAGCTTCCCCCAACACGCTTCCAGCTTTTATGCTTACATTAATTAAAGCTCATCTGCAATATGTTATGTCCTTCTTTTCTTTGTCACCATCTTAATAGCATTCAAACATTTGCAGCTTTCCGTGCAGACCACTCTGTGCTCAAATTATTTACATAGCTTTGTATTTCTAGTAGTTTTGTCGTTATGTGGCCATGACTGCTGAGGCAACAGCGTTATGTGTGTGTGGGCCTAGGACAGTAGCTGTGGCGCACTTAAGTCTTAGGTCTTAGGGCTGTCTACAGAACAACCGCCTTTATTATGTAGGCAACCGGGTGTCCCCAAATGTGCTCTATCCACTAGCTGAGTAGTTGTTCGGTGTCTGCAGCTATTGTTCCCATGTGTTATTACTTTAGGCCTAGGTTAGAGTAAATGGCGCACTTACAGATAGGCCCGCCTTCCGATCTCTTTCTGGCCGCAGCGGTAGCGCTCCTATTTCATATGGCCACCACACTGCTCCTGGTCATTCAGGCTTGGTTCTTGTCCACCTCCGGTAGCTTTTTTTCCGTTCAGCTGACCCTCCGCATTGCTCTATGACCAGTTGTTTGCGGAGCTCCGGTCTTATGCGGCCATTCTCTCGGCTCGCTAGCTCCGCCCCTCCTGTGACTGCTGTTTTTATAACTCTGCATTGACATTCACTACAACTGTTTGGCTTCCATGTCCCATTAAATATTATTAGCTTCATGTTTCAGAAAAATCAAATCTAATTGTATTAGTTATTTTCTCCTGGTATCCTTTTGTATTCTTTAAAACTTGTCTCATCCATTAAAGCAAACCTAGGTATTCTCAGGTTTGTGCACATCTGCAAAAAAAATAAAAAATATATATATATATATATATATATATATATATATATATATATATATATATATATATATATATATATATATATATATATATATATATATATATATATATATATATATATATATATATATATATATATATATATATATATATATAATTTTTTTTTATTATTGTTCCACACTCACATTTATTTTTACTTTAGCTTTGTGACCCTTAAAGAATTAAAGAACATAATTTTCTTTTCAATACTCTCCTAATTTTAAAGGGACATAAAACCCAAATTTATTTCATCATTCATTCAGTTTTACTTCATTATTTTTTTATTTATTTTTTTGCTGCCAGGTGATCACTGTAGTGTCTGGCTATACTGGCCAAATGTCCATATTTTAAAAATAATTAAATAAAACATTTTTTTTTATTTTTCCATGTGTCCTTAAAGGGACATTAAACCCCAAAATTTTCTTTCACGATTCAGATAGAAAATACATTTTTTTTTTTTAACATTCCTATTTACTTCAATTATCTAATTTGCTTCGTTCTTTAGATATCTTTTGTTAAAAAATAGCAATACACATGGGTGAGCCAATCACATGAGGCATCGATGTGCAGCCACCAATCAGAAGCTACCGAGCCTATCTAGATATGCTTTTCAGGAAAGAATATCAAGAGAATGAAGCAAATTAGATAATAGAAGTAAATTAGAAAGTTGTTTAAAATGGTATTCTCCATCTGAATCATGAAAGGAAAAAAAATTGGGTTTAATGTCCCTTCAAGTCCCCTCCCCATTAAAATTCAATGCCACTTTCTTATTTTTAGGGGGCTTGGTGCTAAGAGATGTGTTTGAATAAACCCCCTCCCCCCACATAGCTACCTTCCAGCTACATTGCTCCACCACTTTCAGACATCACCACACCACCATTTGCCTGTAGTGTGGGTGGGATTTTCAAAAGCATATTTGGTTCAGTAATCATCCTTCATGACAACCACCATACGCTACAATCAAACCAGTTATAAGTTAGTCCTAATAACCTTCAACTATATGTTTTTACAACTATATGTAATAATTACATATAGTCCTCCAACATACTCTTGTCTACCTCGTTGCTTCTTTCTATGAAAGCACACTGTTTCAACCAAGGTTACCAAGAGAAACAGGCAAATAGATTATAGACAGTAAAATGCAAAAGTAATATGAATTTTTGCACTAAGTGGCGGTGAATCGTATTTAATAAAGCCTTATTTAGTGCCTTTGAACAGCATGGTACGTGAATGAGATTTACCCCAACTAAGGGGATATTCATGGTGTATTTAACATTCTAGGACTGCATAGATTAAGTTAATAATTCTACTATCCCTGTGTTTTTAAACAAAGTCCAATTTCTGAAAAGGCTCCTATGAAAGCGACCAGAAAAATATCAATGAACTTAACAAATCAGTCTGTGTTTGCAGCTGTATTCTTGTATGTGTTGAGAGCACTTGTTGGTGCCTGACCTCAGGGAATTTCTGTACCAAGTTCCTCATTAGTATTTTGTTTACATTTGACTTGTTAGATGAATCTTTGTTTTAGGCAAAATGACTGCTTTGTCTTGTTCAAAGGCTGGGATATACTGTATATAATAATGACTGGTTATAAATTATGAAGGGGCACAATACACTCATTGATCTGTGAAGCTTGGATTTTGCTGCATGATTGGTCTTTTACATTGACAGGTCAATGGAAGTCATTTGATTTACTCCAATGAACTGACCACTGAGACTAGCTTGGGACAGGGGCAAGAGGCCTCGGGAAGGCTAATTTCAAGATCATCTGATGTCCGTATCAAATTCTCCTGTGTCTATGACTTTCAGAGTGTTGTGTCTCTGCCATATCAGCTTCTGACCATTGCATCGTATGTATCCATTTTTTGTTTGTTTCTTTTCAAACAAGTAGTAGTATTTCTTTACTTTGCACACACTTTCAATGAAATCCTACAATGCAAATACACTATACTGGTTTGTTTTTATGTAATATTTTATATAAAATGCCAACAAAGGTAGTTCAACATTCCACTCCTAAAACCCTAACTCATAAATCAAATCCTCTATTTTTTTGGGTTCTCCTATACTAGTAGAGAATAAAAGTAAATATTCCATTCTTGCACTTAGCAGCTGTTAAGAAAAAAAATGTAATTGCTAATTAGCTGAAGTGCATTTTTAGAACTGCATTATTTAAAAAGTAATTTACATTGAAACGTGTAAAATTTTTCTCTTTAAAGGGACAGTCTAGTATAAATTAAACTTTCATTATTCAGATAGGACTTTTAATTTTAATCAAATTTCCAATTTACTTTTATCATCAGATTTGCTTTTTTCTCTTGGTATTCTTAGTTTAAACTAAACCTAGGTAGGCTCATATGCTAATTTCTAAGCCTTTGAGGGCTGCCTCTTATCACAGGCTTTTTAAATCTCTTTTCAACACAAAGAGACAGAAAGTACACGTGGGCCATATAGATAACACTGTGTTCAGGCACAGAAAGTTATTTAAGATCTAGCACAAAACAATGCTAAATTTAAGACAATAGATAATAAACAGTCAGTCATGTGATCAGGGGGTTGGAAGAAGGTTCCTAGATACAAGGTAATCACAAAGGTAAAAAGTACATTAATATAACTGTGTTGGTTATGTAAAACTGGGGAATGAGTAATAAAGGGATTATCTATCTTTTTAAAACAATAACAATTCTATGGTTGACTGTCCCTTTAAATTTAAGATGTTCCTTTTTAAAATTGGCTCAAAACAATGTTTCCTTCCAAAGTTAATGGATATTATAAAGCACATAAAGGAGCTATATAAAATTTGTGATACTTTAATTGCTTTGTGTATTCACTATATTACATCAGTCACTCATCAAAAGAGTTTATTAAAATTAACCTTACGCAATTTTGTATTTTATGTTTAACATATTGTATAATATGTTAACTGTGCACGCCTTGTGGGATTTTTTTATATTGTAAGACTGCATGGTGTTTTTTAAATAATTTTACAGCCTGGGGAATATCCTTTAGATGTATTCATACAGTTCTATAGTGTGGAACACAATTTTTGTAAATTCAAGCTAACTTATTTTATATAACAAATGCCATACATAACATTTCGGGTAATGCCCTTAATCATATCTGCATACATGTAGTTTTCAGGTTAAACTATACAACTTTAACTACAGTGTTATTTGTTGGAGCATCTAAACCTAATTCCTCATGCTCAGTAGATGCTGTCCACCAGTATGTATTGCTGTTCTGCACAGTAGCGACTTGAGAGGGAGAGGTTTTTTTTTTTTTTGTTTTTTTTATACCAGTTTAAAGGGACATTAAACACTAAATACACGCTAGATAGAATGATGCATTCAAAGAAAAGATTAGTCCATGACTAACATGTAGATGTATTTTTTAAAGTTTCATTAGTTGTTTAAAAAGTAACAAAATAAGAGTAAAGTTTTAGTGTTTATAAAACACTGGGAGCTGCCATGTTGTAACTTGTGTTACCTTCTCTGCTGTGGCCAATTAGGGACAGTTATACATAGGTCATTAGAGTGTGCAGCCAATGGTTGTGCTGGATTTAACAGTGTTCTGCACTTCCATTTCTAACAGGAACTGAAAAGCTCACAATTTCAGAATGGAATTACAGGCAAAGAGGATAAAATAAATAATGAAAGTATATTGCAGAGTTGTTTTATATATACAATTTATCATTTTATATTACCATCTCAAAGTGTTTAATGTCCCTTTAAGAACGTGTGTAACATAAATTCCTTTGCATAAGGTTTTAAGACCCAAGTTACCTTTTTAGATTAACATTTTAATTTATGTATGAAGTCATACTTATGGAATGCAGTATCGTAATTTATGAATACTGGTCTATGTAATGTCACACCCCCTAAAACCAGCATTTTGGATGGGACCACCAAAGAAATTACTCTTGTAACTAAAACCTGCAACTTTTATTGTGTATATGGAGTTCTGTTTTAATATATTAAATTTGCAACAATAAGTCTTAAGACTTGTTCTAGACCATACTTTCCAAATGAGAATGGTTGTCAAATGCCATGTGTTTATGACTACAAATATGCCAGGATTTTATAATTCCCCTGCTTACAGATGAGCTACACTTCATCTGATTACTGAAACTGAGAAATTCTTATAAGGTTAAAAGGTAGTTACCTTGGTTTATTGCAACTATTTCTGCAGATGTGTTACAAGTACAAGCTTGAATCATCTCCAAGGCAGGAGCTATTAGATAGGATGGGGATAACCATCAGAGGAGTAGCCAGGCCAAGGTTCAATAATAGGAAAGCTGGAAGCAAAGATCACTGCAAAAGGGTAATGCAGGAGAATAATCCAGAGGTCAGCAGACAGGTAACCAGTCTAGAGATGCAGGTACAGTTAAAGGGACAGTTTACCCAAAAACTTTCTCTCCTTTTAATTTGTTCCCAATGATTCATTTTATTTGTTTACAAATAGCTCCTTTAGCCTTTATATTGGTATTTTTGAAATAGCTGATTTAGCCTATAGTATCCCTAACTATACTGAAAGTTTCTATACCTAGGTATAGGCTATTGAGAAATTTTGTAAATACAGCAAGCAGAAGGAATTACTCAGTGGGAGGTGGAAAAGATTCATTGTCAATTGTTCTTTCCAAGTATTGTACAGATACGAAAGGGATGCATTTGAGTGATAAGATAACAAGATCTGATCTGTCAGCAAGCCAAGTCTATTTTGATGGGCTATGGTTTCAAAGAGCAAATCCAGCTATTTATTTTGCAAAAGAAACATACTTTAGCATACATTTTATATGTTGCTGCTGGTATAACAAGTCATGGGGAACACATATAGGGAAAACCATTTTACAGTGAACTGTCCCTTTTGAGGATGAGACAAGGATCATAAATTGGGGAAACATGCCAGGGTCAGGATCAAAGGTAGAAGCCAGAAACAAACCCCAGGACTTTCATACAGAAAAAAAATCAAGCCCTAAACTGTTATCTGAGGCAATTTAAAGGGACTGTCTAGTCAAAATTAAACTTTCATTATTCAGATAGGATTTGTAATTTTAATCAACTTTCCAATTTACTTTTATCATCAAATTAGCTTTTTTCTCTTAGGTATTCTTAGTTGAAACTAAACCTAGGTAGGCTCATATGCTCATTTCTAAGCCCTTGAGGGCTGCCTCAAATCACATGCTTTTTAAATTGCTTTTGAGAACAAGAGACTTGATAGTTCACGTGAGTCAGGCACAGAAAGTTATTTAAGATTTAGCACAACACAATGCTAAATGCAAGTCAATAGATAATAGTCAGTCATGTGATCAGGGGACTGTCATATGGATCTTAGATACAAGGTAATCAGAGGTAAAAAGAATATTAATATAACTGTATTGGTTATGAAAAACTGGGGAAAGGGTAATAAATGGATTATGTATTTTTTAAAACAAAAAAAATTATATTGTAGGGCTGTCCCTTTAACACCTCCTCCATAGATCTTGGCACAAAAAAACTTGCAGGGTCACTACTGACATCCAGGTCACAAATAGCACTACCTTTAGCGCAGGTAACACAGTTGGCACTATTAACAGAAGGTCTGTAAGTCTGATGTGTGGAACTTAATGCACCTTCTTGGACATAGCCCAGCCTTGTACTTCAGCTGCTTTAACTGCCTTAATGTATAGGAAAGTCAAAATTTAAACTTGCATGATTCAAATAGAGCATGTTATTTTAAGACACTTTTAAATTCACGTCTATTTTAAAATGTGGTCGTTCCTTTGATATCCTTTTTGTTAAAAAAAACTCAAATCTACTACACTAGTGCGAGCTAGCTGCTGATTGGTGCCAGCACACATTTGTCTCTTGTGGTTAGCTAGATGTGTTCAGCTAGCTGCTAGTAGTGCAATGATCCTTCAGCAATGGATAAGAAGAGAATTAAGCAAATTTGATAATAGAAGTAAATTGGAAATTTGTTTGAAATTGTATGTTCTATACGAATCATGAAAGAAAATTTTGGGTTTTCCTGTCCGTTTTTAAGTTAAGCCTTTAGAGCCATGATATTAATGGAACTGGACACAATGGACTCCATTTAACAAGCTGCAGATGCTGCTTTGGACACCCATCGTTTCCGGCTCGCCAGAAACTAAAGTTAAGAAGCATCGTTCGATAGAATTGGGATGATTGACAACCCCTGCACAAGCAATCATGTCTGCTCGACACTTGATAAAGGAGTTTTAATCATTGCAGGAAAGATTATTGCTGTTTTTTTTTTTTTTTTGTGTGTGTTTTTGTGTTTTTTTGTTTGTTTTTTGTTTGTTTTTTAAATGCTTGCTAGATGGGCAAACTTCAGGTTGTCATATCTTTCATATTTCCATTTTTTCCTTTCTGGTATCTAGGATGGTGACCTTTATGGTGAAGGAGGGAATGTTTAACGTGACCATGACACTCCATCCCACATCAGAGTTCTTGGATACTTATGAAAAAAGTCCAATTATCCCACTCAGTCACAGGTTCTATACACGGCTTCAAATTTATGGGCATACGGTAGAAACCTTTAGACTCAAATTGGAGGAGTGCTGGGCAACCCCTTCAGCTAATCACAGCGACAAGATAAGACATCCAATCATCATTAATGGGTATTTTTGATACTTCATCTGTTCCTTTATCTGCTAAAGCTTGTTCTGTTCTCATACAAATGTCTCTAACCTATCTTCATTTAAATAACAGGAACTTCAACATTCTTGACCCCGTGCATATAATTTTAATCATCTTTCCAATTTACTTCCATGATCTATTTTGCTTCATTGTTTTGGTCTTTCTTTGAAAATCATACCTAGGTATGATCATGAGCAGCTGCTGATTGGTGGCCGCATATACGCTATGTGTCTTGTCTGGTTAATCTGAGGTGTTCAGCTTGCTACTGACTGTATTTCTGCTCCTTCAGCAAAGAATACCAAGAGAATGAAGCAAGCTTGATAAAGAAGTACGCTGGAAAGTTTAAAATTGTATACTGTATCTGAGACATGCAAGAAAAAAATATTTATAGACAGCAAAAATATGTTAAGGCATTAGATGCAAAGGACTATGTTGCAGCAATAAATTTGAAAGGTGTGGTTAAAGGGACAGTATACTATAAAATTGTTTTCCCTTAATGTGTTTCCAATTACTTTTTTTACCAGCTGCAGAGTATACAATGTATGAGATTTGCTTTTTTTAAGGCTTATTTGTGTATATGAATGAGCTGATTTTGTGTTTTGACGCCACAACCTAATAAAATGGGTTGAGCTTGTAGGTATAATCAGATCTCATTACATTATCACATTGTGTACATATACCTGCTTCTTTATCTTATATCTGTCCATAAACCAATCACCAATACTTGGAGAGAACAATAGAAAATTAACATTTTATTACCTTATCTCTTCTATAACCCACTGGGAGTGTAATTTCTTCTACAGGCTGTGATAATACAGCTTGGCCTCGTGGCCAAAAACTTTCAGGATGGGTGGGGATACCACAGGCTAAATAAACTAATTCAAATGCCAATATAAGGTTAATGGAAATACTTATAAACAATTTAATACACTTCAGCAGGTAAAGTGGATCATTGGGAACAAATTAAAGGGGAGACATTTTTTGAGTAAACTGTCCCTTTAAGTAGGAAGTCTTCAGCAAAGTGACCATAGTTTAGGAATCTGTTGGCGCTCTACAAATAACCGATAATAATAATACCCACTGAATTGTATAATTTTCTCCACTACAGAAAAGCCAATGACTCTACAGTGGAAATTCTTAGCACAAAAGACTATTCACTGGCTTGCTTCTCCATGCAGATGTTTCACTTTATTAATTACACAGATGTCTATCTGCACTGCCGCATTTGGCTGTGTCATATCAACAACACCCATTGCAGTGATAAGGTTAGTAATCTTTATTTATAGAGATTTAGTTTATTATTGTGTTAACATACTTGTGTCTATGGCACCGATGATCGAAAAGTGCTGCAATTCAGCGATTTATTTAAAAGGGATCTGGCGCAATGCCGAATGCGAGCGAAATAGTCGTGTCGACATTATTGTTAACAGGTATCATTGCAGAGGGGCATTTTACTATACATCAGAATGGGTGGGGATGCTGGGGAAATATTCCAATTCGCATCGACACTGATATCGACGATGTAAAGGGTCCTTTTTAAATGTATAGTACTGAGCCTAATAAACCTATGTACCCTAAACCGACATATACCACCAGCGCAAACTAACCCTACACTGCTTAACCCCTATACCACCAGCGCAAACTAACCCTACACTGCTTAACCCCTATACCACCGCCGCAAATTAACCCTACACTGCTTAACCCTCTATACCACTGCCGCAAACTAACCCTACACTGCTTAACCCTCTATACCACCGCCGTAAACTAACCCTACACTGCTTAACCCTCTATACCACCGCCGCAAACTGACCCTACACTGCTTAACTACCTAACGCCCCATTTCTAAGCTAAGACCCCCTAAGTTACCAAAATAAACTCTACATTTACAAAAAATAAACGCCTGAGGCGTTTCTGTGGAAACATCACAGCTGTGACAGACAGTTGGTGGCCGTGCGGGGGATGAGGACGGCGTGCACTTGGACTTATTGTAGTAACGGAAGCATGAGGCACCGACCGGGGCTTGTGTCGGGATGAGATGCAAATCCCATCTGAGGCAAGGGGGCACCCCGTTTCAAGTATAGAATCAAGGATCTGGCAGAGATCACTATGAAGGATTACTCCTACTTAGGTTTGCATAACATGGAGGACTGCAAGCGCCTCTTCCAGCTAATTAAAATCATCCAGAGCGTGTCAGCTGACAAATCTGAGACTCCTCTTCAACCCGGTTGTGTTTACCTCCATCCTATGAAAACCAGATCAGGCCCACGAAGGCAGCTACACTTTGATTCATCTTCTATGACAGTGTTTTTCAACCAGTGTGCCGTGGCACACTAGTGTGCCGTGAGAGATCCTCAGGTGTGCCACGGCAGACTGACAACAGTGTGACATATTTTTTAAACTTTGCTTGTTTTTTACTCCAAGTGCAGGGGTAGTTTGTAGGAAGCATGGCATAACAGCACTATACATACAGTATGTATGTGTTTGTGTATGTGTGTGTATATATATATATATATGCTGTATTAGGCTACAATGTGTGGTTTTTTTTTTTTTTAAATTTTGGGATGGTGGTGTGCCACAGGATTTTTTAATGTAAAAGTGTGCCACGGCAAAAAAAAGGTTAAAAATCACTGTTCTATGAAAGACAACAGACTCTTTGATTCTTCTTAATTAAGTGGTCTGTCTAACAACAACTGCACAAAGGAGAACAATGTGAAACCGCTCTACAAGCCGATCCAGATTATAACACATTTTTCCCAGTGCCTTTAGATACTAATGCCACCTGCACAGCAAAGAGCAATCATGCTAAACTATATACCGCAAAGGACAGAGTCACTAGCCTCGGTGACCATGAAACTCCTGTTATTCACAGAGTGGCTTATGTGTCTGGATACAACTATGGAGTGCCCCAGACTTGCTTAAGGTCCAACACATCAGAAAAAGATGCATCGTGGAGAGAAACAGACAAAATAAGAGTTTGTGTCAGAAAGCGCCCCCTGGGGTTAAGGGAAGAAAGACGTGGAGAAATTAATGTGGTTACAGTGGAAGATAAAGAAACCATATCAATATATGAGAAAAAAGTAGAAAATCTCAGAATATATTCTTCAGCACATATTTTATTTTGATGAAGTCTTTAGTGAGGATTTCAGCAATCATGATGTATACATGAAGACTGCTCATCCACTCATTCAGCATGTATTTAACGGTGGAAATGCCACATGCTTTGCTTATGGACAAACAGGAGCTGGAAAAACATATACTATGATTGGTACTCAGAAAAATCCAGGGCTGTATGCACTCGCCGCAAAAGACATATTCCAGCAGCTGGAGTCCGTGCCTTCCAGGAAAGATCATTTTTGTTTTGATCAGTTTTTATGAAATCTACTGCGGACAACTGTATGATTTGCTCAACGGATGAAAGAGGCTTTTTGCAAGAGAAGATGGTAAACACGTAGTACAAATTGTTGGCCTGCGTGAAGTTCAAGTCAGTGGTGTGGATTTACTGCTAGAGATGATTCAGAAAGGTAGCACAGAGCGCAGCAGAGGTGCCACAGGAGTAAACTCCTCTCGGTCCCATGCAATCATTCAAATCCAGATAAAAAATGCAGCTAGAAGGAAGCTTGGGAGAATCTTTTTTTATTGATTTGGCTGAAAGTGAAAGGGCTTCTGATGCCAAAGAATCCAACAAACTAAAATGGAAGGAGCGGAAATAAACCAGAGTCTTCTTGCTCTTAAGGAGTGTATACGCGCACTGGATCAAGAACAAGCACACACTCCTTTCCGACAAAGCAAACTTACTCAGGTGTTAAAGGACTCATTCATTGGGAATTCCAAGACCTGCATGATCGCTAATGTGTCTCCAAGTCACGTAGCTACCGAGCACACACTGAACACATTACGTTACGCAGACAGGGTTAAAGAGCTAAAAAGAGGAATTAAATGTTCTTCATCTTGCTTAAATCGAGTCAGATCGGATGCACCAGCCTCTCCAAAGCGTGTACAGAACTCTCTCTCTACTCTTGGAGAAAAGGTTTCGCCAAAGAAAGTAAAACTGGGATTACAAATCAATTCAATTCTACCTCTGGTTCGGCAAAACCTAAGACATACCCTTCCGTCTTTCATCCAGCAAATATTCCCTTCTCAACCACTCCAAAATTCATGAGCAAGACTGCTGCATGTAAAGGGAATTTAAGTCATGTATGGCTCAGTCATACTACTCCAATTAAAGGGATTGTAAAATCAGAAAATAATGGGTAAAAGAAGACAGAGGAACAATCTTTGCAGTATAAAAATGCTGCAAACAAGAATTCTAGTGTTAAAAAGCGAACCAGTTACTGAAACGAGCGATGACCAACAAAATAAAATTCAGACTGGTCTTCAGCAAACGGTATTGCAAAGATCCATACAACCAGTGCAGAAGCAAATTGTGTCTAGATGAGGACTGGTTCCTGGAACGCAGAATTATAAACCACCTGATTGCAAAGATTCTGATAGTAAGTATTAGCAGACAGACAGATATTCATTTTGAATGCTGGACTAGCAATCTTCCACAACAGAAAGAAAGGGAGCAACATTTACGATATTACCACCAGCAGTTTCAACAACAACCTATTCTTCTGCAGAAATTGCAATGTCACCCATTAAGAAAAACAATGAATCAATACAAGATGCAAGAGGTCAGAATACAGAGTGGCAGTCCTACTTCAGGGTCTCCGAATGAAGAAAGAGTGCGTCTTGAAGACCTTGATGACAGTGACTTTAGTGAAGGCTCTTTTTCTCATATGCCTCCAACCCTAAAGAAAGGAGAAAGGAAGCACTTTGTGAAAAACTTTAATTTTTTTTCTCCATCAAGAATCACCTGGAACAGAAAATAGAAAGGTAATTGAAAGGGAACCTCAAATGACCTTTGTAGAATCTCACAAAGGCAATTAGCTGGGGATATAATGATGGTTCTGGGTTCTCCGTAAACAAAGAACAAATTGCTTATGATAATTACAATGAACGGAAAAACCTTTTGGAATTCAGTAGATTCCAGTAGTGCCTTTAATTTTTCAGAAGTCAGTAATACACCTGAAAAACGTTACTCTTCTCATGAGAATATAACACATTCTGTACAGAAAGTAAAATATTCATCAGAAATTGAAAATATGGAGAGAAAAAATGTTATCAATAGTTTATCAAAATTACAGGAACAAAGTGATCGATCAGATTGCATAATGGTTTCTAAAGCAAGTGAAAAGGACAGAATGAATGTGCTAGATGAAACTGCTGAACCAACATTGTGATGAAGCGTCTGTGTCCGCTTTAATGGCCCCTTTAAGTGTGTCTCTTCTTCAGGACAACTGGTCTGTGGAATCTCCGTTGTCTGCAAAATCAGAGCATAGGGCAAAATATCTAAACTCTAAAGGAGTCTGGTCATTGGATTCTGCCAGTGAAAGAAGTACTGATAAATCTCCTGGAAAGAATGTGTCTGAGATTGTCAAACATGTGCTTAGGTATAATAAAAGTTTAAATTTGCATAATTCTTCTAGTGGGCTGTTACAAGAATGGGATGACCCTGATCACTGTAATTCATCAAGATAATAAAGGTTTATTACAAGAGGAAAACTTAGGGCTATCGGGTTGTAGCACAAATAACTCTGTAAATGTAAGGGATACTTCTTTAGCTTTTGTTTGTACTGCACATGATCATCTGTTCAGTCAATATTACGATGCCGATACTGAGGAGACTACAGATAATATGACTTTTTTTAAAAGTACCCCAAAGGTTCAGAAACCTGAAGGAACAAAATCTAGTGACTCTTTTGAAGACTTTTATGTTGCCTATTAAAGATTCTGAACTCTAACACCTAAAAAAATAAGCTTATGAAATATGTTTGCTCAAAAAAATGCCAAAGAACCTTTATCATGCAGTTACACAGAAGAGTCCTAGAATCAGGCCCTCCATAGACAGCCCAACTTCTGCCTTGGATACGTTAAGCCCACATGCGAGAGCCATTGAAAGAGCATGGCAGCTGGTTGTCCAGGCACATCGTGAACAAATTAATAAAATGATAGCTTTGTGTACAAGGGAAGAGCTGCTACTTAACCAAATGCCAAATTCAGATTTTAAAGAATATGTGGCAAAACTGGATGAAATTATGGTGCAAAAATCTATCTGTATTCAAAGCCTGAGAAGCCAGCTTAAGCTATTCATGGCTTACCCACTGACAGACGGGAGCACGGAGAGCACCTCCAGTACCTAAAATGGGATCATGGCATCAAACCATATGAATATTTAAAAACCTATAGAATTTCTTACATTTTTATTTTGCAATCTATTGCCCTGCAAAACATCCTAAAACATGTATCAAACTGTCAATTACTGTCTTTAGTTTGAAATTTGAATTATTTAAGTCTTTGAAATGTGTCCTTGTTTAAAGCAATTTGACACTCTGGGAATTTCTCTGAATAACAGTCATTATTTTTAATTGTTCAAAAAAAAAATTTTTTTCAGGAACAATATAAAGTAATTCTTTTTTCAAATTAACTTAATATACAAACACAAAAAAAAAAAAAAATACAACCGTAATGAAAAATAGAAAAAAAGATTGCTCTGAAAAGGGCATTTAGTAGAGCATTGCCCTAAAGTGTTTCAGCTCTTTTAGGGGAAAAAAATCCTAAACTAAAAAACCTTAAAGGGACAGTCTACACCAGAATTTTTATTGTTTTAAAAGATAATCCCTTTATTACCCATTCCTCAATTTTGCATAACCAACACAGTTATAATAATATACTTTTAACCTCTGTGATTATCTTGTATCTAAGCCTCTGCAAACTGCCCCTTTATTTCAGTTATTTTGACAGACTTGCAGTTTAGCCAATCAGTGCCTGCTCCCAGATAACTTCACGTGCACGAGCACAGTGTTATCTATATGAAATACGTGAACTAACACCCTTTAGTGGTGAAAAACTGTTAATATGCATTCTGAAAAGAGGTGGCCTTCAAGATCTAAGAAATTGGCATATGAACCTCCTAGGTTAAGCTATCAACTAAGAATACCAAGAGAACAAAGCAAAATTGGTGATAAAAGTAAATTGGAAAATTGTTTAAAATTACATGCTCTATCTGAATCATGAAAGTTTATTTTGGCCTAGACTGTCCCTTTTAAAGGTGAAAAACTAATATTAAAAATCCCACCCCCAAAGTTTGTACTGGCCAACTTTACTCCAGCTGTGCTTCTCTTCTTTCTTCATGGCGGCGTCCTCTTAATCTTCTGTCTTCAATCCGATCCTTCATGCAGTCCCTGTCACACACTAATGCTTGAATGCAAGGTTCCTCCTTATATAGGAGTGGCCTTGCATTTCTTTTGGCTGACCTTTAAATTCTTAACCAATACAATGAAAGGGTTTTCTATTGGTTGATTGCACTAAATTAAAAATTCAGCTAATGGAAATGTTAGGGCACCCCTATACAAGTATAAAGAGGAACCTCTGATTCAAGCTTCAGTGTAGGACGGGGGACCGCATGAAGAAGGATCGGTTGGAAGACAGATGGAAGAGGCCCGCCCTCATGAAGATGAAGAAGACTTTTCAGTGTGAGGCAGGTAGTGTAGGTGTAGTTGCACTAAGGTCACACAGACAATATTTGAAGTGTTCTGACAGTGTGTGACTTCAGTGCGTGCACTGTCTGTGCTGTGTAGGAACCCTTTAATTATGCCCCCCATGCACTGAAAGTAGCGATGTTTAGCTGACGTAGTGCTCCCCATTATATCCTATGGCATCACCCCTTGCCGGCTCTTCTCGGGTCTGCCCCCTTTTTTAGAAAATATCGACTGACTGTGAGGCTGACTAGGCCAGAAAGGCAGTTTTTTGTTTTTTTCTCGGTCTGTAGAATCTTTTGAATATCTGGCCCTATGTAACCTCTAGCTTTTAATTTAAAAAACAAAAAACAAAAAAAAAACTACTTATTGATATTGTTTCATGTTTAGTGGTTACTCATGAGTTATACATACTTTGTTATTGGGCCAAATCAAGTTGTTAAACACCTAACATAAAAAAAGGGAATTGAGAAAAGAGGAGGCGCATATACTAGAATTAAACGTCCTGAAAAAAATTAAAACGGTGAAAAAATAAAAAATCTGGCAATGTTTTTTAAACCAAATATACCACATATGCAAATGTGTGACTATACATACAATATGTGAGTGCTGGACTTTCTCTGTGTGCTGTATTAATTTGTTTTGTAATTTTCCCTATAGGCCTTGCACCCAGACCTGTCTAGGGTTAACTGCCTGTGACTTTGGGGACAGTGCAGCTTCCTGAGAATGCTATTGTGCACCCAGGGCTGTGCAAGTTGCAGGGTCATGGGATGTGTACCCAGTCCGGTATGAGAGTGCAGTCCCCTTCTGTGTTTTGTATATGTCTAGGGTGATTACATAAGCCTGTGCACCCTTCACTTGTTCCCAGTTTGTTGGATTGAGAGCTTGCATTGTGTGGCTGCTTAGGGACTCAGGTTTTGGAAGAGACCTTGACGTGGTACCTGGGCTTGTCCCATTTGGCCAGATGCAGTAACTAACTCTTCCAGTTTTGCTTTTAATCTTAGCTGAGAGCTTGTGAGTGCTGGACTTTCTCTGTGTGCTGTATACATACAATATGGTTATAGTCCCAAAATTGGGTCAGTGAAAAACAAAGGGGCGCCTCATGTGCAGATCAACTAGAAAAGTGAAAATCAATTACTTCAAATGCCAAATGGGTACTCGCATTTCAAATGAACACTCTTATGTGCTAGTAGGTACGGATTGATATATATTGGGGCATCACCGTTTTTAAAATTACATCATGTCACAACAATAAATACAATTTTGGGGCAAAGTAACGGCCACTGCGCTTCTTCACACACTGCTGCACTCACTGCTTGCTCTCCACATCCTATGTGCAGCTGCCGGCCCACTGGGATTTTTCCCGGTGGCCCAATTCGGCCCTGCTTGCACCAAACTAGTAGAAAACCAAGTAACGGCAAAGCACATTGCACACACAAATTTATAACCTAAAGCAGTGGTTGATAAATCTATATAAAATTTATGAAGCAAAAAAAAAGTGTACAACCCTTTTCTATGTTATAAGACGAGAGAGAAAAACAGAGGGGCGCCTCATGTGCAGATCAACTAGACAGGTGAAAATCAATTACTTCAAATGCCAAATGGGTACTCACATTTCAAATGAACACTCTTTTATGTGCTAGTAGGTACGGACTGATATATATTGGGGCGTATCAGCTCACCCACTCCTGGTACTCCTACCTGGATGTATTCCTAGAAGTGAGAGAGAAGACAAGGGGCGCCTAATGTGCAGAACAACTAGACTAATGTGGTACAACAGACACAGAATGCCAAATGAGTACTCACATTTTTAACGAGCACACTTATGTGCTGGTAGATGCAGACTGATATATTGGGGCATATCAGCTCATCCACTGCAAATGTTCCCAGCTCGAAGAGAAATTGGTATCCAATGTGTGTTCAGCTAAACAAGGAAATATAATGTGCTACCACTTGACTTAAAAAAACAATCTATCTAAAAACAACAAGTAGTGGTAAAAATGGGTATCCAAATAAGTCCCCTCTCATGCAACGCGTTTCTCGGCACTAGAGTGGCCGTTTCATCAGGCATAAGGCACCTCATATTGAACTAACTATTTAAACACTTAGACAAATGTGTTATGATTGGTTGACTAACAACGCCCATTGTGTATTTAACAAACTTGTTATTCATAGACATTAATTAGTGGTCATACATATGTAACATTAAAAACAAAAGCAAATAGGAAAATAGTACAACATCAAATATCACAACATAATATAGTATTAACAATCGTAGCAGTTGCGGTAATCCCATATTCATCACTTTGATCCCCATTGTGGCCTATTTAAACACAGCTCTTAAATGTCTAGTTGTAAGTATTTTTATATTTTTGTTGATCTTTCTTATTATATAGTGCCTCGTTAGCTTGATGGTTAGCAAAACAATCTCATTAATTTTGATCTACAACTTAAGATTGCTTGTGGCATGATTTTTTTTTCCGGCTGATTTGTAATGGGCCAATCGTAGCTGGTAAATACAAGCCCATCCTATGAAAAATTTGTATAATGCAACTCGTCATAGGGACATGTGACAATTGGCCAATCCCGTCCTTTGCTGAATCTAGCCGATACAATGGTTCCACAATAAGTTAACTGTAGAGTTTTGATGGGCATATAGTATTCTATTCTGATAAATGATATGTAACAACATGACCAATAGTAACATAGTTTCCAGCTGACAAACTGCAGGTCATAGAGCTCATATAATAGGTGGATACTCGTCATGTGCCCAGTTCATGAAACATTGCTGATACATATTCTCCCAATTGTATTTTACAAAAGGGTTAAGGTCCGTCACGTATCAAAGTGACGTTTACCTGACATAGCAATTCGAACCAAAAGGGTAGTTTAGTTGCGGTCATATGTATGGTGGCTGTTCTATACCTATAAAGTCGCTTAGATTCAACAAATGGTGTGATTGGCCAATTGTGGTCACATGTCCCTAGGACAAGTTGCATTATACACTTTTCATAGGATGAGCTTGTATTTACCAGCTATGATTGGCCCATTACAAATATACATGCGGAAATGTTAGATCTCTGGAAAAAATCATGCCACAGGCATTCGTAAGTTGTTGATCAAAATTAATGAGATCGTTCTGCTAACCACCAAGCTAACTAACGAGGCACTATATAATAAAGATCTACACAAATAAATACTTACAACTACACATTTAAGAGCTGTGTTTAAATAGGCCACAATGGGGATCAAAAGGATGAATATGGATTTCCGCAACTGCTACGATTGTTGATACTATATTATGTTGTGTGATATTTGATGTACTATTTCCTTTTTTGTTAATGTTCTGTATGACAACTTTAAGGTCTATGAATAACATAAGTTTATTACATCCACAATGGGCGTTGTTAGCCAAATGTGTTGTGATTGGTTGATTAAGTGTTTAAAAGAACAGTCAACACCAGAATTTTTGTTTAAAAAGAAAGATAATCCCTTTATTACCCATTCGCCAGTTTTGCATAACCAACAGTTATAATACATGTTTTACCTGTCGTTACCTTGTATCTAAGATTCTGCTGACTGCCCCCTTATTTCAGTTCTTTTGACTGACTTGCATTTTAGCCAATCAGTGCTCACTGATTTAGTACAGCCCCTCCCCCCGATCTGACTCTCTGAGCCTCCGCTGTAGCCTGTTCTAGCAGATAAGATTCTACCCCTGGGTTGCCCTGTGCTGTGGGACAAGGTAATGGCACCTACTAAAGCTGGGAGGGAAGGGAAATAGAGCAGCCTAATAATTTATTTGGTGAAAATAGTGTAAACTTGCATGCTAAGTGGCTTAATTTTTTTTTTTTTAGTAAAAATTATGGATATTGTGTGTATGTGTGCACATACACGTGCACACAAACATATATACACACACACACACACAGTGTATCCCATATTTTTAATGCTTTGATGTGTAATCAAGTGGTAGTACTTGACCTCAAGACATGAGTAAAAGTTTAAGATCCCATCCCTACATCCCAATCAATCACAGAAAATCAGAAGCGGTGTCAGTGCAGGTCTTTTGTATTAAACTGCAAGGGAAGCCAAAAAAAAGGTTGAATTAAAAGCAGTTCAGCGATAACTTAATATTTTTCCTTAAACTGGGTGTGTGGTACATCGCCTAAAACAATATACATTTTGTAAATTATTTTATATATGGGTATGTTAAGGGGGCGGGGCTTGCAGGGGCAGGGCTTGGATGGAGGGGCGGGGCTGGGACGGTCTATACACCTTTCCAGGGCCGGTCTGATTTCCCAGTCCGGCCCTGGGTGTGAGGTATTTAGATGCTGTATAAGAAAATGAATCATGGTTTTTTGTTTAATTTGTTTTTTTTGCTAAATTTGTAACCTGAGTTTATTTGTAGGATAAATCAAGTAATGGACGTTACACAAGAGCCCTGAGTGACCCCTACAGGAAGATTGTGTCTTATGGGCCCATAAAGTTAACCAAAATTGCAAGTTCCACTATAGAAAAGTCTGACTCGGGTACGGTTTGGAAGTAGCACAAAGCACTTTAGTTTTACCATCCTTATATATTTGTACAAAATGAGATTCACAGATATTATGCATGTATGTACAGGTATTTACATTTTGAAAGCTGTGTGTAACATCCCCATCTCTTATTAGGTATTATTTGGCTTATACTACCAGGAATCTTGGCAGCTGGTTTAATGATTTTGGTGCTCCTTGCAGTTTCTATTGCCAAAGTATTGATGAGAACTCGGCATCTGAAGAGATGACTTCTACTGCTGTTATCTCATAATGTATTTGGCTCTTATATTTGAGGAGCACCATGAAGCACAGAATGGCTGCTCACGTCGTACCTTCCCATAGGAAGCGGCTGAAGAGACACTCAGTAGATCAAGACAAGCGGCAAATAATGTGACTGGCTGTTAGAGTCTGACTGCATCGAGTGCAGCAAAATTTGTGAATGATGGCAAAATATGTAAAAGCTTTTCTCCATAAATACATTTTCTGAAGAGAAATATTGTCTTGGTCTCAATTTGTGACATTTTGTATGATATGAGAAAATAAGATTTGTCCAAACTTGTAGAGGTTCCATATTGAGGTAGAAACACGCCTCCAGATCTTTGTTACATTGACTTTTCCTGTTTATACCTCTCCTCTACCTATGGCCTTGATTTTCGAAAACCAGTCATGATGGCTATTTATAAAGGAAACCTATCTGTGTTGGTATGTGTGTATCTTTAAAAAACAAACAAAAAAAAACAAAACCTTTTTCATCAGACGTGGGACTAAGATTCCTCTAGTTTTAGTTTGAAATCTTAGTGAGTTTAACTGATCATGTAATGAAATAATTTGACAAGGTTCATCTCCCAATAGTAGGTCACTTCCCTCTGGCTAATTGTATGTAGGCCTTTAACAAAGCAGGAGAGGAGAGTAAAACATTTATAGAAAGGGCCTGAATGTGAGTGAAAGATGACAGAGCAAATTAGGAGTTGGGATTCTTGGAAAGAAAATAGTTTAGGAAAAAAATTTGCACCAATTAACCTAAATGCACAGAGAACCTCACACACAAAGCTGGTAAGCTGAATGTTTTAAAAGGACACCGGATTGTGTTTCAGTTCATCAGAATTCCCACAGAAAATGGCTTTTTTGCTGGGCTTTTCAAATTAAATAATTTTAATCTCTACAATAACTTTAAGGGATATAAACCCATTTTCTTTCTAATGACACGGTGAGTCCACGGATCATCATCAATTACTGTTGGGAATATCACTCCTGGCCAGCAGGAGGAGGCAAAGAGCACCACAGCAAAGCTGTTCAATATCACTCCCCTACCCACAATCTCCCAGTCATTCTCTTTGCCTGTAGTGCAAGGAGGGGTTGAAGTTTAGGTGTCTGAGAAGTTTTCTTCAATCAAGATTTTTTTTTTTAGCAGAGTAAGCTTACTCTGTTACTTTCTGGGGTCTAGCCTAGTTCACATCAGTCTCTTCAGTAGGGCAGTGGTGGCTTTTGAGAACTTGTGAGGTACAATCCTCACTGCATTTTTTTTTCTCAAGAATCGGCTGCCCTAACTAGAAAACCTGAGTAGGTTTACTCAGTTTTTCTCTCTTCACATGTCCATGTGAGGTGCTGCACCCTCTCAAACCAGGTGAGCTGTCCTGCTGCCGGACAGCACTTTCAGGTAAGTGCTATTTTAATTTTCTTTTGCAAGGAGATTGCTGGCACTTGTTACAGCTAAAAGCTGTCTTATTTAATATGGGACTTTATTAAACCTTCATGTTTGGGGTTTCTTTTAGGCATTGAGACTGAGGTGATTTATGGTGGCTCAGTGTGTTATATTAGTTTTTATTCTTTGGAATAATGGTTAAACGTAAAAGCACAAACTTTTTTATCCTATATACCCACTCCTTCCCAGATATTATATGCAATTGAATATTTGAAATCTAGACTAGAGGGTGCTCAAAGCTACAGGATACTGATGGGTTAATCACAATTAATGGTTAATAATACCCAATACGTATAGCCTGTATGTTATTAGTAGATACTAAATTAGAGACTTATGTCAAAAAATAACATGAAAGTGCACTATTAACACTTGGGTGATATCACTTCCCAATCTTTATAGGATAGGCATAAAAAATGACATAAAAAAAGAGCGTAAAAATGGCAAAAAAGTAATTTTAGAACAATTTTTTGAAAACATAAATCCACCAAAAAAAACTTATATTAGCGAGATTGTAGGCATAGAAAAAACACACATGAAAGTTTCTTTTCAGATGTGAGATTTCTCGTTGGTTAGTTCTTTAACCTTAATCTTATGGGATGTTTGATAATCTGTACCGTTATTTGATTTTTATACAGAGTCTTAACAATGTATCCCCTTTACTGAAAACAGTCCTTCGGTTTCTCAAAAAAGATTCTTATCCCAGATTCTTAATGCATGTTATTAATCCCAAAGTTCATTTAATGAATCTCTTACCGGACCTTCCCTTAGAGAATCCTATTTACTTTTCTTCAGCTTCTTTGTATTTGTATCTCCTTCTTTTTAGTGGACGCTGATTTTAAACCGCCAAGTGGTAACGGTTTTACTTGATCTGATGTCAGCGTTGTTCTTCATGTGTCTTATTAAATCCTCTCTACTTGCGCAAGTATTAAATTAAATATAAAACTTAGACCTCCCTCACCGCTATCTGTCAGTTCCCTGAAGTCCTGCACTTTAGTACTTATAGTACGCAGAGACGTGTCTGGGAAGTTCTGGCAGACACGGATCCTCTAGGGGTATGTATTAATTCTTTCACTCAAGTCACTGTCGGCTTTCTACGTGTTTCACCCCGTATGTAGGGCTTTTTCAAGATGCCGTATGACTTCCTTCCACTCTTTTTTTAAATGAGATCCTCTTTCTTAATTGGTTTGTTTCCCTTCAATTTCACCTATCAGATTCATTCCTAAGGAAGGCCGGTTTCTTCTTATGTATATTATTGGACGGTGGGGGATATTCTTTTCTATTTTACTTTTTTGATGGAATGAAAAACTTTATTTACTTAATATATTTTCATTTGTGCCCATTTACATCATACATTTTAACACTTTTATAAATCATTATTAAAAAAATATATACATAGCATATATTATCCAGTTAGTAGAAGAATTGATAAGAGAAAAAACATTGTATCTATCGTATAGGTTATACATTTATACATAGTTACTTAAAAATAAACAACCGATTTCTATGAAATACATAATCGTAAAAAAGCTTAAAATATTACGTCTCCCATTCTATCTGTATCAGAATTTAAAGCCAGAGTGGAATCTACTTCAGATTATGAAAGATGTTCATATAAAAAATATTGATATTAGCATTAATCTTTTTCATATTCTGATATACTATATTTGAGTGTTAGGGATGTTTTGTTTACTACCTCTATGGAAATACTTTTGGATTGGATTTGTGCTTTTTGTTACTCATGGCAGGATTTTCAACACCGTATTATTAAACTAAAAACAGGGTTATGTCTAATTCGAAATGTTAGACCTTTGGGGTATAAGGTGTTAAAATTATAAATAAATTCTGCTTCCCTTTTTAGTATCTTATGCTCATAATTTCCTCCCCGCCAATCCCTCCTGACTTTGCATAAACCCCAATATTTTAGATCCTTAATTTGTTTTTTATGAACTTCAGTGAAACGTTTGTATAGGTGTGTACTTAAGTTGTGATACCTCTTTCTATACTACACAGTGCTCTCTAATCCTATCTCTTAGCATCCTTGTGGTTTCAACTATATAAATTAAATCACACAAACACTTTAACATGTAGATAATCCCCTTACTATTACATCTGATAGTATCTTTTATCTCAATTTATTTAATCTAATCCTGGTACCTCTATTTCTTTCTTTTTGCTACTGTATCTGCAAGCCCTACATGTATGGAATGGATAAAAACATTTGACATCACCACCCCTCAGATCTTTTTCTTGGTCATTGTGACCTTTTTGTTTCTTTTAAATTCACTTGGGGCTAGGATAGTTTTTAGTTTTTTTTTTTTGTATATAATTCTAGGATAAGGGGAGATCTTGTCACCTATTATTGAGTCTTTTTTTAATCAAGTGCTAGTGCTTTCTGATTATTTTTTTCATTAAACAATGATCATCACTGTATTCATTTATAAAGGGAACTTCTATATTTTCATTCGTTATCATTTTGGGTTTTATTTCTAATAATTTGGGCCTATAGGTGTTCCTGGCTCTTATTTTAGCCATCTCTATATTCTCTTCTTTATATCCACGTTCAACAAATTTCTTCCCTAATATTGTAACCTGGTCCTCAAAATCATTATGTCTAGTACAATTCTTTCTAATTCGCAGACATTGGCCGATTGGAATGTTTTCTTTCCATTTATGGAAATGGCAGCTTGTAGCATAAATATAATTGTTTGCATCAACTGGTTTGAAATGTGTTTGTCTCAACCTTCCCCTCTTTAATCTCAATGTCTAGATCCAGAAATTTTATTTTTTCAGAACTAATAGTATAGGTAAAACTTAATCCCTTATTATTATTCATCATTAAAAACATCTCTTCCAAGGACTTTAAGCTAGCTCTCCATACAATCCTATCATCTATTTATCTTTTGAAAAGTACAAGATTCGCACCTAGCTCTGCAAATTCTAGAAATCTATCCTCCCAATTCCCCATAAAAAGATTCGCGTAACTAGGTGTGAATCTTGTACCCATCGCTGTCCCTTCTATTTGCAAAAAATACTTCCCATCAAAATTGAAATAATTATGTTCAAGTATAAATCTGATTATTTCCAAAATAAATTATTTTTGTGACTCGGGTAGTTCTTTATCTTTACATAGGTAACTGTTTACTGCTTCAATGCCTAAATTGTGATTAATTGAAGTATAAAGAGATGTTATGTCACATGTTGCTAAAATATATTCATTTTCCCATTTCAAATCCCTTAATATCCTTAATAAATCAGTAGAATCTTTTAGGTATGTATTTAATCTGGTTACATATTTTTGTAAAAACCTATCAACATATTGTGACAGGGAAACAAACCAATCAAGAAAGAGTATCTGATTTAAAAGAGTGGAAGGAAGTCACATACGGCATCTTGAAAAAGCCCTACATACAGGGTGAAACGCGTAGAAAGCCGACAGAGTGACTCGAGTGAAAGAATTAATACATACCCCCAGAGGATCCGTGTCTGCCAGATAACTTCCCAAAGACATCTCTGCGTACTTTAAGTACTAAAGTGCGGGACTTCAGGGAACTGACAGATAACGGTGAGGGAGGTCTAAGTTTTTTATATTTAATTTAATACTTGCGCAAGTATAAGATACATGAAGAAAAACGCTGATGTGACTAGACGTCAGATCAAGTGAAACCGTTACCGCTTGGCGGTTTAAAATCAGCGTCCACTAAAAAGGAGATACAAATACAAAGAAGCTGAAGAAAAGTAAATAAGATTCTCTAAGGGAAGGTTAGGTAAGAGATTTATTAAATGAACTTTGGGAATAACATGCATTAAGAATCTGGGATAAGAATCTTTCTTTGAGAAACCGAAGGACTGTTTTCAGTAAAGGGGATACATTAAGAATCTGTATACAAATCAAATAACGTTATAGTTTATCGAACATCCCATAAGATTAAGGTTAAAGAACTAACCAACGAGAAACCTCACAACTGAAAATAATCTTTTGTGTGTGATTTTCTATGCCTACAATCTCGCTAATATAAAGTGTTTTTTGGTGGATTTATGTTTTCAAAATTGTTCTAAAATTACTTTTTTGCCATTTTTATGCTCTCCTTTTTTATGCCTATCCTATAATGATTGGGAAGTGATATCACCAAACTGTAAATAGTGCACTTAATATACAGTATACTATTATTTTGGTGTTTTTTATATACACTAGAGTTACAACTTTAATGTTCGTTTTATTGATAAATTGTCTCTTGTTAGAATAAAAGTTTTTTTTTTTAATTTTTAGTATTTCATGTTATTTTTTGACATAGGTCTCTAATTTAGTATCTTCTAATAACATAGAAGACCATAAGTATAGGGTATTATTAACCATTAATTGTGATTAACCCATCGGTATCCTGTAGCTTTGAGCGTCATCCTAGTCTAGTCTAGATTTCAAATAGTTTTTTTATTCTTTTACTTTTGGTCATGGAGATTACTGTTGTAAGCCGTTTTTCTCGGCAGTTAGGGCTCTGTATTTGAAAATGAGCTGCAGGACTGGTAGGCACCTTCAGTAATGCTACTGAGGTGTATAGGTAGCCTGAGGTCTATTTGGTTTGTTGCGCTAACACACATTTCTATTTAAAGACACAGTACACGGGGGCGTGTCCAAGCAGCGACTCAAAGCGGTCGCATTTTTCCTGGGCTCTGAAGGAAATGCAATAAGCTGCCGATTATTGTACTAAATTACAGCAAATATCGACAATACGATTGCTTTCGTATTAGCCTACATCCTCTGCAACAAGATCAAGAAGAAGTTGCTGTATTAATGAGTTCAGAGACGGAACTGGGCAATAGAGGCCTGTAGTGGCGGCACACTTGCAGGCAGCGTCTCCCCCCCGGATCTCCGGGGTATTTTGCTAGAACTGGCTATACACAATACTCTCGCTGGCAAACAAGGCTACTTAAATTTATATTGACTTTTAAAGCAACTTACAGGATTCATACTCAGCACGACATAACTAAGCAGTGGGCAACGAAAGTGATCTCGACAAGCACCATGCGGATCGACAACTTTTCTAGCGGGCCTGATTACCATTTTAATAAAATTGAGCTAATGTTGAAAAACATGATGGATAAAGCACCGTCAGAACAAGACTTGCAGCTCCTGATAGATAAATTGCCGCCTGTTAAACTGATGGTAACAGCACCGCTACACCTAGCAGATCACAGACCGGACCCATTCTTGCAGGGAGAGGAGAAAGATCGGTCAGACACAGAGGCGAACAGGAGAGCTAAACAGTGGTTTATAGATCGAGCAACATCTACTACATCGCTCATGACAGGTGACAACTTTGAAATAAGGGCTCATTACCAACACCAAGAACCTCCGGAAGAAAGGCATCTCAGCACCCCTCTTGGTTCAGTGGGGCCGACTACGCTGTCGCGGGGGCTGGAGGGGGACCCTCGGGCAGCAGAAGACCTCCGCACACCACACAGCACGGCTACCGCTGGGACCGCGGATGATGACCCGGACTTCACACTGTGGGCTGAGATCCTCATCACACGACAAGGTACATCGCGGCTCCGGACTCGTCTGGAATCACTACACCCTCAGCCGTTCACGACACATCATGAGCTAATAAGGAGGCTTAAACAACCCTGCCCAGATATCTTTTTGGAGACTGTAAGCCACGGGATTGTATACCCACGTATGAGGAGAACCGCACGAGTGGTTTGCTGCTGTGCTGGTCACCCGGGCACATCTGCGGCGCATCACAGCCCGGCTTGCCACTTAAAAAGTATTGAGATCGATGAGCGAGAGAAACTCTGGTAATTCATATGATGGACATATATAACGTTCCCCTGTTATTATTATAGTTTTACTTTGTATGTGTATTCTTTGATTGCCTACTGCGCGGGCTCTGATTATAGAATGGCGCCAAACCCATTATCACGTATGTTATATCTAAATAACCTCCAGGCCCATTAGTTTCATAGTATTGAATGTGTTTTAACATAGGCTTTTAGAAGTCATATATTTCTGCCCTCTGTGACAAATATCGAACATGTGCAAGGGGACGAACAGCTCTTACTCCATACCAGGATGTTATCACAAAAAGGCATATAGCTAATCATGGTTTATTATATTCTATTCTTTGATCATTTACTGACACAGTGCCCTATATAAACCGATGTTCTCTGCGGAGGCTTGGGGGGGGGCTTCTGGAGTTTTCATTGCCATACTATAAAATTTGTAGGGTATGAGATGTCAGGGTTACTGAGCCACCAACCTATGATCTGGAATCAACATATGGCTGCTGTCCTGACCTGGCAGTCCACGGCCGGGGCTGCCGGGTGGACAAAAGCAACTTAGATATATGTGCCACATGAAACATTATACTTTAATTGTAAAGGGAGACACAGGGGAGCAGAGGTTCTAACGCTGCAACTTTATCCCTAAAACTGTGATGAATAAGGAACATATATGTGCAATCTAAGGTAGAGCCCGCGGGGTGGTGTAAATATTTGTGAATCCTAATATCCTGTTCTTCTTAAAGCAACATGTGCATGGATCTACCTGTAATGAGAGTCTACTTACTGATATAACAACATTGTGTGAAATGTCTAATGTTTTCAGTGCACCAGTTCTGGCAATAGTGTCTAACAATCTATTTGACCAGCTTTATGTTCACAATGTTTTTTTATAGTTGGACGCAGTTTTTTCTTTTAGTGTTGTGGTATGTTTATATTTCATTAAATCTTCTTCATCACTCTATAATAATCCCTGGACTGTAACAAGACTATCAAACTGGGTCCAAGAGTGACCTAATATACGGTTAAAGGGGGATACAAAATGAGGACTTTTACCCAAGTTTACACAACCTTTCTCAGATATGATGTGAATATCCTTACAATATTTATTTTATGTATGATGTACATCCATGTCTTGTTTTTATTGTCCTCAATAAAAAAAAAAAAAAAAAAAAAAAAAAAAAGACACAGTACACTTTTATTTTCAAATAAATAATTTTTACACTTTATCCTTATTACATAAGATGGATCAAGAGGCTTTTCAAACCATTATCCCAGGCAAAGTTGCTGCTTGTCAGTTATGTTTTGATGCTCAGGTGGAACCCCCAGTTCCTTTTTGTTCCTCATGCATTGAGAGAACTTTAAGTTATAGAGATAAAATATTTGACCATGAGCCACCATTATCCCAGGCAAATGCTGTTCAGGTGTCTCCTGTTGCAGATATGCATCAGTTTTCTCCTCAAGTGTCCCAACTTTTTCAGTCTCCACGTACAGTGCCCTGTATTTCCTCTTGCAATCCTGTAGAATTTTTGCTACAAGACATTGCTTCCCAGGTATCCCTTGTGGTATCTGAGGCCTTGTCAGCTTTCCCCATGTTGCAGGGAAGGCGTAAAAGGAAATTTAAGGAAACTGTTAGGTTTCTGATCAAGCTCTGGCTATCCAGAGTGTCCCTTCCCATAAGCCTGAAGAAGAAGACATGTCGGTAGCATCTGCAGGGGAAATCTCAAACAGTGTAATTAATTCTTCTGATGCTGAAGTGGTATCCTTCAGATTTAAGCTAGAACACCTTCGCTTATTACTTAAGGAGGTTTTGGCTACTTTGGACGACTCAGACACAACTATCGTAGTCAATCCTAAAAAGTCTAGTAAATTGAACAAATACTTTGATGTTCACTCCACTGTGGAGATTTTTCCGGTTCCTGACCGTGCTGCAGAGATTATTGCCTGCGAATGGGAAAGACCTGGTATTCCCTTTTCTCCTTCTCCTATTTTGAAAATGTTTCCTATAGCGGTTTCTATTGAGTCGTGGCAGACGGTTCCTAAGGTAGGAGCGATCTCCACTTTGGCCCAGAGGGCTACTATTTCCATAGAGGATAGTTGTTCTTTTTTAAGGATCCAATGGCTAAAAAATTGGAGGCTTTACTAAAAAAGATGTCCACCAGGGTCTACAATGGCAACCTGCGGTGTGTATCGCCACTGTTGCCAGCGCTGCGGCTTACTGGTTTGATGCGTTGTCTGAATCTCTTCAGATGGATACCGCTCTTGATGAGATCCAGGACAGGATTAAGGCTCTCAAGTTAGCCAATTCCTTCATTACAGATGCTTCCTTACAGGTTATTAAACTGGGAGCCAAAATTTCTGGTTTTGCGGTCCTAGCCCGCAGGGCCTTTTGGTTGAAGTCCTGGTCTGCGGATGTTTCATCTAAATCTAAGCTCATGACTATTCCTTACAAGGGTAAGACCTTTTTTGGACCTGGTTTGGCGGAAATTATTTCAGATATTACTGGAGGGAAGGGTTCTTTTCTTCCTTAAGATAAAAATAATAAGCAGAAGGGATGTCGGAGCAAGTCAGCATGATGGGTTGGCCCCCAATCCTGGAGCGGATCCCCCCCCCCAGGCTTGGATAAGAGATGTACCAGATCCCTGGGCGGTGGACATTGTCTCCCAGGGATACAAAATAGACTTCAAATCTTTTCCTCCCAGAGGCAGGTTTCTCCTCTCCAGATTATCTGTAGACCAGATAAAGAGAGGCATTCTTACATTGTGTCGAGGACCTTGCCGCCCTGGGGGTAATAGTTTAAGTTCCCTTTCAGGAAAGGGATCTGGGATTTCACTCAAATCTGTTTGTAGTTCCCAAAAAGGAGGGAACTTTTCGACCAATCCTAGATCTAAAATGTTTAAACAAGTTTCTCAGAGTGCCACCCTTCAAGAAGGAGACTATACGCTTCATTCTTCCCTTGGTACAAGAGGGTCAGTTCATGACAACCATAGACCTAAAGGATAAAACAAATGTCAGTCAGAGGCTGACAGTTATGTACACATGTGTAGCACTCACATCGGTTATCAAGTCAATGAAAGGAGGAGGAAATCTCAAATTAAAATATAACCTTTATTAGGATAATTAAAAATAATAATTCACATACACACGAAAAACAACTTTAAAAACACAGGAGGTGGTAGATTATATGGATGCACAAAAACAGTGTTTTCCACTTCAATATTGGTACAGAGTGTACATTGTGTCATAAATCTGACCTAGGATGTCTATTTTAATCCATAGTCAGGGTACATATCATGTATTGTGGATACAGATATGTAGGTCCTGGGAGTCTCAAAAGATAGTGAATTCAGATCTTGAATGCAATTAGATATTATGAGTGAATATACTATTAAGTTGAAACTGTAAACTCTGGGTTACAAAGATCTAAGATGCATTACTTGTATATACAAGATGTATATATTTACATCCATAGCATTTATACCAGGGCACACAGTTAGTGGATAATAGAATAGTTCATGTACAAGTTCAGGTGGTTGTTCTTCTATACGTTAATCCAGTGATCTAAACTTAGAATGTCATTGTAACACTATCGTTACATACATGTAACATCAATATAATTAATCGTCATAAGGTGTTATTAGTATAGTATCAACCTTGGGTTATATCTTGTATCTATAGATAATTATATCAACCATATGTGTACAATTGACCCTGATTTTTAAATGCTGGTTACAACCTAAGGCGGAACACTGAGAAGTAGTGATATGCTTGCAACTACACAATTATCGGCTAATACCCTTTGTTAAATGCTTATAAGGCTGCTAACACTCAGCATACAGTAATAATAATAATAATCACATCCTGTAATTTTAACCATAGTACATTTAAAATAGACACAGTAGAGTCTAATGTCCAAAAGTATATTCCACCTGCTACAATACTACCAGTATAATATTATCATGAGTCTGTATTACATCTCCCCATATATAAGTAGCAAACGACTGTAAAATGGATGTGCTTACAGTAGAGTAAATAGCGGTAGCCGATGCTAACTAAATAACTATTAAAGTTAAGTTAAATTATATATGATCTACCACGCGCATCTGCAGCGTGTAGTCATCACTGTTATGCACCAGACCGCTCAGAGTAATAACCACCAGTATATTCCTGCTAAATTTAAAAAATGCTTATTTTATAAACATTAGCTAGTCCCTGACATGTTTCGCCACATTTGGCTTTATCAAAGGGTCAACCAGCATTGAAAAATCAGGTTCAATTGTACACATATTCACTCATAATATCTAACAAGCTGCATCTAGCAGTAGTATCCTACATACTGCACATTCTTATAGCAACAACTAGCTTGAGGACAGCCTCTTAAAGCAACCCATTAAAGATAATATATAGACCCAGCCACTTGAGAATATATTGCTACCTTTGGATATATGCAATATCTAATTGCATTCAAGATCTGAATTCACTATCTTTTGAGACTCCCAGGACCTACATATCTGTATCCACAATACATGATATATACTCTGACTATGGATTCAAATCGACATCCTAGGTCAGATTTATGACACCATGTACACTCTGTACCAATATTGAAGTGGAAAACGCTGTTTTTGTGCATCCATATACATATAACCTACCACCTCCTGTGTTTTTAAAGTTGTTTTTCGTGTGTATGTGAATTATTATTTTTAATTATCCTAATAAAGGTTATATTTTAATTAGAGGTTTTTTCCTCCTTTCATTGACTTGATAACTAATCTATCCAATAGGCCCTAAGGAATGTGAGTGCTACACATGTGTACATAACTGTCAGCCTCTGACTGACATATTTGTTTTGTGTATACCCAGTACACAGCACCCCAGCTCATAGTATATGATAATTAATATTGTGTCTATGATCTTTAGCCCAAAAATAAGTGACTAAGATCACCATTCCTTAACCCTTTTATATCAGTAGTGCCATTAGTCTCTTCCTTTATAGACCTAAAGGATGCATACCTTCATGTCACCATTCACAGGGACCATCACAAGTTTCTCAGATTCACATTTTTGGACAATCATTTCCAGTTCGTGGCCCTTCCATTCGGCATTGCCACAGCTCCCAGAATTTTTTCAAAGGTTCTGGGGGCTTTTTTAGCTGTGTACGGGGAAATGCAGTTGCACCTTATCTGGACGACATTCTGGTTCAGGCGCCATCTTTTCAACAAGCAGAATCTCATACAGAGATCTTGTTGTCTTTTCTTCAATCCCATAGATGTTAGGTGAATCGGGAAAAGTTCTCTGGTTCCAGCTACAAGGGTCGTATTTTTGGGGACCATAAAAGGCTCCCTGTTAATGAAAACTTTTCTGATGGAGGTCAGAAAAAGAAAGATTTTAGACTCTTCTCTTGCCCTTCAGTCCTCTCCACGGCCGTCAGTGGCTCAATGTATGGAGGTAATCGATCTGATGGTGGCTTCCATTTGCTCGATTCCATCTCAGACCTCTGCAGTTATGCATGCTCAGACAATGGAACGAGGACTATATGAACCTGTCTCCACGTGTAGATCTAGATCAGGTATCAATAGACTCTTTTCCATGGTGGCTTTCTCAGGATCATCTCTCCCAGGGTACTTGCTTCCGCAGACCCTCCTGGGTGATTGACCACGGATGCCAGCCTTCTAGGTTGGGGAGCAGTATGGGGCTCGTTAAAGGCTCAGGGCTTATGGACTCAGGAGGAGTCAGTCCTGCCCATAAATATCTTGGAGCTGAGAGCAATCTTCTATGCTCTTCTGGCCTGGCCTCAGTTAGCCTTTGCTGGGTTTATCAGATTCCAGTCGGACAACATAACCTCGGTGGCCTACATCAACCACCAGGGGGGAACTCTGAGTTCCTTGGCCATAACAAAGGTGGCCCGAATTATTCAGTGGGTGGAGACCCACAACTGCTGTCTTTCTGCGATCCACATCCCAGGAGTGGACAATTGGGAAGCAGATTTTCTGAGCAGACAGACTTTTCATCCCGGGAGTGGGAACTTAATTTGGATATGTTTTCCAGCTTGACTCTCAAGTGGGGGCAGCTGGAGTTGGAGCTCATGGCTTCTCGTCAGAATGCCAAACTTCCGAGATATGGCTCGAGGTCAAGAGATCCGCAGGCATTTCTGATCGATGCTCTGGCAGTTCCTTGGAACTTCAGTCTAGCATACCTGTTTCCTCCATTCGCTCTACTTCCAAGAGTCATTGCTTGAATCAAGTAGGAGAGGGTGTCTGTAATTCTTATAGCCCCAGCGTGGCCTCGCAGGATTTGATATGCAGACCTAGTGACTGCTTGGAGATTGAACGCTTGTAAGCCTGTGACTCGCAGGATTTACCATAAGATCTGGCGTAAATACTTGTATTGGTGTGAATCCAAAGGATACTCTTGGAGTAAAGAGTAAGGATTCCTAGGATTTTTTCCTTTCTCCAGGATGGTCTGGAGAAGGGTTTGTCGGTAAGTACTCTAAAGGGTCAGATATCGGCATTGTCTATTTTGTTACATAAGCGCTTGGCGGATGTGCCAGACGTGAAATCGTTTTGTCAGGCCTTGGTTAGAATTTGGCCTGTGTTTAAACCTGTTACTCCTCCATGGAGTCTTAACCTTGTTCTTAAAGTTTTACAACAGGCTCCGTTTGTGCCTATGCATTCTTTAGATATTAAGATGTTATCTTGGAAAGTTTTGTTTCTTGTTGCTATTTCCTCTGCTCAGAGAGTTTCTGAACTCTCTGCTTTACAGTGTGATTCCCCTTATCTTATATTTCACTCTGATAAGGTGGTTCTGCGTACTAAGTTTGGTTTCCTGCCCAAAGAATATTAATCAGGAAATCGTTGTACGTACTTTGTGTCCTAATCCTTCTTCTCACAAAGAACGCTTGTTGCATAATCTGAGCGCAAAAAACTTATTTGCAGGCAACTAAGGACTTTCATCAGTCTTCTGCATTGTTTGTTTGCTTTTCTGAGAAACGCAAGGGTCAGAAAGCTATGGCTACTTCACTTTCCCTTTGGCTGAAGAGCGTTATTCGCTTGGCATATGAGACTGCTGGACAGCAACTTCCTGAGAAAATCACAGCGCATTCCACAAGGGCTGTTTCTTCTTCCTGGGCCTTCAAAATTGAAGCTTCTGTGGAACAGATTTGCAAGGCTGCAACTTGGTAATCTTTGCACACTTTTTCCAAATTCTATAAATTCAATGCTTTTGCTGAGGCTTCTTTTGGGAGAAAGGTTCTTCAAGCAGTGGTGTCTTCTGTTTAGGTTCCTGTCTTGTCCTTCCCTTATCATCTGTGTCCTCTGGCTTGGGTATTGGTTCCCAACAGTAATTGATGATGGTCCACGACCCGCCCTGTATTCAGAAAGTTTCTTTATATAAACCTCAGGCACCTCTGCACCTTGTTACTTCCTTTCTCTCCTTTCCCTTTGGTCGAATGACTGGGGGATTGTGGGTAGGGGAGTGATATTTAACAGCTTTGCTGTGGTGCTCTGTACCTCCTCCTGCTGGCCAGGAGTGATATTCCCACCAGTAATTGATGATCCGTGGACTCACCGTGTCAAAGAAATTTATCAGGTAAGCAAAAAATGTTTTCTTTTTTTCTTTCATGATTCAGAGCATGCAAATTTAAGACACTTTCTAATTCACTCTTATTGTTTCTTCGTTCTCTTGGTATCTTTATTGAAAATACAGGAATGTTAACTTAGGAGCTGGCCCATTTTTGATTCAGCACCCGGGTACCGATTGCTAAATGTAGCAGCCAGTGCTACCCAGGTTCTGAACCAAAAATGTGCCGGCTCCTAAGTTTACATTCCTGCTTTCCAAATAAAGCTAGCAAGAGAACAAAGAAAAATGAATAGGAGTAAATTAGAGCATGCAATTTTCAGACACTTTTTCTATCTGAATCGTGAAAGAAAAAATTTGGGTTTCATATCCCTAACACTAGGTTTCTTTGTGCATTTGTGGTACAAAAACAACTCCTATACCTTGCATGGGGACAATCTGAATATAAATGAAACACTTTAAACCTTTCACATTGGTGCCATTTGCTAGCTCTTCACGCTGTTTTCTTTTATTCTTCAATGTTCTTGCACATGCTTAGTTCACATTTGGGATGTGTATTTGTTAATGAAAAGAGTGACTAAAATAGTGCTGATCTGCTGCTTAGTCCTTGCAAAAAGGTTTAAAAAATAGCCCCAGGTCAGCAATGCAGTACTGGGACTTGGCTAGAAATCTGGTGATCCAATTACAAGAGGCATTTCTGTGTAGCCACCAATCACCAGCTATCTCCAAGTAGTGTGTTGCTGCTTCTGAACCCAATGGCTAAAACCCCCCATAATTTATACTTATCAGATAAATTCCTTTTCTTCCTGGCAGGGAGAGTCTACAGCTTCATTCATTAATGTTTGGAAATACAACATCTGGCCACCTGGAGGAGGCAAAGACACCCCAGCCAAAGACTTAAATATCCCTCCCACTTCCCTTATCCCCCAGTCATTCTTCCGAGGGAGCAAAGAATTGTAGGAGAAACATCAGGGTATAAAGGTGCCAGAAGAAATAATAATATAAGAAGAGCAGTCCAACAAAAATAAATTACGGGCGGGTTTGTGGACTCTCCCTGCCAGGAAGGAAACAAATCTATCTGGTAAGCATAAATTGTTTTCCTTCCATAAGGCAGGAAGAGTCCACAACTTCATGCCTTACTGTTGGGAAAACTATGCCCAACCTCCAGAGGACACTGAATGAATAACGTAACAAAAAAGAGGCAGACCCTATTCTGAGGGCACCACAGCCTGCAAAACTTTTGTCCCGAAAGCTGCTTCAGCTGAAGTGAACACATCAAACTTGTAAAATTTAGAAAAAGTGTGTAAGGAGAACCAGGTAGCGCCTTACAAATCTGAGCCATAGGGGCTTCGTTCTTAAAAGCACCGGAGGAAGCCATTGCTCTAGTGGAATGAGCCGTTATCGTCTCAGGAGGCTGTCGCCCCGCTGTCTCATAAGCTAAGCGGATAACACTCCACAACCAGAAAGATAGGGAAGTCGTAGTAGCCTTCTGCCCCTTACGCTTCATTGTATAGATGACAAAGAGGCAGATTGCCTGAATTCCTTAGTAGGCTGAAGATAGAACTTCAAGGCCCCAACCACATCTAGATTAATAAGCAAGCGTTCCTTCGCTGAAGAAGGATTAGGACACAAAGAAGGAACAACAATTTCTTGATGTCAGGATCCGACTCCAACTTTGGGAGGAACCCTAATTTAGTATGTAAAGCTACCTTATCAGCATGGAAAACAAGATAAGGGGGGTCACATTGCAAAGCAGAAATCTCAAACAACAAAATAGCCAACAAAAAAAAGAACCTTCCAAGATAACAATTTAATGTCAACAATATGCATAGGCTCAAATGGAGCCTGCTGCATAACACTAAGAACAAGATATAGGCTCCAAGGCGGAGCCCCATATCTAAACACAGGTCTGATCCTAGTCAGAGCCTTAACAAAGGACTGCACATCTGGAAGCTCAGCCAATCTCTTGTGCAATAGCACCGACAGGGCCGATTATCTGTCCCTTCAGAGAACTAGCAGATAGACCCTTCTCCAGTCCATCCTGGAGAAAAGAAACAATTCTGGCAACCTTAACCTGATGCCAGTAAAAGCCACTCTCTTCACACCAGTACAAGTAAGTCCTTCACACTTTATGGTAGACGAGTAACTGGCTTACGAGCTTGAACCAGAGTGTCGATAACACTCTCAGAAAACCCTCTCTTGGCTAAGACTAAGCGTTCAATCTCCATGCAGTCAGCCTCAGAGAATCTAGATTTGATGAATGAAGGGACCCTGTATCAGCAGATCCACTGAGGAGATGAGGACATCCCCACCAGATCCGCAAAACACATCCTTCGCGGCCACGATGGAGCAATCAGAATCACTGATGCCCGCTCCTGCTTAATGTGAGCCAGAACATGAGGGAGAAGCGGTAATGGAGGAAAAATATATGAGTCTGAACCTCCATGGTACTGATAGGGCATCTATCAGTTCTGCCTGAGGATACCTCGACCCGTACCTGGGTAGCTTTATATTGAGGCGGGATGCCATGAGATTTATCTCCGGTGTCCTCCACTCGCTGCATATCTCTGCAAACACCTTGGGTGGAGAGATGATTCCCCTAGGTGAAAGGATTGCCTGCTGAGGAAATCCGCTTCTCAGTTGTCTACACCGAAATATGGATCACTGACAGCGTACATCTGTGAGTCTCCTCCCACTTCAGTATATGAGATACTTCTCTCATCGCCAAGGGACTTCTCGTTCCCCCCCTGATGGTTGATGTAGGCAACCAAGGTAATATTGCCTGATTGGAATCTGATAAACTGCGACGAACCCAGGCATTGACGGTTCCCCAGAGTTCCAATATATTGATAGGAAGGGAGGACAACTCCTGAGTCCACAGCCCTTGTGCCTTCTTGGCACACCAAACGGCTCCCCAGCCGGAAAGGCTTGTGTCCTTAGTCACAATCTCCCAGGACGGTCTCAAGAAGCACGTGCCTTAGGACAGATGATCTGGGCAGAGCCACCACGAGAGTGAGTCTCTCAACAGGTTGTCCTTCACAATCTGTTGAGACAGATCTGAATGGTCGCTGTTCCATTGTCTCAGCATGCATAGTTGTAAGGGTCTGAGATGGAATCTGGCAAAGGGAATGATGTCCATATAGAACACCATAAGTCTGATCACCTCTATACACTGGGCCACTGAGGGTCTCAAGGAGGCCTGGAGGGGCAAGACAAGCAGTAGTTAGATTCATACTTGGAGTAAAAGAACTCTTTTCCAAGTTTATCTTCAATCCATGTGATTGAAGAAGACTGAGAAGGGACTCCGAATGTTCTTCCGCTAGATGAAAAGATGGTGCCTGTACCAAGATATAGTCCAGGTAAGGTGCTACTGTAATACCTTGTGTTCTGGCAATGGCTAGAAGTGCTCCCAGAACCTTCGAAAATATCTTTGGAGCAGTAGCTAAGCCAAACGGAAGAGCTATGAACTGGAAGTGCTGGTTCAAAAAGGCAAATCTCAGGAATTGAAAATGTTCCCTGTGTAACGGAACGTGAAGGTATGCATCCTTCAGGTCTATGGTGGTCATAAATTGTCCTTCCTGAACCAGAGGAAGGATTGACTGTATTGTCTCCATCTTGAAAGAGGGAACACTCAGAAACTTGTTTAGGCATTTTAAATCCAGAATTGGACAAAATGTTCCCTCCTTTTTTGGAACCACTAAAAGTTGTGAATAAAACCCCAAGCTTTTCTGCTGTAGGTACCGGGACAATTACTCCTAGAGAGGAGAGATCCCGTACGCAACCTAAAAAGGCAGTTCTCTTTTCTGGTCTTGTAGACAGTCTAGAGAGTAGGAATCTGCCCCTGGTTGGATGCGATTTGATTCCTATCCAGTATCCCTGAGAAACAACTTCCAGGACCCTGTATATCCTGTATTCTCAGAGCTTTAATTCTTTCCTGAATATCCTTAAGGGGAGTCTCCACCTCAATGAGCTCCGACAGTGTTGCACCAGTAGGTAGCTGCTCCAGCAACCGCGGTTGAAATAAAACCCCATGTTGAAACATCTTCCTCGGAAAAGTTTCCATTTTCTTATCTATAGGCTCTCTAAAAGAACTATCCTCCAGAGGGATGATAGTACGCTTAGCCAGTGTAGAAATAGCACCATCCACCTTAGGGATGGAGCTCCACAAATCTAATTGAGAGTCAGGGACCGGGAATCATTTTTTTAAAAGTAGACGAGGGGGAAGAAAGAAGTTCCTATTCTTTAACATTTGTTACTTATGTTTGCCATCTTAACTGGCACAGGAAAAGTCAAAGGGACCTTCCTATCTTCATAAACTCTGTCTAAATTAGGTCTCTTAGGTTTTTCAGGGAGTTTAGCCTCTGGAACCTGTAGCGTAGACAGAACCTCATTTAATAAAAAATGCAGACACTCAATTTTAAATCTAAAGGAAGTTTAGAAACTGAAGCCTCCGACTCAATGTTCACCCTCTGAAGCAACAGAGGTTAACTCATCCTCGGATAGCTGGGACATAGGAGCTAAATCCGACAAATATTTAGATGACTCTAGGGAGAACTATCTAGTCAGGAGAACTATGTTTAACCTTTCTCTTACATTTGATAGAGAGAGGTAAGGCACTCAGGGCCGCAGACACCACCGATTGTAACTGCGTGGTAAAGTCCGCAGGAAAAAAGCCCCCTCCAGATGGAGGATTAGTTGAGCCGTGGGGAACTGTATGTGGAGCGGGTAGTGTAGAAAGGGTAGTAATCTCTCGGAACACAGATTTATGAGAGGTAGACGGCTCAGAGGGGCTAATAGCGCTATGAGTATTAGCAGGCTTGTTTCCCTTCTTAGACTTTAGAACAGTGCTTAGGCAAATGGAACAACATTGAGCAGGCGTGCAAACCACGGCTCCTCACAATATAAACAGGAATTATTAATCAGTACAGAAGGAGCGGACCCTTCTAATGTAGTATCAGAATCCTCTATAGCTAAGATATATCCACAGAAGGACAGACAAAAAATAACACTTTTATTTAAACAAAAAAAAACCCAGCACCTTCATAATCCCCAATGCCTGGGGCACTCGCCACCTCCTAGACCCAGACAGCTAATGGTGAAAATGCTCTCCTTAGGAGTGATGTTCGCAGCAGGATCGTAGGAAAAAGATAAGACCACACCCAATCACGTGGTGCGTAGGAAAGGACTTCCCCCTGCTATGAAAAAGGCGCTAAGCTATTATGAGCTGCGCAATACTCAAAAACGAAAGAGAAACCTGTTTGTTCCAAGCCAAAAACAGTCTATGAGCACAACAACTCACATTAAACAGTTATAATTAACCCCTTGCTGTTCAAATAATCTCCCTGAAGGAGATATTAACCCTTGATCCTATTGAAACATAAGGGAGCTACACTGTGACCTTGTATAGCAAAATAGTATATTTAAAAACGGTCTTACCCTCCAGGATCCATGCTGTGGAACAGGTACAGCCCTTCAAGTGTGACAGTCTTGCAGGGACGCTCTGACATGGACTTGAGTGTGTAACAGCAAGCAGTTAAACTCTTCAACACTGATTGCTCAGGAGCTGTTAGGTGACAGTCTGGATGGGTTCGCAGAAAAACTTTCCCTGCATCTCCAGACTCTAACTTTCATCAATACTCTCACTGAGAGATTGACATAACTTAAAACTCCAGTCCTTTCTTGAAGGGAACATACCCATTACAGGACTATCCAAATCTTCTGACACTTCTCTGCCACCTCCTATAGTGACGAAAGGCAAAGAATGACTGGAGATAGAGGAAGTGGGAGGGATATTTAAGCCTTTGGCTGGGGTGTATTTGCCTCCTCCTGGTGGCCAGGTGTTGTATTTCCCAACAGTAAGGAATGAAGTCGTGGACTCTCCCTGCCTTATGGAAGGAAAAAATGCTTTCAGTCCTCATCAATACTGAATTTATTAGTTGGTCACATATTACTTTCCTGTACCAGTTTCAAATGTAGATTTTACGGTTTGTATATTCTGATTTGTAGTTCAATTTAATGTAACTTGGAATTGTTGGGGGGGGGGGGATGGGGAGTACCGATCAGACTAGCTCAAGTTGCTATAGAAGACGTTTCTGCAGAATTCAGCTGCTGTCATTTACCATGTAACTATGACCTAGCTGGTTGGTCTCCTGTGAATTCTATTATCTCAGCAGTAGTTTCACACTATCATGACTGAGTTACTCCTGCCGTCTGATGGTTGCTAAACCCACTTGTCTCACACATCATTGCTAAAAAGCAGAACTTAAAGATAATGAATCATCCAGCTGTGAGGTAATGCCTGTTACAGAAATACATGAACTTTATGCAATTTTTTGTAGTGTTTTTATTAATTCATTAAATGGAAAAACCAAAAAAATTTAATTTATGTTAATATTATGTCCCATTGCCTTATCTTACTCCGTATGAAGCACTATCACAAAATGCGGGATTAAAAACTCTCATATCGCCTGTTACAAAAATGTGTATTAAAAGAGCACAAAACACAAAATTATTTGTTTGTGATATAGAGCATATAATTTTAAACACTTTCAGTTTACTTTTATTAAAGGGACACTAAACCCAAATTTTTTTCTTTCATGATTCAGATAGAGCCTGCAATTTTAGGCAACTTTATAATTCACTCCTATTATCAATTTGACTTTGTTCTCTTGGTATCTTTTTTTGAAAAAGCAGGAATGTTGGCTTTGAAGCCGGACCATTTTTGGTTCAGAACCTGGGTAGTGCTTTCTGATTGGTGGCTACATTTGGTTTCAGTATTCCTTTAAATTTGCTTCGTTCTTTTTGTAGCCTTTGTTGAAGGTGTAGCAAAGCACTACTGGGAGCTAGCTGAACATATTGGTTGAGCTAATCACCAGCTAGCTTTCTGTAGTGTGCTGCTCATCCCAAGTCTACCTATGTATGTTTTGGAACAAAGGATACCAAGAGAATGAAGCAAATTAGATAATAGAAGTAATTTTGGCTGGGGTGTCTTTGCCGCCTCCTGGTGGCCAGGTGCTGTATTTCCCAACAGTTAGGAGTGAAGTTGTGGACTCTCCCTGCCTTATGGAAGGAAAAAAGCTTTCAGTCCTCATCAATACTAAATGTATTAGTGGTCACATATTACTTTCCTGTACCAGTTTCACATGTAGATTTTACGGTTTGTATATTCTGATTTGTAGTTTAATTTAATGTGACTTGGAATTGTTGGGGGGAGGGGGGAGTACAGATCAGACTAGCTCAAGTTGCTATAGAAGACGTTACTGCAGAATTCACCTGCTGTCATTTACTATGTAAATATGACCTAGCTGGTTGGTCTCCTGTGAATTCTATTATTACCTTAACAGTAGTTTCACACTATCACTGACATACTCATGACTGAGTTACTCCTGCCTTCTGATGGTTGCTAAACCCACTTGTCTCACACATCAACTTGAAGATGAATCATCCAGCCGTGAGGTGATTCCTGTTACAGAAATACGAGAACTTTATGCAAATTTTTTGTAGTATTTTTATTAATTCATTAAAGGGACAGTCTAGTCCAAAACAAACTTTCATGATTCAGATAGGGCATGTCATTTTAAACAATTTTCCAATTTACTTCTATCACCAATTGTGCTTTGCTCTCTTGGTATTCTTAGTTAAAAGCTAAATCTAGTAGGTTCATATGCTAATTTCTAAGCCCTTGAAGGCCGTCTCTCAGCGCAGAGCATTTTGACAGCTTTTCCTAACTAGAGCGTGTTAGTTCATGTGTTTCATATAGATAACACTGTGCTTACGCACGTGGAGTTCCTATGAGCCAGCACTGATTGACTAAAATGCAAGTCTGTCAAAAGAACTGAAATAAGGGGCAGTTTGCAGAGGCTTAGAAACAAGATAATCACAGATGTAAAAAGTATATTAATATAACTGTGTTGGTTATGTAAAACTAGGGAATGGATTATCTATCTTTTAAAAGAATAAATATTCTGGTGTAGACTGTCCCTTTAAATGGAAAATTCATGTTAATATTATGTCCCTTTGCCTTATCTTACTCCGTATGAAGCACTATCACAAAATGGAGGATTAAAAACTCTCATATCGCCTGTTACAAAAATGTGTATTAAAAGAGCACAAAACACAAAATGATTTGTTTGTGATATAGAGCATACAATTTTAAACACTTTCACTTTACTTTTATTAAAGGGACACTAAACCCAGATTTTTTTCTTTCATGATTCAGATAGAGAGCATGCAATTTTAGGCAACTTTATAATTCACTCCTATTGTCAATTTGTCTTCGTTCTCTTGGTATCTTTATTTGAAAAAGCAGGAATGTTGGCTTAGAAGCCGGACCATTTTGGTTCAGAAATTGGGTAGTGCTTTCTGATTGGTGGCTACATTTGGTTTCAGTATTCCTTTACATTTGCTTCATTCTTTTTGTAGCCTTTGTTTAAGGTGTAGCAAAGCACTACTGGGAGCTAGCAGAACATATTGGTTGAGCTAATCACCAGCTAGCTTTCCATAGTGTGCTGCTGATCCAAAGTTTACCTATGTATGCTTTTGAACAAAGGATACCAAGAGAATGAAGCCAATGAGATAATAGAAGTAATTTTAAAAGTTGTTTAAAATTGCACACTTTATCTGAAATGTGAGTTCAATTTTGACTTTACATTCCTTTTTTTAAGGGGGATGTCATTGCATAGAAAAAAAGAAAAGAAAACTAATTCAGCTTGCTTACTATGGCCTTGATTACGAGTGGAGCGCAATATTTTTGCTGCACTCATGAGAGCGCTTCGATAGGCTCCAGTGGGACCCTCGTTCTCATGCCGTAAGACACAGCAAAGAACAGCGTTGGGCAGCAAATTAAAAATGTATATGAAGGGGGGGGCGGAGCCGGCAGCCGAAGCAGCAAGACGTGCCAAGCAAGAGCTCCTGATACCTGATCATACAAAACTTATATTGCTGGCAGATTAAGCTCTTATACCCCAATATTTGTCTTTTAACATGTTTTGGAACAAGAAGACATGTGATGTGAGACAATAAAGCAGAATAGTTGATAAAGCAACAAATACAAAGGCCTTCCGACTCGCTGGGGTTGTTACATGGACTGAGGAGCTCCTGATACCTGATCATACAAAACTTATATTGCTGGCACATTAAGCTCTTATACCCCAATATTTGTCTTTTAACATGTTTTGGAACAAGAAGACATGTGATGTGAGACAATAAAGCAGAATAGTTGATAAAGCAACAAATACAAAGGCCTTCCGACTCGCTGGGGTTGTTACATGGACTGAGCCGCCATCTTAGGGGACACCTACGCACCATCTCTTTATTCAGAGATACATCTTCTATCCTCTAATCGCCCTTTAAGCTATTCTATGGAGAGGCAAATTGTGTCTGTGCTCCACAGCTTAGTGCTCTTACTAGACAGACACCGGCAAGCTCTTATTAGTGAGTTGAGAGCCGCTATGGACCCGCAACAGCCTGAGCCAATGACAGTGGAAACTGAGAGGATTGCCGGTAGCTTTGACCTAGATGCGCCGCATCACAAAGGGCATTCATATCAGGCTGCTGAGGAGGTTTATATCACAGCAATTCAGAATACCAGTCCTGTGACGGCAGAACAGATATACATCTGTGAGCATTACAGCGCCTCGCAGCCTTCAGCTATGCACACAGATCCTAAGCAGCATTGCGCAGTACAGCTGGAGATGATCCGGAAGCAGGTGAAGGGAACAACTCACATACGCAGCCTGAAAACCACAACGCACACTCCCATTAACAGTATGGAGCGGGGTTTCCTCAATCCTGGAAGCTCTGTCAAGTGTGTCATTAGAGATCGAGACCCGGTTGAGGTTACCTTCCCAGCGGCACTTCCTACCTATATTCTCCAAGAGCTCTGAAGCTTCACAGCAAGCGAACCTTGACTCATTATTTTTTGCCTGTGGTATAGGGTAGTAGAGTTCAGAGACACTAGGCAATCTCTTTATGAATCCGGACTCCAGCTTGTTACCTCCTTATGCTTAGAAGCTCAATCCCCCCCTGTGGTTCTGTTAACCCTACTCCAATTTTGTCCTCACTTTCCCAAAAAAAAACCTTATCGCATTCTCTTTATTTAATGATGTTTGCCAAAGCATTAATATTACATTAATAGCGACTTGTCTTAAATGTTCACTATATTGTTAGTTCAGTAACAGCAGAGACTTATCGCCTACTATCACAGTCTGGGTCGCATGTGAAAAATAAGCGGTTTGACGACACAAACTGAGCTTTACTATTAGTATCTCATAATATGTATAGTTTTTTTATTAGCTCTCCCTGTAGTATGTTTCGTTTTCATGAAGTTTAAACATGGTTTACCTAACATCTTTAACACTGCAACTGATGAATCATATGACTAGTACAAGAATAGGAATTAGTTAAACTCTCCTACGCAATCTTTCATTATTATCCTATATGTCTCAAATGTTTTAAGCAGACGTTATATTATATTTAATAGTCCTATGATAGCAGGTTATATGTTTTTATATTTTATTCCACAGCTGTTTGTGTCTGTCAGCCGTTTGTCTCTGTCCTGGCTCACTATATAGTTGGACCTAATCAGTAGGACGCAGGTCTGTATAGACTGTAGGCTAAAGTTTGGTTTATGGGCCCTTACACATACTACGCCCTTCATTATGCTTTATACCAGTTACTCTGCTTTATTTAGAGGCTTAGTTAATAATGGACAGGATTATAACAAATTCTAAAAGAGATAAACAATTATATAAGGTAACCGTTTTTAGTTTTACAACATGCTCAACACCATTTGCTTTATGTATCACAATGACTATGACCTAATGCCACTTGCATGGAGCATATTTATATCTTTGCTACTGAGTCATTTGTTTATAGATACTAGTTCCTCCTATATGTACAGACTTTGAAAGATATTAATTAGTGTGTACATTTTACTGAAGAAATTCCTATTACAGTTAAAAGCTATTTAGCTCAACACAGTATACTGGCCTGCACTGATATATACCTATAGTTGATTATATTATACTAACATTCCTATGATTGGAGGCTCTGTATGTTGAAGCCCTGACAAACTATGCTCAGAAGCATATCTCCATTTCTGTCTAGAGATAGTTTCCTATGGCCATAGTGTTAAATCTCATACTGCTCCTCTATTCTAAACCACGTTATCAGAATAATTTGTTCTCTTCAAGATACTGTTATATATCTTCTCATATACCTATTTAATCTGAGGAGAGATGGGTTCCTATTTAGTTTGTGCGTAAGAGTATGTTCTTCTCATGATAGCTTGTACCTATGACATGTTTAATCAACCAGGTCCAAATCAAGAAATAGTCATGGCGCCCTAACTGAATTAGTGCCTGGTGACATTCCCTTGACCAAATATTACTGGTGAACATATCGTATTCATTTTAATTCAGCGCGTTTGGTGTTTGAGTACCCATTCACCCATTCATTTTAATACCCTCCAGAACAGCTCCTTCTCCATACAGAGTACCCTACATGCTTACTGTTGGCTGTGTGTGTAATGTGTAATGCTATATTATGTTAAAGTTACAAAGTCGCCCATATTCTCATGACAAATATCACTTTAGTCAATGTAAACATAGTTCTTCACCCTTACTTATAACGTAACTAAAAAACCTCAGAGACCTAAACATGCCCATGAGTGTAACACTTTATCTAGCTCCGCCCCCTCATCCCTACCCTCCTCCCTTACCTTATTTTAAGCGGCTCTTGCCCGCTGCACCCCCCACCCACTTTCTAGCTAACTAGCTAAGCTCACTATCTATACGCAATAAACTTAATATGAGGAAACTGTATATTAACTATTATCCCTTAGAAATCACAAGATAGGTTCCTACTAATCTGCCAATATCTAAGCCTTTTCCATTATACCAGACAATCTTTATTTTACCTGAGCCTTAGCTACCATAACCTATTATATATTAAAAATGAGGTTACTATTAATACAGCTCAACATTGTGTAACACATTGTTCATAGTCTTCCTAAGTAACTTTGCTTGTAGAGTACTACCTATTAACTTAAGTTCATCCTGCAGCATAGATTGAACATAGATTCCTCATGTAGATGCGAACCAATATGCTGCCTATGTTACATATATTGTTGATTCATATTGTTTGTTCTTAGAGCTTTATCTCTCCATCTTGTTTCATAACCTAACTGTATGATGCAATGTTGAGCTGTTGCTCATATGATTTATGTACATTGTGGAAACCTCAATAAAAAAATATATTTAAAAAAAAAAATGTATATGAATATATACATATATAATTGTGTTTGTGCATATACATATTTTTTTTTTCTCTAACACCCCACATCCCCTCACGTTAATCCCTTATAATGCAGTTTATTTCTTATATATATATATATATATATATATATATATATATATATATATATATATATATATATATATATATATATATATATATATATATATATATATATATATATATATATATATATATATATATAATAAAAGGAACTGTACACTTTATTTTGGAGGCAATTGGGGTACTTTCTTTTTTATTTAATTAACCAGAGGTCTGACCTCTAGGTAATTGCGCAAAGTGCTCCCGCGAGCATTAACCAGCCACTTGCAATGGCTGGTTATTTAACGTGCACCCGTAAACGGGCAAATTTCCCCTTTGGGCGGCTGTTAAAATAGCGCTCCAGTTGTCTAGCCCTATATATTTAGCAGCTTCATGTCGTTAGGACGTTCCATGCTGTCCTAACAGTGATTAGCTTTAATGCCGTTATGACAGCATGGAAAGTCATATTTTTTTGGCGTCCTTCAGTCTCCTTTTTATGCAATGGCAAATAGGACTGGGGGTGTTCCTAGAATTGTAGGGAGCCCCCATGATCTGATACCAGCCTTGAAATCACGTGATCGCATGATCTTATTTTTCAAGCAAGTGTTTACAAGCACTTGGCCCTGGCATGAAGGGGTTAAAGAGACACATGACACGAAAAAAACTAGAGTAATTTTATTCAAAACAAAGTTAAAGGGACATTCCAGCCAAAATTGGAATCCATATGGATGCATTTCAGTTTTGAATAGAAACATTTTTGTAATATACATGTATTGGCTTTTATAAGAAATATTTTTTCTGTTTTAAAAGCATATTTTAGTATGCACCGTGACTCCGCATTTTAAACACAGAACTTACTCAGAGCCTAAGGTGCTTGTACAATTTGGTAATGACTCAAATAAATGCTAACATGATACAAGTCCTACTATAAGCAGCTTCAGTATTTAAAATGCTGATGCACTGAGAATATCTAGCTATGCTTCACATGCATGTGCAGAGAAAATGTTACCAGTAAAACAGTGATAACTTTTTTTACCAGTAGCAAGATTTGGTTGGAGAAAAGGCCCCTAAAGTAGAAGGTCCTTCCTCAGAGGGAGTCTTAACGGTGGCAGAGACAACATTTCCACTAGTTCTGCATACCAGATCCTGCGTGGCCACGCCGGAGCTATTAAAATCACTGATGCTCTCTCCTGCTGGAGCTGAGCAATAACTTGTGTTAGGAGAGCAAATGTGGGAAAAAGGTATGCCAACTTGAAGTTCCAAGGAACTGCCAGAGCATCTATCAGGAAGGCCTGAGGATCCCTTGACCTTGAACCGTACTTTGGAAGCTTGGCGTTCTGTCGAGACACCAACAGATCCTATTCCGGTACCCCCCATTTGATGGTTAACCTGTAAAACACCTCTGGATGGAATTCCCACTCCCCAGGATGAAGTCTGTCTGCTTAGGAAATCCGCCTCCCAGTTGTCCACGTCCAGAATGTGGATGGCAGATAGGGAGCTTCCGCCAATTGAATAATTTGAGCCACCTCCTTCATGGCTAAGGAACTCTGAGTTCCCCCCTGGTGGTTGATGTAAGCCACTGAGGTTATGTTGTCTGATTGGAACCTGATAAATCGGGCTTAGGCCAAGCCATCAAGGCATTGAAGATCGCACTCAACTCCAAGAGAGAGCAGATTCCTCCTGAGACCAAAGTCCTTGTGCTTTCAATGCATCCCAGACTGCTCCCTAGCCCACCAGGCTGGCGTCTGTGGTCATAATCACCCATGAGGGTCTCCGAAAGCATGTCCCCTGAGACAGATGTTATAGAGACAGCCACCACGGAAGAGAGTCTCTTGTCGTCTGATCTAGAACTATCTTCTGAGACAGATCTGCATAATCCCCGTTCCATTGACTGAGCATGCATAACTGCACAGCTCTCAGATGGAATCGGGCAAAAGGAACTATGTCCATGGAAGCCACCATCAGACCAATTACCTCCATACATTGGGCCACTGATGGCTTTAAAGCAGACTGTAGAGATGGGCAAGAGGAAAGAATCTTTGCTTCTCTGACTTCTGTCAGGAATATCTTAATTGAAAGGGAATCTATAATTTTTCCTAGAAAGACCATCCTTGTGGCCAGAACAAGGCGTGAGCGCGAAGAAAAGACAACAATATCTCTGTGTGAGATTTTGCAAGTTGAAAATATGGTGCCTGTACCAGAATGTCATCCAGATAAGGCACCACTGCAATTCCCCCGAGACCGAATCACTCCCAAAAGAGCCCTCAGGAGTTTTGAGAAAATTCTGGGAGCTGTGGCAAGGCCAAAAGGAAGAGCTACAAACTGAAGGTATCTGTCCAGAAAGGCAAATCTTAGAAATTTGTGATGATCCCTGTGAATGGGAACATATAGGTATGCATCCTTCAGATCTATGCTAGTCATGAACTGACCCTCTTGCACTAAAGGAAGAATGGAACGGATAGTCTCCATTTTGAAGGACAGCACTCTGAGAAACTTGTTTATACACTGTAGATCTAGAATAAGCCTGAAAGTTTCCTCCTTTTTGGGAACCACAAACAGATTGGAATAGAACCCTAGACCCTGTTCTTGAACTGGAACTATCACTTCCATAAGCGAAAGGTCCGGTACACATTTCAAGAACACTTCTCTTTTTATTTGGTCTGCAGATAATTTTGAGAGGTGAAACCTGCCTCTGGGAGGAAAGGTCTTGAATTTTAATTTGTAACCCTGGGATACTATGTCCACGGCCCACGGATATGGAACATCCCGTATCTATGCTTGAGAAAACAGAGAGTCTGCCCCCCACAATAGTAATACTTGATAAATTAATAGGTATAGGCTGCTGGTCATTTCCAGATTTATAACTACTTATATTCATATTCAGGTACTTCATCATTTGGCAAACTACAAGGTGCCATATGGTATACTAAAAGGTATAGGTCTCTGGTATTTCCAGAGAGAGCTGGTATTAAAAGGTATTAAAAGGTAATCAACTACAAATAGCTCTGAGGTTTTTTCCTCACCATATCTCCAGAGAGAGCTGGTATTAAAAGGTACTCATATACAAATAGCAATATTTGATAAACTAATAGGTATAGGCTTCTGGTATTTCCAGAGTTATAACTACTTATACTCATATCTATGTGCTTTATTATTTGGCAAACTACAAGGTGCCAGACGGTAAATTAAAAGGTATAGGTCTCTGGCATTTCCAGAGAGAGCTAGTATTTAAAGGTACTCAACATCAAATAGCTCTAAGGTTTCTATTCACCATATTTTTGCCATTGGCTTTTTAACATGAATTCTGAATGTTCCCCAAGGTAGCACTTGGTAAACCAACAGTCACAGGTCTCTGGTAATACCACTTGGTAATTAAAAGGTATTGGTCCCTGGATTATTTGGCAAACTAAGGGTAATTCAAGTCTCTACTATATATTTGTTGAAAACTATTCTCTGATAGGCTCTATCACTTGGCTAACTGTTAAGCACTATTTAGAATTTCTAACTTTGGGTTTCTTTACAGAGGTAACCTCATATATTTACAACCAAGTCAATTGGGGCTCACTCTCAGATTTAGTTTTCTGATATTTCCATTGGAATTATCCAGAATTTAGGATTCAATACCTGCCATTAACCCCACACCATCCAAGGATTACTTCATCATTAGTGTTCCAATTCATTATTGTACCTTACCAAACTTTAATAAGCATATGCAAATTTTAATGCATCATTTTTGTACCCTCTATTTTAACTAACTTAGTAAAAGTTAAGTTTTAAATTACTTTCTATCTTTGTTCCTATTCAATGATTGTTCTTTCTAACGTTGTGAGTGCTATATTTGTACTCTTTGTTCAGCTCTTTGCTGATCTGTTTGAAATACTGAACCTGGCCACCAGGAGGAGGCAAAGACACCCCAGCCAAAGGCTTAAATACCTCTACAACTTCCCCCATCCCCCAGTCATTCTGCTGAGGAAACAAGGAACAGTAGGAGAAACAGGGTATAAAAGGTGCCAGAAGAAAATTATAATTTAGGGGGCCGCCCATCGGAGAACACGGGCGTGGGCCAAGGACTCTCCTTGTACAGAAGGAAATTAAATTATCTGGTAAGCATAATTTATGTTTTCCTTCTAAATACAAGGAGAGTCCACGGCTTCATTCCTTACTGTTGGGAAACATACCCAAGCTCTAGAGGACACTGAATGAAAACGGGAGGGACTAAAAGAGAGGCAAACCCTAATCTGAGGGCACCACAGTCTGCAAAACCTTTCTCCCGAAAGCTGCAAAAACAACAAACTTGTAAAATTTAGAAAAAGTGTGTAAGGAGGACCAGGTGGCCTCCTTACAAATCTGATCCATAGAGGCCTCGTTCTTAAAGGCCCAAGAGGACCCCTTAAGGACCACAGCACTTTTCCATTTCTTTCATGTAATTTGCAAGAGTCCATGAGCTAGTGACGTATGGGATATACATTCCTACCAGGAGGGGCAAAGTTTCCCAAACCTCAAAATGCCTATAAATACACCCCCCACCACACCCACAATTCAGTTTTACAAACTTTGCCTCCTATGGAGGTGGTGAAGTAAGTTTGTGCTAGATTTCTACGTTGATATGCGCTTCTCAGCATGCTGAAGCCCGGTTCCTCTCAGAGTGCAGTGAATGGCAGAGGAATGTAAAGGGACTATTACCTATTGAACGCAATGGTCATCCTAACGGGGATCTATTTCATAGGTTCTCTGTTATCGGTCGTAGAGATTCATCTCCTACCTCCCTTTTCAGATCGACGATATACTCTTATAATACCATTACCTCTGCTGATTCTCGTTTCAGTACTGGTTTGGCTATCTACTTTATGTAGATGAGTGTCTTTTGGTAAGTATGTTTCCTTTATTTAAGACACTCTTAGCTATGGTTTAGCACTTTAAATGTAAAGTTCTAAATATAATGTTTGTACTTATATTTGCCATGATTCAGGTTTATCAGTATATTTCCTTTTTTACAGACTGTCAGTTTCATTTTGGGAAATGCATATATAAAAAAAAAAAAAAAAAGAGAATTTTTTTCTTACCTGAAATTTTTCAAAATTTATTTTTTTCCAAATTATGGGCTGTTAGGCTCGCGGGTGCGCAAAATGCTATAATTTATTGCGTCATTTTTGGCGCGAGACTTTTTTGGCGCGAGAATTACGTTTGTTGATGTATTTTCGTCATTTCCGGCGTCTTACTTGGCGCCAAAAATTTTCACGTAGTTGCGTCATCTATGACGCTCATGTTTGTTGCAGACGTTTTTGGCGCCAAAAAATATTTTGACAGTTGTGGGCGTCATACTTGGTGCCAGACTTTTGACATTATTTAAGTCTTCATGTATTTTTGCTTCTGGTTTCCAGAGGCTTATTTTGTTTGCATTTTTTTCCCATTCCTGAAACTGTCATATAAGGAAATTGATAATTTTGCTTTATATGTTCTTTTTTCTATTACATATTGCAAGATGCCCCAATCTGACCCTGTATCAGAATCTACTTCTGGAATGCTGCTGCCTGATGTCGGTTCTACCAAAGCTAAGTGCATTTGTTGTAAACTTATGGTAACTGTTCCTCCGGCTGTAGTTTGTGTTAGTTGTCATGATAAACTTTCAAACGCAGACAATATTTCCATTAGTAATAATCCATTACCTGTTGTTGTTCCTTCAACATCTAATGTTCAGGATATTCCTGTTAATGAGAGATGATTTGTTTCTAATTCTATTCAGAAGGCCCTGTCTGTTATACCACCGTCTAATAAACGTAAAAGGTCTTTTAAAACTTCTCATAATTTCGATGAATTTTTAAATGACCGACAGCATTCTGATGTATCTATCTCTGATGAGGATCTATCTGGTTCAGAAGATTCTGCCTCAGATATTGACACTGACAAAACTTAATATTTATTTAAAATGGAGTATATTCATTCTTTATTAAAAGAGGTGTTGATTGCATTAGATATGGAGGAGACTAGTCCTCTTGATATTAAAACCAGTAAACGTTTAAATTCAGTTTTTAAACCTCATGTAGTTATTACAGAGGTTTTTCCAGTTCCTGATGCTATTTCAGAGGTAATTTCTAGGGAATGGAATAGTCTGGGTACTTCATTTACTCCTTCTTCAAGGTTTAAGAGATTTTACCCTTTGCCGACTGATAGATTGGAGTTTTGGGAAAGATCCCCAAAGTTGATGGGGCTATCTCTACTCTTGCTAAGCGTACTACTATTCCTACGGCAGATAGTACTTCTTTTAAAGATCCTTTAGATAGGAAGCTTGAATCTAAGGAAGGCTTATTTATGTTTAGGTAATCTTCTTAGGCCTGCTATTTCTTTGGCTGATGTTGCTGCAGCTTCAACTTTTTAGTTGGAAACTTTAGCGCAACAAGTACCAGATCCTAATGTGTATAGCATTGTTAAGCTTCAACATGCTAATAATTTCATATGTGATGCCATTTTTTATATCATTAGAATTGATGTCAGGTATATGTCTTTAGCTATTTTAGCTAGAAGAGCTTTATGGCTTAAATCTTGGAATGCGGCTATGACTTCTAAGTCAACATTGCTATCTCTATCTTTCCAAGGTAATACATTATTTGGTTCTCAGTTGGATTCTATAATTTCAACTGTCACTGGGGGGAAGGGAGCTTTTTTGCCTCAGGATAAAAAATCTACGGGTAAATTTAGGGCTGCTAACCGTTTTCGTTCCTTTTGTCAGAATAAGGAACAGAAACCTGACCCTTCCCCTAAAGGAACGGTTTCCAATTGGAAGCCTTCTCCAGTCTGGAATAAATCCAAGCCTTTTAGAAAATCAAAACCAGCCCCCAAGTCCGCATGAAGGTGCGGCCCTCATTCCAGCGCAGCTGGTAGGGGGCAGACTTTGATTTTTCAAGGATATTTGGATCAATTCAATCCAAAATCATTGGATTCAGAACATTGTTTCTCAAGGGTACAGAATAGGTTTCAAGGTAAGACTGCCTGTGAGAAGTTTCTTTCTCTCACGCATTCCAGTGAACCCAGTAAAGGCTCAGGCTTTCCTGAAGTGCATTTCAGACCTGGAGTTATCCGGGGTAATTGTGCCAGTTCCATATCTGGAACGGGGTCTGGGGTTTTATTCAAATCTGTTCATTGTTCCAAAGAAAGAGAATTCTTTCAGACCAGTTCTGGATCTAAAAATGTTGAATCGTTATGTAAGAATACCAACATTCAAAATGGTGACTATAAGGACTATTCTGCCTTTTGTTCAGCAAGGGCATTATATGTCCACAATAGACTTACAGGATGCTTATCTTCATATTCTGATTCATCCAGATCATTATCAGTTCCTGAGATTCTCTTTTCTAGACAAGCATTACCAATTTGTTGCTCTTCCTTTTGGCCTAGCAACAGCTCCAAGGATTTTTTCAAAGGTTCTCGGTGCCCTACTCTCTGTAATCAGAGAGCGGGGTATTGTGGCGTTTCCTTATTTGGACGATATCTTGGTACTTGCTCAGTCTTTACATTCTGCAGAATCTCACACAAATCAACTAGGGTTGTTTCTTCAAAGACATGGTTGGAGGATCAATTTACCAAAAAGTTCCTTGATTCCTCAGACAAGAGTAACCTTTTTAGGATTCCAAATAGATTCAGTATCCATGACTTTGTCTCTAACAGACAAAAGACGTCTGAAATTGGTTTCAGCTTGTCGGAACCTTCAGTCTTAATCATTCCCTTCAGTAGCTATGTGCATGGAGGTTTTAGGTCTCATGACTGCAGCATCGGACACGATCCCCTTTGCTCGTTTTCACATGAGACCTCTTCAGCTTTGTATGCTGAACCAATGGTGCAGGGATTATACAAAGATATCACAATTAATATCCTTAAATCCCAATATTCGACTATCTCTGACTTGGTGGTTAGATCACCACCTTTTGGTCCAGGGGGCCTCTTTTGTTCGTCCAACCTGGACTGTGATTTCAACAGATGCAAGTCTTTCAGGTTGGGGAGGTGTCTGGGGATCTCTGACAGCGCAGGGGGTTTGGAAATCTCAAGAGGCGAGATTACCAATCAATATTTTGGAACTCCGTGCGATTCTCAGAGCTCTTCAGTTTTGGCCTCTTCTGAAGAGAGAACCGTTTATTTGTTTTCAGACAGACAATGTCACAACCGTGGCGTATGTCAACCATCAAGGTGGGACTCACAGTCCTCGAGCTATGAAAGAAGTATCTCGGATACTTGCATGGGTGGAATCCAGCTCTTGTCTAATCTCTGAGGTCCATATCCCAGGTATAGACAATTGGGAAGCGGATTATCTCAGTCGCCAGACTTTATATCCGGGAGAATAGTCTCTTCACCCAGATGTGTTTCTTTAGATTGTTCAGATGTGGGGGCTTCCGGAAATAGATCTGATGGCTTCTCATCTAAACAGGAAACTTCCCAGGTATCTGTCCAGGTCCAGGGATCCTCAGGCGGAAGCAGTGGATGCGTTGTCACTTCCTTGGAATTATCAACCTGCTTATATCTTTCCGCCTCTAGTTCTCCTTCCAAGAGTGATTTCCAAAATCATAATGGAGTGTTCATTTGTACTGCTGGTGGCTCCAGCATGGCCACACAGGTTTTGGTATGCGGATCTTGTTCGGATGTCCAGTTGCCAACCTTGGCCACTTCCGTTAAGGCCAGACCTTCTATCTCAAGGTCCATTTTTCCATCAGGATCTCAAATCATTAAATTTGAAGGTATGGAGATTGAACGTTTAGTGCTTAGTCATAGAGGTTTCTCTGACTCAGTGATTAATACCATGTTGCAGGCTTGCAAATCTGTGTCTAGAAAGATTTATTACCGAGTTTGGAAGACTTGCATTTCATGTTGTTCTTCTCATAAATTCTCTTGGCATTCTTTTTAGAATTCCTAGAATTTTACAGTTTCTTCAGGATGGTTTAGATAAGGGTTTGTCTGCAAGTTCCTTGAAAGGTCAAATCTCTGCTCTTTCTGTTCTGTTTCACAGAAAAATTGCTAATCTTCCTGACATTCATTGTTTTTTACAGGCTTTGGTTCGTATCAGTCCTGTGATTAAGCCAATTTCTCCTCCTTGAAGTCTTAATTTGGTTTTGAGGGCTTTACAGGCTCCTCCGTTTGAGCCTATGCATTCTCTGGACATTAAATTACTTTCTTGGAAAGTATTGTTTCTTTTGGCCATCTCTTCTGCTAGAATAGTTTCTGAATTATCTGCTCTTTCTTGTGAGTCTCCTTTTCTGATTTTTCATCAGGATAAGGCGGTTTTGCAGACTTCATTTACATTTTTACCTAAAGTTGTGAATTCCAACAACATTAGTAGAGAAAGTGTTGTCCCTTCGTTATGTTCTAATCCTAAGAATTCTTTGGAAAGATCTTTGCATTCTTTGGACATGGTTAGAGCTTTGAAATATTATGTTGAAGCTACTAAAGATTTCAGAAAGACTTCTAGTCTATTTGTTATCTTTTTTGGTTGCAGGAAAGGTCAGAAGGCTTCTGCCATTTCTTTGGCCTCTTGGTTAAAGCTTTTGATTCATCATGCTTATCTGGAGTCGGGTAAATCCCCGCCTCAGAGGATTACGGCTCATTCTACTAGGTCAGTTTCTACTTCCTGGGCTTTTAAGAATGAAGCTTCTGTTGATCAGATTTGCAAAGCAGCAACTTGGTCTTCTTTGCAAACTTTTACTAAATTCTACCATTTTGATGTTTTCTCTTGTTCAGAAGCAGTTTTTGGTAGAAAAGTTCTTCAGGCAGCTGTTTCAGTTTGATTCTTCTGCTTATAATTTCAGTTTTTTTCATTATAAAGATTAAAACTTTTTGATTTGGGTTGTGGATTCTTTTTTCAGCGGAATTGGCTGTCTTTATTTTTATCCCTCCCTCTCTAGTGACTCTTGCGTGGAGTTCCACATCTTGGGTATTTGCTATCCCATATGTCACTAGCTCATGGACTCTTGCCAATTACATGAAAGAAAACATATTTTATGTAAGAACTTACCTGATAAATTAATTTCTTTCATATTGGCAAGAGTCCATGAGGCCCACCCTTTTTGTGGTGGTTATAATTTTTTGGTATAAAGCACAATTATTCCAATTCCTTGTTGATGCTTTCGCTCCTTTCTTATCACCCCACTTCTTGGCTATTCGTTAAACTGAATTGTGGGTGTGGTGGGGTGTGATGTCCTGTTTTATGCAGGAACTTATGCAGTGTTTTTAAGCTAAGGGTTTGTTGCTCTTTTAATGAATAAAACAGGCAGTATGGTTTGAACTACCTGTTAAATCACTGGTGAGACTTTTACTGAAAGAAAACTTCGTAGATGCCAAGCAGAAGCAAGGAATATTTGAGTAGAAACAATTGTTGCAATATAGGTAAGGATCATAAAGCAAACAGTTCAGAGATATGATAGAGTAAATATGTATTTTGATACACTTAGTAAAACATCAGTAGTTGATTCTTGTTGTAGCAATTCTCAGGAATGACTTCACGCACTCACACACTCATACATAAAATATATACAGCACAGTCAGACTATGGTAGTAACCGGTAGATTCAGCATGGTAATGCGGATACTTTCCAGAGAGTGACAAGGTAAGAACAGATCCTTTGTAATTGGATTAAATATTACCTTAGGTTTGAGGAGAACGGTTTTACCTCTGTGACCGGTATACTGCGTTGGTGTGAGTGCGGCTTCCGGGACGCTGCAAGTAGATCCGGTGGCTCCTTGATCCGGTTTTATGAAATAATAGGATTCCGGTAGAATTGGAGAAATAATGAAATACTTTTGAAAGTAAAGTGTACAGCAAAAGATCCTCGCTTACTACTGCTGTTCAGAGAGAAAGTAACAATGAAGCAAGTTAGGAATTATCAAAAGTAGAATCACAACATGAGGGATGCGATCAGATAAGCTCCAAAGAGAAAACAATTTTCAGGCAAGGAATGATGGTTCAGGTGTGCCTGATATAGGGTGGAGGAAAGTTAGGCGGGATATACCTTAAAGGTATATCACACACTCCCCCCGCTAAGGGGTCCCCCAATTGACGAGAGGGATGGCTTCAAAGGATACCTGCGATGAAAGGATCTAATCAGACGGGGAGCAGAAATGTCAGTGCTACGATGCCAAGAATTGTCCTCAGGACCAAAACCTTTCCATTTTAACAAGTACTCTAGGTGACGATTCTTGATCCTAGAATCTAGAATACGGTCCACCTCAAATTCGTCGTGGTCATCTATTTGTAACGCAGTTGGAGTCTGAAGACTGGTTTGTACAGTAGAATTATAAGGTTTTATCAGAGACACATGTATAGTGGGATGAATCCTATAAGCTGCAGGAAGAGTTAAACATACCGTCATAGGGTTCAAAATTTTATTGATTACAAAAGGTCCAATGTATTGGTTCGCCAATTTCTTAGAGGGTACATGTAGTTTTAGATTCTTTATAGATAGTAACACTTTGTCACCCACTTTATAGACTGGACTGGGTCTATGACGTTTATCATAATAAGCTTTCTGATAATTCTTTGCATCAGATAAGTGTTTTTTGACTAGGGCTAGTCTTGCTTCAAGTTGTAAAGAATAGTCCTTAGCAGCTGGTGAGTGTCAAAGTTGTCGGATGATATCCATAGGTTACATAGAACGGTGTCATTTTTGTTGAGGATGATACCGAATTGTTGTAAGAGAATTCCGCCATTAATAAATAATCTATCCAATCATCCTGCAAATGGGAAATGTAACAACAAAGATATTGTTCTAATGTTTGATTTAGTTTCTCAGTCATCCCATTGGTTTGGGGATGGAAGGCTGTTGAGAATCTTGGTGTGATTTTTAACAATTTGCATAATGATCTCCAAAAGGATGAGGCGAATTGTGTACCTCTATCTATTATTATATCAGTGGGTAGTCCGTGGAGTTTCACTATGTGGTTAAGAAAAACATTTGCTGTAGTAAAAGCTGAGGGTAAGCTTTTTAGGGGTATAAAATGTCCCAATTTTGTTAGATGATCTATGACAACTAATATAGTGTTAAAGTTCCTTGATTTTGGTAGCTCTACAATAAAGTCCATCGAGATCATGGACCAGGGTTTATCCGGAACTGGCAATGGGGTCAACAATCCGATGGGCCCTTTATGATCTATTTTATTTCTAGCACAAGTGTCACAGGAATTGACATAATCTTGGATGGTTTGATTCATTTGGGGCCACCAAAAGTTTCTTCTTGTTTTTTCAATGGTTTTTTGTATTCCGGTATGACCGGATAAAGGTTCATCATGAGTGTGTTTCAATATTTGTTTTCTTAATGAACAGGGTATATACAATTGATCTTTATGGTTTATTAAACCAGTATTTAGGTTTTTGTGACAGGATTTAGGTGTATTCGTTTCTTTTTCTTGTGCCCTTTTAATCTCTTCCTCTAAAGGTGTTAGGACTCCAATACATTTTTCGATTGGTACTATTGGAGTCAGGGTCTCTTGAGGTGTCATTTCCTGTACTCTGGATAATGCATCAGCCTTGGTATTCAGGCTTCCTGGTCGGTAAGTGATCAAGAAATTGAACCTATCTAAGAATAATGACCACCTTACTTGTCTGGAAGTTAGAGTTTTGCTTTTCTTCAAATATTCCAGATTCTTATGATCTGTGAAGATTTTAAATGGTTTTTGTGTACCTTCCAGTAAGTGCCTCCATTGTTCAAGGGATACTTTGATAGCAAGGAGTTCTTTATCTCCTATACTATAGTTATTTTCTGCAGGTGTGAATCTTCTTGAATAATAAGCTACAGGAAATAATTCTGATTTGTTGTCTACTTGTTGAGATAGAACTGCTCCTATACCTGAACTTGAGGCGTCTACCTCTAACACATATTGTAGCTTAGGATCTGGCATGTGTAAAATGGGGGCTTTGGAGAATTGCCCCTTTAAGTAGTCAAAAGCTAATTGGGCCTGTTCGGTCCATTTATATCTTTGTTTCTTACTAGTCAACTGAGTTAAGGGCTTTACTATATCAGAAAAGTTTTTTATAAACTTTCGATAGTAATTGGCAAAGCCAATAAAACGTTGTAGGGCACGAACCGATTTCGGTGTGGGCCATTCTAGTACAGATGAAACTTTCTCTGGATCCATTTGGATCCTGTTAGGAGTTATTATGTATCCCAGGAATTTGATTTTGTTCACATGAAATAAACACTTTTCATGTTTGGCATATAACTTGTGTTCCTTCAAGCGCATTAAGACCCAACGTACATGTCTTTCGTGTTCCTGTTCTGTCTTGGAATAAATTAGAATGTCATCTAGATACACTATAACACAGATATCCATTAGATCTCGGAAGATTTCATTAATAAAGTGTTGGAAAGTAGCTGGGGCATTGCTCAATCCAAAAGGCATGACGTTATATTGATATAACCCATATCGAGTCCGAAAAGCGGTCTTCCATTCGTCACCTTTCTTCATTCTGATAAGGTTATATGCCCCTTTTAAATCTAGTTTAGTAAATATTTGTGCTCCTTTTAACCGTTCTATTATCTCTGGTATTAGTGGTAATGGATACCTGTTCTTTATGGTTATGGAGTTTAAAGCCCTGTAATCAATTATAGGCCTTAGAGTGCCATCTTTGTTTTTTACCAAAAACATGCCTGCTGCAGCAGGGGATGTAGAGTGGGATATGAATCCCTTTCTCAGGTTGTCATCCAAATAGGACCTTAAATACACTAACTCATCTTGTGATAAAGGATAGATCTTCCCATGTGGTATTGGTGACCCTGGAATTATATCTATAGGGCAATCAAAGCTTCTGTGGGGTGGTAAATTCTCTGCTTCTTTCAAATTGAAGACCTCTGCCAAATCCTGATATATCCCTGGTATCCCTGTCTCAGATGATGTTAAAATACTATGAGGGTAACAGGTGTTTAGGCAATATGTTGAGTCTAGTGTAAGTTTTGAATGTTCCCAATCTATTTTGGGATTATGTTTTTGCAACCAACTATATCCTAAAATGATAGTATGCAGTGATATGGGGATCACATCAAATGTAATATATTCTGTGTGCCCATTGTTTATCATTATAAGCAAAGGTATTGTCTGGTGTGTAATGGGTCCCTTATTTATTAAAGTACCATCAATTGATTTAACAAACACAGGGTTCTGCTTGCACACCAGAGGATTTTTATTATTTACAATATATACAGAATCAATGTAGTTCCCAGATGCACCTGAGTCAATCAATGCCTTGGAGTGTATATTTTCCTGATCCCACTGCAAAGAGAGAGGTAAAGTCAATTGCATTGTATCTGAGATATGATATATGTTTTTATAACCGGTTTTCTTACCCTTCTTTTGTCTTTGTAATGAAGGACAGCTTGAGACGGTGTGTTCCTTTTGTCCACAGTATAAACACAAGTTTTCTAACCTTCTTCTCATTTTTTCCTCATTACTTAGTGGCCCCTTGATAGTGCCTATCTCCATAGGGGTTACACTACCTTGAGATTTATCAGATGTTGTAGGATAAGTGACCTGACGTCTGGGTATTGTGTCTGAAGTGAATCTCTCTGCTCGCCGTTCCCTGAGTCTTCTATCTATGGATGTGCTTAATTTAATAAGTGCTGGAAGAGAATCAGGCATTTCCTGGCGAGACAGTTCATCCTTAAGGTTTTCAGATAGGCCCAGCCTAAACTGATTCTTAAGGCTAACTTGGTTCCATAGTGAGTCTGTTGCCCACATTTGAAATTCAGTTGTGTACTCCTCCACCGTGCGCTTACCCTGTTTGAGTGCGCGTAGTTTAGAGTCTGCAGTTATTTGCGTATCTGTATCTTCATATAAATTAGACATAGCTTGAAAGAAATCCTGTAGTGAATCCAAAATTGGGTCATTATTTTCATAAAACCTGTTAGCCCAGGTTCTGGGCTCTCCCTGTAGAAATGAAATAGTGGTGCAAACCCTGATGCGGTCTGAATAATATGTGCGGGGTCTCATGGTAAAAAGAAGTTTACAAGCAGTTTTGAAATCTCTGAATTCATGTCTTTTACCAGTAAAAGGTTGAGGGTATTGAATATGGGGTTCAGGTACATCAGTACTTTTGTGAGACATATATTCTTTAACAATAGCTTTTAATGCGGTATTATCTGCTTGTACTTCTGTTAAGCCTTGTGCAAGATAATCTAATTTTCTTTGTATGTTAGAGAACTCAGTTTTAATTTCATTTGCATCCATAATAACAAAGTTTTGTTTACCAGTAACAAACCCTTAGAACACTGTGGCCTGAAAATTATGTGATGTCCTGTTTTATGCAGGAACTTATGCAGTGTTTTTAAGCTAAGGGTTTGTTGCTCTTTTAATGAATAAAACAGGCAGTATGGTTTGAACTACCTGTTAAATCACTGGTGAGACTTTTACTGAAAGAAAACTTCGTAGATGCCAAGCAGAAGCAAGGAATATTTGAGTAGAAACAATTGTTGCAATATAGGTAAGGATCATAAAGCAAACAGTTCAGAGATATGATAGAGTAAATATGTATTTTGATACACTTAGTAAAACATCAGTAGTTGATTCTTGTTGTAGCAATTCTCAGGAATGACTTCACGCACTCACACACTCATACATAAAATATATACAGCACAGTCAGACTATGGTAGTAACCGGTAGATTCAGCATGGTAATGCGGATGTTTCCCAGAGAGTGACAACGTAAGAACAGATCCTTTGTAATTGGATTAAATATTACCTTAGGTTTGAGGAGAACGGTTTTACCTCTGTGACCGGTATACTGCGTTGGTGTGAGTGCGGCTTCCGGGACGCTGCAAGTAGATCCGGTGGCTCCTTGATCCGGTTTTATGAAATAATAGGATTCCGGTAGAATTGGAGAAATAATGAAATACTTTTGAAAGTAAAGTGTACAGCAAAAGATCCTCGCTTACTACTGCTGTTCAGAGAGAAAGTAACAATGAAGCAAGTTAGGAATTATCAAAAGTAGAATCACAACATGAGGGATGCGATCAGATAAGCTCCAAAGAGAAAACAATTTTCAGGCAAGGAATGATGGTTCAGGTGTGCCTGATATAGGGTGGAGGAAAGGTAGGCGGGATATACCTTAAAGGTATATCACATGGGGGGTGTATTTATAGGCATTTTGAGGTTTGGGAAACTTTGCCCCTCCTGGTAGGAATGTATATCCCATACGTCACTAGCTCAGGGACTCTTGCCAATATGAAAGAAATGAATTTATCAGGTAAGTTCTTACATAAATTATGTTTTTCTGTCCGTTTGGGACCAAGGCTATTTTTTACATTTCTGTGGTGTTTGTGTTTAGCTGTAATTTTCCTCTTACTCATTTACTGTACCGACACATATTATATAACGTTTTTCTCGCCATTAAATGGACTTTCTAAAGATACCATTATTTTCATCATATCTTATAATTTACTATAAATTGTTTTATAAAATATGAGGAAAAAATAACTTTTTCTAACTTTGACCCCCAAAATCTGTTACACATCTACAACCACCAAAAAACACCCATGCTAAATAGCTTCTAAAATTTGTCCTGAGTTTAGAAATACTCAATGTTAACATGTTCTTTGCTTTTTTTGCAAGTTATAGGGCAATAAATACAAGTAGCACTTTACTATTTCAAAACCACTTTTTTTCAAAATTAGCGATAGTTAGATTGGAACACTGATATCTTTCAGGAATACCCGAATATTCCTTGACATGTATGGGATTTCTTCTAAAAAATTATATAAAGTGTTGATCCAGGCCCATTTTGGTATATTTCATACCATCATTTCACCGCCAAATTTGATCAAATAAAAAAAATTGTTCACTTTTTCACAAATTTTTTCACAAACTTTAGGTTTCTCACTGAAATTATTTACAAACAACTTGTGCAATTATGTCATAAATGGTTGTAAATGCTTCTCTGGGATCCCCTTTGTTCAGAAATAGCAGACATATATGACTTTGGCGTTGCTTTTTGGTAATTAGAAGGCCCTGAAAAATATAGAAAAGACAAAGCACAACAGGACTCAAGTGAAAAGGTTTATTAAACAGATAAAAGATATTTTAAAAACAGAAGGTATTAGGCGTAATAGCTTTTATCTGTTTAATAAACCTTTTCATTTGAGTCCTGTTGCGCTTTGTCTTTTCTATATTTTTCAGCACTTTTCTAACATTAAGGGACTTCTGATGATACACCCTTTTAAACAAAGCAGCATACACTGTTTTTTTTGGTGGGGACTGAGAGAATCATCAAGTATATAACATCTATAAGCTACAGAGGGGTGAGAAAAATAAAAGACTGAAAAATAAAAGACTGATAATCCATGAATTTTCAGTGCATAAAATATTTCTGTATGCACTAGATATCCTACATGTTTTTGTTTTTCTAACATATGTTATTGTATTACTTGCTTTTTTTAGCATGTGCTACTTTTAGACATTTAAAGTGAATGTCAATTTTGTCTTATTTTAAGCAATTTTAATATTGCTTTCAAGTTAATAAAGAAAACCGCCGCTTTATTTTTTAAAAAAAAACAAAGTAAAGGTTATATTTTTATTACCAAATTTGCTCCGTTTTAGGTAGCAGCTACTCCCACCCGCAACTTCCGGATTTAATCCCCTGTAAGGTATACAGCAGTCCCACCCACTGTATACGTAAAGTCAATGCGCGCTCCCGGCTTTGCTATACACAGCGTATGCGTTGCGTACTTACCAAGCGCTCTGAAAAGTCCCATAAGTGTAATAGCGCATGCGCTAAATGTGAACGTGCGTGAGAGCTCTGTGTGACGGCTTCCAAACACAGGCGCATTACATATGAGTGACGTAGCCGAAAGGGGTTTGGTCCCCCCGTGGTTGATCGGATTATTGGTTGACACAAGCGAGCCTACAATGTCAATCATTAATCCAAGATGGCGGGCGGAGGATTGAGATGACAATCGTAATGAAATAAAGCTCAAATACTAGTTAATTAGAGGTTTGCTGAAAAAATGATGAATTAAAGTGGCAGTATTTTAAGGTCAGCTTTTAAGCAGTGTTTAGCATTGAGCTTGACTTTACATTCACTTTAAGTATTCATATATCTGTTTAATTTAATGTTTGTAGCACTATTGTGTATTTATTGTTTGTAGCACTATTGTGTCTTTTGGTGATAACGAGCCACATTCAAACCTCACCTTAGACTCTGATTAAGTCTACACCTGCCCTATTTGAATCTACTACACATTAGAAATGTTTTATATGTTATTTTTGAGCTAATTTCATTTTGTGAGCCCTTATATATTTATTTAAATTATTATCTTCCCCAACAGTAGCGCTGACACTTTGTTGTCTTTTTAACTGTAATTAGAAGGCCGCTAAATGCCGCTGCGCACCACACGTGTATTATGCCCAGCAGTGAAGGGGTTAATTAGGGAGCTTGTAGGGTTAATCTTAGCTTTATTGTAGTACACAACCCCAAGTATTGATCTAGGCCCATTTTGGTATATTTCATGCCACCATTTCACCGCCAAATGCGATCAAATTAAAATAAAAATATCCATTTTTCACAATTTTAGGTTTCTCACTGAAATTATTTACAAACAGCTTGTGCAATTATGGCACACATGGTTGTAAATACTTCTCTGGGATCCCCTTTGTTCAGAAATAGCAGACATATATGGCTTTGGCGTTGCTTTTTGGTAATTAGAAGGCCGCTAAATGCCGCTGCGCATCACACGTGTATTATGTCTAGCAGTGAAGGGTTAATTAGGTAGCTTGTAGTTGCAGGGTTAATTTTAGCTTTAGTGTAGAGATCAGCCTTCCACCTGACACATCACACTCCCTGATGCCAGTACTAAAATAAAAGGTTTTTTTTTTAAAAAAAAAAAGCCATATTCTGCTGTGTAGGATCCTCCCTTAGCCCCCAACCTCCCTGACTCCCCCCCCAAACAGCTCTCTAACCCTCCCCCTCTACCTTATTTGCACCATCTTGGGTACTGGCAGCTGTCTGCCAGTACCCAGTTTACAATAAAATGTAGCTTCCCCCCACCCCCTCCCAGATTCTTTAGATCCCAATTCCCTCATTCCTCTCTCCCACTTTAGTTTTAAAAATGCTCCATAGTGTAGCGGTTCCCACCCGCTCCCGCCCCATGCACGTGCCTGTGAGTGCCCCCGCCCACGATCCCACACCCCTCTTACTGCTGAAACTCATCAATGGCCGCCCACCCACCAACGATCACGGCCATCAATGTCCGATGCAGAGAGGGCCACAGAGTGGCTCTCTCTGCATCGGATGGCTAAGAAGTGTTATTGTTGGATGCCTTGATATCGAGGCATCACTGCAATAACATGAAAGCGGCTGGAAACGATCAGGATCGCTTCCACCCCTTTCAAGACCAACAACGTATGGGGTACGTCGTCAGTCGTTAACTGCATTTTTTTGCAGGACGTACCCCATATGTTGTTGGTTGTTAAGGGGTTAAAGGGACACTAAACCCACATTTGTTCTTTCATGATTCAGATAGAGCAGGCAATTTTAAGCAACTTTCTAATTTACTCCTATTATCAATTTTTCTTTGTTCTCTTGCTATCTTTATTTAAAAAGCAGAAATATGATGCATAGGAACCGGACCATTTTTGGTTGAGTACCTGGGTTATGCTTGCTTATTGGTGGGTAAATGTAAGCCTCCAATAAGCAAGTTCTATCCATTGTACTGAACCTATAATGGGCTGGCTGCTAAGATTTACATTCCTGCCTTTAAAATAAAGATATCAAGAGAACGAAGAAAAAATGATAATAGTAGTAAATTACAAAGTGGCTTACAATTTCATGCTCTATCTGAATCATGAAAGAAAAAAATTAGGTTCAGTGTCCCTTTAACAAAGGACTGAACATCTGGAAGCTCAGAGAGCCTCTAGTGCAGTAAAACGGGCAAGGCTGAAATCTGTCCCCTCAGGGAACTGGTCAAAAGACGCTTCTCCAGACCATCATGGAAAAACATCAGAATCCTGGCAACCTTAACCTTATGCTAAGGAAATCCACGCTCTTCACACCAGAATAAGTAGGTTCTCCACACCTTATGATAGATGCGAAGAGTAACTGGCTTACAAGCTTGAATGACAGTATCAATAACTCTCTCAGAAAACCCTCTCTTGGCTAGGACTAAGTGTTCAATCTCCACGCAGTCAGCCTCAGAGAATCTAAATTTTGATGAACAAAAGGACCTTGTTCCAGCAGATCCTTGCAACAAGGTAACCTCCATGGAGGAGATGATGACATCCTCACTAGGACCGTGAACCACATCCTTCGCGGCCACGATGGAGTAATCAGTATCACTGACGTTTGCTCCTGCTTGATGCGGGCCACTACTCGAGGAAGGAGTGGTAATGGCAGAAAAAGTTAGATTAGAGTGACCCTCCAAGGCACCGCTAATGCATCTATTAGCTCTGCCTGAGGATCCCTGGACCTCGACCCATATCTGGGTAGATTGGAATTGAGACAAGACGCCATGAGATTTATCTCCGGCGTCCCCCACCTGAAGCATATCTCCGCAAACACTTCGGAATGGAGAGACCATTTCCCCTGATGAAAGGATTGTCTGCTGAGAAAATCCGCTTCCCAGTTGTCCACACCCGGAATGTGGATCACTGATAGCGAATAGCTGTGGGCCTCCACCTACTCCAGAATCCGAGATACTTCTCTCATCGCTAGGGAGCTTCTCATTCCCCCTGATGGTTGATGTAAGCCACCAAGGTTATATTGTCTGATTGAAATCTGATAAACTGGGACAAACCCAGAAGAGGCCAAGCCTTCAGAGCATTGTAGATTGCTCGAAGTTAAAAAATGTTGATCGGGAGGGAACATTCCTCCTGCGACTTCTTGGCACCTTAAACAGCTCCCCATCCTGAGAGGCTTGCGTCCGTAGTCATAATCTCCCAGGATGGTCTGAGAAAGGATGTCCCCAGGACAGATGATCTAGACAGAGCCACCAAGAGAGTGATTCTCAGGGAAATCTGTTGAGACAGATCTGAATGATCGCTGTTCCACTGACTCAGCATACACAGCTGTAGAAGTCTAAGCTGTAACCTGGCAAAAGGAATTATGTCCATGCTAGACACCATGAGACCAATTACCTCCATACACTGAGCCACAGATGGCCTTAAGGAGGTCCAGAGGGCAAGACATGCCAAGGCTTGCTTGCACCATCTCTGTTCAGTTAGAAATATCCTCATGGATACTGAATCTATTATAGTGCCCAGGAATTCTACCCTGGTGCTTGGGATGAGAGAACTCTTCTCTAAGTTTATCTTCCATCCATGTGATCGAAGAAGAGAGAGAAGAGAAACCGAATGGTCCTCTGCTAGACGAAATAGTGGCGCTTGAACCAGAATGTCGTCCAAGTAGGGAGCTACTGCTATACCTTGGGTTCTGCGACAGCCAGGAGAGCTCCCAGAACCTTTGTGAAGATTCTTGGGGCAAACCTTAGGAACTTGAAGTGGTCCCTGTGGATTCGAACGTGAAGGAAGGCATTCTTCAGATCTATAGTGGTCATGAACTCTACTTCCTGAACTAGAGGAAAAATGGACCTTATTGTTTCCATCTTGAAAGAGGGGACATTTAGAAACTTGTTTAAGCACTTTAGGTCCAGAATTTGGCGGAAAGCTCCCTCCTTTTTTGGGACCGCAAACAGGTTTGAGTAGTATCCTAAACCTCTTTCTGAGATTGGAACCAGGACAATGACCCCTAAGGAGGACATATTCCGCACGTACCCCAGAAAGGCTTCCCTCTTTTCTAGTTTTAAAGACAGGCTTAAGACAAGAAATCTGCCCTTGGGTGGATAAAATTTGAAACCTATCTTGTATCCCTGAGCTATGACCTTCAGGACCCACTGATCCTGCCAGTCCCTGGACCAAGTGTCTGAAAATAGCTACAGTCTGCCCCCTACACGATCCGACCGTAAGGCCGCGTCACTTCAACAGTCCATTATGTTCCAAAAGCCACAAGCCCAGTTAACACTACACATAAGCAGATTGAATCACATAACAAACATTATTAAAAAAAAAAAAAAAATTATTAAAAAAACCCTGTTCAATAATCCCCTCAGGAAATATTTACCCTTGATTCCAAGATACTAAAGACTTGGAGACCCTGTATATGTGAGTTTGCAGGAACAAATGAGTTACAGTACATTCATGAAGAAGTAAAATGAAACAATCTTACCGGAATCTACGCCGTATAACAGGAACACGGCCCTTCAAGTGTGACGGATAGTAGCCTCGCCTCTGCCATGGACTTGAGAGAAGAAAGCATGCAGCTAAGCGTGTTCTACAACGCTGATTGCTTGTGGAGTTGTTAATATGAGTCGGGATGGTTTCGCAAGAAAAACTCTTCGTGCATCTCTGGACTCTAACTATCATCCAAGCCCTCACTGAGAGACTGACAGGATTACTTAAAACTCCCGTCCCATGTTGAAGAGTACTACCCTCCATAAGAGACGAAAGCAAACTTCTGATACTTCTTTGCCAACCTCCTGGGACGAAAGGCAAAGAATGACTGGGGGATGAGGGAGTGGGAGAAGTATTTAAGCCTTTGACTGGGGTGTCTTTGAATGCAGCTGTGGACTCTTTCCATTTATGAAGAAAAAGAAAATGTATACTTACCTGATTTTTTTTTTTTTTAGACACGATGAGTCCACGGATCATCTTCATTACTTATGGGATATTCACCTTCTGGTCAACAGGAGGAGGCAAAGAGCACCACAGCAGAGCTGTTAAATAGCTCCTCCCTTCCCTCCCACTCCATTCATTCGACCAAAGTTAGGAAGAGAAAGGAAAAGCCAAGGTGCAGAGGTGTCGGAAGTTTATAATAATTAATAACCTGTCTAAAAGAACAGGGCAGGCTGTGGACTCATCGTGTCTAAAAAGAAACAAATTTATCAGGTAAGCATAAATTTTCTTTTCTTTTTAAAGACACGATGAGTCCACGGATCATCATCCTTACTTATGGGATACAATACCCAAGCTAGAGTACACAGATGATAAGGGAGGGACAAGACAGGGAACCTAAACGGAAGGCACCACTGCTTGAAGAACCTTTCTCCCAAAAGCAGCCTCAGCCGAGGCAAAAGTATCAAATTTAGAAAATTTAGAAAAAGTGTGAAGAGAGTACCAAGTTGCAGCCTTGCAAATCTGTTCTACAGAAGCTTCATTTTTGAATGCTCATGAGGAAGCAACAGCCCTAGTGGAATGAGCTGTAACTCTTTCAGGAGGCTGCTGTCCAGCATTCTCATATGCAAAACGGATGATACTCTTCAGCCAAAAAGAAAGAGGTAGCTGTAGCTTTTCTGACCCTTACGTTTTCCAGAGAAAATTACAAACAAAGAAAGTCCTTAGTCGCTTGTAAGTAAAATTTTAAAGCACGGACCACGTCCAAATTGTGCAAAAGACGTTCTTTCTGAGAAGAAGGATTTGGACACAAGGAAGGAACAACAATCTCCTGATTAATGTTCCTATCTGAAACAACCTTAGGAGGAAAACCTAGTTTAGTACGTAAAACAACCTTATCTGAATGGAATATAAGGTAAGGCGAAGTGTATTGCAATGCCAAAAGATCAGACACTCTACGAGTTGAAACTTTCCAAGTTAACAACTTAATATCTAAGGAATGCATAGGCTCAAACGGAGCCCCTTGAAGAGCTTTGAGAACTAAATTCAGACTCCATGGAGGAGTAACTGGTTTGAACACAGGCCTGATCCTAACCAAGGCCTGACAAAATGATTGTACATCTGGGACATCTGCCAGACGTTTGTGTAACAAAATGGATAAGGCAGAGATTTGACCCTTTAGGGAACTTGTCGATAAACCCTTCTCCAAACCTTCTTGGAGAAAAGACAAAATTCTGGGAATCCTAACTCTACTCCATGAGTAGCCCTTGGATTCACACCAATAGAGATATTTACACCATATCTTATGGTAAATCTTTCTAGTCACATGCTTACGAGCCTGAATCATGGTCTCTATGACCGAATCAGAAAAACCCTGCTTGGATAAAATTAAGCGTTCAATCTCCAAGCAGTCAGCTTCAGAGAAACTAGATTTGGGTGAAGGAAGGGCCCTTGAATTAGAAGGTCCTTCCTCAACGAAAGTCTCCAAGGCGGCAGAGATGACATGGCCACCAGATCTGCATACCAAATCCTGCAAGGCCAAGCAGGTGCAATGAGGATCACCGATGCCCTCTCCTGCTTAATTCGAGCAATGACCCAAGGAAGAAGCGCAAACAAAGGAAATAGGCATGCAAGGCTGAAAGACCAAAGCAGAGCATCTATCAGTTCCGCCTGGGGATCCCTGGACCTCGACCCGTAGATATAGTCTTGATAAAGGCCCAGTTCTTAGGGCAGAAACGCGTTGACATATATGGTAAGCTTCTTTTCAATTACTGACTAAGTTTGAATAGCAGTTTTGCACTATGTTATATTTGTTTTATTACAGGTATATCTTTGAATGAATTGATCCCTGAGACATAGGATCCATTTCTGTATTTTTTCATCGTTTACACACAGGAATAACTTTTTAGGAGCATCTCTTCACATCTTGTATTCACATAAGGGTCACTTTATAAGTGTGTTATTCACTTTAACACATCCTAAATATTCATTTGGATTATTTTTTCACATTTTTTCCTTATTCTTTTTTCATTTTTGTGTACACACATTTTTGATTATTCACGCCCACTTCATCACATCATCTTTTCAGGATTTTTTGGATATTCACAATAATTTTTGAAATTTGATTTGAAAACCACTACGTTTTTCTTTTTTACACACTTCAATTCACCGTTTATCGAGGGATATATAAGGATAACTGTTTTAAAATAGAATCTTCATATTGGACATTCACTCTCTGGAAAGAATTTAAAGTTTGGGACCTACATATTTATGGACACCTACTCAGTAAATTGATGTTTTTATATATTTATATTTTTTATCCAACCATCAACAGCTGTTTTATTGTAATTTATTTTGTGATTAAGATTGTATATTGTTGTGGTTTTTAACCACAATTGTATTGTTTTTTATATAGATATATGCATATTTTATTGTTAATTTTAAGTGGATCCACTTTTGTATCTTGTTTGTATATTTTAGCTATAAGTAGCTTATAAAATATTTTATATACCCCTATAGAATTTCAATATATTTTTTATTTAAATAATCTTGTCACTACTAGTGTCTTAACCTTTTAGGAGGCGCTCTGTGTATTTATTTTTAGGACTGCATACCAAATCCTGCAAGGCCAAGCAGGTGCAATGAGGATCACCGATGCCCTCTCCTGCTTAATTCGAGCAATGACCCAAGGAAGAAGCGCAAACAGAGGAAATAGGTATGCAAGGCTGAAAGACCAAAGCAGAGCATCTATCAGTTCCGCCTGAGGATCCCTGGACCTCGACCCGTATCTCTGGAGCTTGACATTCTGACAAGATGCCATGAGATCTAACTCCAGCCGACCCCATTTGAGAATAAGGTTGGAGAACACTTCCGGATGGAGTTCCCACTCTCCCGGAGGAAAAGTCTGCCTGCTCAGAAAGTCCGCCTCCCAGTTGTCCACCCCTGGGATGTAGATCGCTGACCGATAGCAAGAATGGGCCTCCGCCCACCGGATTATCTTGGCTACCTCGGTCATCGCTAAGGAATTCCTCGTTCCTCCCTGATGATTGAAGATTGAAGATCGCTCTTAGTTCCAGGGAATTTATAGGAAGAACAGACTCCGTCTGAGTCCACACAGAAGGCTAGCGTCTGTTGTCATACCAGGACGGTCTGCAAAAGCAGGTTCCCTGGGATAGATGATCCAGAGACAACCACCATTGAAGTGAGTCCCTTGTCTCCTGTTCCAGGGTTATTCGAGGAGACAAGTCTGCATAATCTCCATTCCACTGCCTGAGCATGTTTAACTGCAGAGGTCTGAGGTGGAAAAGAGCAAACGGGATGATGTCCATTGCCGCCACCATCAGTCCGATTACTTCCATGCACTGAGCCACTGACGGCCGAGGAGTGGACTGAAGGGCTCGACAGGTATCTAGAATCTTTGATTTCCTGACTTCTGTCAGAAAAATCCTCAAAGATATTGTCAGATTAGGTTATGTCCAGAAGAAGACCCAAATGCTAGGGCGAACTTAAATAACACACTAGCAATCTGAGTTTAATCCAGGACGTGACCCCACGACAATTTCTATAAGACAAGGTACTCACGATATGGAGCAGTGTTGATCTGGTGCCTCTGGATTGAGTAATGGAAATCTTGATAGCAGAAGGATCAATGTCAGAATTGGAAACTATAATCAGGCAGTTCAGGAATAGACCACAACAGACCAGATGTGCAGAATAAGACAACTTGCAATTAGGCAGATAGAGTTTTAACAATAATATAGACAATAATGCAGAGTATGACAAATTGTAATGAGGCAGTTTGAGGGTTAAGCAATAGCGTGGTTAGTAATGCAGAGTTTGGCAACTTGTAATCAGGCAGTTTGAGGGTTAAGCAACAGCGTGGTCAATAATGCAGAGTTTGGCAACTTGTAATAAGGCAGTTTGAGGGTTTAGCAACAGCGTGGTCAATAATGCAGAGTTTGGCAACTTGTAATCAGGCAGTTTGAGGGTTAAGCAATAGCGTGGTCGTTCAGGCAAAGGTTCAGAAACAAAAGACAGATTTTGAAAGTTCAGAGTACTCACGACAGCCACAGGAGTTAAACAACAAACGGGCACCAGAGGATCGAGTCACCGGGATAAGAAGCCAACCTGATGTCAGCCAAGTGGGACGGCTCAGAATGAGCAAGACGTTGCTAGGCAAAAAGTACACAGAGTGAACCCCCGGGATATCCGGCAGCAGACAGCGGAGCGTGACAGTGCCCCCTCCTCAAGGACCCCTCCGGGGGACCCGACCAGGCTTGGCAGGATACTTCATATGAAAAGACTTGACAAGAGCAGGAGCATGTACGTGAGAAGCAGGTTCCCAAGACCGTTCAGTGATGGGATAACCCTTCCAATGGACCAGGTAGTACAACCGATTGCCCTGTAGCGCGTAGCGTGGAGTCTAGAATCTGACTGACCTCGAACTCTGAAGTACCCTCTATAAAGAGCGGAGGAAGAGGTTTAATTTTGATGGAGTACCGGTTGTTAATGACTGGCTTGAGAAGAGACACATGAAACACTGGGTGGATCTTAAGGGTCTTGGGTAAGGCCAGATGATAAGCTGAAGAACAAACTTTGGAAACAATGCGGAAAGGTCCAATGTATTTGGGACCCAATTTTGTACAAGGTTGTTTTAGACATATAAATCTGGTGGATAACCATACACTGTCTCCAGTGTGAAGTACAGGAGCCTTACACCTTCTGCGATCAGCATATTTTTTGTACTTTATGGAAGAAGAGAGTAAATTTAGACAAATGTGTCGCCAATGGTTACTGAGATTTTTTACAATACGATCTGCTCCAGGAACTTCAGAAGAACTAGTAATCAAAGGAAAAATTCTAGGTTCAAAACCATAAGCTGCCTTGAAGGGTGAGGTCTGTAAGGAGGAATTGAAGCGTGAGTTGTGAGCTAATTCCGCTAAAGGTAATAACTGTGACCAGTTGGAGTGTTGATGGTTTACATAGTGTCTAAGAAAAGATTCCAAGGACTGATTTACACGCTCGGTCTGTCCGTTGGACTGAGGATGATGTGAAGTAGAAAGAGATATGTTGATTACGAAGTGCTTACAAAAAGACCTCCAAAATTTAGAAACAAATTGAACACCACGATCAGAAACTATGTCAGAAGGAAATCCATGTAATCGAGAGATATGAAGAACGAAAAGTTCAGAAAGTTTTCGAGCAGAAGGCAATCTAGGAAGAGGAATGAAATGAGCAGACTTTGAGAATTGGTCCACCACTACCCAAATGGTCGTATTTCCAGCAGAAACAGGAAGATCCATAACAAAGTCCATGGATATGTGGGACCAAGGGTAATGAGGGACAGGAAGAGGTTGTAACAATCCAAACGGTTGATGAGTTGATTGTTTATTCGATGCACAAGAGCTACAAGCGGCAATGTAATCCTTAACGTCCCTCCTCATGGAGGACCACCAAACATGCTGCCTAAGTATCCACAGAGTATTGGTTACTCCAGGATGACCTGCCGATATGTTGTCGTGAGCCCAACGTAAAAGCCTAAGGCATAATTCACTGGGTAAATACAGGATTCCAGAAGGAAGTTTGTAAGAAGACGGTACCCGGTTTTGAGCCAAACATAAAGCCTGTACTGGAAAAGAGGATACTTGAGCCAGAACTCTGACTGGACGTAGTATGGGTTCGGAATCCAGCAGAGTAGAATCTGTAGACTGAAATTGCCTGGATAATGCATCTGCCTTGGAATTCTTGGAACCAGGAACATAAGAAAGCACAAAATTAAACCTGGAAAAGAACAAGGACCACCAAGCCTGATGAGGATTGAGGCGTTTAACTGTATGGAGGTACAGGAGATTCTTGTGGTCTGTCAGAATGAGAAAGGGTTGACCAGTACCCTCTAACCAATGTCTCCACTCGTCCAAAGCAAGTTTTATAGCCAGTAGTTCTTTATTGCCCACATCATAGTTTAACTCGTCAGGATTGAATTTCTTGGAAAAGAATGCCACCGGATGTATCTTGCTGGTAGTCGGATTACGTTGGGAGAGAACAGCTCCAACAGCAATAGAGGAAGCATCTACCTCCAGGATAGATTGGAGATCAGGAATGGGATGACTAAGGAGTTGTGCCGAAGAAAATGCAGATTTCAGAGTTTCAAAAGCCTGTACTGCCGAATTAGACCAGTTCCTACAATCTTGACCCTTCTTTGTAAGAGAAGTGAGAGGAGACGTGATGTCCACAAAGTTTTTTTATAAACTTTCGATAGTAATTGGCAAAGCCAAGAAACCTCTACAGAGATTTGAGGGTGGTTGGTCTGGGCCAGTCCTTGATTGCCGAAAGTTTAGCAGGATCCATCTCAAATCCAGATTCTGAAATAATATAACCCAAGAAGGGAATGGAACTCTGATGGAAAGAGCATTTCTCTAATTTAGCGAAGAGGGAGTTATCACTTAGTCTTTGAAGCACAAGTTTTACATGGTGTACATGTTCCTGTAATGTAATGTTCTGGAATAGATCAGAATGTCATCAAGATAAATGATAACATATTGATTTAAATAATCTCTAAAGATCTCATTAACAAAATGCTGGAACACTGCTGGTGCATTGCACAATCCAAATGGCATTACAAGATACTCGTAGTGACCAAATCTGGTGTTAAATGCTGTCTTCCGCTCGTCTCCCTTACGAATTCTGACCAAATTGTAGGCCCCAGGAAGATCCAATTTGGAGAAGATAGAAGCACCTTGGAGACGATCAAACAGCTCAGGGATGAGCGGAAGAGGATAACTGTTTTTGATAATCAATAAAGGGACGAAGACCTCCATCTTTTTTTCCAATAAAGAAAAAACCTGCTCCCACCGGTGAAGATGAAGGACGAATAAACCCTCTGGCCAAGTTGTCCTTAATGTATTCTTCGAGAGAGAGATTTTCTTGACGAGAGAGAGGATAGGTCCTCCCTTTAGGTAGAGGAGCCCCAGATAACAGATCGATAGGACAGTCAAAAATCCGGTGAGGAGGCAACGTTTCAGCCTCCTTTTTAAAAAAACATCACAGAAGGTATGATAGTGATTAGGTAATGAATCAGGGACTTCCAAAAGAGCCACGACAGGACTGGATGGTTTGGAGGGATTTTGCAGACAATGCTTAAAACAGGTAGTACCCCAGGAAATAAGCTCTCCTTTAGACCAAGAGAATACTGGATCATGAAGCTGCAACCAAGGTAATCCCAACATTAATGGTATGTGGGGGGAGGAGATGACATCAAAACTGATAATTTCAGAGTGGAGTATGCCCACAGACATAAGAAGAGGTATAGTAGAATATTGAATGATTCCAGATCCAAGAGGCTGCCCACTAACTGTAGTTACCTTGATTAATTGTTTCTTGGTGAGAAGAGGAATCCTGAAAGAGTTAACAAAACTTGAATCAATGAACACTCCAGCAGCTCCAGAGATGAGAGCTTGAGCTTGAAACTTGGTATTACCAAAATTGATGGTAACAGGAACAAAGAGTTTAGGATTGAGGAAAGTCATGGGATTCTGGCTTAACTCTGTCTCTCAATCAATAGTTAAGCCTTGGCTTTTACTGGCCGGATGGGACAGTCCTTCAGTAAGTGACCTTTGGTGCCACAATACAAACATAATCCAAGAGTACGCCTCCTATGGCATTCAGCTTCAGTCAACTTAATAGCTCCTACTTCCATAGGTTCTACAGACTCAGATGAATGGGAGTTATTATTGGAATGACTTGGGGTACGAATAGGACGATAAGTAGATCTAGAAAAAGGTCTCCTACTCCGGTCTCCCTCCTGTAGGTGTTCTGAATGCTGAGCGTCAAGATTAATACATAAATTGATAAGATCCTCAAGAGAGTCAGGAAGTTCACGAAACACAAGTTCATCCTTTAAGCGTTCGCAAAGTCCTTTGCGAAAAGCTGTCCGTAAGGCTCCATGGTTCCAATCAGTTTCTGCGGCTAAAGTCCTCAATTCAATAGTATATTGAGCTACAGAAAGAGACCCTTGTCTCAAATCCAATAACCTTGCCTCAGCAGCGGCTGACCTCCCAGGCTTGTCAAAAACAGAGGAGAAAATAGACACAAATAACTCCACATCATGAAGTAGAGGATTGTCTTTTTCCAAAAGAGGAGATACCCAAGCCAAAGCCTTACCCTTCATGAGGGAAATAATAAAGGTGATCTTGGAAGAAGAATTGACAAACACTAAACGACACTGATTAAGGAATCCACAGCATTCTTCCGGATTTCCGTCATACTTATCAGGGAGAGGAATTCTAGGTATAAATTGCCCCACCGGCAGAGGTGGATTATAAACAGCATTAGAACTGGCAGCAGCTGCAGTAGGAGTAGCCATAGCTTGAGAAGTAGCGGAGAGGTTATGCAGCAGAGCAGTAATATGATCAAGTTTGGAATCCAAAGATTGCAAACGTGCAGAATGATTTCCAAGATGTTGTCCTTGTAGAGCCACGGCCCTGGATAACTCATTGGGGTCCATTATATGGCCCGTTTGTTATGTCAGGTTAGGTTATGTCCAGAAGAAGACCCAAATGCTAGGGCGAACTTAAATAACACACTAGCACTCTGAGTTTAATCCAGGACGTGACCCCACAACAACTTCTATAAGACAAGGTACTCACGATATGGAGCTGTGTTGATCTGGTGCTTCTGGATTGAGTAATGGAAATCTTGATAGCAGAAGGATCAATGTCAGAATTGGAAACTATAATCAGGCAGTTCAGGAATAGACCACAACGGGACCAGATGTGCAGAAGACGACAACTTGCAATTAGGCAGATATAGGGTTAACAATAATGTAGACAATAATGCAGAGTATGATAATTTGTAATCAGGCAGTTTGAGGGTTAAGCAATAGCGTGGTCAGTAATGCAGAGTTTGGCAACTTGTAATCAGGCAGTTTGAGGGTTAAGCAACAGCGTGGTCAATAATGCAGAGTTTGGCAACTTGTAATCAGGCAGTTTGAGGGTTAAGCAACAGCGTGGTCAATAATGCAGAGTTTGGCAACTTGTAATCAGGCAGTTTGAGGGTTTAGCAACAGCGTGGTCAATAATGCAAAGTTTGGCAACTTGTAATCAGGCAGTTTGAGGGTTAAGCAATAGCGTGGTCGTTCAGGCAAAGGTTCAGAAACAAAAGACAGATTTCAAAAGTTCAGAGTACTCACGAAAGCCACAGGAGTTAAACAACAAACAAACGGGCACCAGAGGATCGAGTCACCGGAATAAGAAGCCAACCTGACGTCAGCCGAGTGGGACGGCTCAAAATGAGAAAGACGTTGCTAGGCAACAAGTACACAGAGTGAACCGCCGTGATATCCGGCAGCAGACAGCGGAGCGTGACAGATATAGAATCGATTAGAGTTCCCAAGAAAGTCACCCTTGTCTTCGGGATTAAGGAACTCTTTTCCAGATTTACCTTCCACCTGTGAGTTCTCAGGAAGGATAGCACAACGTCGGGATGAGATCTTGCTTGTTGACAAGATGGCGCCTGGATTAGAATATCGTCCGGATAAGGCACCACCACAATGCCCCGCGGTCTTAGAACCGCCAGCAGAGACCCCAGAACTTTTGTGGGAAGAGCCACCAACTGAAAGTGTTTGTCCAGAAAAGCAAACCTCAGGAACCTGTGATGATCTCTGTGGATAGGAACATGTAGATATGCATCCTTTAAATCCACTGTAGTCATAAATTGACCCTCCTGGATCAATGGAAGAATGGTATGAATAGTTTCCATCTTGATTGATGGAACTCTGAGAAACTTGTTTAAACTTTTGAGGTCTAAAATAGGTCTGAAGGTTCCCTGCTTTTTGGGAATAAAAACCCTGCCCCTGTTCCTGTACTGGAACAGGATCAATCACTCCCAGGGAGGAACATTTATGAACTCTAGTTTGTATCCCTGAGACACTATTTCTACTGCCCAGGGACCCTGAACATCCCGAATCCAAGCCTGAACGAAGAAGGAAAGTCTGCCCCCGACCAGATCCGGTCATGCTGTTTTGGATTCAACAGCAGGCTTCTTGGATTGTTTACCCTTGTTCCGAGACTGGTTGGGTCTCCAAGTAGGCTTAGATTGTTCTGGTGTAGAGGAGGAAGAGAAAGAATTTCCCTTGAAATTTCAAAAGGAACGGAAATTACTCTGTCGTCCTTTCTGTTTGTTTCTCTTATCGTGAGGAAGGAGATGCCCCTTACCTCTCGTTATATCAGAGACAATTTCTGTCAGGCCAGGTCCAAACAAGGTCTTGCCCTTGTAAGGAATCACTAGAAGCTTAGACTTAGATGACACGTCCTTAGACCAAGGTTTTAACCATAAGGCTCTGTGGGCTAGGATAGAGAACCCCAAACTCAATTTAGTAATTTGCAGAGAAGCGTCCATAATAAAAGCATTAGCTAACTTCAGAGCTTTAATCCTATCTTGGATCTCCTCTAAGGAAGTCTCAGTCCTGAGAGACTCAGACAAAGCATAAAACCAATATGCTGCCGCACAAGTAACAGCAGCAATGCACGCAGCTGGCTGCAATAGCAGACCCTGGTGAACATAAATCTTTTTTTTTATATACATAATAATTTTTATTGAATTGTTCAAATTATACAGAGAAATCATTCAACATGAAAATTGTGGCCTCAGAGATCACAAAAAATATAAAAGAAACATATATACTGCTTGGGGCACTAAGGCCTAGATTTAGAGTTTTGTCGGTAAGGACCCGCGTAGCTAACGCCGGCTTTTTTCTGGCCGCACCATAAAAATAACTCTGGTATTGAGAGTCCACATAAAGGCTGCGTTAGGCTCCAAAAAAGGAGCGTAGAGCATATTTAACGCAGCTTCAACTCTCGATACCAGAGTTGCTTACGCAAGCGGCCAGCCTCAAAAACGTGCTCGTGCACGATTCCCCCATAGAAAACAATGGGGCTGTTTGAGCTGAAAAAAAACCTAACACCTGCAAAAAAGCCGCGTTCAGCTCCTAACGCAGCCCCATTGTTTGCTATGCGGAAACACTTCCTACGTCTGCACCTAACACTCTAACTTGTACCCCGAGTCTAAACACCCCTAACCTTACACTTATTAACCCCTATTCTGCCGCCCCCGCTATCGCTGACCCCTGCATATTATTATTAACCCCTAATCTGCCGCTCCATAAACCGCCGCTACTTACATTATCCTTATGTACCCCTAATCTGCTGCCCTAACATCGCCGACCCCTATATTATATTTATTAACCCCTAATCTGCCCCCCACAACGTCGCCTACACTTATTAACCCCTAATCTGCCGAGCGGACTTGAGCGCTACTATAATAAAGTTATTAACCCCTAATCCGCCTCACTAACCCTATAATAAATAGTATTAACCCCTATTCTGCCCTCCCTAACATCGCCGACACCTAACTTCAATTATTAACCCCTAATCTGCCGACTGGAGCTCACTGCTATTCTAATAAATGTATTAACCCCTAAAGCTAAGTCTAACCCTAACACTAACACCCCCCTAATTTAAATATAATTTTAATCTAACGAAATTAATTAACTCTTATTAAATAAATTATTCCTATTTAAAGCTAAATACTTACCTGTAAAATAAACCCTAATATAGCTACAATATAAATTATAATTACATTGTAGCTATTTTAGGATTAATATTTATTTTACAGGCAACTTTGTAATTATTTTAACCAGGTACAATAGCTATTAAATAGTTAAGAACTATTTAATAGTTACCTAGTTAAAATAATTACAAAATTACCTGTAAAATAAATCCTAACCTAAGTTACAATTAAACCTAACACTATACTATCATTAAATTAATTAAATAAAATACCTACAATTACCTACAATTAAACCTAACACTACACTATCAATACATTAATGAAATACAATATCTACAAATAACTACAATGAAATAAACTAACTAAAGTACAAAAAATAAAAAAATATCTACAAACATAAGAAAAATATTACAACAATTTTAAACTAATTACACCTACTCTAAGCCCCCTAATAAATCAACAAAGCCCCCCAAAATAAAAAATGCCCTACCCTATTCTAAATTACTAAAGTTAAAAGCTCTTTTACCTTACCAGCCCTGAACAGGGCCCTTTGCGGGGCATGCCCCAAGAAGTTCAGCTCTTTTGCCTGTATAAAAAACATACAATACCCCCCCCCAACATTACAACCCACCACCCACATACCCCTAATCTAACCCAAACCCCCCTTAAATAAACCTAACACTAAGCCCCTGAAGATCTTCCTACCTTATCTTCACCATACCAGGTTCACCGATCCGTCCTGAAGAGCTCCTCCGATGTCCTGATCCAAGCCCAAGCAGGGGCTGAAGATGTCCATGATCCGGTGGAAGTCTTCATCCAAGCGGGGCAGAAGAGGTCTTCCATCCGATTGAAGTCTTCATCCAAGCGGGGCAGAAGAGATCTTCCATCCGATTGAAGTCTTCATCCAGGCGGCATCTTCTATCGACATCCATCTGGAGCGGAGAGGCAGCATCCTGAAGACCTCCGACGCGGAACATCCATCCTGGCCGACGACTGAACGACGAATGACGGTTCCTTTAAATGACATCATAGGATTCTATCAGCCAATCGGAATTAAGGTAGGAATATTCTGTTTGGCTGATGGAATCAGCCAATCAGAATCAAGTTCAATCCGATTGGCTGATCCAATCAGCCAATCAGATTGAGCTCGCATTCTATTGGCTGTTCCGATCAGCCAATAGAATGCGAGCTAAATCTGATTGGCTGATTCCATCAGCCAATCAGAATATTCCTACCTTAATTCCGATTGGCTGATAGAATCCTATCAGCCAATCGGAATTCGAGGGACGCCATCTTGGATGACGTCATTTAAAGGAACCGTCATTCGTCGTTCAGTCGTCGGCCAGGATGGATGTTCCACGTCGGAGGTCTTCAGGATGCTGCCGCTCCGTTCCAGATGGATGTCGATAGAAGATGCCGCCTGGATGAAGACTTCAATCGGATGGAAGACCTCTTCTGCCCCGCTTGGATGAAGACTTCAATCGGATGGAAGACCTCTTCTGCTCCGCTTGGATGAAGACTTCTGCCGGATCATGGACATCTTCAGCCCCCCGCTTGGGCTTGGATCAGGACATCGGAGGAGCTCTTCAGGACCGATCGGTGAACCTGGTATGGTGAAGACAAGGTAGGAAGATCTTCAGGGGCTTAGTGTTAGGTTTATTTAAGGGGGGTTTGGGTTAGATTAGGGGTATGTGGGTGGTGGGTTGTAATGTTAGGGGGGGTATTGTATGGTTTTTTTACAGGCAAAAGAGCTGAACTTCTTGGGGCATGCCCTGCAAAGGGCCCTGTTCAGGGCTGGTAAGGTAAAAGAGCTTTTAACTTTAGTAATTTAGAATAGGGTAGGGCATTTTTTATTTTGGGGGGCTTTGTTATTTTATTAGGGGGCTTAGAGTAGGTGTAATTAGTTTAAAATTGTTGTAATATTTTTCTTATGTTTGTAGATATTTTTTTATTTTTTGTAACTTAGTTCTTTTTTATTTTTTGTACTTTAGTTAGTTTATTTAATTGTATTTATTTGTAGATATTGTATTTAATTAATTTATTGATAGTGTAGTGTTAGATTTAATTGTAGGTAATTGTAGGTATTTTATTTAATTAATTTAATGATAGTATAGTGTTAGGTTTAATTGTAACGTAGGTTAGGATTTATTTGACAGGTAATTTTGTAATTATTTTAATTAGGTAACTATTAAATAGTTCTTAACTATTTAATAGCTATTGTACATGGTTAAAATAATTACAAAGTTGCCTGTAAAATAAATATTAATCCTAAAATAGCTACAATGTAATTATAATTTATATTGTAGCTATATTAGGATTTATTTTACAGGTAAGTATTTAGCTTTAAATAGGAATAATTTATTTAATAAGAGTTAATTAATTTCGTTAGATGTAAATTATATTTAACTTAGGGGGGTGTTAGTGTTAGGGTTAGACTTAGCTTTAGGGGTTAATACATTTATTAGAGTAGCGGCGAGGTCCGGTCGGCAGATTAGGGGTTAATAATTGAAGTTAGGTGTCGGCGATGTTAGGGAGGGCAGATTAGGGGTTAATACTATTTATTATAGGGTTAGTGAGGCGGATTAGGGGTTAATACTATTTATTATAGGGTTAGTGAGGCGGATTAGGGGTTAATACTATTTATTATAGGGTTAGTGAGGCGGATTAGGGGTTAATAACTTTATTATAGTAGCGCTCAGGTCCGCTCGGCAGATTAGGGGTTAATAAGTGTAGGCAGGTGGAGGCGACGTTGTGGGGGGCAGATTAGGGGTTAATAAATATAATATAGGGGTCGGCGGTGTTAGGGGCAGCAGATTAGGGGTACATAAAGATAACGTAGGTGGCGGCGCTTTGCGGTCGGCAGATTAGGGGTTAATAAGTGTAGGTAGCTGGTGGCGACGTTGTGGGGGGCAGGTTAGGGGTTACTAAATATAATATAGGGGTCGGCGGTGTTAGGGGCAGCAGATTAGGGGTACATAAGGATAACGTAGTTGGCGGTCGGCAGATTAGGGGTTAAAAAAATTTAATCGAGTGGCGGCGATGTGGGGGGACCTCGGTTTAGGGGTACATAGGTAGTTTATGGGTGTTAGTGTACTTTAGAGTACTGTAGTTAAGAGCTTTATGAACCGGCGTTAGCCCAGAAAGCTCTTAACTACTGACTTTTTTCCTTCGGCTGGAGTTTTGTCGATAGAGTTCTAACGCTCACTTCAGCCACGACTCTAAATACCGGAGTTAGAAAAATCCCATTGAAAAGATAGGATACGCAATTTACGTAAGGGGATCTGCGGTATGGAAAAGTCGCGGCTGAAAAGTGAGCGTTAGACCCTTTTTTGACTGACTCCAAATACCGGAGTTAGCCTAAAACCAGCGTTAGGAGCCTCTAACGCTGGCTTTCACGGCTAACGCCAAACTCCAAATCTAGGCCTTAGTTAACAGGAAATAAGGGAAAATACACATCAACAGTATATGTCTGGAGGTTAGAGTAGTTTCAAATTGAACAGTAGATTTTTCAAATGATATAGTATGTTTATCCGCATATAAGACAGCTCTAATGTGCAACAGGACACAACAGAATATTAAGAAATATATGATAATTTTATCGACTATTATACTGAGCATGTTAAATACTAATATGCACATTATCTTACGCACATATACCAATATACCAATATACAAAACATCTTAAACAAGTGTTTTTGAAACCTATACAGCAGTTGAGTGTATATAGGGGGAAGAGTGCGGTATGTTACGAGGAAAACTGCAAAAGTGACTAAACCCCAGAGCACTTTGGGATCTTTATGGGGACAAGGATATGGGAGTGTGAAGGGGGGGGAGGACCAGCCATATAACAAAATAAAAAGTAATAGTGATAACTCTTTACAATACCTATTAGTAAAAAGGAGTACCGTAGGCCTCTAACAATGTTTATAATTGAATACTAAAAGAAAATAAAAGGTGAGCAGAACAAAGGTAACCTCCCAATAAAGTTTGAGACTGCTGCTATAAGGGTGAAACTAAATGAAATACGTCAGCGTCTGTCAAACAATATACATTAAGCCTGTGCTATTATTATTATTAGGAGATTATTTCAGATAGTGGGGATCCACCACACCAAAGAACACTACAAACCTTGCAGAAGCAACCTTGCATAATGTTTGAATAGTTAAGTTCAAAACAACTAATCATATGTAAGAGGCACTTTTGGTCTACGCATTTATCATCAACCAATTAAATTAAATATTTATATATATATATATATATATATATATATATATATATATATATATATATATATATATATATATATATGTAGGGGAGGTGTCTGATGAAAATATCTGTATCACCATAAGATGAGCAATGAAGTTGTGTAACCATATCAAGCTTGGGGCTAGTTATCCACTATGTTTGTCAAGTTATGTTAAGTAACAAAGATAAAGATATACAGTAAATCCTATACGCAAAATAACTGTGGCTTCTACTCCTAGCTTACTCCGGTTATATCAAATGTTCCATAATGTGTTGTAAACACTTATACTGCACTGACAAGTGAGGCTGTATATGGTGTCCAATTAGACTAGTAAAAATTTATTGAAAACTAAAGGGAATGTAAGGTAAACTTAATCACACTGCTTCATCATACAAAACTCAAAATGTGTTTGCTACATAAAAAAACATAGGTCAGTGGCTCTAATACAACCTAGCAATAGTGCGAGCAAGATTTATCATACGTAGAAAATCACCTAGCGTATCTAAAAAATATCACAGTAATAGGACTTCCTATAGGGAATTAAATGTACTGTGTCTACCTTTCTTGGTGTATTATATAATCAAGCTTTATATTGCCCTCCAGTAAAGCAGAACTTAAAGTAACTTCAAACCTAGACTGACCCTATAACCATGCAAAAACATAGTGCAGACAAGTCCCCTAAGGAGCTATAGACATATAGGATAAGAACCATGCAACAACAAAGGGGTAAACATATTGGAGCGGCAAATGTCCAGAAACATATGAGCAACAAGGTATACTGTAGTGAAAGCTTAACAAACCATCAAGAGTCCAGAGCAAGACAGTTCAGTCAAGGCAGCGCTACAGTCTCTCTCCATCCAGGGAGCTTAGCCCACCCCGACCTCCCGCATAGGACAGGCAATATTGTCAAACCGGACATGGTCACACAAAGAGGCATAGCGAAGTTGTAAGCACCCTAAAAGCAAAAGGTTGCCTTCCGCTGGGAATAAGCACGGCTTCACTCTCGTACTTAAACGTAAGTGGGAGACTTTAGGTTTTAGTTTGGCTCTCGCCTTAGTAGTGGGTAGAATCAGCACCTGAGACAGCAATGGCGGATCACTTCGTCTTGTGGAAGTGGCAAAGATGGCGCCTCTGTAGCAGCTTTTTTTAGGAGCTCCCAAAGGTGGCATAAGATTATACTCTGGATGCATTTTGCTAGCTGTGCATGGCTCTCCAACCGCAGATGGTAAGGCTAAGGCGCTTTCTGGGACATGTACAGCATCACATTGCATATCAACTTGCTCAGTTGCTTTCCAGGCCGCCATCACACTCGCCTCAAGCCGTGAAAAGTGGCAGCATAGTAAACGATCCAGTGATTTAAGTAAGATGTGGCTTGAAAGATCCATATTAGAGTTGTTTAACTTCTCCATCTTCTCTACCGGCTTTATGTGAAATAGTGATTGAAATATCTGCGGGTAGGCCATAACCTGGGCTGTGAAAAAGCTGCTCTTAAGAGGCCCCGGCATAGATCTCCATAAAGTATGTCAAAAGTCTGTGCCAAAAAATCCCTGTGCTTTGCTAGCAAGTTTCACTGGTCTTCAGACATATAAATTTTACCATTTGAGCTGGGTTGAACGGTCAAAAATGTGCTTATATATAATATAGCCGGAGCTATGCTGAAGTGTGACCGTTCAGATCCAGAGCTTGCTCCGCCCCAACATAAATCTTTTTAAGTAGACCCTCCAACTTTTTGTCCATGGGATCTTTAAAAGCACAACTATCCTCAATGGGAATAATAGTTCGCTTGGCTAAGGTGGAAATAGCCCCTTCCACCTTAGGAACCGTCTGCCAAGTCTCCCTGACAGAGTCAGCTATAGGAAACATCTTCTTGAAAATAGGAGAGGGAGAGAAGGGAATACCTGGTCTCTCCCATTCCTTGGAAACAATCTCCGAAGCTCGCTTTGGCACTGGAAAAACGTCTGAGTAAGAGGGAACTTCAAAATATATGTCCAATTTACTCAACTTCGCAGGAGCGACCACTACTGTAGAATCACAGTCGTCTAAAGTAACCAAAACCTCCCTGAGTAACAGGCGGAGGTGTTCTAGTTTAAACCTGAAAGATACAACCTCTGAATCAGTCAAAGGCAATGAACTTTCTAAATCTGAAATTTCGCCTTCTGATAGAACCTCAATACCCTCCATTTCAGTTCCCTGGGAGGGTACATCCGAGATTGCCACCAATTGCATCAGAAACCTCACTGACAACATGGTTGTCTTTCCTCTTATGTTTGCCTTGTAGCATAGGAAAAGCAGACAACGCATCAGAAATTGTGGAAGACATAAGCACAGCTATGTCTTTTAAGGTAACTCCAGCAGGTGCTAGAGCAGAAGTACAGGGCACTGCTTGCGCGGGCGTTAAAGTTTGGGAGGCTTGGGGAGAAAGCTGCGGCATACTCTGAATCTCATCATTAGACTCCTGAGAAGCATCCGCTTTTGAAAAATTTTGCTCATGAAATTTCTTTTCCCTATAACTTAAAGCCCTCTCAATACATGGAGGGACAGAAAGGGATTGGTGGTTCCACATTTGCATCCAAACACATGGAGCAAGTAACATTTTGCACGGCTCCTATGTCCATACTGAAGCACAATAAGAAGACAATGTAATAAAAAATTTTTTTTTAATAAAACGTTACTGTCTCTTTAAAATTTAAAAGATAACTTTTTTACTACATGAGAAATATGTGCTCAAAAAGAAGGTCATAAGATAATCAAATTACTCTATATCTCCAAAAAAATTGATGACAGAAAAACGTTACTGTGTCTTTAAATTTTAAAAGATAACTTTTTTACTGCAATAGGGAAAAACGTATCCCTTCAGCTAAACAAAGCAAAATTCAGACACCCTTACATCTCAGCAACTCTGCTGAGGCGCCTACCTGCCAAACGGACTCACTCCCTGGTCTCAACTTTTTTTGAGCTGGAACGATCCGAATGTTCAGGACCACAATAGCGCTATAACCGCTTGCTTAATGAGTTAGGAAACCATGCGGTTTTAGAGCCACAATGTGCAGACGTCCATGCAATGATAGAACGGCTGAATACTGCGCAGTTAACTTAGGAAGCGTGCGAACCGAATACCGATAGCCCCGCCCATCGTGGGCGTTACAGTCAAAAACTCATTACCCGATCAGCTTAAATGCTTTACATAAACCGTTAGGGAAAATAACCACCATAAACGAAAATTGAGCTCATCTCCCAGCCCCAGTGCCTGTACTTATGGCTGTCCTGTCCAATACCCTCCAAATAAGAGAGATTGATGTCCCAACATAAGGAGCCCTTTGTCTGAGCCTTATGTGTTATCCAGATAAAATTAAAGTGCCCACTTTCCTCTGAGTTTACTTTTCCCAGAATAAACAAAGTTAGCACTTACCTTAAATACTGTCTGACAGCAGGACAGTCCAGCAGGTTTAAGAGGTCCTCTCCCTCCCATAGCCCTGTGGAAAATGATAAAAAACTGAGTTAAGTGTGCTTAGGCTATCAGGATAAGGGCAGCATAAATGTAATGGAGGCGCATTGAGAATTATGTCCCACCAGTTCCTATTGCTCTAAAGCCACCAAAAGCTCTACTGAAGAGACTGATATGGACTATGGATACACCCTAGAACAAAGCAGCACAATCTTGCACTACTTTAAAAATAATAAACTCTTGATTGAAGAATCTTTTCTAACACTTAACTTTACCTCTTCCTAGCACTAACGTAGGCAAAGAGAATGACTGGAGTGGGAGGGAAGGGAGGAGCTATTTAACAGCTCTGCTGTGGTGCTCTTTGCCTCCTCCTGCTGACCAGGAGGTGAATATCCCATAAGTAATGAAGATGATCCGTGGACTCATTGTGTCTTTAAAAAGAAAGGAAGATCCAATTCTATCCCATTCGTTTTTAATAATATTCGCCATCTTTACGGGTACAGAAGAAGTTAGTGATGCTACCCTGTTCTCGTACACTCAGTCTAATTTAGGGATCAATGATTCATCAGGCAACTTGGCCTCTGGAACCTCTAATGTAGACAGAACCTCCTTTAGAAGAAAACGTAGGTTTTCAATTTTAAATTTAAAGGCTAGCTCCTCCGCAGCCGGAGACCTAGAGGTAGCAGACTCCGGATCCAGAAATTTCACACTCTGAAGACTCAGTGTGACCCATCCTGGGATACCTGAAAGGCAGACAAATCAAGTAAATCACTGGAAGTCCCCTGGACCGGAGAGCTATGTTTAACCTTTCGCTTGCGCTTAGCAGGGCAAAATAAAGCACTAAGGGCCTCAGACACCACCATCTTTAACTGCGTGGTAAAGTCTGATGGTAAAAGGCTCCCTCCAGATGGAGGATCAGGCGTGCTATGGGAAGCTGCATGAGACAATGGAGATGATTAATGGGTATGCACCTCATGGGGCAGCGAGTCCTCAGAGGTGGACGGCTCAATTGTACTAAAGAGGTTAACCTTCTTAGACAAAATAACTTTGTTGATGCATATGGAACATCGTTGAGAGGGCGGGTACACCAATGCCTCCTCACAATATAGACAGGTATTACTATTAGAAATAAAGTGAGTACCCTCAAGCATATCAGGATCCTCCATAACTTGCGCTAACAACAGTAGGATACAAATAAATGAACTTATAATTTTTCTAAAAAATGGCACCTATATAACCCCAATGACTGGGGCACTCACCACCTCCTAGACCCAGGCACCCAGAGAAGAAGCGACCTCTCTGACAGCTAGCTTGGTCAGGAAAGAGAAAACGAAAGTGTGACCACACCCGGTCACGTGGTGCGCAATGCAGGACTGCCCCTGCTATGAGAAAAAGCGTGCCAATGCTATCAAGCTGTGCAGCGTTCAAAGTGAAAGTAAAACACCTGTATGTTCCATTACCGCATAAAAAGTCTATGAGCCCAAAAAATAAATCTCACATATAAGCAGCATAAATCAAAGAAACACATTTTATTAATCCCCACTGTCCAATAACCTCCCTCAGGAGATATTAACCCATGATTCTATAAAGATAAAAGGAGTCACACTGTGACCCAGTCTTCAGCAATTTCAACATAAGTACAAATTGAAACGATCTTACCAGAATCCATGCTGTGGAACAGAAACACGGCCTTTCAAGTGTGACAGTCTTGTAGCATCGCTCCTGACCTGGACTTGAGTGAAGAAGCAGACAGTGAAACTTGTCAACACTGATTGCTTAAGGAGCTGTAAGCAGGTAGTCTGGATGGGTGTCACGCTCCCCGGCCGGAGGTTCACCTTGTGTGCCTAGTTTCCTAGCAACGTCTCGCTCATTCTGAGCCGTCCCTTTCTGCTGACGTCAGACTAGGCTTCTTATTCTGGTCACTCGATCCTCTGGTGCCCCTTTGTTTGTTTAAACTCTGTGGCTGTCGTGAGTACTCTTAACCTTTGAATTTTGCCTTTTGTTCCTGAACCTTTGCCTGATCGACTACTCTATTGCTTAACCCTCAAACTGCCTGATTACAAGTTGCCAAACTCTGCATTATCGACTACTCTATTACTTAACCCTAAAACTGCCTGATTACAAGTTGCCAAACTCTGCATTATTGACTACGCTGTGCTTAACCCTCAAACTGCCTGATTACAAGTTGCCAAACTCTGCATTTCTGACTATGCTGTGCTTAACCCTCAAACTGCCTGATTACAAGTTGCCAAACTCTGCATTTCTGACTACGCTGTGCTTAACCCTCAAACTGCCTGATTACAAGTTGCCAAACTCTGCATTACTGACTATGCTGTGTTTAACCCTCAAACTGCCTGATTACAAGTTGCCAAACTCTGCATTACTGACTACGCTGTGTTTAACCTTCTAACTGCCTGATTTCAAGTTGCCAAATCCTGCTTTATTAACTTTTTGTTTATTGTTCCCTATTCTGAAGTTTATCCTGCTACTATCAAGTTTTACTTTACTCTTTCCAGAGGACTCACACCAACACTGCTACATATAGTGAGTACCTTGTCTTATAGAAGTTGTCGTGGGGTCACGTCCTGGATTAAACTCAGAGTGCAAGGGTGTTATTTTAGTCCGCCTTAGCATTTGGGTCTTCTTCTGGACATTACCTAACCTGACATAACAAATGGGCCATATTATGGACCCCGATGAGTTATCCAGGGCTGTGGCCCTACAAGGACAACTTCTTGGTAATCATTCTGCACATTTGCAATCATTGGATTCCAAGCTTGACCAGATTACTGCTCTGCTACATAACCTCTCCGCTCCTTCTCAAGCTACCTCTACTCCTACTGCAGCTGCTGCCAGTTCCAATGCTGTTTATAATCCACCTCAGCCAGTGGGACAATATATACCTAGAATTCCTCTTCCTGATAAGTACGACGGAAATCCAGAAGAATGTTGAGGATTCCTTAATCAGTGTCATTTACATTTCAGAAAAAAATCCTCAAGTATTCGTCAATTCTTCCAAGATCACCTTTATTATTTCCCTCATGAAGAGTAAGGCTCTGGCCTGGGTATCTCCTCTTTTGGAGAAAGACTATCCTCTTCTTCAAGATTTGGAGTTATTTGTGTCTATTTTTTCCTCTGTTTTTGACAAGCCTGGGAGGTCAGCAGCTGCTGAGGCTGGGTTGTTGGATTTGAGACAAGGATCTCTATCTGTAGCTCAATATGCTATAGAATTCAGGACTTTAGCTGCTGAGACTGATTGGAACCATGGAGCTTTACAAGCTGCCTTGAAGGATGAACTTGTGTTTCGGGAACTTCCTGACTCTCTGGAGGATCTTATCAATTTATGTATAAATCTTGATGCCCGGCATACTGAACATCTACAGGAGAGAGATAGGAATCGGAGAACTTTTTCTAGATATACTTTTCGTCCTCCTATACGTACCCCAAGTCTTTCTAGTAACAACTCCCATTCATCCGAGTCTGTAGAACCCATGGAAGTAGGAGCTATTAAGTTAACAGAAGCTGAACGCCATAGAATGCGTACTCTTGGGTTATGTTTGTATTGTGGCACCAAAGGTCATTTACTGAAGGACTGTCCAATCCGGCCAGTAAAAGCCAAGGCTTAACTATTGATAGAGGGACAGAGTTAAGCCAGAATACCATGACATCCCTCAATTCTAAACTCTTTGTTCCTGTAACCATCACTTTTGGAAACACCAAGTTTCAAGCTCAAGCTCTCATCGACTCAGGAGCTGCTGGAGTTTTCATTGATTCAAGTTTTGTTAACTCTCTCAGGATTCCTCTTATAGCCAAGAAACAATTAATCAAGGTAACAACAGTTAGTGGGCAGCCTCTGGGATCTGGAATCATTCAACATTCAACTATACCTCTTCTTTTATCTGTGGGCATAATCCACTCTGAAATTATTTGTTTTGATGTCATCTCTTCCCCCCACATTCCATTGATTTTGGGGTTACCTTAGTTACAGCTTCATGATCCTGTATTCTCCTGGTCTAAAGGAGAGCTTATTTCCTGGGGAACTACCTGTTTTAAGCATTGCCTGCAAAATCCCTCCAAACCATCCAGTCCTGTTGTGGCTATTGTGGAAATTCCTGATTCTTTGCCTAAACACTATCATGCCTTCTGTGATGTTTTTTCTAAAAAGGAGGCTGAGACGTTAACTCCTTACCGGATTTTTAACTGTCCTATCGATCTGTATTCTGGGGCTCCTCTTCCTAAGGGTAGGACCTATCCTCTCTCTCGTCAAGAAAATACCTCTCTTGAAGAATACATTAAGGACAACTTTGCCAGAGGATTTATTCATCCTTCATTGTCACCGGTGGGAGCAGGTTTTTTCTTCATTGGGAAAAAAGACGGAGGGCTTCGTCCCTGTATTGATTATCTGGCCTTGAATCAGATTACTGTCAAAAACAGTTATCCTCTTCCGCTCATCCCTGAGCTATTTGATCGTCTCCAAGGTGCTTCTATTTTCTCCAAGTTGGATCTCCGTGGGGCCTACAATTCGGTCAGAATTTGTAAGGGAGACGAATGGAAGACTGCATTTAACACTAGATTTGGTCACTACGAGTATCTTGTAATGCCTTTTGGATTGTGCAATGCACCAGCAGTATTTCAGCACTTTGTTAATGAGATCTTCAGAGATTATTTAAATCAATTTATCATTTACATACTGATCTATTCCAGAACATTACAAGAACATGTACACCATGTAAAACTTGTGCTTCAGAGATTACGTGATAACTCCCTTTTCGCTAAATTGGAGAAATGCTCTTTCCATCAGAGTTCCATTCCCTTTTTGGGTTATATCATTTCAGAATCTGGTTTTGAGATAGATCCTGCTAAACTTTCGGCAATCAAGGACTGGCCCAGACCTACCACCCTCAAATCCCTGCAGAGGTTTCTTGGCTTTGCCAATTACTATAGAAAGTTTATAAAAAACTTTGCTGACATCACGTCTCCTCTCACTTCTCTCACTAAGAAGGGACAAGATTGTAGTAACTGGTCTATTTCGGCAGTACAGGCTTTTGAAATGCTGAAATCTGCATTTTCTTCAGCACCTCTCCTTAGTCATCCCATTCCTGTTCTCCAGTTTATCCTGGAGGTAGATGCCTCCTCTATTGCTGCTGGAGCTGTTCTCTCCCAATGAAATCCTTCTACCAGCAAGATACATCCAGTGGCGTATTTTTCAAAGAAGTTCAATCCTGCTGAGATAAACTATGATGTGGGCAACAAAGAACTATTGGCTATAAAACTTGCTTTGGATGAGTGGAGACATTGGTTAGAGGGTACTAGTCAACCGTTTCTCATTCTGACAGACCACAAGAATCTCCTGTACCTCCATACAGTTAAACGCCTCAATCCTCGTCAGGCTCGGTGGTCCTTGTTCTTTTCCAGGTTTAATTTTGTGCTTTCCTATGTTCCTGGTTCCAAGAACTCCAAGGCAGATGCATTATCCAGGCAATTTCAGTCTACAGATTCTACTCCGATGGATGCTGAACTCATATTACGTCCAGTCAGAGTTCTGGCTCAAGAATCCTCTTTTCCAGTACTAGCTTTACGTTCTGCTCAAAACCGGGTACCGTCTTCTTACAAACTTCCTCCTGGAATCCTGTATGTATCCAGTGGATTACGTCTTAGGCTTTTACGTTGGGCTCACAACAACATATCTGCAGGTCATTCTGGAGTAACCAATACTCTGTGGAAACTTAAGCAGCATGTTTGGTGGTCCACCATGAGGAAGGACGTTAAGGATTACATTGCCGCTTGTAGCTCTTGTGCATTGAATAAACAGTCTACTCATCAACTCTTTGGATTGTTACACCCTCTTCCTGTCCCTCATTACCCTTGGTCCCACATATCCATGGACTTTGTTACGGATCTTCCTGTTTCTGCTGGAAACACGACCATTTGGGTAGTGGTGGACCGATTCTCCAAGTCTGCTAATTTCATTCCTCTTCCTGGTTTGCCTTTTCGTTCTTCATATCTATCGATTACATGGATTTCCTTCTGACATTGTGTCTGATCGTGGTGTTCAATTTGTTTCTAAATTTTGGAGGTCTTTTTGTAAGCACTTCGTAATCAACATATCTCTTTCTACTGCACATCATCCTCAGTCCAACGGACAGACGGAGCGTGTAAATCAGTCCTTCGAATCTTTTCTCAGACATTATGTAAAAGATCACCACTCCAACTGGTCACAGTTATTGCCTTTGGCGGAATTAGCTCACAACTCACGCTTCAATTCCTCCTTACAGACCTCACCCTTTAAGGCAGCTTATGGCTTTGAACCTAGAACTTTTCCTATGATTATTAGTTCTTCGGAAGTGCCTGGAGCAGATCGTATTGTAAAGAATCTCAGTAACCATTGGCAACATATTCGTCAGAATCTACTCTCTTCTTCTATAAAGCACAAAAAATATGCTGATCGCAGAAGGTGTAAGGCTCCTTTACTTCGCACTGGAGACAGAGTATGGTTATCCACCAGATTCATTAGTCTAAAACAACCGTGTACAAAATTGGGTCCCAAATACATTGGACCTTTTCGAATTGTTTCCAAAGCTTGTTCTTCAGCTTATCGTCTGGCCTTACCTAAGAACCTCAAGATCCACCCTGTGTTTCATGTATCTCTTCTCAAGCTAGTCATCTAAAACCGGTACTCCATCAAGATTAAACCTCCTCCTCTACTCTATGTAGAGGGTACTTCAGAGTTCGAGGTCAGCCAGATTCTGGACTCCAAGCTACGGGGCGATCGGTTGTACTACCTGGTCCATTGGAAGGGTTATCCTATCACCAGGGCCGCCACTAGAAATTTTGGGGCCCCTGACTTAACCATTGATCAGGGCCCCCCCCCCCCCTTTGACATGTGCAATTTTTGACCAAGTGACTAGAACGTATATGCACTTTATTTTTAAGTGTCTATTTAAACTTGAAAATGTTGTAAAGGTAGTAACATACAAACGCACAGACACACTCATACACTGAAACACACACTCACACATAAGGATTCACATATAGACACTCTAGCAGACACGAAAAGAAACACACTCAGACACAGACACCCAAACAGACACTCAGCCCTTGTTTACATTGACCTGACAAGTAATGAGGTAGACTACAGTTTTGTAAAAAAAGGAGATTTAGAAAACAAAATATGGAGTTCTGATTATCTTTTTGTAAAGGAAGATGCCAACTAAATGATGACAACAGCATGCAGTGGCTGAAAGGAAGGGCCCTGAACTGCCTAAACAATAATTTAAAGGTTAAATGGTGGATTGGTGACTTCCGTAAAGATCTCATTAGTCTCAAAGTCTGTAGAAAGATGTGAATAATCAGTAGTAAGGTCAAAATTTCCTAAAAAGGAACAGACAATGGACACACACACACAAACACAAAATTGCACATACATCCAAGGAAACACCGACAGAGACAGCCTCAGAAAACACACAAAGACATACAAACACACAGAGACACTGACAGAAAACACACAAAGACATACACATACCCTTACAGAGACACCCACAGAAAACACACACCCTCACAGAGATATCCACAGAAAACACAGACATACATACACACACACACCCTCACAGAGACATCCACAGAAAACACAGACATACACACCCACCCTCACAGAGGGATCCAGAGAAAATACACAAATACAAACATACCCTCACCCTCACAGAGACACCCATAGAAAAAGCTCAAAGACATATGCACACACCCTCACAGACATTCACAGAAAATGCACAAAGACATACACACCCACCCTCACAGAGAGACCCACAGAAAAAAAATACATACACACTCATAGAGACACAAACCAAAGCACAAAGACATAAACACAGACACCCACAGAAACACTCACAGGAGGAAACATTTATGCACCTTGCATCCCCTAAATCAACAGTGTGTGACATGCATGATGTAAAAAATTGCAGAAATTAAGAGATCACTTTTTAAAGAACCATATTTGTAAATGTGTAAACAAGAATAATTCTGTGAATTCAAAATTGTACATTAATGATCTGGGTAGATAGCTAGATGAAGAAAAGTACTTTTAAAAGGTTGACATATGTTTGTTTCTTTTTTCCCCATTTTCCCCAACCAAGAGCACCACTTCAAATATAGTGTACAAATGTTCCCATGATCTGTCAGCTGTACTTATGGATTTTGAAAATGCTGTACTCTATATGGTCTTGGTGAAACCATAAGCTGTGGTACTCATACCATTAGATCTGGTTAAATGCAGGATATAGGCTTGTTGGTATGTATTTCAAAATTAAGTCAGCTGTAGTGTAAACTGAACAGTTTTAAGTTAACCTGTCTCATTTCAAACACTGAGCAATCTTAGTCTGAGAGTATAACATTTTATGCAGATGTAAAAATCTTAGATAAAATGCCTCCTAGCATCTGGAAAGTCCTTGCATAAAGAGGCAGTAAACTGGAATCTGCCAAAAGGCACCTACCATTTGTGTATTGAGGAGGAAACATTTCTGCATGGTTCTAAATATAGAATTTCTACAGCATTGTCAAATAATCATAAATACACTGCTGCTAAAAAAAATTGTTTTATGGACCCCTGGCCCCACCAAACAACTACTACCACACTGAAGTTGTCACACTGAATTAAGTCCTACCTCCTCTGCAAATGAAAGTGATCTGCCGTCTGACTCAGGCACACACTGTACAAACAAAGCACCACGTCTGTCTCACACTGTGCATAGTGGTTTAGTGCACACTCAGAAATCCTCTCAAATGCTAATACTTTACTCCTTGTAATAACATTTCCCATGCTCAATTAGCACTCTGCTGTAGTACCCACTGGTGGCTGCCAAAATGTAAAAAAAAAAAAAAAAAAAAATTTTTTTTTTTTTAGTTCTTGACTCATGGGGCCCCCCTGGCCCATTGGGCCCCTGACAGGAGTCACCCCTGTCACCCCCTGATGGCGGCCCTGCCTATCACTGAACGATCTTGGGAACCTGCCTCTCATGTACATGCTCCTGCTCTTGTCAAGTCTTTTCACATGAAATATCCTGCCAAGCCTGGTCGGGTCCCCCGGAGGGGTCCTTGAGGAGGGGGCACTGTCACGCTCCCCGGCCGGAGGATCCGGCGGTTACGCCTAGCAACGTCTCGCTCATTCTGAGACGACCCTTTCTGCTGACGTCAGGCTAGGCTTCTTATTCCGGTCACTCGATCCTCTGGTGCCCATTTGTTTGTTTAAACTCTGTGGCTGTCGTGAGTGCTCTTAACCTTTGAATTTTGCCTTTTGTACCTGAACCTTTGCCTGATCGACTACTCTATTGCTTAACCCTCAAACTGCCTGATTACAAGTTGCCAAACTCTGCATTACTGACTACGCTGTGCTTAACCCTCAAACTGCCTGATTACAAGTTGCCAAACTCTGCATTATTGACTATGCTGTGCTTAACCCTCAAACTGCCTGATTACAAGTCGCCAAACTCTGCATTTCTGACTACGCTGTGCTTAACCCTCAAACTGCCTGATTACAAGTTGCCAAACTCTGCATTACTGACTACGCTGTATTTAACCCTCTAACTGCCTGATTACAAGTTGCCAAACTCTGTATTATCGACTACTCTATTGCTTAACCCTCAAACTGCCTGATTACAAGTTGCCGAACTCTGCATTATCGACTACTCTATTGCTTAACCCTCAAACTGCCTGATTACAAGTTGCCAAACTCTGCATTACTGACTACGCTGTGCTTAACCCTCAAACTGCCTGATTACAAGTTGCCAAACTCTGCATTATTGACTACGCTGTGCTTAACCTTCAAACTGCCTGATTACAAGTTGCCAAACTCTGCATTTCTGACTACGCTGTGCTTAACCCTCAAACTGCCTGATTACAAGTTGCCAAACTCTGCATTTCTGACTACGCTGTGTTTAACCCTCTAACTGCCTGATTTCAAGTTGCCAAATCCTGCTTTATTAACTGTTTGTTTATTGTTCCCTATTCTGAAGTTTATCCTGTTACTATCAAGTTTTACTTTACTCTTTCCAGAGGACTCAGACCAACACTGCTCCATATCGTGAGTACCTTGTCTTATAGAAGTTGTCGTGGGGTCACATCCTGGATTAAACTCAGAGTGCAAGGGTGTTATTTTAGTCCGCCCTAGCATTTGGGTCTTCTTCTGGACATTACCTAACCTGACAATGGGTTTGCAGGAAGACTCTCCCTGAATCTCCAGGCTCTAACTTTCATCAATGCTCTCACTGAGAGCCTGACAAGACTGCTTAAAACTCCAGTTCCATAACGAAAGGCATATATCCCTCCTGAGGAACAACTCCGAAATCTTCTAACACTTCTCTGCCATCCTCCTGTGACGAAAGTCAAAGAATGACTGGGGGAAGTGGGAGAGGTAATTAAGCCTTTGGCTGGGGTGTCTGCCTCCTCCTGGTGGCCAGGTTCACTATTTCCCAACAGTAAGGAATGAAGCCGTGGACTCTCCTTGTATTAAGAGGAAAACCAGATATTTTGGCTCCCAACTTGATGACCTGCAAAGAGGCATCAGTAATAAAGGAATTGGCTAACTTAAGAGCCTTGATCCTATCTTGTATCTCTTCCAAAGGAGTCTCTGCTTTAAGAGAATCAGACAAAGTGTCAAACCAATAGGCTGCCACACGGTAGCAATACACACCGCCGGTTGCACTTGTAGACCCTGATGAATATACATCTTTTTTAAGTAAGCCTCCAGCTTCTTGTCCATAGGGTCCTTGAAAGAGCAACTATCTTCAATGGCAATAGTAGTTCTCTTAGCCAGGGTAGAAAACGCCCCTTTCACCTTGGGTACCATCTGCCATGACTCGTTAATGGAATCAGCCACAGGGAACATCTTTCTAAAAACCGGAGACAGGGAAAAAGGAATTCCAGGTCTCTCCCATTCCCGGGCAATGATCTCTGTAGCACGGTCTGGCACAGAAAATACCTCCACAGAGGATTGAACATTAAAATATCTATTTAATTTGCTAGATTTTTTAGGGTTGACAATGACAGGGGTATCTGAGTCATCCAAAGTAGCCAAAACCTCCTTTAACAAAACACGGTGTTCAAGCTTAAATCTGAAGGAAACAACTTCAGCATCAGAAGAAGAAATTATACTATCCGAATGTGAGTTTTCCCCCTCAGAGGCTACCGAAGTATCTTCCTCTTCAGACTTATGAGAAAGAGCAACTTGGTTAGCCTGGACTGGATCAGAAACCTTACTATCTGATTCTCTAATTTTCCTCTTGCATCTTCCCTGAAGCATGGGAATGGCAGCTAACGCCTCAGATACCAACGAGGATACCTGGGCCGCAATTTCTGCATGCAAATATACTCCTCCAGGAGATTGTGAGGAACCGCAAGGCACTTAATGTGTTAAGGCTTGGGATGTTTGAGGAGAAAGCTGCGGCATTGCCTGTGCAGCATCAACCTAAGAGAGTGGTGGCTCAGTAACAAAAAGTCTATCTTTGTACATTAATGTTCTTTCAATACAATCATAACAAAAAGGCAAAGGGGATTCAACTTGGCTATCTAGACAAAGCTTGCATTCAGTTGGAGGCACAGAATCTTGGTCCATCTTGCAATTAACAATTGAAACAAAAAAAAAATAATTCTTTTAATACTGTCCCTTTAAGAGCATTTGTTCCCAACAGAAAAAAATGACAGCTAAACAGGGTTCAATATAACCTCTTAAATTTGCCAAAAGTTGAGAGCTATTTAATGCCTAAAACTCTAAAATATAATTGAGGCATAAGACATTTTAAAAACAGGCTACTCTACACCTCAGCAATGTCACTGAGGTGCCTACCTGCCCCCTCTGCACTCTGAATTCGTAATCCGCTGAAAAAACGGAGCCTGCAGAGTATTTCTAACAGCTCAGTTACTGTCTGGGGAAGCGTGTTGCAACACGTCCACTTCCGCAATCAGCTACGCCGCTATAATGAAAAGCGAGTGCTTAGGGAAAATGTTACCGCCTCAGAGAAGGACCCGCCTCCCTCTAGTATTACAGAGGCGGTCCCGGCAGCCATAATTAAACACTTAACTGCTCCATGACATGACTCAGGAGTTTTCTAAACTGAGACATGTCCAGACCCATACATTACAACATCAGATCTAAGGAATACTACTGAGCCACCTATAAGTGAAAACACTCTCAAAGCCCCATTGCCTGCCCAATGAATCCTGTTAGGAAACATAGGAATCTAGTCCCAAATAAAGTGCAACTTGCTTTAGTGCCAGTATCCGGTTTCTCTCATAATAAAACAAAAATGGCACTTACCTGTACCTTTGGCTGACCGGCAGGAGGACAGCTCACCCGGTATGAGAGGAAGCCACTCCTCACAGAGACCTGTGAAAACAAGAAAGGACAGAGTAAACCTACTCTGGCTTTCTATGTAAGGGCAGCAACCTGTTAGGAAAACACAGTGAGGCCCACCTCACAAGTTCTTAACTGCTTGAAAGCTACCACCGCCCTACTGAAGAGACTAACGTGGAGTACAGCTACACCCAGTCTTGACAGGAAAAATCAGAGCAAACCTACTCTGGCTTTCAAAATAATAAATTCTTGATTGAAGAAAAATCTTTTAACTTCACCTCCTCCTTGCACTGAAGGCAAAGAGAATGACTGGGGATTGTGGGAAGGGGAGGGATACTTAACAGCTTTGCTGTGGTGCTCTTTGACTCCTCCTGCTGGCCAGGAGTGATATTCCCAACAGTAATTGAGGTTGCCGTGGTCTCACCATATCTTAGGAAAGAAAGTGTATTTCTATAACAGTGTTGGTTATGCAAAACTGGGGAATGGTAAATATAGGGATTATCTATCTTTTTAAACAATAACATTTTTGGTGTTTACTATCCCTTTAAGCCCAAGAAATTTGTTAGGATGTTCCATGCTGTCCTAACAGCACTGGGCTTTAACGCCGAAGGACAGCATGGAACATCCTACCTTATGTGGCGTCCTTTCATGTAGGCAAGTATTGGACTAGGAGGCCTGCCTAGCAGTATAGGCAGTCCCCCATGATTCAGTCCCGGCCTTGAAATTGATTGTATGCATCAACAATCGCGTGATTTCATTTTTACAGCAAATGTTTACATTGGAACTTTGTTCTGAGCTAAGCGCTTGTACACCAGCATGAAGGGGGTTACGTGTTCATAAAGCAATGGGTGCTGCCATGTTGTAACCTAGGTTTCCTTCTCTGCTGAGGCCAATTAGGGACAATTACTAGTGGGACAGTGGAATGTGCAACTAATGACTGTGTAGAATATAATCGTGTTAAGTCTTGAGTCTGCACTTCCATTCCTAACAGGAAATGAAAAGTTCACAATTTCCAGAATACAGGAGACAACATAAATAATGAAAGCATCACAAAATTTTGTTTTTCTACAATTCCTTGTGATCAAAAAGCCAGTGTAGAAAAGGTGCATACTATGGCCTCTAGTTATTAAGCTCCGTACTTACCTGCATTCGCCAGCCCAAATACGCCCGCCTAAGTTCGCCTAACCTCGCTGCCGCAAACCTGAATACGCTCGCCAAATTTATCAATAACGCTGTCAAAAAGCCGTGCACTAAGTACGGAGCGATGAGCAGCGGACTGTTGTTAACTAACAGTCATCGATCTCGCTGCTCTTCTGCTTTTTCCCAGCTTTATTGATACCCCTGTCACTAAACACCCTACACTATACTATACTGTTATACCCCCTATACCGCCGCTCCCGGCCCCCGCCGCAACTATAATAAATATGTTAACCCCTAAACCACCGCTCCCGGACCCCGCCACAACTATAATAAATATGCTAACCCCTAAACCACCGCTCCCGGACCCCGCCGCAACTATAATAAATATGTTAACCCCTAAACCGCCGCTCCCGGACCCTGCCGCAACTATAATATGCTAACCCCTAAACCGCCACTCCCGGACCCCGCCGCCACCTACATAATACCTATTAACCCCTAATCTGCCGCCCCTATATTAAATTTATTAACCCCTATCCTGCCCCCCCTACACCGCCGCCACTATATTAAACTTATTAACCCCTAAACCTAAGTCTAACCCTAACCCTAACACCCCCTAACTTAAATATTATTGAAATAACTCTAAATAAAAATTACTATTATTAACTAAATTATTCCTATTTAAAAATAAATACTTACCTATAAAAGAAACCCTAATATAGCTACAATATGATTAATAAATACATTGTAGCTATTTTAGGATTTATATTTATTTTACAAGCAACTTTGTATTTATTTTAACTATGTACAATAGATATTAAATAGTTATTAACTATTTAATAACTACCTAGCTAAAATACTTACAAAATTACCTGTAAAATAAATCCTAACCTAAGTTACAATTAAACCTAACACTACACTATCATTAAATTAATTAAATAAATTAACTACAATTACCTAAAATTAAATTCAATTAAATAAACTAAACTATAGTACAAAAAAACAAACACTAAATTACAGAAAATAAAAAAAGAAGTACAAGAATTTTAAACTAATTACACCTAATCTAAGCCCCCTAATAAAATAATAAAGCCCCCCAAAATAAAAAAAATGCCTTACCCTATTCTAAATATAAAGTAATCAGCTCTTTTACCAGCGTCGGAGGTCTGCAAGATGGATCCGCGGTTGGATGAAGATAGAAGACGCCGCTTGGATAAAGACTTCTACAGGATGGAGGACCTCTTCTTGCCCCGCTTGGATGAAGACTTCGGCCGGATGGAGGACCTCTTCTTGCCCCGCTTGGATGAAGAATTCGGCCCGGCTGGGTGAACACGGCTCAAGGTAGGGAGATCTTCAGGGGGTTAGTGTTAGTTTTTTTTAAGGGGGGTTTGGGTGGGTTAGAGTAGGGGTTTGTGGGTGGTGGGTTCTAATGTTGGGGGGGTTGTATTTTTTTTTACAGGTAAAAGAGCTGATTACTTTGGGGCAATGCCCCGCAAAAAGCCCTTTTAAGGGCTGGTAAAAGAGCTGATTACTTTGTAATTTAGAATAGGGTAAGGCATTTTTTTTATTTTGGGGGGCTTTATTATTTTATTAGGGGGCTTAGATTAGGTGTAATTAGTTTAAACTTCTTGTAATTCTTTTTTTATTTTCTGTAATTTAGTGTTTTGTTTTTTTTGTACTATAGTTTAGTTTATTTAATTGAATTTTAGGTAATTGTAGTTAATTTAATGATAGTGTAGTGTTAGGTTTAATTGTAACTTAGGTTAGGATTTATTTTACAGGTAATTTTGTAAGTATTTTAGCTAGGTAGTTATTAAATAGTTAAAGGGACATGCCACCCACATTTTTTCTTTTATGATTTATAAAGAGAATGCAATTTTAAACATCTTTCTAATTTACTTATATTATCTAATTTGTTTTATTCTCTTGATATTCTTTGATGAAAAGCATATCTAGATATGATCACTAGCTGCTGATTGGTTGCTGCACATAGAAGCCTTGTGTGATTGGCTCACCATGTGCATTGCCTTTTCTTCAACTAAGGATATTTTAAAAATGAAGCAAAATAAATAATGGAAGTAAATTGTAATGTTGTTTAAATTTCTATTCTCTATCTGAATCATGAAAGAAAGATTTTGGGTTTAGTGGCCCTTTAACCCCTTAGTGACCAGAGCACTTTTCCATTTTCTGTCCGTTTGGGACCAAGGCTATTTTTACATTTTTGCGGTGTTTGTGTTTAGCTGTAATTTTCTTCTTACTCATTTACTGTACCCACACATATTATATACCGTTTTTCTCGCCATTAAATGGACTTTCTAAAGATACCATTATTTTCATCATATCTTATAATTTACTATAAAAAAAGATAAAATATGAGGAAAAATGGAAAAAAACACACTTTTTCTAACTTTGACCCCCAAAATCTGTTACATATCTAAAACCACCAAAAAACACCCATGCTAAATAGTTTCTAAATTTTGTCCTGAGTTTAGAAATACCCAATGTTTACATGTTCTTTGCTTTTTTTGCAAGTTATAGGGCCATAAATACAAGTAGCACTTTGCTATTTCCAAACCATTTTTTTCCAAATTTAGCGCTAGTTACATTAGAACACTGATATCTTTCAGGAATACCTGAATATCCCTTGACATTTATATATTTTTTTTTAGTAGACATCCCAAAGTATTGATCTAGGCCAATTTTGGTATATTTCATGCCACCATTTCACCGCCAAATGCGATCAAATACAAAAAATTGTTCACTTTTTCACAAATTTTTTCACAAACTTTAGGTTTCTCACTGAAATTATTTACAAACAGCTTGTGCAATTATGGCATAAATGGTTGTAAATTCTTCTCTGGGATCCCCTTTGTTCAGAAATAGCACACATATATGGCTTTGGCGTTGCTTTTTGGTAATTAGAAGGCCGCTAAATGCCACTGCGCACCACAAGTGTATCATGCCCAGCAGTTAAGGGGTTAATTAGGGAGCTTTTAGGGAGCTTGTAGGGTTAATTTTAGCTTTAGTGTAGTGTAGTAGACAACCCCAAGTATTGATCTAGGCACATTTTGGTATATTTCATGCCACCATTTCACCGCCAAATGCGATCAAATTAAAAAAAACGTAAAATTTTTCACAATTTTAGGTTTCTCACTGAAATCATTTACAAACAGCTTGTGCAATTATGGCACAAATGGTTGTAAATGCTTGTCTGGGATCCCCTTTGTTCAGAAATAGCAGACATATATGACTTTGGCGTTGCTTTCTGGTAATTAGAAGGCCACTAAATCCTGTTGCGCCTCACACGTGTATTATGGCTAGCAGTGAAAGGGTTAATTAGGGAGTTTGTAGTGAGCTTGCAGGGTTAATTTTAGCTTTAGTGTAGAGATCAGCCTCCCATCTGACACATCCCACCCCCTGATCCCTCCCAAACAGCTCCCTTCCCTCCCCCACCCCACAATTGTCCCGCCATCTTAAGTACTGGCAGAAAGTCTGTCAGTACTAAAATAAAAGGGTTTTAAAAAAAAAATGAATTTTTTTTTTAGCATATTTACATATGCTACTGTGTAGGATCCCCCCCTTAGCCCCCAACCTCCCTGATCCCCCCCAAAACCGCTCTCTAACCCTCCCCTCTGCCTTATTGGGGGCCATCTTGGGTACTGGCAGCTGTCTGCCAGTACCCAGTTTACAATAAAAAGTGTTTTTTTTTTCTTTGTTTTTTTTTTTCTGTAGTGTAGCTTCCCCCCCCCCCCCCACAGACAAACCCCCACCACCTTGCTGATTATTTTCATTTTCGATTTTTTTATCTTTTTTATTGACATAATTTTGGGCAGTGTAGCGGTTCCCACCCGCTCCCTCCCTGTGCACGCGCCCGCCCCCACCCTCCCGTGCACGCGCGCGCGCCCGTGCGCGCCCCCAGCCACCCCCGCCCACGATCCCGCCCCCCTTCACTTCCACAGGGCCATCGATGGCCGCCACCCGCCTCCCGGTCCGGCTCCCACCCACCAACACAGGGAGCAACCGATCTCCGGTGCAGAGAGGGCCACAGAGTGGCTCTCTCTGCACCGGATGGCTTAAAAATGTTATTGCAGGATGCCTCGATATCGAGGCATCACTGCAATAACCGGAAAGCAGCTGGAAACGAGCAGGATCGCTTCCAGCTGCTTTCCACACTGAGGACGTGCAGGGTACGTTCTCAGGCATTAACTGCCTTTTTTCTGAGGACGTACCCTGCACGTCCTCAGTCGTTAAGGGGTTAATAACTATTTTACCTGGTTAAAATAAATACAAAGTTGCCTGTAAAATAAAAATAAATCCTAAAATAGCTACAATATAATTATTAATTATATTGTAGCTATCTTAGGGTTTATTTTATAGGTAAGTATTTAGTTTTAAATAGGAATAATTTAGTTAATAATAGTAATTTTAATTTAGAGTTATTTCAATAATATTTAAGTTAGGGGGTGTTAGGGTTAGACTAGGTTTAGGGGTTAATAAGTTTAATATAGTGGCGGCGGTGTAGGGGGGCAGGATAGGGGTTAATAAGTTTAATATAGATAGCGGCGGTATAGGGGGGGCAGGATAGGGGTTAATAACTTTAAGATAGGTGGCGGCGGTATAGGGGGGCCAGGATAGGGGTTAATAAATTTAATATAGGTGGCGGCGGTATAGGGGGCGGCAGATTAGGGGTTAATAGGTATTATGTAGGTGGCGGCGGGGTCCGGGAGCGGCGGTTTAGGGGTTAATATATTTATTATAGTTGCGGCGGGGTCCAGGAGCGGCGGTGTAGGGTTTAATAAGTATAATGTAGGCGGCGGCGGTGTAGGGGGGACAGATTAGGGGCTAATAGGTATAATGTAGGTGGCGGCGGGGTCTGGGAGCGGCGGTTTAGAGGTTAATAATTATTATATAGGTGGCGGGGTACATGTTAGGTGCAGACATCTCCCATAGGAATCAATGGGATATCCGGCAGCAGCGAACATGAGCTCTCACTGTTGTCAGACTCCCATTGATTCCTATGGGATCCACCGCCTCCAGGGCGGCGGATTGAAAACCAGGTACGCTGGGCCGGAAAAGTGCCAAGCATACCTGCTAGTTCTTTGATAACTAGCAAAAGTAGTCAGATTGTGCCGAACTTGTGTTCGGCACATCTGGAGTGACGTAAGGATCGATCTGTGTCGGACTGAGACCGGCGGATCGTATGTTACGTCACTATATTCTACTTTTGCTGGTCTGTAGGGCTTGATAACTACAGCAAATCAGCCTCGCCACAAATACGCTGCAGAATTCCAGAGTATTTGCGGTTGACGGCTTGATAACTAGAGGCCTATGTTGTGATGTACAGTCACTCTACAGTATATATTATTGACATATAGAGAGGAGCTAGTGTAGTTAGGTGCATGTTCTTTAAAGGGACAGTCTATTTATTGAAAAAACAAACTTTCATGATTCAGATAGGGCATGTCATTTTAAACGACTTTCCAATGTACTTTTGGCATCTATTTGTTCTCTTGATATTCTTAGTTGAAAGCTAAATGTAGCAGGCTAATTTCTTAGCCCTTGAAGGCCGCCTTTTATCTGAATGCATTTTGACATTTTTTCACAATTTGAGGGCGTTAGTTCATGTGTGTCAGATAACATGCTCATGCCATGGAGTTACCTAGGCATCAGCACTGATTGGCTAAAATGCAAGTCTGTCAAAAGAACTGAAATAAGGGGTCAGTCTGCAGAGGCTTAGATACAAGATAATCACAGAGGTAAAAAGTATATTAATATAACAGTGTTGGTTATGCAAAACTGGGGAATGGGTAATAAAGGGATTATCTATCTTTTTTAAACAATAAAAGCAAATTTGTCATTGTTTTGCAGCTCTGGTATGTGCTGCTCATTAGAGACAGAGATTAATAAGCTTCTGCCCTAATCAAGCGATCACTGTGTAAAATGTTGCAGTGTCAGTTTCTAATTTTTGCAGGATGTATGTCACCCTGTTGAGTTACAGGTATGTATATATAATTCCATCAGTAAAAAAGAAACTTAAATTAATTGAATTTTAATTTTATTAAAGCAGACAAAATACATCTAAATTCTCTATATGATACCAATATACAAAATTGCACAATCTATTCAAATATATTAATTCACTACATAAAAATTAGATAAATTACCAATCTCTAACATATATATTACATGTTTACAGGCTCATGGGCCTTTGGCAGGGTTGCCAGGTGTTCAGCAACATCTGCACAAATTAAAAAAAATAATGTAAATAAATGTTTAAAGGTTGTCTATGTCTCAAACCTCTACAAGATGGCAGAAAGAATCAGAACTGGTCATAGCATTTTTGCGTATGTGTAGTGTCATTTCTTGTTGTCACTTCTTAAAATGTGAAATCAAATCTTCAGTGACGTGCTAGTAGTCACCAGGGGTGAAATCACTGCTCCGTGTGCAACTGGCAATTTTGAGGGGTGGGAATAACTGCTTTGTGTGCATTAGATATAAATGAGGAGGACAGTGTGAAACCATTATTTTGTCTACTACTGACAGCTAATAAAATCACTGTTTAGAAAATGATTCATGGTGGGAGCTAGGGAGGAGTTGTCATTGTGTTACTCCAGTAATTTTGTGGGGGACAGCTGGCAGCCCTAGCTTTTGGCAGTGTAAATGTTATATTTTGATACAAATTAAGGGTGATTACTGTACTTTACAACTCATCTTTAAAGAAATATATCTTTACAGCAAAGTTCTGTAAAGACTAAATATAAAACTACAGTATAGACTTCTAAAGGCATTGTGGGAAGAATTACACTAATTCCAGCCCCCCCCCCCCATTTACCACACAATTGTTTCTGGAATTGGAGACCATAAATTAGAAGGGTTAAAGTTATTGTAAAGTTAGACACTATGATAACTTTAGAAAAAGAAGTGCTGTGACATTTAATGGTTTACCAAGATGGTATCTGTTGCTATAGCAACTCTAGCTTATTTTTAAAATGAAAAGTAACATCAGGCATCTCTATTTTAAGAATTAGTAGTAATGTGTTGCTTAAAGTGCAGTGAGAGAACATCTATGTGTTTCAATATGGGCTGGTATTCAAGAAAACTTGTGTATCTGTTACAGTTAGTAGCCATATGGAGTGAAGGATTTATTATTAATTAATTGATAAGCATGGCCAACTGAGTAGTTACAGTGGTACCTGTAACTTGCTGGAGCGAAACCTAAAAAGTTATTGATCACACTTTGCTGCTCTAATATTCAAAATATATTATGCAATAACTATGTGCTTTGGCAGGATGTGGTACTTTGTGTATATGATAAAACAATACATGGTACAACACATAATAAAGCTTACGTTTAAAAAAAGAACTATGTTTCTAAGTTGAACATGGTTAATAAATCTCAGTAGTACTTGGCATTCATAAATTACAATTTCAGTAGTCCAGTCTTTCGTACCATGTAATCAGACAATAAATATTAAACGGCAGGCCATTATTCATTTTTGTGTATAGTAGGTGAGCAATGTTTCGTTAATTTACCTTTATAATGCACCTAATCTAATAAATAAAGACAAATAGTATTGAAAAAACAGTGACATTGAGGCAACTATAGAAGTATAAATATGAACGAAACACAAAATCACAACAAAATGACAGCAGTTTGAATATAGACCAAGTTGGGGGGGGGGGTAATTGTCATTTACAGTAGCTCTGGTAGAGCCTGCATAAGGGGTCTTTTTCTGGCTTTCGGAAGGTAGAGTGTATTATCAGATTCCGGCAGGAGGCAGTCTGGCTGTAGCAGGGTTATAAAGCTGGGTGAGCTCCTTGAAGGCGGGTCAGTTTGCAGATATAGCTCCAGAAGAGTTATTTGACTGGTTAGATTTTCAAATGAGGGGCCAGACTGCATCTACAGTCATAAACAGGATCTGCTGACTGGTCAGATATCTGTAAGAGGGGTCGCTGTGTGGCCAGAGGATGGCTGAGAGTCTTGGTCAGGTCCTTGCAAGAGGATTCAATCAGCATATATAACGTTTGGAGAGTTGATTGGCTAGATTCATACCTGTAGTTGGAACCTGAGCAAAGTGGTGAATATATATCTACCTTTAACAGTGGTCACTCTGTAACAAGGATCTTAAGAATTTAGACAAATCTATAGAGTGACTTCATGCCAAATATAGAACTAAAGTCTGCATACATCTGTATTAATCTTCTGTTACCTAACCTTATGAAACCGGCACTGAAAAGCTTGTAGACTGACCAGCAGGAATACCGTGATCAGAACTGATGACAGCACTAGACTATAAAACTCTTGTAATCAGAATGTTGTGCTCTAAAGCTCTGGTAATCAGAATGTTGTGCTCTAAAGCTCTGGTAATCAGAATGTTGTGCTCTAAAGCTCTGGTAATCAGAAGGTTGTGCTGTAAAGCTCTGGTAATCAGAATGTTGTGCTCTAAAGCTCTGGTAATCAGAATGTTGTGCTGTAAAGCTCTTGTAATCAGAATGTTGTGCTCTAAAGCTCTGGTAATCAGAAGGTTGTGCTGTAAAGCTCTGGTAATCAGAATGTTGTGCTCTAAAGCTCTGGTAATCAGAATGTTGTGCTTTAAAGCTCTGGTAATCAGAATGTTGTGCTGTAAAGCTCTGGTAATCAGAATATTGTGCTGTAAAGCTCTGGTAATCAGAATGTTGTGCTCTAAAGCTCTGGTAATCAGAATGTTGTGCTTGCAATCTAGTATTTAAAGTCCATAGGAGACTGAGATGTGCTTGGCTGACCAATCTTACTAATTGTATTGTACAGAAGCTGCCTGGTTTCATTAATCAACTCAATAGCTGCAGGAGCTAATACATTTTTGTGAAGACTCGTTGCTATATCAAAGTGCTAGCTTTGTTATGGTAATGCCTTTCCATTGCCCATTAGGTAGTTTGTAAACTACTGGAATGGAGGGCACATAAGGCTATCACAGTATTTGTCAGGAACTGGCTCCCTTCAAAATCAGTGACTAGCAAACTATAGGAATGTACAATAAACCACTAAGCTGCTTATATCATGACTCAAGTGTAAGGAGTTTCTTCTGGTCACTGATGTTTGAGTTCTGCTCTGGTTTTGGAGATGATGGTGTACCACTTGTGCTGTCACAGGAACGTGATGGGTTCTTCGAGTGAGGCAGAGAGAGAGCCCAATACCAGATAAAAATGAAGAAGCCTATAAAGTTAAAATCGGTGAGTTAGAAAATCAGAAACTTATTAAAGAGCTGCAACAAAGTCTAAGAAAACTCAGAAACTCAGTATGTTATTTTTAATTCCTGGCATTAAATGTGTACATTATGAGATAACTGATAGTGTGATACAATAGCCTCTATTAATCAAGCTGTCTACTTACCTGCATTCGACGGCCCCAATACGCTCGCCTAACATCGCCGCCGCGGACCTGAATACGTTTGCCAAATTAATCAAGAACGCTGTTAAAAAGCCACGCACCAAGTACGGTGCGATGAGCAGCGGACTGTTGTTAACTAACAGTCATTGATCTCGCTGCTCTTCGGCTTATTCGCAGCTTTCTTGCTATACTGTCACTAAGCACCCACACTATACTATACTGTTTTACCCCCTAAACCGCCGCTCCCGGACCCCGCCGCAACTATAATAAATATATTAACCCCTAAACCGCCGCTCCCGGACCCCGCCACAACTATAATAAATATATTAACCCCTAAACCGCCGCTCCCGGACCCCGCCACCACCTACATTATACCTATTAACCCCTAATCTGCCGCCTCCTATACCGCCGCCACCTACATAAAGTTATTAACCTCTATCCTGCCGATCCCGGACCCTGCCACAACTAAATAAATTGTTTAACCCCTAAACCGCAGCTCCCGGACCCCGCCGCAACTAAATAAAGTTATTAACCCCTAAACCGCCGCTCCCGGACCCCGCCGCCACCTACATTATATTTATTAACCCCTAATCTACCCCCCTACACCGCCGCAACTATATTAATTTTATTAATCCCTAAACCTAAGTCTAACCCTAACCCTAACATCCCCCCTAACTTAAATATTATTTAAATTAATCTAAATAAATATTCCTATAATTAAATAAATTATTCCTATTTAAAACTAAATACTTACCTATAAAATAAACCTTAAGCTAGCTACAATATAACTAATAGTTACATTGTAGCTATCTTAGGGTTTATTTTTATTTTACAGGTAACTTTGTATTTATTTTATCTAGGTACAATAGTTATTAAATAGTTATTAACTATTTAATAACTACCTAGCTAAAATAAATGCAAAATCACCTGTAAAATAAATCCTAACCTAAGTTACAATTACACCTAACACTACACTACAATTAAATAAATTAAATTAATTAACTACAATTACCTACAATTAAATAAAATAAACTAAAGTACAAAAAAAACAAACACTAAATTACAGAAAATAAAAAAATAATTACAAGAATTTTAAACTAATTACACCTAATCTAAGCCCCCTAATAAAATAAAAAAGCTTCCCAAAATAATAAAATTCCCTACCCTATACTAAATTACAAATAGCCTTTAAAAGGGCCTTTTGCGGGGCATTGCCCCAAAGTAATCTGCTCTTTTACCTGTAAAAAAAGAAATACCCCCCCGTAACATTAAAACCCACCACCCACACACCCAACCCTACTCTAAAACCCACCCAAACCCCCCTTAAAAAAAACTAACACTAACCCCCTGAAGATCACCCTACCTTGAGCCGTCTTCACCTAAGCGGGCACAAGTGGACCTCCAGAGGGGCAGAAGTCTTCATCCGATCCGGGCAGAAGAGGACATCCATACCAGCAGAAGTCTTCATCCAGGCGGCATCTTCTATCTTCATTCATCCGGAGCGGGTCCATCTTCAATCCATCCGGCGCGGAGCATCCTCTTCCATCAACGTCCTAACGAAGAATGAAGGTTCCTTTAAATGACGTCATCCAAGATGGTGTCCCTTGAATTCCGATTGGCTGATAGGATTCTATTAGCCAATTGGAATTAAGATAGGAAAAATCCTATTGGCTGATGCAACCAGCCAATAGGATTGAAGTTCAATCCTATTGGCTGATCCAATCAGCCAATAGAATGCAAGCTCAATTCTATTGGCTGATTGCATCAGCCAATAGGATTTTCCTACCTTAATTCCGATTGGCTGATAGAATCCTATCAGCCAATTGGAATTCAAGGGACGCCATCTTGGATGACGTCATTTAAAGGAACCTTCATTCGTCTGGTGGACTCCGTTGGAAGAGGATGCTCTGCGTCGGCTGGATTGAAGATGGACCCGCTCCGCTCCGGATGGATGAAGATAGAAGATGCCGCCTGGATGAAGACTTCTGCCCCTCTGGAGGACCTCTTCTGCCTGGATCGGATGAAGACTTCTGGCCGTCTGGAGGATCACTTGTGCCCGGCTTCTTGGAGGACTTCGGCCTGGCTGAGTGAAGACGTCTCAAGATAGGGTGATCTTCAAGGGGTTAGTGCTAGGTTTTATTAAGGGGGGATTGGGTGGGTTTTAGAGTAGGGTTGGTTGTGTGGGTGGTGGGTTTTAATGTTGGGGGGGTATTGTATTTTTTTTTACAGGTAAAAGAGCTGATTACTTTGGGGCAATGCCCCGCAAAAAGCCCTTTTAAGGGCTATTTGTAATTTAATATAGGGTAGGGAATTTTATTATTTTGGGGGGCTTTTTTATTTTATTAGGGGGATTAGATTAGGTGTAATTAGTTTTAAAAAATTGTAATTATTTTTTTATTTTCTGTAATTTAGTGTTTGTTTTTTATTTAATTTTAATTTATTTAAATTTAATTTATTTAATTTAATTGTATTTAATTGTAGTTATTTTAGGTAATTAATTTAATGATAGTGTAGTGTTAGGTGTAATTGTAATTTAGGTTAGGATTTATTTTACAGGTAAATTTGTACTTATTTTAACTAGGAAGTTATTACATAGTTAATAATTATTTAATAACTATTGTACCTAGTTAAAATAAATACAAACTTGCCTGTAAAATAAAAATAAACCCTAAGATAGATACAATGTAACTATTAGTTATATTGTAGCTAGCTTAGGGTTTATTTTACAGGTAAGTATTTAGTTTTAAATAGGAATAATTTATTTGATTTTAGTAATTTTATTTTGTTTTATTTAAATTATTTAAGTTAGGGGGGTGTTAGACTTAGGTTTAAACTTAGGTTTAGGGGTTAATAAATTTAATATAGTAGCGGCGACGTTGGGGATGGCAGATTAGAGGTTAATAAATGTAGGTAGGTGTCAGCGATGTTAGGGAGTTAATAAAATGTAACTAGTGTTTGCGAGGTGGGAGTGCGGCAGTTTAGGGGTTAATATATTTATTACAGTGGCGGCGATGTCCGGTCGGCAGATTAGGGGTTATAAACTTTAAGTGTTTCCGATGTGGGGGGGGCCTCGGTTTAGAGGTTAATAGGTAGTTTATGGGTGTTAGTGTACTTTTTAGCACTTTAGTTAAGAGTTTTATGTTACGGCGTTAGCCCATAAAAATCTTAACTACTGACTTTTAAATGCTGTAGGAGTCTTGACAGGAGAGGGTGTACCGCTCACTTTTTCCAAGAGTAGTAATACCGGCGTTAGGAAAATCCCATTGAAAAGATAGGATACGCAATTGACGTAAGGGGATTTGCGGTAAGCTCGAGTCGTGGAAAAAAAGTGAGCGGTACACCTGTACCTGCCAGACTCTTAAAACCAGCGGGTGTTAAAAAGCAGCGTTGGGACCCCTCAATGCTGCTTTTTAAGGCTAACGCAAGACTCGTAATCTAGGCGATAATTTTTTAGACAGAAGCTCACAGTTTTTAATGTATTTTTGGTAGAGTAGCCACAGGTCCAAAGTACGGGATCTGTAATTTGATGTAATGTCCCTTTAAAATTTAAATACAGGAAACATTATAGTCTATACATCTATATTAAAAGAGAGCTTTGTTTCTAATCACAGCTTATTCTAACAACATTGCATGGTTTTTATTAAGTACTAGACTAAAATTGCATTTGCCAAATGATATAATTAGGTTATAAACTTTAGCAGAATTGCTTATTTCATAAAACTACTGGCCTCTCTAGACACTACCTGCAGAGAACCATATTCTTATCAGATGAGCAGAGACCTTCTGAGCACCTATATTAGCAATACCATTTTCCTGTTATGAGTTAACAAGTGGAAACTCACTCACCTTGCAAGGAGTTTAGAATGCTGAACACATATTGCACTGGCAGGAACAGCTCACCCCAGGAGAAGAAACCTATAACCCAGGGCAGCCCCAACATGCAACTGAGACCAAGGAGAGTGACACAGTGCCGGACCTGTTCCTTGCGGGTGTGCGGACTTAGGCGAAGGACTCTTCGTGTCATGGCCACCAACATCACAAAGTTAAACAGGAGAACAGTGGCAAACATGCCCAGGTTCAGTACTTGGTGAATAACAGGATTGGTCAGCCAGCATCTGGAGGGAGAGAGGTACAGGGAGTGACAATTAGTAATTAAGAAAGGAAGCGCAATGACAAACAGGCAGAATTGGATTATAAAGCACAGTTCAGACCTGCACACCAAAACTTATTCAAATTAAAGTTAAATAAAAAATGTTATATACAAATACTACTGTTGAAGTAAATATACAGAACTAGGTCCAAATCTAATCCCACCCCAACCATTTCTTTCCAACCTCCTTTGTCATTTAAAGGGACAATGTAATCAAAATGATCTATCACACAAACAAAAAGAAAAAGAGCAGGCTTTACACAACGAGATGTTTTATTCCCAGTAAATTGTGTTGAGAAATAGCTGTTTAAATTTAAAGGGATACAGTACTCCTTTAGTAAAAACAAATATGTTAACTCAAAGTAAACAGATTGTGTTAAAAACAGCAAATGCCTGCAGCTAGATAACAGAGACACCATTAAAGAACTTAAGTTCTACTGCCACACGACCTTTGCAGCAAAAGTCCTTTATTGAGCATGGGCAATAAACCGACTATAGCTAGGTCAGATCTCTCATAGAAACATTTCAAAGGAAAAGCTGCTCCTTTGCCTTCTGATAAATGTAGCCACCAATCAGCAAGCGCTACACAGGTGCTGAACCAAAATTAGGCTGGCTTCTAAGCTTACAATCCTGCTTTTCAATTAAAGATACCAGGAGAATAAAGAAGCATTGATAATAAGAGTAAATTAGAAAGTTGCTTAAAATTGCATGCTCTATCTGAATTGTGAAAGAAAAAAAATTGGGTTTCATATCCATTTAAGTTTACAATCATTTTAAACATATTGAGCCAGATTACGAGTGGTGCATTAACAGTTACGCACAAGTGATAATAAAATGAATAACCTACTGTTCCAATCCAGAAATATAAACTGAAAACCAAGATGAATGAAAATTAGGTTCTATGCTGTGACACAGGACAATATATACAAACCCATGGCCTTTAATTGCTACTTAAAGCGACAAAATGTTTCTTTCGTCATTCAGACAGAGCATACAATTTTGAAAACGTTTTTAACTTACTTCTATTATCAAATTTACTTTGTTCTCATAGTATTCATTGTTGAAGAGATATCTAAGTAGGTAGCGTGCATATTTCTGAAGCAGTATATGACAGGAAACACTGCTGCCCCCTACTGTTCTTGCAAATGTATAACATAGTTATATACTTTGCTGTCATATATTTCTCCAGTCACATGCACGCTCCTTTACCTTCCTACCTACTTTTCAACAAAGGATACCAAGATAATGAAGTAAAATTGATGATAGAAGTAAACTGCAATTTTTTTTTATTCATGTCCCTTTAAGAGAGATGAGTGTTCATATATGTCCTTGGGAATGCAAAATTCTATATCATAAAACAATCTGTCCTAAACCAAATAACATATCTGTGTATGGAATCTAACTTTAGACTGACCAAAGTCATGATGTAATCAGGAGTCCAGATTGCAACTCTCCAATTATAGCTCTGATACAGCACATCTTTTAGAACAAAAAAAGAAGAAGATGATGACGGCACATATTCTGATTACTCACAAAGAGGCAGTGACATTGGATGAAGTCCGGTTCACTGCTACGTTATACATCCCATAATTGCTGTAATCCACCAGAGCAATGACAACTACAATTAGTAAGGGAGCCACTGTGGATATGAAAACATAGTTAACATTTAGATAAAAAAAATATATTTTTGTTTAATAAAAATAAGAACTAAAATATTCACATATAAATATCTAATAAACTATGCAAGATAAGCCATACGATGCCTCCCTATATATACCCACATCTAATAGGTTATGTAAAATAAGCCATACTATGCCTCCCTATATATACCCACATCTAATAGGTTATGTAAAATAAGCCATACTATGCCTCCCTATATATACCCACATCTAATAGGTTATGTAAAATAAGCCATACTATGCCTCCCTATATATACCCACATCTAATAGGTTATGTAAAATAAGCCATATTATGCCTCCCTATATATACCCACATCTAATAGGTTATGTAAAATAAGCCATACTATGCCTCCCTATATATACCCACATCTAATAGGTTATGTAAAATAAGCCATACTATGCCTCTCTATATATACCCACATCTAATAGGTTATGTAAAATAAGCCATACTATGCCTCCCTATATATACCCACATCTAATAGGTTATGTAAAATAAGCCATACTATGCCTCCCTATATATACCCACACATCTAATAGGTTATGTAAAATAAGCCATATTATGCCTCCCTATATATACCCACATCTAATAGGTTATGTAAACTAAGCCATACTATGCCTCCCTATATATACCCACATCTAATAGGTTATGTAAAATAAGCCATACTATGCCTCCCTATATATACCCACATCTAATAGGTTATGTAAAATAAGCCATACTATGCCTCCCTATATATACCCACATCTAAAAGGGTATGTGAAATAATCCATATTATGCTTTATTTTATGGGCATTTCTTTGTTATTTGTCATTTGTTGCTGAACAAATGCTGAATATGGCTGCAGGCACGGACATTCTGATCTTCGGTGCACCGATATTTCCATACACAGACAGACACACATACATACATACATACATACATACATATATATATATATATATATCTCAATCAATAAGACAGGCACTCTTCAACATGCATTCATTGGTTTTGGTCTTGACAAAGGCTTAACTATAACATCGACATAACGAGATTTGTATTACATTTTTAAATAAAGAATTTGGGTATATTTTCTGAATATAAGGACCAAAGAGTGTCCATCCTATTGATAATTTATTTTTCATATAGAGAATAGACTATATATATATAAAATAGGCTGTACAATGCTTCTCTGTACATATCCTTATCTAATTCAAGCCATACTACAACTGCTAATTGGCTCAGACCACTGTTGATTGCCTCTATAGCTCCTGGACATTACTTTAACTATGTATTTAACCCATTTGTGGCCCGAGGAGTGTTTAAACAGATAACACTGCAAGGCCGCGAGTGTTAAAATGTCATGCTTTAACTAATCAGAGCATGTTGTTTTTCAACTATAATAGCCCTTTAAATACGACCATATTTTAATATTGAAGTGTTTGGAGTTATAAAGTCAAAATCATTAATTGTACCTGTCATTAATTAATCTTACTCTTATGCATTCAGGATATATTAGGCAGACATCACCAATAGTGAGTTATTGATGTCTTCCTAGTTTTAAGGCTGCATATCTTTTATTTCTCTGAAAATCTCTGCAAAATTGTGCTTGTAATACCCCTATTTCTTATAGTTTTTTATTTTATTTAGTTTTGTGTGTTTACCTACTAGGGACAAAAATTATATACGGTACGTACTGAAGCCCTGGAAATATCACAGCACCCTCAGGTATTTTTTTCAGATTGATTAGGCAGTATCATTAATTAATTGGAATAGATTTTCTTTTAAAAACGCCCCTTTGGAACCCAGGCCAGAATTATTATATGTCTATGTTGCCTATGAATAAGGCCAGGGGGCCGAAACGCGTAAGACGTACTAGGATCAGTTGCTATTACTTTTTGGATTTTAAGCTTTTGTGTATCTATGGAATAAACTACATTTTTTATTCAAAAGCGCTATTTGTCTTGACTCGCTGGTGTTTCATGGATTTTGCAGAATTATTATATGCTGTTGGTAAAGTGTTGATACATCAGTGAGAAACAAATCTTTCAGTACTTATGTCTATTTTAGCCTGTCTTCCAATAACTAAATTATAAATAATAATACATAAAACTAATTCTCTTAAGGTTTTCATAAGTTTATGTTACATTACTTGTGTTTATTTGCTTTGTTTACATCAGAACTTACCCCAGCCCAGCAGAACTAGCTTCCTCACACTTATAGAGGATGAATTAAATACTTTAACCACCAGTCGGTACAGATTAAATCCTTCAATTGCCATCCATGTAAAAGTGCAAAGCTGGGCACTGTGAAGCAAGATGGCAGAGCCCTGGCACAGAGCAGGCATCTGCAATGCACCTAACACTGCACTGCACATGAAAAACATGTCCAAAAGGAACAAAGCGCCCAACAGGTTCATGTGGATCTGAAGAGTTGGATTTGACTGAATTTTTCTGTGGTAGAGATAAAAGGGTGTGATTATAAAACAGATCAAATAAACATACGTATAAATACAGATATTCAAACTAGCATGTAAACACAATGATGTACAAAAGCTCTGTAATTAGAACTATATGAATATATAAACATTTTCTGGAAAGCAGCAACAGGTTCTTTTTTAAGAGGCCACAAGGACAAAAAATGTAGGATGTATCCGCTTTCATTATATATACATTGTCTCTCACTTTTGTTATATATACATTGTCTCTCACTTTTTTTATATATAAATTGTCTCTCACTTTTGTTATATATACATTGTCTCTCACTTTTGTTATATATACATTGTCTCTCACTTTTTTTTATATATACATTGTCTCTCACTTTTTTTATATATACATTGTCTCTCACTTTTGTTATATATACATTGTCTCTCACTTTTTTTATATATACATTGTCTCTCACTTTTTTTATATATACATTGTCTCTCACTTTTTTTATATATACATTGTCTCTCACTTTTTTTATATATACATTGTCTCTCACTTTTTTTATATATACATTGTCTCTCACTTTTTTTATATATACATTGTCTCTCACTTTTTTTATATATACATTGTCTCTCACTTTTTTTATATATACATTGTCTCTCACTTTTTTTATATATACATTGTCTCTCACTTTTTTTATATATACATTGTCTCTCACTTTTTTATATATACATTGTCTCTCACTTTTTTTTATATATACATTGTCTCTCACTTTTTTTATATATACATTGTCTCTCACTTTTGTTATATATACATTGTCTCTCACTTTTGTTATATATACATTGTCTCTCACTTTTGTTATATATACATTGTCTCTCACTTTTTTTTTATATATACATTGTCTCTCACTTTTTTTTATATATACATTGTCTCTCACTTTTTTTATATATACATTGTCTCTCACTTTTGTTATTTATACATTGTCTCTCACTTTTGTTATATATACATTGTCTCTCACTTTTTTTATATATACATTGTCTCTCACTTTTTTTATATATACATTGTCTCTCACTTTTTTTATATATACATTGTCTCTCACTTTTTTTATATATACATTGTCTCTCACTTTTGTTATATATACATTGTCTCTCACTTTTGTTATATATACATTGTCTCTCACTTTTTTATATATACATTGTCTCTCACTTTTTTATATATACATTGTCTCTCACTTTTTTATATATACATTGTCTCTCACTTTTTTATATATACATTGTCTCTCACTTTTTTATATATACATTGTCTCTCACTTTTTTTATATATACATTGTCTCTCACTTTTGTTATTTATACATTGTCTCTCACTTTTGTTATTTATACATTGTCTCTCACTTTTTTATATATACATTGTCTCTCACTTTTTTTATATATACATTGTCTCTCACTTTTGTTATTTATACATTGTCTCTCACTTTTGTTATTTATACATTGTCTCTCACTTTTTTATATATACATTGTCTCTCACTTTTGTTATTTATACATTGTCTCTCACTTTTATTATATATACATTGTCTCTCACTTTTGTTATATATACATTGTCTCTCACTTTTGTTATATATACATTGTCTCTCACTTTTTTATATATACATTGTCTCTCACTTTTTTATATATACATTGTCTCTCACTTTTTTATATATACATTGTCTCTCACTTTTTTATATATACATTGTCTCTCACTTTTTTATATATACATTGTCTCTCACTTTTTTTATATATACATTGTCTCTCACTTTTGTTATTTATACATTGTCTCTCACTTTTTTATATATACATTGTCTCTCACTTTTTTATATATACATTGTCTCTCACTTTTTTTATATATACATTGTCTCTCACTTTTGTTATTTATACATTGTCTCTCACTTTTGTTATTTATACATTGTCTCTCACTTTTTTATATATACATTGTCTCTCACTTTTGTTATTTATACATTGTCTCTCACTTTTATTATATATACATTGTCTCTCACTTTTGTTATTTATACATTGTCTCTCACATTTATTATATATACATTGTCTCTCACTTTTTTTATATATACATTGTCTCTCACTTTTGTTATATATACATTGTCTCTCACTTTTTTTATATATACATTGTCTCTCACTTTTTTTATATATACATTGTCTCTCACTTTTGTTATATATACATTGTCTCTCACTTTTTTTATATATACATTGTCTCTCACTTTTGTTATATATACATTGTCTCTCACTTTTATTATATATACATTGTCTCTCACTTTTATTATATATACATTGTCTCTCACTTTTGTTATATATACATTTTCTCTCTCACGTTTGTTATTCTTGCATTATACACTTACGTGTTTTCGCGTATTTGTTCCTCTTCCCATTCTCTTCTATCCTATTTATATTGATTTGTAAGTTACTAATAATTAAAGAGAAGAAATAAAGGATTGTGGTATTGGCCAATATTAAACACAATTTTTTTTTTTCATGATTTTTTTCTTTCCAATTTACTCCTATTATAAAAAAATGTTTTAGTTCTCTTGGTATCTTTATTTGAAAATCAGGAATGAAAGCTTAGGAGCTGGCCCATTTTAGGTTCAAAGCCTGGGTACCGTTTGCTGATTGGTGACTAAATGTAGTCACCAATCAGCAAGCGCTATCCAGGGCGCTGAACCAAAAAATGGGCCGGCTCCTTTTTTCAAATAAAAGATACCAAGAACAAAGAAAAATTTATACTAGGAGTACATTAGAAAGTTGCTTAAAATTGCATGCTCTATCTGAATCATGAAAGAAAATGTGGGTTTAGTATCCCTTTAAATTTCTCCCTTTTTTTCTTTTCCTCTTCCTTTTTATATTTGTATTTTATATGTTATTTTGAAATTTAATAAAAAATTATTAAAGACAAAAATAGGGTGTGCTACTGTGGCCAGCTTAAGACCCTTTAAAAGGCTTTATGAAAGGTAAGATTAGATGGTCTTTTCGTTCTGTAAATGGGAAATAAGTAAGTTCCTTAAAGGGACACTGAACCTAAATTATTTATTTTGTGATTTAGATAGAGCATACAATTTTCAGCAACTTCTAATTTACTCCTATTACCAAATGTTCTTCATTCTCTTTTTATCTTTATTTGAAAAGCAAGAATGTAAGTCTAGATGCCGGCCCATTTTTGGTGAACAACCTGGGTTGTTCGTGCTGATTGGAGGATAAATTCACCCACCAATAAACAAGTGTTGTCCAGGGTTCTAAATCAAAAATTGGCTGGCTCCTTAGCTTATATGCCTTCTTTTTAAAATAAAGATAGCAAGAGAACGAAGAAAAATTGATAATAGGAGTAAATTAGAAAGTTGCTTAAAATTGCATGCTCTATCTGAATCACAAAAGAAAAACTTTGGGTTCAGAGTCCCTTTAATGTTCACCTGAAGATAATGATCTACTTTTTTGGGGATCACCTTTTGATGTGGACCTTTGCAGTGGTCAAAAATGGAACTAAAAATGGGGGTGATTAATGGGACACGATACCCAAATGTTGAAGCACATGTTGACAGCAGAAATGAGGAAGAGCAAATGCAGAAACTTCTAAAAATAAGGCTGAATAAAGTGGAACAGGAGAACCCTTTTCTATTTAGGTTGATAGAAGTTTCCACTTTCTGTAAAAGCCAGTGAATTCCATAAACTATCTGTACCTACTACAGCCTGACTACATGTGCTGTCATGAGTGAATGTGAAACATACATGCATCATATAAGGCACGGACACACATCTGACTCCTGAAACATACTGAGTCATATAAGGCACAGACACACATCTGACTCCTGAAACATACTGAGTCATATAAGGCACAGACACACATCTGACTCCTGAAACATACTGAGTCATATAAGGCACAGACACACATCTGACTCCTGAAACATACTGAGTCATATAAGGCACAGACACACATCTGACTCCTGAAACATACTGAGTCATATAAGGCACAGACACACATCTGACTCCTGAAACATACTGAGTCATATAAGGCACAGACACACATCTGACTCCTGAAACATACTGAGTCATATAAGGCACAGACACACATCTGACTCCTGAAACATACTGAGTCATATAAGGCACAGACACACATCTGACTCCTGAAACATACTGAGTCACATAAGGCAGAGACTCACATCTGACTCCTGAAACATACTGAGTCAGAAACAAACATCTTATTTTTTTTGACTGACTTAAACACTCAAACACCACACATCTAACATGATGTAAACCCAGACAGAAAGCTGTACCTGCTGCAGAGGTACCAGGTCACGGTGAAGAGAGCGGCCAAAGCAGATATGCTGCACCCTGCAAATGTGATGGCTGACAATGCCACAAGGTGATCCTCGGATATTGTCTGGCTGGAGACTTGCTGGAAGACAATACAATTTATATTCATTCACAAGCAGCAGATAACATCATGACTATCACAGAGTAGGTGACTGGTCACACAGTGGGTAGTGGCTGAGGTTCGTATAGATAGAATGACACACACTCACCATCAACACAGCAAAGTATGTCAGGTGGTTACATTTGCATTTTGTCGTGTGCTTCCCAGCTTCTGTTTTACAGCCATCGGTGCTCCAAGCTGACCCAGACTCTAAGGAATAAGATACGTAATTATCGTCTCCAAACACAAACAATGATGCAAATAGTTAAATACATACATATATTATTAATAATATTTTATAATATCTAGTGTGTGGGAACCTACTGCTCAATAATCACTTCTAGACTAGACCTGTGAAAACGTAGAATTAGAAATGTATTTTTATTATTAAAAATAAACAAAAAACAAAAATCTGCCTCTCTGAGGACTGTTCTAAGAGAGATTAAAGAACCAGACAACACAATAGATTTGCATAATCAACAAATGCAAGATAACAGGACAATACAATTGCACTTACTCTGAACTTAAAATGAGTAGTAGATTTTTTTCTGACAATTTTAAAAGTTATGTCTATTTCCACTCCCCCTGTACCATGTGACAGCCATCAGCGAATCACAAATGCATTCACGTACCATGTGACAGCCATCAGCCAATAACAAATGCATACACCCTTATTCTGTGAATTCTTGCACATGCTCAGTAGGAGCTGGTGATTTAAAAAGTTTAAATATAAAAAGACTGTGCACATTTTGTTAATGGAAGTAAATTGGAAAGTTGTTTAAAATTACATGTTCTATCTGAATAATGAAAGTTTAATTTTGACTTGAATGTCCCTTTAAGCTGAGCATATTATTCAGTACAGGGCCTGGTCAATATATTATGCTGCTTTGGTTCAGCAATAAAATGACACCCCCTTTAAACCAACCATAGTCAGGGGTTGAAATTTCATATAAAAGGCACGCTGGTACTTAACTGATGGACAGTATTTGAAAGACATTTCTCTAAAACACTATTTGCCTAAATATCATCTTCCTATGCGCCACCCCTGTCAAATGCCGACTGAGTCTCATGGTTCCACCTGGTCCAATGGTAGAGCCAGCTCTGATTCAGAGACAACTATTTTATAGGCAAGCTGGACCCTATAGGTTTTCAGATTGCTCTGGTACATAGAGTTCTAAAGAATTAACAGCATACAGTAAACAGCAATGCCAGAAAATGAGTTTTCAGATAATTATATGTTATAAAGGGTTGCACAATGGTCTACAGACATAAAACTAAGTTTAATTAATAATGTAAAGCTGATTAGCTGTATTCTGTAATGTTTATACAAATGTACAGTGTTTGTTCTACAGGTTTGCACAGGAAAACAGATTCTGTTACAGATAAGTATTAAAATATCAATATAATCTGCCCATCCTCCTATATATGAGGTAGGAAACTTAATAAATAACCAGACTATCATAGTCTGGTTTCAACCTGTTTGTCTAGGTTTAAAATATTTCCATACAGTTGTGTTTTTTTATTTTGCAAATAAGTCATAAATCAAGAACAAAATGTGCGTCCCTGTCCGCCGCAGTTTGATAAATCGACCCCTTAGTCTGAACGTCAAGTAAGTAGTAGTTTTATTTTCTGACACATTTCAAAGTAATGTCTATTTCCACTCCTCCTGTATCATGTGACATCCATCAGCCAATAATAATAAATGCATATGTGTATATTCTATGAATTCTTGCACATGCTCAGTAGGAGCTGGAGACTCAAAAAGGTAACTAGAAAAAGACTGTGCACATTTTGTTAAAGGACCAGTCAACACTGTAGATTTGCATAATCAACAAATGCAAGATAACAAGACAATGCAATAGCACTTAGTCTGAACTTCAAATGAGTAGTAAAAAAATTCTGACAATTTTAAAAGTTATGTCTTTTTCCACTCCCCCTGTACCATGCGACAGCCATCAGCCAATCACAAATGCATACACGTACCATGTGATAGCAATCAGCCATTCACAAATGCATACACACTTATTCTTGCACATGCTCAGTAGGAGCTGGTGACTCAAAAAGTTTAAATATAAAAAGACTGTGCACATTTTGTTAATGGAAGTAAATTAGAAAGTTGTTTAAAATGGCATGCTCTATCTGAATAATGAAAGTTTAATTTTGATTGAGTGTCCCTTTAATGGAAAAAATTGGAAAGTTGTTTAAAATTGCCTGCTCTATCTGAATCATAAAAGGACTTGAATGTCGCTTTAAGTGTTAAATTCTTATCTCTAGCGAGCTGGAGAGCCGAGCTAATCCCAACCCTTCACAGAGCCTTGGACTGCGCTATAAAGAGGCTTAGAGGGGCAGATCAAAGAACAAACGTTAAAGGAGAAGGTCCTCTAGCGCAGGCTCTGAGATCCTCAGTGCAGAAGGGACAGGATTAATGCAGCTCTCTAGCGAGCAAGAGGTAAGTATAAGGCTACAGGTTACCTGTAGCAAAGGAACATTTACATCAGTTCAATAAAAACTAATGTAAATGTTCCATGAATATTCAGTATTTGTTTAGTTTTAGTGCAGCAGAAGACTATTTGGAAAACACATTAAAATTAATCAGAAAGCAAATGTTTTGCTGCTGCACGTCCAATAACATTCTTGCAAAATTGTTGCCGTATAGTGCTCCAGACACATGCTTGCTCCTAAGCATACACACCAAACTTTCAACAAAAGATACCAAGACAACTTGATAATAGAAGTAGATTAAAAAGTTGTTTAAAATGGCATGCACTGTTTGAACTAGCTCAGTTTTTGGAGGCAATTTTCAGTAAAAGCAAGCAATATAAATAGAAAATGCATATTGTAATCCTGTTTATTTTCTGTTTATATCATAAAAGCCAAGTCTCAACATTTCCTGCAATTGCGTTTGTTTCTTGCCAAACTCCACCCACTATTTGCCTTATTTGGAGGAGCCAATCTGGGCTTTAGTCTTCAGACAAAAAGCCTAGCCACAGTCATGGTAGCATAAAATGCCTTGTTTTGCAGTTGTTATCAGTTAAAGACAATTGAGGAAAGATATGTAGCAGGGCTAGCCTTGTTAAATCTATAGGGAGTGTTCCAAGTTCCAAGAATTAAAAAATCCTCAATTTTAAGAACTAAATTACATGAAGGTGCAAAATAAATAATGAAACTATAATGCAAAGGTGTTTCATTACACATAACTAAATATATTTAAAATACTTGTGTTTATTGTCTCTTTATAGGTTGAGTTTAATGTGCCTTTAGTGTTTTCTAGGACATACAGTTTATGTATATCCTGTTCTGCTACACTGATGTTTACTCAATTTCCTATTAAGACTATATTAGAATTTGGGATTAAATGTATAATTCAATACATTGCACAGTTACATTTAATTAATTCATTGGGGTAGATTTATTAAATGTCGGGCGGACATGATTCGCTGTAGCATACGCTGTCGGCATTTAACACTGCACAAACATTTATGGCAAAATGCTTGTGCAATGCCGCCCCCTGCTCATTCACGGCCAATCGGAGGTGGCTCCTCAGAGGTTGCGGACGAGTCAAGGAGCAGCGGTCTTATGAGCCGGAAACTTCAGGGGTAGATTGCAGCATACGCTCCTTGGTAAATCTACCCATTAAATCTACTTGTTTAAATCATTTCTCATTTAATTTACTCATTACGAATACATATTATTATATCTCAGATACATGTATTCATTTAAATGGGCACCAGCACTCTAGTAATGTTATTTTATGTGGAATATTCTTCATCTTGGACCAGGTGGGATTACAGGACCCAGGCAACATTTCAAAGGGGGGTGTGGCCAATAAGGGAGCACATATTTCAGACTACAGTGTTTTGTTTGAAAATTGCTCTTAAATGTAGCTCATGAGCTGCGTCTCAGCATTCTCGTGTGTACATTTGTAATCAGGTGAACTTTTATGTTTGACATTGCTGACTATTGTTCAGTTTAGATTTAGATTATAGTGGACAAATAGTTAAAGGGACACTGAACCCATTTTTTTCTTTCATGATTCAGATAGAGCAGGCAATTTTAAGCAACTTTCTAATTTACTCCTATTATCAAATGTTATTCATTCTCTTGGTATCTTTATTTGAAAAGCAAGAATGTAAGTTTAGATGCCAGCCCATTTTTGGTGAACAACCGGGGTTGTTCTTGTTGATTGGTGGATAAATTCACCCACCGATAAACAAGTGCTGTCCAGGGTACTAAACCAAAAATTGTCTGGCTCCTTCTAATATCAATTTTTCTTTATTCTCTTGCTATCTTTATTTGAAAAGCAAAATGTAAGTTTAGAAGCCGGCCAATTTTTGGTTTACAATCTGGGTTGTCCTTGCTGAAACAAGCTTGCTAATCAAGTGCTGTCCAGGGTTCTAAACCAAAAATTGGCTGGCTCCTTAGCTTAGATGCCTTCTTTTTCAAATAAAGATAGCAAGAGAATGAAGAAAAATTGATAATAGGAGTAAATTAGAAAGTTGCTTAAAATTGCATACTCTATCTGAATCATGAAAGAAAAAATTTGGGTTTAGTGTCCCTTTTTTAAAATCAAGAAGGAAGTAATGGGTTGTGTTCAGACTGCTGCCAAATATGGTATTATTGATACTGATAATGCACATTTCTTATTGAACTCTGAAGACATTGCACCAGTTCATAAAAATATTGGGGCCCCACCTGTGGCGGGGACGGTGTCCTTATTGTCTAAAGTATCTATTTACTTAGATAGGGTATTGAGACCTTTTGTAAATTCTAATTCTTACATCAAGGACATGGAAGACTTTTTAGTAAAGTTACAAGGTTTGCCACTAGAAAGTACTAAGGGTAATCTTTTTAGTATTGATGTGGTGTCATCGTATACATCTATCACACATGAGGCTGGGATTGGGGCTGTGAGTAAGATGATGAGCCAGGATGTGAGATATGATCCCCCATAAAGGGAGTTTATTCTTCAATTATTGAATATTGTCTTGAGCTATAATTATTTTTGATTTGAAGGTCATTATTACTTACAGCTACAAGGTATAGCCATGGGTTCCAATGTCGCCCCTACATACGCCAATATATATGAATGTCTATGAAGAGCACTTTGCATATAGCCATCCATTATTTTTGCTATATGGAGCCACCTGGTGGCGATACATTGATGACATCTTTGGCGTATGACTGGGCGACATTGGGACCCTGGAAAGATTTGTAAAATATTTGAATTCTGCAACTCACCACATCCAATTTAAACTAGTGTGTAGTGAGGAGAGTGTTGTTTTCCTTGACACAAGGGTTTTAAAGATACCCATGGTCTTGTAGTAAACCTACATAAGAAAGAAACGGATTGCAACACAATAACATGCATCCCCCCTCTTTAATTAGATCTCTCCCAAGGAGCTAACTTTTAAGAGTAAGAGGTGTTGTGTCTGAAACTGGCCCTGTAGAGCAGAGATTGGCTGAAATGGGTGATCGTTTTAAGTCAAGGGGATATCTACCAGTATTAATACAACAGGGAATTGAGAATGTTCGACAAATTCCTAGACAATCCCTGTTGGAACAAAAAGAAGCTAGGGATAAAAGGAAATCAAACAGGTTGGGTTTTTTTAGCCAATATTCTAAATTGAGTGATAGGATTTGCAGGATTATCTTTAAACACTGGCATGTATGTAGTATGATAGTAGGCCTGGCGCTAGTGGTGACACCTGTGGCTCTTTTCAATAGGTCTCCTAGTAGACCTAGAGGATAACAATCTGAAATATAAGTGAAGTGAGCGCCTAAATGACGTGGTGGACTACAGAGGCTGGTGTTTATTCGGAAAACATTAAATCCAGATAAAACTTACACTTAAAAAAATAACATAAAAAAGATAAAATCATGGATCCATGAGTTAAAGGGACACTGAACCCAAATTTTTTATTTTATGATTCAGATAGAGCATGTAATTTTAAGCAACTTTCTAATTTATTCCTATTAGCAAATGTTCTTCATTCTCTTAGTATCTTTATTTGAAAAGCAAGAATGTAAGTTTAGATGCCGGCCCATTTTGGTGAACAACCTGGGTTGTTCTTGCTGATTGGTGGATACATTCATCCACTAATAAACAAGTGCTGTACAAGGTTCTGGACTTTCTTTTTCAAATAAAGATAGCAAGAGAACGAAGAAAAATCGATAATAGGAGTAAATTAAAAAGTTGCTTAAAATTGCATGCTCTATCTGAATCACGAAAGAAAAAATTTGGGTTCAGTGTCCCTTAAACAAACTTATAAGATTAATAAAAAACGCATTGAAACAAATAGCACATATTAGATGAACATATATGTAAGAAAAATAAAAAATGGTGTTTGTGTACTATCCTGGGGAGCAGCCCTTATTGGTATAAGGTGCTTATAATATGAGATCTCACTTGAAATGGTGTTTAACACAAATACAGTGTCCCAAGTGGTGTGTCCTTAAAATCCACAAGTGTCTCAATACTTTTTTGTGAAGATCCAGTGAAAAATGTCCAAATTCCAATGAAGGCAATGTTATTATCCTTAGAAGAATACTCCTTTTTGAGATCTCATACCAGACACAAATTTATATAGTCCAATTTTATCGGGACAAGTTTGTAAACTAAGCTAAACCATAAAAGCTTATTTGTTCTCATTAGGATGTAGTTTTGTCCCATGGAGGGGGAAGAAGAGTAATTGTAAGAATGTTTTTTTTCCTTCCCTTCATTTTCTACTTTAATCCCTTAAGATCTAAGCTTTCCACTCTTATACAGCAAATATATGATTCAATTTGTTGTGTAGTATTTGCTAGTTGTGGTGCATATACATAACTTTATATCAGTGATATTTGCCCTGTAGTTTGAAGAATGTTAAATGTTGAAAATGTCTTTTTGAACTGTTCCCTGTGTATAATAACCTTATTGTTTTACTACAATTTTCATTGTATGTTCTTTTGATTGCAGATGTTTGTTTGTGTTCTACCAATCACAATGTCTGTTTAATCGATTTTCATGAAACTCAATAAAAATGTAATAAATAAAAAATCCTCCAATGCTTCAAAACAAAAATAAAATCAGGATATAAATTTAGAAAGAAAAACAAACAATTAAAGTAAAGGATTAAGCTACGGTTCCAAATAATCAAAATGAATAAAATAAATAACAGTTAAGTTTACATGTCTTACAAACCCCACATATACTCCATCAATCACATTCAACCCAAACATATTTATTGTTTTTCGAGCTCTGTTGTGCATGAGCAGAACAACAGCCAAGAATGCTGGGATATATCCTACAGAACTGTCTGCATTTAATAGGCAAACAATGCCACTGTCATATGTTTTTGTCTCTTAATGATTTATTTTATTAAATGCTATTGTGGTATGAATGGAGCTCTCTGTTCTTTTTATTTGCCAAGTACGTTAGAATATCTTTTTGTTACAATAATTCTGCCAAATAAAACAAGAAACTTTTTCAATGTAACTGACACAAAAACAAACCAACTAATAAACACTTCAGGGCCTGAAAAGATGCCTGTTAATCAAACAAACAAACAAAATTATTAGTATTAAAACAAAATACTAAAAAAAAACACACAAAAAAACTTGCAATATACTTATATTATTTATTATGAACTATTTTCCTGTAGTTTGTTACTGTGAACTGGAAAAACACACTGCAGCATTCACAAGCCTAAGCTTGCTACATATCTGCCCCTCAACTGAACACACCCATTAAGTTAAGGGGTGGGGGGACAACTGTAGTAAATTGTGTGTTAAAGGGACACTGAACCCAATTTTTTTTTCTTTCAGGATTCAGATAGAGAATGACATTTTAAGCAACTTTCTAATTTACTTCTATTATCAATTTGTCTGCGTTCTCTTGCGATCTTTATTTTAAAAGCAGGAATGGAAATCTTAGCAGCCAGCCCATTTTAGGTTCAGCACCATGGATAGCGCTTGCTTATTGGAGGATTACATTTACCCACCAATAAGCAAGCATAACCCAGGTTCTCAACCAAAAATGGGCCTGCTCCTATGCATCACATTCCTGCTTTTTAAATAAAGATGGCAAGAGAACAAAGACAAATTGATAATAGGAGTAAATTAGAAAGTTGCTTAAAATTGCATGCTCTATCTGAATCATGAAAAAAAAAATTGGGTTTAGTGTCCCTTTAATGTATTCAGAAAGTGTTTACACTTTAATGATATATTAAAGGGACATGAAACCCAATTTTTTTCTTTCATGATTTAGAAAGAGCATGTCATTTTAAACAACTTTCTAATTTACTTCTATTATCTAATTTGCTTCATTCTCTTGATATGACTTGCTGAAAAGCATATATAGATATGCTCAGTAGCTGCTGATTGGTTGCTGCACATAGAGGCCTTGTGTGATTGGCTTACACATGTGCATTGCTATTTCTTCAACAAAGGATATCTAAAGAATTGAGCAAATTAGATAATAGAAGTAAATTGGAAAGTTGTTTAAAATTGCATGCCCTATCTGAATCATGAAAGTTTAATTTTGACTAGACTGTCCCTTTAATGACTACAGAATCATTTTGTAATTACATAGGTGTGTTGTTTTGCAGGTAAACTAAGGAATTAATAAACAGACCACTCTAAGTTATACAGAGACGCTGAATATTATAATTCAGTTATACAAAAGTGTGCAATACTCTGTAGCTATATATAGAAGTTTTAAACAATCTTTTATATTTATAAAATTAATACAGTATTATGCAGTGATCTGTTGAAATACAAAGGCTGCCTATAGTATGTTCCAGCTATCAATAGGATTCTCTTCTCTTTGTTACTCACCATTCCAGAAGACGCAGACTGAAGTGAAGTTTTCCTGTAGGAAGACAAAATGTATTTTAACAATACATTGTCTTTTATTCTATGATTTTTGTAACATGGGCGCTGAATAAGTCTAGTGTGAAGCTACATAGCACAGACTCACTGTTCCACTTACTATGCAGGCTAATATCAGCATAGACACCAATGTGCTGCTTGAATGGACGAGTGTATTCTCATGTAGCCTTAGCATTTAGTTCATCAATACAAACTTTTCAGCCAAATGTAAATATTTACAGCTTCCCAGCAAATTTTAAACACTCCAATGTTACTGTATTCGCTCACTTCTCCTCCCTACCCAATACCCTCACCTAATCCTGTTTACCTGCACTTTGCTCCTATTCTTCCCAGTACCCTACCCGTATCACTCTACATCTACACTCCTCCTGCCGTGCCTTCCCAGTACCCTACCCCTAGCAATGTATACATGCACTTCTCTTCCCTGTCTGTACTCAGTAACATCTCCCTATTAATGTATACATGCACTTCTCTTCCCTGTCTGTACTCAGTAACATCTCCCTATTAATGTATACATGCACTTCTCCTCCCTGTCTGTACTCAGTAACCTCCCCCTATCAATGTATACATGCACTTCTCCTCCCTGTCTGTACTCAGTAACCTCCCCCTATCAATGTATACATGCACTTCTCTTCCCTGTCTGTACTCAGTAACCTCCCCCTATCAATGTATACATGCACTTCTCTTCCCTGTCTGTACTCGGTAACCTCCCCCTATCAATGTATACATGCACTTCTCCTCCCTGTCTGTACTCAGTAACCTCCCCCTATCAATGTATACATGCACTTCTCTTCCCTGTCTGTACTCAGTAACATCTCCCTATTAATGAATACATGCACTTATCTTCCCTGTCTGTACTCAGTAACCTCCTCCTATCAATGTATACATGCACTTCTCCTCCCTGTCTGTACTCAGTAACCTCCCCCTATCAATGTATACATGCACTTCTCTTCCCTGTCTGTACTCAGTAACCTCCCCCTATCAATGTATACATGCACTTCTCCTCCCTGTCTGTACTCAGTAACCTCCCCCTATCAATGTATACATGCACTTCTCTTCCCTGTCTATACTCAGTAACATCTCCCTATTAATGTATACATGCACTTCTCCTCCCTGTCTGTACTCAGTAACCTCCCCCTATCAATGTATACATGCACTTCTCCTCCCTGTCTGTACTCAGTAACCTCCCCCTATCAATGTATACATGCACTTCTCTTCCCTGTCTGTACTCAGTAACATCTCCCTATCAATGTATACATGCACTTCTCTTCCCTGTCTGTACTCAGTAACATCTCCGTATTAATGTATACATGCACATCTCTTCCCTGTCTGTACTCAGTAACATCTCCCTATCAATGTATACATGCACTTCTCTTCCCTGTCTGTACTCAGTAACCTCCCCCTATTAATGTATACATGCTCTTCTCTTCCCTGTCTGTACTCAGTAACCTCCCCCTATCAATGTATACATGCACATCTCTTCCCTGTCTCTACTCAGTAACATCTCCCTATCAATGTATACATGCACTTCTCTTCCCTGTCTGTACTCAGTAACATCTCCCTATTAATGTATACATGCACTTCTCTTCCCTGTCTGTACTCAGTAACCTCCCCCTATCAATGTATACATGCACATCTCTTCCCTGTCTGTACTCAGTAACATCTCCCTATCAATGTATACATGCACTTCTCTTCCCTGCCTGTACTCAGTAACGTCCCCCTATCAATGTATACATGCACTTCTCTTCCATGTCTGTACTCAATAACATCTCCCTATTAATGTATACATGCACTTCTCTTCCCTGTCTGTACTCAGTAACATCTCCCTATTAATGTATACATGCACTTCTCTTCCCTGTCTGTACTCAGTAACCTCCCCCTATCAATGTATACATGCACATCTCTTCCCTGTCTGTACTCAGTAACCTCCCCCTATCAATGTATACATGCACTTCTCCTCCCTGTCTGTACTCAGTAACCTCCCCCTATCAATGTATACATGCACTTCTCTTCCCTGTCTGTACTCAGTAACCTCCCCCTATCAATGTATACATGCACTTCTCCTCCCTGTCTGTACTCAGTAACATCTCCCTATTAATGTATACATGCACTTCTCTTCCCTGTTTGTACTCAGTAACCTCTCCCTATTAATAAATACATGCACTTCTCCTCCCTGTCTGTACTCAGTAACATCTCCCTATTAATGTATACATGCACTTCTCTTCCCTGTCTGTACTCAGTAACATCTCCCTATTAATGTATACATGCACTTCTCTTCCCTGTCTGTACTCAGTAACATCTCCCTATTAATGAATACATGCACTTCTCTTCCCTGTCTGTACTCAGTAACCTCCCCCTATCAATGTATACATGCACTTCTCCTCCCTGTCTGTACTCAGTAACCTCCCCCTATCAATGTATACATGCACTTCTCTTCCCTGTCTGTACTAAGTAACCTCCCCCTATTAATGTATACATGCACTTCTCTTCCCTGTCTGTACTCAGTAACATCTCCCTATCAATGTATACATGCACTTCTCTTCCCTGTCTGTACTCAGTAACCTCCCCCTATCAATGTATACATGCACTTCTCCTCCCTGTCTGTACTCAGTAACCTCCCCCTATCAATGTATACATGCACTTCTCTTCCCTGTCTGTACTCAGTAACCTCCCCCTATCAATGTATACATGCACTTCTCCTCCCTGTCTGTACTCAGTAACATCTCCCTATCAATGTATACATGCACTTCTCTTCCCTGTCTGTACTCAGTAACCTCCCCCTATCAATGTATACATGCACTTCTCCTCCCTGTCTGTACTCAGTAACCTCCCCCTATCAATGTATACATGCACTTCTCTTCCCTGTCTGTACTCAGTAACCTCCCCCTATCAATGTATACATGCACTTCTCCTCCCTGTCTGTACTCAGTAACATCTCCCTATTAATGTATACATGCACTTCTCTTCCCTGTTTGTACTCAGTAACCTCTCCCTATTAATAAATACATGCACTTCTCCTCCCTGTCTGTACTCAGTAACATCTCCCTATTAATGTATACATGCACTTCTCTTCCCTGTTTGTACTCAGTAACCTCTCCCTATTAATAAATACATGCACTTCTCCTCCCTGTCTGTACTCAGTAACATCTCCCTATTAATGTATACATGCACTTCTCTTCCCTGTTTGTACTCAGTAACATCTCCCTATTAATAAATACATGCACTTCTCCTCCCTGTCTGTACTCAGTAACATCTCCCTATTAATGAATACATGCACTTCTCTTCCCTGTCTGTACTCAGTAACCTCCCCCTATCAATGTATACATGCACTTCTCCTCCCTGTCTGTACTCAGTAACCTCCCCCTATCAATGTATACATGCACATCTCTTCCCTGTCTGTACTCAGTAACATCTCCCAATCAATGTATACATGCACTTCTCTTCCCTGTCTGTACTCAGTAACCTCCCCCTATTAATGTATACATGCACTTCTCCTCCCTGTCTGTACTCAGTAACATCTCCCTATTAATGAATACATGCACTTCTCTTCCCTGTCTGTACTCAGTAACATCTCCCTATTAATGTATACATGCACTTCTCTTCCCTATCTGTACTCAGTAACATCTCCCTATTAATGTATACATGCACTTCTCCTCCCTGTCTGTACTCAGTAACATCTCCCTATCAATGTATACATGCACTTCTCTTCCCTGTCTGTACTCAGTAACCTCCCCCTATCAATGTATACATGCACTTCTCTTCCCTGTCTGTACTCAGTAACATCTCCCTATTAATGAATACATGCACTTCTCTTCCCTGTCTGTACTCAGTAACATCTCCCTATTAATGTATAAATGCACTTCTCTTCCCTGTCTGTACTCAGTAACATCTCCCTATTAATGTATACATGCACTTCTCTTCCCTGTCTGTCCTCAGTAACATCTCCGTATTAATGTATACATGCACATCTCTTCCCTGTCTGTACTCAGTAACCTTCCCCTATCAATGTATACATGCACTTCTCTTCCCTGTCTGTACTCAGTAACATCTCCCTATTAATGTATACATGCACTTCTCTTCCCTGTCTATACTCAGTAACATCTCCCTATTAATGTATACATGCACTTCTCTTCCCTGTCTGTACTCAGTAACCTCCCCCTATCAATGTATACATGCACTTCTCTTCCCTGTCTGTACTCAGTAACCTCCCCCTATCAATGTATACATGCACTTCTCTTCCCTGTCTGTACTCAGTAACATCTCCCTATTAATGTATACATGCACTTCTCTTCCCTGTCTATACTCAGTAACATCTCCCTATTAATGTATACATGCACTTCTCTTCCCTGTCTGTACTCAGTAACCTCCCCCTATCAATGTATACATGCACTTCTCTTCCCTGTCTGTACTCAGTAACCTCCCCCTATCAATGTATACATGCACTTCTCCTCCCTGTCTGTACTCAGTAACATCTCCCTATTAATGTATACATGCACTTCTCTTCCCTGTCTGTACTCAGTAACCTTCCCCTATCAATGTATACATGCACTGTATACCTGTACTCCTCTCCCATTCTCCTTCCCATTCTCCTCCACCTATCACTGTATACCTGTACTCCTCTCCCATTCTCCTTCCCATTATCCTCCACCTATCACTGTATACCTGTACTCGTCTCCCCTTTTCCTTCCCATTATCCCTCCACCTACCACTGTATACCTGTACTCCTCTCCCCTTTTCCTTCCCATTATCCTCCACCTATCACTATATGCCTGTACTCCTCTCCCATTCTCCTTCCCATTATCCTCCACCTATCACTATATACCTGTACTCCTCTCCCATTCTCCTTCCCATTATCCTCCACCTATCACTGTATACCTGTACTCCTCTCCCCTTTTCCTTTCCAGTACCCTCTCCTATATATGTGTACTCCTCTAGTGTACCCCCTGGTATTAGCCCTCTATTACTGTACCAGCATGCTCAACCTGTGCTTCCTGGTAGCTCTCTCCTCTATCCCTGTGAACTTATAGTCTTCTCTTTGCTTACACATACCACAATTATATACTCCTTCATATACTCTTTACTCTTTCATTCAAAAGGAAATGTTTTTGGGGTTTGGTGACTACAAAACTTATCAATAAATAAAACAGAAACTGTTGGTGGAGTAATCTTACCTCCACTGGCCGATGCTGGAAAGTAAACACAATGTTTTCAGTCAGATTGACGATCTTCCTGTTCTCAACACTGATTCCAATGATTTGGTTGCTTAACACAGAACTATTATCTGCATCCTAGGAAGAAACAAATAGATGTATAGACAGATGCAGCAGCGTGTACATGAGACATAGCAGACATTATTGTTATTATCATCATTTATTTGTATAGCGCTGCCTTCTTCCGTAGTACAAAGATAGGTGTATACAGTGAAAGATTTGTGATAAGATACAAATACATAACAGACTAAACAAAACTAGTACATGAGACATAAGGTTTTGGATAACTTGTCACATGGATTGTAGTTGCAGCAGCGAGTCCGGTAGTTGAAGATTTGTTTTTGGAAGGATGAAAAGCAGATGAGAGACAGTAAGCCTCTCTGAATAGGTAGGTTTTTAAAGAGCATTTGAAGCTATGCAAGGTTGCAGACACTCTGATTGAGCGGGGTAGAGATTTCCAGAGGACATGAGTAGCTCATGAGAAGTCTTGGAGGTGTGAGAGAGACAAAGAGATAATAGAAGTGGAAATACGTAGGTGAGCATTTGTTCGAAGAGTACGGCTTAGGAAATATTTGGAGATGAGTGAGGAAATATAGTTGGGAGTGAGATTGTTGAGTGCTTTATAAGATAGCGTTAATACTTTAAATTGTATTCTGGAGTGAATGAGGAGCCAGTGTAGAGACTGGCAGAGTGGAGCAGCTGATGCAGATCGGCAACTTAGGAGGATGAGTCTAGCTGAAGCAGTCATGATAGATTGGAGGGGGGAGAGGTGGTATTTGGGAAGGCCATTTAGAAGTAGATTGCTATAGTTGATGCACGACAAAATGAAGGAATGAATTAGTATTTTTGTGGTTTCTTGATTAAGAAAAGGTCACATTCTGGAGATGTTGCGTAGGTGTGTATGGCAGGATTTGGTGAGAGCTTGAATATGTGGAGTGAATGTGAGTTAAGAGTCAAGTGTGACCCCAAGACAGCGGACCTGGGGTGAGGTGCTGAGAAAAGTCTCCAACTGTAAGAAAAATGTCAGGTGTGGGATGTCTTGAATACAGTTTTAGATCGAGTTGAAGGTAGTGTGAAGAAATCCAGTGGGACAGTGGGTGATCTGGTTGAGTAGGGAGGGTGAGATAGCAGGAGATGACACACATATTTGGGTATCATCAGCATATAAGTGGTACTGGAAGCCAAAGAAGGATATAAGTTTTCCAAGGGAGGACGTATAGATAGAAAAAAGCAAGGGACCCAAGGCAGAGCCTTGCAGTTCTCCTACTGAGAGAGGCAAAGGATCAGAGGATGTGCTGTTAAAAGAAACTGTAAAAACCAGAATTTATGCTTACCTGATAAATTACTTTCTCCAACGGTGTGTCCGGTCCACGGCGTCATCCTTACTTGTGGGAATATCTCTTCCCCAACAGGAAATGGCAAAGAGTCCCAGCAAAGCTGGCCATATAGTCCCTCCTAGGCTCCGCCCACCCCAGTCATTCGACCGACGGACAGGAGGAAAAAATAGGAGAAACCATAGGGTGCCGTGGTGACTGTAGTTAGAGAAAATAATTCATCAGACCTGATTAAAAAACCAGGGCGGGCCATGGACCGGACACACCGTTGGAGAAAGTAATTTATCAGGTAAGCATAAATTCTGTTTTCTCCAACATTGGTGTGTCCGGTCCACGGCGTCATCCTTACTTGTGGGAACCAATACCAAAGCTTTAGGACACGGATGAAGGGAGGGAGCAAATCAGGTTACCTAAACGGAAGGCACCACGGCTTGCAAAACCTTTCTCCCAAAAATAGCCTCCGAAGAAGCAAAAGTATCAAATTTGTAAAATTTGGCAAAAGTGTGCAGTGAAGACCAAGTCGCTGCCTTACATATCTGATCAACAGAAGCCTCGTTCTTGAAGGCCCATGTGGAAGCTACAGCCCTAGTGGAGTGAGCTGTGATTCTTTCAGGAGGCTGCCGTCCGGCAGTCTCATAAGCCAATCGGATGATGCTTTTAAGCCAAAAGGAAAGAGAGGTAGAAGTTGCTTTTTGACCTCTCCTTTTACCAGAATAGACGACAAACAGAGAAGAAGTTTGTCTGAACTCTTTTGTAGCTTCTAAGTAGAATTTTAGAGCACGGACTACATCTAAATTGTGTAGCAAACGTTCCTTCTTTGAAACTGGATTCGGACACAAAGAAGGTACAACTATCTCCTGATTAATATTTTTGTTGGAAACAACCTTTGGTAGAAAACCAGGCTTAGTACGCAAAACAACCTTATCTGAATGGAACACCAGATAGGGCGGAGTACACTGTAGAGCAGATAACTCAGAAACTCTTCTAGCAGAAGAAATAGCAACCAAAAACAAAACTTTCCAAGATAACAACTTAATATCTATGGAATGTAAAGGTTCAAACGGAACCCCTTGAAGAACTGAAAGAACCAGATTTAAACTCCAGGGAGGAGTCAAAGGTCTGTAAACAGGCTTGATCCTAACCAAAGCCTGAACAAATGCTTGAACATCTGGCACAACTGCCAGTCGTTTGTGTAGTAAGACAGATAAAGCAGAAATCTGTCCCTTTAGAGAACTCGCAGATAATCCTTTATCCAAACCTTCTTGTAGAAAGGAAAGAATCCTAGGAATTTTTATCCTATGCCATGGGAATCCCTTGGATTCACACCAGCAGATATATCTTTTCCATATTTTATGGTAAATCTTTCTAGTTACCGGTTTTCTGGCTTGAACCAGAGTATCTATCACAGAATCTGAAAACCCACGCTTTGATAGAATCAAGCGTTCAATCTCCAAGCCGTCAGCTGGAGGGAGACCAGATTTGGATGTTCGAATGGACCCTGAACAAGAAGGTCCTGTCTCAAAGGTAGCTTCCATGGAGAAACCGATGACATATTCACCAGGTCTGCATACCAAGTCCTGCGTGGCCACGCAGGAGCTATCAAGATCACCGAGGCCCTCTCCTGTTTGATCCTGGCTATCAGCCTGGGAATGAGAGGAAATGGTGGAAACACATAAGCTAGGTTGAAGGTCCAAGGCGCTACTAGTGCATCCACTAGAGTCGCCTTGGGATCCCTGGATCTGGACCCGTAGCAAGGAACCTTGAAGTTCTGACGAGACGCCATCAGATCCATATCTGGAATGCCCCATAGTTGCGTCAACTGGGCAAAGATCTCCGGGTGGAGTTCCCACTCCCCCGGATGGAATGTCTGACGACTCAAATAATCCGCTTCCCAGTTTTCCACACCTGGAATGTGGATCTCAGATAGGTGGCAGGAGTGATTCTCCGCCCATTGTATTATTTTGGTCACTTCTTTCATCGCCAGGGAACTCCTTGTTCCCCCCTGATGATTGATATACGCAACAGTCGTCATGTTGTCTGATTGGAATCTTATGAATCTGGCCTTTGCTAGCTGAGGCCAAGCCCTGAGAGCATTGAATATCGCTCTTAGTTCCAGAATGTTTATCGGGAGAAGAGACTCTTCCCGAGACCATAGTCCCTGAGCTTTCAGGGATTCCCAGACCGCGCCCTGGCGTCGGTCGTGACGATGACCCACTCTGGTCTGCGGAAGCTCATTCCCTGGGACAGGTGATCCTGGGTTAGCCACCAATGGAGTGAGTCTCTGGTCTTCTGATCTACTTGAATCACTGGAGACAAGTCTGTATAGTCCCCATTCCACTGTTTCAGCATGCACAGTTGCAATGGTCTTAGATGAATTTGCGCAAAAGGAACTATGTCCATTGCTGCAACCATCAATCCTACTACTTCCATGCACTGAGCTACGGAAGGACGAGGAATAGAATGAAGAACTTGACAAGCGTTTAGAAGTTTTGACTTTCTGACTTCTGTCAAGAAAATCCTCATTTCTAAGGAATCTATTATTGTTCCCAAGAAGGGAACTCTTGTCGACGGAGACAGGGAACTTTTTTCTATGTTCACCTTCCATACGTGAGATCTGGGAAAGGCCAGAACGATGTCTGAGTGAGCCGTTGCCTTTGAAAGAGACGACGCTTGTATTAGAATGTCGTCCAAGTACGGTACTACTGCAATGCCCCTTGGTCTTAGAACCGCTAGAAGGGATCCGAGTACCTTTGTGAAAATCCTTGGAGCAGTGGCTAACCCGAATGGGAGGGCCACAAACTGGTAATGTTTGTCCAGAAAGGCGAACCTTAGGAACTGATGATGTTCTTTGTGGATAGGGATATGTAGATACGCATCCTTTAGATCCACGGTAGTCATAAATTGACCTTCCTGGATTGTGGGTAGAATCGTTCGAATGGTTTCCATCTTGAACGATGGTACTCTGAGAAATTTGTTTAGGATCTTTAAATCCAGGATTGGTCTGAAAGTTCCCTCTTTTTTGGGAACTACAAACAGATTTGAGTAAAATCCCATTCCTTATTCCGCCGTTGGAACTGGGTGTATCACTCCCATCTTTAACAGGTCTTCTACACAATGTAAGAATGCCTGTCTCTTTATTTGGTTTGAGGATAAGTGAGACATGTGGAACCTTCCCCTTGGGGGTAGTTCCTTGAATTCCAGAAGATAACCCTGAGAAACTATTTCTAGCGTCCAGGGATCCTGAACATCTCTTGCCCAAGCCTGAGCAAAGAGAGAGAGTCTGCCCCCCACTAGATCCGGTCCCGGATCGGGGGCTACTCCTTCATGCTGTTTTGTTAGCAGCGGCAGGCTTCTTGGCCTGCTTACCCTTGTTCCAGCCTTGCATCGGTTTCCAGGCTGGTTTGGTCTGTGAGGTATTACCCTCTTGCTTAGAGGATGCAGAATTAGAGCCCGGTCCGTTCCTGAAATTACGAAAGGAAAGAAAATTAGACTTATTCTTGGCTTTGAAAGGCCTATCTTGTGGGAGGGCGTGGCCCTTTCCCCCAGTGATGTCTGAGATAATCTCTTTCAATTCTGGCCCAAAGAGAGTTTTACCCTTGAAGGGGATATTAAGCAATTTTGTCTTGGATGATACATCCGCTGAACAAGACTTTAGCCAAAGCGCTCTGCGCGCCACAATTGCAAACCCTGAATTTTTCGCCGCTAATCTAGCTATTTGCAAAGCGGCATCTTAAATAAAAGAGTTTGCAACCTTAAGTGCGTGAACTCTGTCCATAACCTCCTCATATGGAGTCTCTCTACTGAGCGACTTTTCTAGTTCCTCGAACCAGAACCACGCTGCTGTAGTGACAGGAACAATGCACGAAATGGGTTGAAGAAGGTAACCTTGCTGTACAAAAATCTTTTTAAGCAAACCCTCCAATTTTTTAGCCATAGGATCTTTGAAAGCACAATTATCCTCGATAGGAATAGTAGTGCGCTTGTTTAGAGTAGAAACTGCCCCCTCGACCTTAGGGACTGTCTGCCATAAGTCCTTTCTGGGGTCGACCATAGGAAATAATTTCTTAAATATAGGAGGGGGAACAAAAGGTATGCCGGGCTTCTCCCATTCCTTATTCACTATGTCCGCCACCCGCTTGGGTATAGGAAAAGCGTTGGGGTGCACCAGGACCTCTAGGAACTTGTCCATCTTGCATAATTTTTCTGGAATGACCAGGTTGTCACAATCATCCAGAGTAGATAACACCTCCTTAAGCAGTGCGCGGAGATGTTCTAATTTAAATTTAAATGTCACAACATCAGGTTCAGCCTGTTGGGAAATTTTTCCTGAATCTGAAATTTCCCCATCTGACAAAACCTCCCTCATGGCCCCTTCAGATTGGTGTGAGGGTATGACAGAATAATTATCATCAGCGCCCTCCTGCTCTTCAGTGTTTAAAACAGAGCAATCGCGCTTTCTCTGATATGCAGGCATTTTGGATAAAATATTTGCTATGGAGTTATCCATTACAGCCGTCAATTGTTGCATGGTAATAAGCATTGGCGCGCTAAAAGTACTAGGGGCCTCCTGCGTGGGCAAAACTGGTGTAGACACAGAAGGAGATGATGTAGAACCATGTCTACTCCCTTCATCTGATGAATCATCTTGGGCAACTTCATTATCTGTGACAGTACTGTCCTTACTTTGTTTGGACGCTTTGGCACAATTATCACATAATTTAGAAGGGGGAGACACATTGACTTTCATACATATAGAACATAGCTTATCTGAAGGCACAGACATGTTAAACAGGCTTAAACTTGTCAGTAAAACACAAAAACCGTTTTAAAACAAAACCGTTACTGTCTCTTTAAATTTTAAACAGAGCACACTTTATTACTGAATATGTGAAAAAATATGAAGGAATTGTTAAAAATTTACCAAAATTTCACCACAGTGTCTTAAAGCATTAAAAGTATTGCACACCAATTTTCAGAGCTTTAACCCTTAAAATAACGAAACCGGAGCCGGTTACAGTTTTAACCCCTCTACAGTCCCAGCTACAGCCTTTGCTGCGACTTTACCAAGCCCAGAGGGGAATACGATACCAAATGACGCCTTCTAGGAACTTTTCCAACTATCTTCAGGTCCTCACACATGCATCTGCATGTCTTGCTCTCAAAAACAACTGCGCAGTAATGGCGCGAAAATGAGGCTCAGCCTACAACTGGGAAGGCCCTTCCTGACTGGAAAAGGTGTCTAACATAGTGCCTGACGTTAAAAAACGTTCCCCAAGTTTATAAGTGTGAAATACCAGCATAAACATGTATAAAATGCCCAAATAAAGCAATCGATTTTGCCCATAAAAGTGTCTACCAGTTTTATAGCCCATATTAAGCCCTTTATTCTGCTTGAGACTAAGAAAATGGCTTACCGGTCCCCATGAGGGGAAAAGACAGCCTTCCAGCATTACACAGTCTTGTTAGAAATATGGCTAGTCATACCTTAAGCAGAAAAGTCTGCTAACTGTTTCCCCCAACTGAAGTTACTTCATCTCAACAGTCCTATGTGGAAACAGCAAAGGATTTTAGTTACTGTCTGCTAAAATCATCTTCCTCTCACAAACAGAATTCTTCATCTTTTTCTGTTTCAGAGTAAATAGTACATACCAGCACTATTTTAAAATAACAAACTCTTGATAGTAGAATAAAAAAACTACAACTAAACACCACATACTCTTAACCATCTCCGTGGAGATGTTGCCTGTGCAACGGCAAAGAGAATGACTGGGGTGGGCGGAGCCTAGGAGGGACTATATGGCCAGCTTTGCTGGGACTCTTTGCCATTTCCTGTTGGGGAAGAGATATTCCCACAAGTAAGGATGACGACGTGGACCGGACACACCAATGTTGGAGAAAAGAGGTTTGAGATAAAAGAAGCAAACCAGGAGAGTGCTGTGTCTTGAATGGCAAAAGAATGTAGGGTTTGTAAGAGGAGAGGATGGTCAACTGTCGAAAGCAGCAGAAAGATCCAGAAGAATTATTAAGGAATAGTGTCTCTTTGCTTTAGCCGATAGCAGATGATTTGTTAGTTTAGTGAGAGCGGCTTCTGTTGAGTGTTTAGGGCGGAAGCCAGATTGTAGGGGATCAAGTACGGAGTTAGTTGAGAGAAATTGAGTTAGACAATTATAGACCAGTTGTTCCAATAATTTAGAGGCAAAGGGAAGCAAAGAGTCCGGCCGATAGTTAGAAGGGGTGGAGGGATCAAGCAAGGGCTTTTGTTAGGATTGGTGTGATTGACGCATGCTTGAATGTATCAAGAAATGTACTACTGGTTAAAGGGACACTGAACCCAACTTTTTTCTTTCGTGATTCAGATAGAGCAGGCAATTTTAAGCAACTTTCTAATTTACTCCTATTATCACATTTTCTTCATTCTCTTGGTATCTTTATTTGAAATGGAAGAATGTAAGTTTAGATGCCGGCCCATTTTTGGTGAACAAGCTGGGTTGTTCTTGCTGATTTGTGGATAAATTCACCCACCAATAAACAAGTGCTGTCCAGGGTACTGAACCAAAAATTGGCTGGCTCCTTAGCTTAGATGCCTTCTTTTTCAAATAAAGATAGCAAGAGAACGAAGAAAAATGGATAATAGGAGTAAATTAGAAAGTTGCTTAAAATTGCATGCTCTATCTGAATCACAAAAGAAAAAGTTTTGGGTTCAGTGTCCCTTTAAAGACTATTTAAAGGGACACTCAAGTCAAAAACAGAATTTATGTTTACCTGATAAATTTCTTTCTCCTACGGTGTGTCCGGTCCACGGCTTCATCCTTACTTGTGGGATATTCTCATTCCCTACAGGAAATGGCAAAGAGAGCACAACAGCAGAGCTGTCCATATAGCTCCCCCTCTAGCTCCGCCCTCCAGTCATTCGACCGACGATCAGGAGAAAAAGGAGAACCATAGGGTGCAGTGGCGACTGTAGTGTATAAAAAACAAAAATTATAAACCTGACTAAAAGCCAGGGCGGGCCGTGGACCGGACACACCGTAGGAGAAAGAAATTTATCAGGTAAACATAAATTCTGTTTTTTCCTATATTGGTGTGTCCGGTCCACGGCTTCATCCTTACTTGTGGGAACCAATACCAAAGCTTTAGGACACGGATGAAGGGAAGGAACAAGTCAGGTAACCTAAACGGAAGGCACCACTGCTTGTAAAACCTTTCTCCCAAAAATAGCCTCCGAAGAAGCATAAGTATCGAATTTGTAAAATTTGGCAAAAGTATGCAGAGAAGACCACGTCGCTGCCTTACAGATCTGTTCAACAGAAGCCTCGTTCTTGAAGGCCCATGTGGAAACCACAGCTCTAGTAGAATGAGCAGTAATTCGTTCAGGAGGCTGCCGTCCGGCAGTCTTATAAGCCAATCGGATGATGCTTTTTAACCAGAAGGAAAGAGAGGTAGCCGTAGCTTTCTGACCTCTCCTCTACCAGAATAGACGACAAACAATGAAGATGTCTGTCTGAAATCCTTTGTTGCTTCTAAATAGAATTTTAAAGCACGAACCACATCTAGATTGTGTAACAAGCGTTCCTTTTTAGAAACTGGATTAGGACACAGAGAAGGAACAACTATCTCCTGGTTAATATTCCTATTGGAAACCACTTTCGGAAGAAAACCAGGTTTGGTACGAAAAACAACCTTATCTGTATGGAACACCAGATAGGGTGAATTACACTGCAAAGCAGACAATTCAGAAACTCTTCTAGCAGAAGAAATAGCAACCAAAAACAAAACTTTCCAAGATAGTAACTTAATATCTATGGAATGTAAAGGTTCAAACGGAACCCCTTGAAGAACAGAAAGAACTAGATTTAAACTCCATGGAGGAGTCACAGGTCTGTAGACAGGCTTGATTCTGACCAATGCCTGTACGAACGCCTGAACATCTGGCACAGCTGCCAGACGTTTATGTAACAAGACAGACAGAGCAGATATCTGTCCCTTTAAAGAACTAGCTGACAGACCTTTCTCCAAACCTTCTTGGAGAAAGGAAAGAATCCTTGGAATTCTAATTTTACTCCATGAGTAACCCTTGGATTCGCACCAATAGAGATATTTCTGACATATCTTATGGTAAATTCTCCTGGTTACAGGCTTTCTAGCCTGGACCAGAGTATCTATAACTGGTTCCGAAAACCCACGCTTAGATAGAATCAAGCGTTCAATCTCCAAGCAGTCAGCTGCAGAGAAACTAGGTTTGGATGTTCGAATGGGCCTTGCACTAGAAGGTCCTGTCTCAATGGTAGCTTCCATGGTGGAACCGATGACATATTCACCAGATCTGCATACCAAGTCCTGCGTGGCCACGCAGGAGCTATTAGAATCACCGAAGCCTTCTCCTGTTTGATCCTGGCTACTAGCCTGGGGAGTAGAGGAAACGGTGGAAAGACATACGCTAGATTGAATGACCAAGGCGCCACCAATGCATCCACCAATGTCGCCTTGGGATCCCTGGACCTGGACCCGTAGCGTGGAACTTTGGAGTTCTGACGAGACGCCATCAGATCCAGATCTGGAATGCCCCATAGTTGAGTTAGCTGGGCAAAGACCTCCGGGTGAAGTTCCCACTCCCCCGGATGGAAAGTCTGACGACTCAAATAATCCACCTCCCAGTTGTCTACTCCTGGGATGTGAACTGCAGATAGATGGCAGGAGTGATCCTCCGCCCATTTGATGATCTTGGATACTTCTCTCATCGCCAGGGAACTCTTCGTTCCTCCCTGATGATTGATGTACGCTACAGTCGTCATGTTGTACGACTGAAATCTTATGAACTTGGCCTTCGCTAGTTGAGGCCAAGCCAGGAGCATATTGAATATCGCTCTTAGTTCCAAAATGTTTATCGGGAGAAGAGATTCTTCCCGAGACCATAGACCCTGAGCTTTCAGGGAATCCCACACCGCGCCCCAGCCTAGGAGACTGGCGTCGGTCGTGACAATGATCCACTCTGGTCTGCGGAAACTCATTCCCTGCGACAGGTGATCCTGATCCAACCACCAGAGAAGCAAGTCTCTGGTTTCCTGGTCCAACTGTATCTGGGGAGACAAGTCTGCATAATCCCCATTCCATTGCTTGAGCATGCACAATTGCAGTGGTCTTAGATGAATTCCGGCAAACGGGACAATGTCCATTGCCACCACCATTAGACCTATAACCTCCATGCACTGCGCCACAGACGGCTGAGCAATGGCATGAAGAACTCGACAAGCCTTTGAGAGTTTTGACTTCCTGACCTCCGTCAGAAAGATTTTCATTTCTGCCGAATCTATTATTGTTCCCAGGAAGGGAACCCTTGTGACCGGGGACAGAGAACTTTTCTCTACGTTCACCTTCCACCCGTGAGACCTTAGAAAGGCTAGAACAATATCCGTGTGAGCCTTGGCTCTGGGAAGAGACGACGCCTGTATCAAGATGTCGTCTAGGTAAGGTGCTACTGCAATGCCCCGCGGTCTTAGTACCGCCAGAAGTGACCCTAGCACCTTTGTGAAAATTCTTGGAGCGGTGGCCAACCCGAAGGGAAGGGCCACAAACTGGTAATGCTTGTCCAGAAAGGCGAATCTTAGGAACTGATGGTGATTTTTGTGGATTGGAATATGCAGGTATGCATCCTTTAGGTCCACAGTAGTCATATATTGACCTTCCTGGATCATAGGCAGAATTGTTCGAATTGTTTCCATCTTGAAAGATGGAACTCTTAGAAATTTGTTTAGGATTTTTAAGTCCAGAATTGGCCTGAACATTCCCTCCTTTTTGGGAACTACAAACAGGTTTGAGTAAAAACCCAGTCCTTGTTCTGCTTTTGGAACTGGGTGAATCACTCCCATTTTGATAAGGTCTTCTACGCAATGTAAGAATGCCTGTTTCTTTGTCTGGTCTGAAGACAAGCGAGAAAGATGGAACCTTCCCTTTGGTGGAAGGTCCTTGAATTCTAGGAGATACCCCTGAGAGACAATCTCTAAAGCCCAGGGGTCTGGAACATCTCTTGTCCAAGCCTGAACAAAGAGAGAGAGTCTGCCCCCCACGAGATCCGGTCCCGGATCAGGGGCTATCCTTTCATGCTGACTTGGTTGGAGCAGCAGGCTTCTTGGCCTGTTTTCCCTTGTTCCAGCCATGCAATGGTTTCCATGCTGGTTTGGACTGGGATGTGTTACCCTCTTGTTTAGAGGCTGTAGAGCCAGAAGCCGGTCCGTTCCTGAAATTGCAAAAGGAACGAAAATTAGACTTATTTTTTGCTTTGAAAGGTCTATCCTGTGGAAGGGCGTTGTCCTTTCCCCCAGTGATGTCTGAAATAATCTCTTTCAATTCTGGCCCGAATAGGGTCTTACCCGTGAAAGGAATATTAAGTAATTTATTCTTGGACGACACGTCCGCCGACCAAGATTTTAGCCAAAGCGCTCTGCGCGCCACTATTGCAAAACCTGAATTTTTCGCCGCTAATTTCGCTAATTGAAAAGCGGCATCTAAAATAAAGGAATTAGCCAACTTCAGTGCATGAATTCTGTCCATGACCTTCTCATAAGGAGTCTCTTTCTGAAGCGAATTTTCTAGTTCATCGAACCAAAAAGACGCCGCCGTGGTGGCAGGAATAATACACGAAATTGGTTGCAGAAGGTAACCTTGCTGAACAAATATTTTCTTAAGCAAACCTTCTAGTTTTTTATCCATAGGATCTTTGAAAGCGCAACTGTCCTCTATTGGTATAGTTGTGCGCTTAGCTAATGTAGAAACTGCCCCCTCTACCTTAGGGACCGTCTGCCATGCGTCCCTTCTGGGGTCAACAATGGGGAACATCTTCTTAAATATAGGAGGGGGAACAAATGGTACACCTGGCTTCTCCCACTCCTTAGTCACTATATCCGCCACCCTCTTGGGTATCGGAAACGCCTCAGACTGCACTGGAACTTCTAAAAATTTGTCCATTTTGCACAATTTTTCTGGAATCACCAAAGGATCACAATCATCCAGAGTAGTTAGCACCTCCTTAAGTAGGGCACGGAGGTGTTCTAGTTTAAATTTAAATGCAATGGTATCAGTCTCTGTCTGCTGAGAAACTTTTCCTGTGTCAGAAATTTCTCCCTCAGACAGGCCCTCCCTCACCGCCAACTCAGATTGATGTGAGGGTACCACAGATTAATTATCCCCTGCGTCTGCTTGCTCATCCTCTGTATATAAAACTGAGCGATCACGCTTTCTAGGATAAACAGGCAGCTTGGATAAAAATGCTTCTAAAGAATTATTCATTACTGCCGCTAATTGCTGCATAGTAACAGCCATAGGCGAGTCAGATGTACTAGGTATCGCTGGCGCGGGCAAAGCTGGCGTTGACACAGAAGGAGAGGATGATGAACTATCCCCACTACCTTCATTTGAAGAATCATCTTGGGCAACATTTTTAAATGTGACAGTACTGTCCTTTATTTGTTTGGACCCTATGGCACAATTTGCACAAACATTAAATGGTGGAACCACCTTATCCTCCATGCACACAGAACATAGGCTATCTGAAGGCACAGACATGTTAGACAAACCTAGGCAGCTTTTTTTTTTTTTTTTTTAAACTTCTTTTTATTGAGAAAAAGTAGTACATACATAATGAGAGCTCATGTACAACAAACGGATATCGTCAATACAATCAAGAGAGAGAGTTACAAGGTACAATTTCAAAATGGCAGCATTGTATTGACATGTGTTACAAAAATCTTGGGAAACTGAGTCTAACATAAGAAATATGTAGCTTTGTAGCTCTCATTCTAGCTAAGACTGAGAGGTAATCCGAGTAAATTCTACAGTATATGTCGTGAAACATTACCAGATCCCTATCAAAGATGTAGGTTAAATACCCCCTCTCACAGTTTTAGACTGGCTTTCTCATTTTTAACTTATTTAAAACAAAAACAAAAAACAAAACAAAAACAAACCTATACAACAACAACAAAAACTACACATAACACATAACATATAACATCAAAAGCTACTCATAACAGTTATGTCTGAGTTAGACCTAAGCCCAGCATGAGCTAATGTCAGGTTTAATAAAATAGGCATAAGCTGGGGATAAACTCGGCAGGAATTGCCAGTATTGGATTATTTCATATTATCAATGTACACTGATGTCGTATCAAAAGGTCCTTCCAAAATTGGTCTGGTATAAATAAGCGCAACACATAGGGATTCTCTTACTACAGAGCAGTTCTAAGGGAGGCTGTGCAGATCGTAGAGGATCTATTAAGGTCTACATAGTTAGCATAATATGAACCTTTATCACATAAAACTAATAAGGGCAGAGTGGGACATTTAAAGGTGTTATGCATACAGGTTTCACCCAATATATGTTGATGCACTTTCAGTTAGATGTCTGGGAATATATGCAAGAGATTTCTTAACCCGGCACAATGAGCCAGTTTGCAAAGTGTGGTAACATATTAATAACAAGGCCTTGGAAGGGTAAAAGTAGTAGTAAATAACTGTAACCTATTATCATAGGTGGTACAAAGCAAGGCATATCAAGGTACTGTATACAACAAATATTCAAAAAGAAGCACCAACAGTTCAGGAGAGAAGGTACTGGTACAAGGGGGATCTTTAAAGCTCTTGCCTTAGACTATCGTCTGAATTAATGCAGGAAGTATATACTACAAATTTACAAAAGTCCTAACTGAATGCCAATTCAACAGGAAGGTCCCAAAATTACAATACATCGTGGTGACTCAATAGGAGAAGTGCATAAAAGTACTGTGTAAACATTATTCATTATTCATCATGCAACACGTTTTCCAGATATAACCGTTCTTTGTAGCTGGGGTCTAAGCGAGTAAAGAGATGTGGGCAGACGTCTAACATAACGGTCATTTAGCAATAAAGAGTACACACATGCAGGATCTGGAAGATAATTAAACACAGATATCTGCTATATCGACATCTAATGCTGATATTTGTGTTGGGTGAGGGGGGGTAACAATCCCCAGCATGAATATATATGTTATAGTTCAGCCGTCACTGGCATGTAATGTGAAGATAAAAAAAAAAATTCCATTGTCCCAAAAAGAATAAGGGTATCAGAACGGCTAGAACCAGACACGTACATAATCACAACACACACAGAACATGGTCAAATTTTTTTTAAAAAAGAACAAGAAAGAAGAAAAAAAAAAAAAACCCAGTTGAGGCATTTACTGACTAACAAGTTTGCGTAAAAGTTAGGTGATAACCTCAGTCCATATAACCACTCCGCTATTCAGTTAGCTGGAACATTGGACTGTAATCCCAAGCAGATCACCCGACCCTAGCACGAGATTGAGTGTGGTACTCATGCCTCAGAAGGCTCCAGCTTCTTTGCAGATGAAAGAGTAGCCGCTCAGCAGCGAGAAGTATGGGCAGCAGTGTAGCAATAGAGTCGGACCTCGCGGTCGACTGTAAAGTGGACTCCTGCGGCAGAGCATTTACAGCTGTTGCTTGTCTGGTCCCCGGTGCCGCATAAGCCATAGGACTGTCATCTTCTCCCGGTGTATACAGCACAGCACAAGCATCAGCAAGCTCGGGATCTGCACTGTCGCTCTTTATCGCCTTACGGATCAATAGCAAGTATCTGTATCTCAGGGGGTCACGGCGTCTCTCAGGGGGTCGGCAGCAAAGTGGGTATTGCTTACCCTGCTGCTTTCTATTTGCATGTGCCGCAACCCCGTCAACAGGCTTGGCGGTTTTGAATTTGCCGGGTAGACGTGTGAGCATAGCCATGGCAGCCACCGGAAGAGTAACAGTAGGTATCAGTATGCCGTTCTGTGAGTCAGCAGATTCCGACCACTTTATGTAGGCTGGGGTTAATCCGGTCATCAGCGTTTTTACTGCTTCTCTCCTCTGTGAGGGAGCTGTGGCCAGGGAGCCGATGTCCACCCGCGGACATGAGGTGGTGCCGTTTATCATACTGTGTAAGGTAGGGTCGGAGATGGGCTGCTTTTGTCGGTGCGGCTGTTCCGTTGTTTTCATTATTGCGCACAGATTTGAGCAAGAAAGGAGGAGCCGATCTATTTTGGGCAAGAGTGCAGCCTTTATTTCATCCAGCAAGTGGATGCCGGTGTACACTTCTTCAGAGATGAGCCTCTTCATAGCGCAGGCCAGAGAGGAGCTTTTATAAATACAGAGTCAAAGTAAAGTTATGTACAGCATGGCGGGAGAGGGCCCGTCACTTCGCCAATTGGCTTTTTACTTTCAATTCGCTTCTCGGGGGCCAAGTGATGATATATCTTGATCCAAAAGAGTTCCCGGGCACAGAAGTTGCCAAGGGATAACAGGATGGCGATGTTTATAGCCACTTTTAGCCTCTAGCTGCACGGAGCCTCAAGAGTCAGTGGCCATCTTGGAGTGCCGCCCACCGGAAGTCCTAGGCAGCTTTTTTAATGCAAAAAAAATAATTTTAGACAAAAACGTTACTGTCTCTTTAAATAATAAAGAAGCACACTTTATTACTGAAACGTCAGAAAAACAACAAAGCAATATCCAATTTTTCTGAAATTTTCACTGTAGTGTCTTAAAGCTATGAAAATATTGCACACCAAGTTTTATAACAATTGACCCTTAAATGCCCAAACCGGAGCTGATAACAGCAATCAACCGGTTAATACACTACAGTCCCCTGCCACAGTCTCCACCGCAGCTTTTACCTTCCTTATGGGTAATGAAAAAACGAATAAACCTCTTATAAGTCCTTTTCTAAGCCTCTTGACTTCCCACGTGAAGCTGCATGAACCTTCTGCTGAAAGTCAACTGCGCAACTGAGGCGCGAAAATGAGGCCACCTCCCACTGTCATCCAGAGTGAAGGGGCCTTTCTGACAAAAATAGGTGTCTAAACGGCTGCCAGGCGCAACTAACATACCCAAAAAGTGTTTTAAAGTTTGAAAAAAACACTTGAAGTCACTTAAACATGATAAAAAGCAAACGATTTAGCCCACAATAGTGTCAACCAGCATAGAGCCATAGTTATAAGCCTTAATTCTGTTACTGAGTCTAAGAAAATGGCTTACCTATCCCCTAAGGGATAACTGACAGTCTTCTAGCATTACTTGGTCTTGTTAGAATAGTGACTGATCATACCTGAAGCAGATAAGCCTGCAAACTGTTCCCCCTTGAAAGTTCTCTGGTTCAACAATCCTACGTGGGAACAGCAAAGGATTTTAGTTACTGGTGCTAAAATCATATTCCTCATGAACAGAAATCTTCTTCATTTTCTGTTGCAGAGTAAATAGTACAAACCGGCACTATTTTAAAATAACAAACTCTTGATAGAAGAAATAAAAAACTACAACTAACACCACATACTCTTTACCATCCCCGTGGAGATGCTACTTGTACAGAGCGGCAAAGAGAATGACTGGGGGGCGGAGCTAGAGGGGGAGCTATATGGACAGCTCTGCTGTTGTGCTCTCTTTGCCATTTCCTGTAGGGAATGAGAATATCCCACAAGTAAGGATGAAGCCGTGGACCGGACACACCAATATAGGAGAAATTAAATTTTCATGATTCAGATAGAGCATGCAATTTTAAACATTTCCAATTTACTTCCATTAACAAAATATGTACAGTCTTTTTATATTTACACATTTTGGTCCTACTGAGCATGTGCAATAATTCACAGAATATACGTATATGCATTGTGGAGTGAAAATAGACATTACTTTGAAATTTGTCAGAAAAAAAAATACTACTTATTTGAAGTTCAGAATAAGTGCTATTACATTGTCTTTTTATCATGAATTTGTTGATTACGCAAATCTTCTGTATTAACAGATCCTTTAAAGAGATGAGTTAGGACAAGGGTTAAAGAAGCACAGAGAGAGGGCAGAAGTCATGAGGGAATAGGGTCATGTGGTCAGGTTGTGAGATAAGCAGAGGATATGAGTATTAATACATCTTGCTCTGTTGCAGGAGAGAAATAACAGATAGTTTTGTTAATCAAAGCGGTGGGTAGGAGGGTAGGGTTTGAGGGGTGTGAGGGAGAGATGTCTTTTTTAATTGTATCAATTTTATTTCTGAAGTGATCAGCAATAATCTGAGCAGTGAGTTTGGTAGTGGGTGGAGGTGCAGGTGGACGTAGAAGGGAGTTAAAGGTTGAAAACAGCCTTCAGGGGTTTGATGCATGAGTTGACACAAGGGTGGAGACTTTTTTGGCTAGGCTGAGGGCAGAGTTGTATGACCTGAAGATAGTGGATCTGTTTGGTGTGCCACGTTTGTCATCGGGTGCATGATGCTTGGCGAACAGTGGAGGGTTTAGCTTTGTCAAGTGTAGAATTTAGTGCAAAATTATACTGTAAGACCACAAGGTCTGGGCAAGAGAGATATAAAATGTTAGTGAATAGAGGGTTTCAGTTAAGTAGAATAGTCTGTGAGATCCAAGTAATTTAAATTCCTGTAAGGCAGTAGTTTTTTGGGGACTTGTGAGGGTTCTGTAGTTAAAGTAAGAGAGACAGTTAGTAGATGGTGGTCAGAGACAGGAAAGGGAAAATTAGAGAACTTGGAAATGGCACAGAGATTGGTGAAGACCAGATCAATTGAGTTGCCTTTACAGTGGGTTAAAGATGTTGTCCGGTAGCAAATGGGTTAAACGCATTGCTGATTATTCTCAGGATATACCTATTTAAGGGCTGACTATGAGTGGCACTTCGGAAGTAGCATGCATATTACGAGTTAAAAGTAAACGCGTTCGCTTGAGTGCAATTGAGTTTAACGCACTCAAGAGGAGGGTTAGTGCAACTTTAGAGCTCTGGTTAACTGTTACATGAGACGAAAAAGTTGTTTAAAAACTTAAATTATGCTTACCTGATAATTTTATTTTCTTCAGATGGAAAGAGTCCACAGCTGCATTTATTACTTTTGGGAATTCAGAACCTGGCCACCAGGAGGAGGCAAAGACACCCCAGCCAAAGGCTTAAATACCTCCCTCACTTCCCTCATCCCCCAGTCATTCCGAAGGAACAAGGAACAGTAAAATAAATATCAGGGTGAAAAGGTGCCAGAAGAACAAAAATAACAGACGCCTCACAGAAAAATACGGACGGGGAGCTGTGGACTCTTTCCATCTGAAGAAAAGAAAATTATCAGGTAAGCATAATTTAAGTTTTTCTTCATAAATAGAAAGAGTCCACAGCTGCATTTATTATTTTAGGGAAAACAATACCCGAGCTTTAGAGGACACTGAATGCAAAAACGGGAGGGTACAAAAGGCGGCCCATTCTGAGGGCACCAGGCCTGAAAACCCCTACCCAACAACATGCCGCTTTGTCCGAAGTCGAGAACTACTTTGAAAAATAAAAGGCCCAAGGACCCTGACCACAGATAGTCCACAAGCCTTGCTAGAGACCGCAGGAACTAGACTCGACTGAGTCAACAGCCTCCAGGAGACACCATCGCCCAGCAGTAGGTCTCCAAACAACACACCCCTTACTAAAGAAAGGGCACAAGCTACCGTATTCTTCCACAAAGAAGAAAAGACATGGAGAAAACTTGAATGTTCTTGTAAAGCGCGGCTAATCCCCCTTAAGGGACTCAATGCGCTGCTCATCTTATCAACCTCGAAAGTAGGAAGGCTGAGTAGACCTCGGTTTGCGAAAGTGCAGAGTAGCCACAGTGCATTAGTATGCTGAGCTAGTTGTCCAGCTAGCATAAGGAACTCCAGACCAATAGAGACCCACCAGTCTCATAGAAACAAGGTGAGGCAACGCCCAGACCCCAGAAATACAGAAATCACGGGATAAGGCCGGGAGTCTGAAACAGAGAGGATCTCCCCTAACACAGTGCAACTGCACTCTAAAAAGCAACTGAAGACGAAGGTCCCCAAATCGCAAAAAGGTAGCTCAGAATACCGAAAATATTCAGAAACGAAACCTCGTGCAGCAAGCTCAGATAGGTCTGACGAACACCACCTGAAGCAAAAACACTGCACGCTGCAGTCATGTAAAAATGACTCTGAAACTTAAATACTTGCAGGGCAAGCAGAAAGCAGCTGAAGATAGGATCCTTCAGATTGCTAAGTATCCACTAACCAGCGGATAACGTTGCAGGCTATCTAAGAGCCGCCAGTCCTTTCTCACAAACCTTGAACATGGAGAAAGGAGAAACCTCAAGAAACTTACCGTACCTCCAATGCTCCGAGGACGAATTTAGCAGAGCAACAGATCTCAGATCCTGACCAACACCGGACCAGCCCAAGCGACAGACATGACTGATAAACAGAAGGGACAAAAGACCCCAACCACAAGCCCCCAGGGAATGGAAAGAAAAAGGGGGGACTCACCCACCGCAACAGAGCTCGGGTGCCAACCCAATCCGCTCCTCCAAAGTAAGGCACTCCCAAAGAGAACCCCCTGGGACCTGGAACAGAGAAAAGTGCAATAGATCCGTAGGAAGACCTGTCATAGCTCTCTTAAACAGTCTCTACGTAGAGAGATCAAATTCCAACAGGTGGAACAGAGCCCACAGAGCAGAAGATGCTGCCCCTTACAGAAATAAGCCAACTGATCCAACCTACCCTCCAGAGAGAGGAAACTCCAGCTCATAAGGAAGACAAACTATCCCCTCAAATGGGAAGGGCACAGATAAGAACAGCGTACATGTCCACAAGACATGAAGCCATAGTATGATCAAACACGGACCGAATTAAAAAATCATCCAGACACCACTGTTGACCCAACTAGGAAAAAACTCCCCATGAAGAGGAGCACACTCCGTCCGAAGGACAAGTCAGGGCTTAAAGTTTATAACCAGTACTCGAAGGTAGATGTGAACTCTGGCCTTCCAGCTTGCAAGCCCAATGAGCTAGCCCCTATGTCGCAACATAGGGTCCCTGAAAAAACTGGGTCGTCCCGAACCAGTCCACAGGATCATAAGTCTCCAGACATCCAAGAAGGATCCAAGACAAGAACCCTGGACCCAGAATCGTCCTAGAACGAACGATACAAGATACCCCGTCTGAAGAAATCAGACTCACAGGGGATGAAAACCGGGAAACCCGGAGAATGGGTATAGGACTCACTCATAATTCCCAGCCCAAAGGGAAGAGAACACCCTTAGCCGGAGGTAAACACCCCCCCAACAAAGTGCTAGGCCGCAACAAAGTCACACAATCTCTCTAGAGCCCAAAGGCCCCAAGGGCAACACTAAGGGGAATGAGAACAGAGTCACCCGAAAGAGAGTAGAAAGAAAGGCTAGTCTCCATAATCCTTTTAGATTAACGTTCCAGAGGACCACACCCAAGGAATATGAATGCAAAACATCCCGAACTCAGGCAGAAAAACATCCCCTAAGCAAAAAGCTTGGAAAAAGAGACAACACCTCCTGTCGCCCCTGATATGGAGACGACTAACTCCCGAAGGAAGACAGAGCCTCACAGCCTTCACTTCCTAATTAAGTGGCCAAAGCTGCCAGAAAAACCGGACTAAGTCCAGAAAGTCTCGACCCAAAGGAAGAGAACCTCTAAAAGGACACTTCCAAAGAGACCGTGAATGGCAAAACCGTAAGAACGGCGGTATGAAGGACCTGAATCCTCCCCTCCTACCCACAATGGGAAGGAATACTCTAGTTCCCGGAAAAATCGGAAATGACTAAGCATGTCACCGCGAATCTCAACGGAGTCCCAGTTCACTAGCTTGAAAGGACTGAACCAATCCCCCATGCCCCTAAGCAACCATGGACCCTCAAGTTCTCTCAGGATGCTAGTTGAAGCTTGTAAAATAAAACACGTAAACAAAACAAATCATATTGTGATCACTAGGCGCCCTCAACGGACCAACCGGATATAAAAAGGCACCACGTGTCTAAACTAGGCCTCAAAGACAGAGGGATTTGTACCCAGTCAGCTCCAGCCTGAGACCAAGGGCCCCAGCACTGTCAAAGCCACAGAGTCTCCCCCGAGATGGAGGGATAAAGAAAAGTCAGACAGACTTTTGTAAACAGTGCGACCACAAAATCGTGAATATCAATTCCAGAGAAGAAAGTTCCCGAAGGAAACATCCCACCACAAAATGAGCTTTAGACCAAATAAAAAAATCATCCTCACTGAATGAAAATAAAAGATAAGGCAACCGTAGGTTATCACCCAGGAAGAACGGACAGACCCGCAGGACCAGCCCAACAGGAGAGACTTGCAAGCTCAAAACTGGAAAAGGATACACGGATATACACAAATAACAAAGAGTAAGAAGATTACTTTATCCCCTTATGTCTATGCATGCAAGCCAGTCGAAGATTAAGACTCAGAATCCCCAGACCCATTAAGAGTGGAATCCTCCAGCAACGCCAAAAACGTGCCTTTGTAGAACACGAAGGCGCACCAGTCTATAACGAAAGGTGCAACATACCTCCGCCAGGACAAAAGAAAACACCGGCCCCGAAGGTTGACCCCCTGAAGCCTCAGGGGCAGTCGCTCCCCCCAGAGGGCTGAACTGGACCAGGCGATCCCACGCCTGACGAGCCCCGGTTAACGGAGCACGGACAATATCGTAAGCACACTCCCGTGAGGTGCAGATGCGCCAGCGCCAAAGATATGGCCATGCGGAACCGTGTCGTAACCTTCCGGTAGGAACAGGCCACACTCCATAGAAAGGATAAGTAGCGTTTAGGTTACCTGCATGCATAGTAAGAGTTGGTGGTAGGGAACTCGTGTCGTGAAAAATAGAATCCCCAGAGACGGATGGCTCAGTGGACACCTGATTCCCCGATCCCGAGGAACAGAGCACTCTAAAGCGGCATTCGGAACATAACTGATGGGCATGTATCACCCGGGCGAATTCGTATTCTTCACAAGAAGTAGAGTCTGAATCAGAGACATTAGTCTCCAAAAAATCAGAATCCTCTATAACTAGGACACTGAATAAAAATTGGACCAATAAGAAAAATCTAAACGGCACCTTACACCCCCAATGACTGGGACACTCACCACCTCCAGAGAACCAGACACCAGCGGACCAGGATTTCTCCGTCGCCACACGGTCAGGAAAGCGGAAATGGGGTCACAAGGTAAACCATGCAGTCCATGCAAAAGCGCACCCGACCGTAAAGGCCGTGTTACTAGACATAGGCCATTATGTTCCAAAATAGCCATGAGCCGAAGCAACACTACACAGTAGCAGACAGAATCACATAACAAACATGATTATAAACCCCCCTGTTCAATAACCCCCCTCAGGAGATATTAACCCTTGATTCCTAGATACAAAAAAGAGCCTCACTGAGACCCTATGTAAAAGTTATCCCCAAAAGGTTGTAGCCCCTCTCGGATAAACAGTTGTAATTACAATACATCCATGATGAAAGTAAAATGAAACGATCTTACCGGAATCTACGCCTTGGAGCAGGAAAGCAGCCCTTCAAGTGTGACATATAGTAGCGTCGCTTCTGCCATGGACTTGAGAGAAAAAAAGCAGGCAGCGAAACTCGTCAACGCTGATTGCTTGTGGAGCTGTTAATATGAGTCGGGATGGTTTCGCAGAAAGACTCTCCCTGCATCTCCGGACTCTAACTTTCACCCATGCTCTCACTGAGAGGCTGACAGGACTACTTAAAACTCCAGTCCCATGCCGAAGAGTACTACCCTCCATAAGAGACTATCGAAAACATCTGACACTTCTCTGCCAACCTCCTGGGACGAAAGGCAAAGAATGACTGGGGGATGAGGGAAGTGGGGGAGGTATTTAAGTCTTTGGCTGGGGTGTCTTTGCCTCCTTCTGGTGGCCAGGTTCTGAATTCCCAAAAGTAATGAATGCAGCTGTGGACTCTTTCCATTTATGAAGAAAAATACATTTAACAGTACAGATACACTCATAATAACACTGCATGATAAAAATTATTTTTAAAAAATGTCGCATTGATAAGTTATAAGGGTTTAAAGATCTGAGGTCTCAGATGTTAGAAAAAAAAGACATACAAAGGGCTTCAGCATAGATACATGCATACACGGATATATATATATATATATATATATATGTGTGTGTGTACATATGTATTTACAGACATATACAGGTGGTCCTCGGTTTACGCTGGTTCAATTTGCGCCGTTTCAGAATAACAACCTTTTTTTCAGTCATGTGACTGCTATTGAAAAGCTTTGGAAAGCAGTGCACTAATTAAAATAGCCAGTAGGTGGAGTTGTCCGCTTGTTTTGCAGCAAAGTTATGCAACTTAACAGACTGAAATGGATCTGTGTATACAGAGCAGACATTAGCTATCGAGTAACAAGATTTAGCAGCCACTTCCCTATTATCTTCCTGTCCAGCTGCTTGAGGTGAGGGTGCCTAACTGCTTATTAATCACTGCAGATTGAAATGTATAGAATAGGTGCAGACCCAATATTATCTAACATGCTAACAATGCAGAGAACTGATTGCAGAAAAATTCAAGTAAAAAAAAACGTTTTTGTTCATTAAACTTAGTTTGATGATGATGCAGTCTGTTGTGTGATTATTTAATTAGGTGCTGTTAGCAAATGTTTTTGTTCATTAAACTTAGTTTGATGATGATACAATCTATATTATTAGGTTTATAATGCTGTTTAGCCTTTAAAGTCTTAATTTCAAAGCTTTAAAAAATAATGTATTAGGTGTTACTTATGACAATTTTGATAGGGGCCTGGAACCTAACTCCCTCACTTCCCATTGACTTACATTATAAACTGGGTTTCAATATACAACGGTTTCGATTTACAACCATTCCTCCTGGAACCTAACCCTGGCGTAAACAGAGGCTACCTGTATACACATATATACACATAAATACATATGTATACATATTTAGACATACAGTATATAAGTGCACTTTTCACTCTCCATTGAAGTCTATGGGGGGAAACTTAAAGTTCGGCTTTTTCAGTGCGTCGGGTTAGTGCTCGAAAACATTTTACTTTCAACTTGTAATGCATGCACTACCCAACGCGTGTGAAAAGTCTCCATCTAGCAAATTTAGCCAGTGGGAGCGATAAATTGCACTCCACTCATAATCTAGCCCTAAATTGGGCTGGCCCTGCAGAAAGAGCAGACCTGGTAATGTTATCTGTTTTGTAGAGGAGCCTGTTAGGTATTGCAATTCAAAATTTTCTTTTTTTTCTTTGTGTGTGTTTGAGGGGCTAGAATAGGGGGAGAACAAGCTATTTAGACCTCTGCCCGATTCCTTTTTAGCATGACAAGAGTATATGTTAGATTTTTTCCCTACTTCACAAGTAGTTAAACTAATTACAGATCCATTTCTCTTTATGTAAGTAATAATATTACATATCAGATACAAACATTCATACCCATCAGGGAATCACTAGATATGTTCCATTTGAAAACATTGTAATTTGTAATGACGGCCTTATGTACATGGCTTAAAACAATAGCGTGTAAACCATCTGTGTAACCATCCAAAGCACTGTTGCCTGATATTACCTGGAACAGAGAGAGGTTGTGGATCCTGACCACATGGAGACGTGTGGGTTGGCTGCTGCTTTTGCTCTGTACAAGCTCCTTTGGAAGCGACACTGAAATCCCTGTCTCCTGAGGGATGGAATTAAGCTAAAAAAAAAGAGAAAAATACAATCAAGCTATACAATTCATAGGTCGTGTGACAGAAACAATAAATGACTCACAGACAGAGAAAGAAAGTGTGTACTATGATATATTATACATACAGCAGGCTTTAAAAGTACAAGATTATGTAAGTTTGTGGGTGTGTGTTAATACAGGACAGTAGGTACAACACCATTATAAGACCTATCCTGTCTGAAGATGTAAGTTCGTGGCCCAGTGTGTTTATACAGGACAGTAGGTACAACACCATTATAAGACCTATCCTTTCTGAAGATGTAAGTTCGTGGCCCAGTGTGTTTATACAGGACAGTAGGTACAACACCATTATAAGACCTATCCTGTCTGAAGATGTAAGTTTGTGGGTGTGTGTTAATACAGGACAGTAGGTACAACACCATTATAAGACCTATCCTGTCTGAAGATGTAAGTTTGTGGCCCAGTGTGTTTATACATAACAGTAGGTACATAGGGTTGCCAGCTGTCCTTCAAAAAAATACTGGACAGCCAGCAGATAACGGGGGGGGGGGGGGGGTCGGTACACACATACATTTATTTGAGATATATATATATATATATATATATACAGTGTGTATATATATATATATATATATATATATATGCATACACAGTATATATATATATATATATATATATATATATATATATATATATATATATATACTGTGTATATATATATATATATATATATATATAATAAAAAAAATATATATATATATATATATACATAGACAGTATATATTTATATATATATACATATACTGTGTGTGTATGTATATATATATCACGTGACGTCCTACAGTCTGACACTCTGACAGTCACTACAGCGGCGGCCCGGCAGGCAACACGCACAGCGCAGGAGCACACCGCACATCAGGATCTCTGATGAGCGGAGCCTGAGCCTGTAGACAGTCACTCAGTAGAATACAAGTGGACACGGGCTGTGAGCGGCTGCCTGTCACTGCCAGGGGGGGTGCTAAATAAAGACTAATAGATAGTCGGTCCTAAGTTTCTAACAAGTAAAAAGTTCATAAGCAAAAAAATAAACAAAAAAAATTAAAAGCAAACTACCTAAGGCTATGTCCGTTTTTTTTAAAATAAAATTACCGGGCAGTAGCCTGAAATACCGGACAGTCCGGTGTAATACCGGACACCTGGCAACCCTATAGGTACAACACCATTATAAGACCTATCCTGTCTGAAGATGTAAGTTTGTGGGCGTGTGTTTATACATAACAGTAGGTTCAACACCATTATAAGACCAATCCTGTCTGAAGATGTAAGTTTGTGGGCGTGTGTTAATACAGGACAGTAGGTTCAACACCATTATAAGACCTATCCTGTCTGAAGATGTAAGTTTGTGGGCGTGTGTTTATACATAACAGTAGGTTTAACACCATTATAAGACCTATCCTGTCTGAAGATGTAAGTTTGTGGGCGTGTGTTTATACATAACAGTAGGTGCAACACCATTATAAGACCTATCCTGTCTGAAGATGTAAGTTTGTGGGCGTGTGTTTATACAGGACAGTAGGTACAACACCATTATAAGACTTATCCTGTCTGAAGATGTAAGTTTGTGGGCATGTGTTTATACAGGACAGTAGGTGCAACACCATTATAAGACCTATCCTGTCTGAAGATGTAAGTTTGTGGGCGTGTGTTAATACAGGACAGTAGGTACAACACCATTATAAGACCTATCCTGTCTGAAGATGTAAGTTCGTGGCCCAGTGTGTTTATACAGGACAGTAGGTACAACCCCATTATAAGACCTATCCTTTCTGAAGATGTAAGTTCGTGGCCCAGTGTGTTTATACAGGACAGTAGGTACAACACCATTATAAGACCTATCCTGTATGAAGATGTATGTTTGTGGGTGTGTGTTAATACAGGACAGTAGGTACAACACCATTATAAGACCTATCCTGTCTGAAGATGTAAGTTTGTGGCCCAGTGTGTTTATACATAACAGTAGGTACAACACCATTATAAGACCTATCCTGTCTGAAGATGTAAGTTTGAGGGCGTGTGTTAATACAGGACAGTAGGTTCAACACCATTATAAGACCTATCCTGTCTAAAGATGTAAGTTTGTGGGCGTGTGTTTATACATAACAGTAGGTTTAACACCATTATAAGACCTATCCTGTCTGAAGATGTAAGTTTGTGGGCGTGTGTTTATACATAACAGTAGGTGCAACACCATTATAAGACCTATCCTGTCTGAAGATGTAAGTTTGTGGGCGTGTGTTTATACATAACAGTAGGTTTAACACCATTATAAGACCTATCCTGTCTGAAGATGTAAGTTTGTGGGCGTGTGTTTATACAGGACAGTAGGTACAACACCATTATAAGACCTATCCCGTCTGAAGATGTAAGTTTGTGGGGGGGTGTTTATACAGGACAATAGGTACAACACCATTATAAGACTTATCCTGTCTGAAGATGTAAGTTTGTGGGCATGTGTTTATACAGGACAATAGGTACAACACCATTATAAGACTTATCCTGTCTGAAGATGTAAGTTTGTGGGCATGTGTTTATACAGGACAGTAGGTGCAACACCATTATAAGACCTATCCTGTCTGAAGATGTAAGTTTGTGGGCGTGTGTTTATACAGGACAGTAGGTACAACACCATTATAAGACCTATCCTGTCTGAGGATGTAAGTTTGTGGCCCAGTGTGTTTATAGAGGACAGTAGGTGCAACACCATTATAAGACCTATCCTGTCTGAAGATGTAAGTTTGTGGCCCAGTGTGTTTATACATAACAGTAGGTACAACACCATTATAAGACCAATCCTGTCTGAAGATGTAAGTTTGTGTGCCAGTTTGTTAATACTGTACAGTAGGTACAACACCATTATAAGACCTACCCTGTCTGAAGATGTAAGTTTGGGGGCCAGTGTGTCAATACAAAACAGTAGGTACAACACCATTAGTAGACCTACCCTATCTGAAGATGCAAGTTTGGGGGCCAGTGTGTTAATACAGAACAGAAGGTACAACACCATTATAAGACCAATCCTGTCTGAATATGTAAGTTTGGGGGCCAGCATGTTAATATAAAACAGTAGGTACAACACCATTAGTAGACCTACCATGTCTGCAGACTCTACTTTGAAGACAGAGGCCCGTATAAGACTATTCCCAAAGTGGCGACTGTGACCCTCAAACTGCACCTGCGAGAGGGTGTTATCAATCCATTTGCGGAGACTGAAATGAAAACCAGAGTAAGCATATTATTACACATGCCTTCAAGCAAATGCAGGTTTCTATATTTGTCTATATCTCTTTACACATTAGTATATATTCTACAATGTGGTGACTCATCTGTAGGAGAAGCAAGATAGAGTTTCAGAATCTTCCTACTTGAGGGAAGGCTGGTGAATCCATCAGTGTCAATCAATATTATTATTGCTATAGCAAAGAGATCCTTATATACTGTCCTGCCTTTAGCCTTTACACCGTTCACACTCTGTTAGTAAATAGCTAAATTATTATTTCTTTTAGAACATTTTATTATAGTCATGACTAGAATTTAGAGTTTCCCTTCATGCGTTTAAAGGGACATGAAACCAATATTTTTTCTTTACTGATTCAGATAGAGAATACAATTTTAAACAACTTTCCAATTTACTTCTAAATTTGCTTCAGTCTTTTGGTATATTTTGTTGAAGAAGCAGCAATGCACTATTGGGAGCTAGATGAGCAAATCAGTGAGCCAATAACATGAAGCATATATGTACAGCCACCAATCAGCAGCTCCTGGGCCTACCTAGGTATCTATTTCAACAAAGGATACAAAAAGAACGAAGCAAATTAGATAATAGAAGTAAATTGGAAAGTTGTTTAAAGGCATACGTTCTATCTGAATTATGAAAGAAAACATACCTTATGTTAAAGGGACATAAACATGTAAAAAAATGCTCTAATGTGTTACACGCAAGCAATAGTGTAATAATAAAATGCTCTGTGTGTTTAACCCATGTAAAGGGTTAAAACCCTAGTTAGACTGAGCTTCAGTGCAGCAATGCACTACTGGGAGCTAGCTGAACACATCTGTGTGTGTAGCCACCAATCACCAGCTAGCTCTCCTATGTAGGTTTTTCAACAAAGGATACCAAAATAGTGATAACCTGATAACAGAAATAAATTCAAAAGTCTCTAAAAATTCCATGAATCGTTAACTTACATGTCCTTTAAAGGGTCCTATATTAAAAGGGACAGTAAAGTCAAAATTAAACTTTCACAATTCAGATAGGGCAGGCAATTTTAAACAACTTTTCAATTTACTTTTATCATCAAATTTGCATTGTTCTCTTATTTCAGTGGATTTGACCGTTTGTTACAGCTAGGAAGCAGTAGTCTGCAGGGGCTTAGATACAAGGTAACAGAAGTAAAAAGTGTATTAATATAACTGTGTGGGTTATGAAAAACTGGGGAACAAGTAATAAAGGGATTATCTATCTTTTTATACAATAAACATTGTAGAACAGACTGTCCCTTTAATGGGAAAATTTGCGTTTTTCCATCATTTATAATTTAACTATTCAAGGTCAATTTTCAGTTATCTCAACTCAAGTACAAACCCATGTATTAGATCTTACAAGTATTTCCAAAGTATTCAAGATTACTCTGTGAATAGCCATTATGGAATTTCCTATTTAACCATATATTCTTTTTTAGATATTAAAGTAAACTATGAACACTCCAAAATGATTCATTCAACTAGTTATTTAATTAGGGAGGAAAAGGATACATCAAACAATGGAAGTAAAATTAAACTGGGATACAACATATTAAAAGGGAAATACTGAAGCAATTTATCATAGAATAGTTTCATGCAAAATTGGATAGTACCCATAGAATAAATCAATTTCTTCACAAATGGGACACGTTTATTAACAAACAAACAAAAAGTACCGTCATTAGAAAATTTACACTGTAAACGGGTTAAACAGAGTTGCTTTCCTGGAAAACCCTCACAGCAAATACATTTTATCTGACAATTAAAGGGACATTGTACACTAGATTTTTCTTTGCATAAATGTTTTGAATATTATCTATTTATATAGCCCATCTGGGAGTGGTTTTATAAACATTTATTGTTTTGCTTATTTTTTAATAATATTGTGCTTATTTTCGGACTCCTAACCAAGCCTCAAAGGATCAGATGAAGATTGAAGATCTCTGCTTGCTCCTGTTTGTGTAATCGGTCTTTTCATATGCGGGGGGGTCTGCTCTTCCTGCTTTCTCAGCCCCTTTCAGATGGTATCCCAGCCTAACCTCATCATAAACTTCTAGCAGCTTCTAAGTAAGTTTTTAAAAGGTTTTATATTTTTAGATCAGTATCTGTGTGTATTATTCTTTATAGTAGTGTCTATTATATGTAGTTATATGAAAATTGGTGTATACTGTCCCTTTAATAAGACAAGTCCAATAATGTGTCTTCTAATTGATTGGAATACTGCAGGTGAGTCATCCTTAATGCAATATAAAAAAAACACACACTAGGTCTGTGATATGAATGACCTTGAATTTGAAAATCCTCAAAAACCCATGAGCCAGTTCTAATATTTTATACCTTTCTATACATGTTAATCCTCATTATTTTATTTTACCAAGTGCATATATTTTATACCTTTATGCATTATTACACTGTTATTAAAAATGTTTTTTGCCCCACTGTATTTTGTTGCTAGTTTTCTGTTTCAGAAACGATAAAAATAAACTGCTCAGTCATCAAACTTTACTTTCCCCCACATTGTTTTGTGTGAATGCATAAAATTCCTCTCATTGTTTCAGTTTCTAAGGCACCTCACAAGGCAACTCACAAAACAAAGGGGGTGCACAAAACTGTGTGTGTGTGTGGGGGGGTGCATACTGCAGCACTTGGTGGTCATATGGGCAGATAACTGCATTGTGGGGGGTGGAATAAGCTGCTCTATAGGTGGGGGAATGAAAATATTTGAGCCATGAAGATATTATGGAAACAAATGTCAATACCTTCATGTGTCTGACATCCCTGTAAACATGACTGGAGTCTGGAGAGACATGCAAAAGGGGATATAAGTTGCCAATGGACAAAGCAGCTATAGGGAAGATAATGTAAAGAAGATAAAAAAAAACATGGCTGAGGTGGCAACCCTAGGTGGAAGTTTACACTGGGCAGTTAACAAGACAGCTATTCAAGTGACAATGAGACAGCTGCACTGGGAGAGGAGATAACTGCACTAGTGACAATGAGACAGCTGTACTGGGACAAGTAAATAACTGCTCTAGTGACAATGAGACAGCTGCACTAGTGACAATGAGACAGCTGCACTGGGCAAGTAGATAACTGCACTAGTGACAATGAGACAGCTGCACTGGGGCAAGTAAATAACTGCTCTAGTGACAATGAGACAGCTGCACTGGGGCAAGTAGATAACTGCTCTAGTGACAATGAGACAGCTGCACTAGTGACAATGAGACAGCTGCACTGGGCAAGTAGATAACTGCACTAGTGACAATGAGACAGCTGCACTGGGGCAAGTAGATAACTGCACTAGTGACAATGAGACAGCTGCACTAGTGACAATGAGACAGCTGCACTGGGGCAAGTAGATAACTGCACTAGTGACAATGAGACAGCTGCACTGGGGCAAGTAGATAACTGCACTAGTGACAATGAGACAGCTGCACTAGTGACAATGAGACAGCTGCACTGGGCAAGTAGATAACTGCACTAGTGACAATGAGACAGCTGCACTGGGGCAAGTAGATAACTGTACTAGTGACAATGAGACAGCTGCACTGGGGCAAGTAGATAACTGCACTAGTGACAATGAGACAGCTGCACTGGGGCAAGTAGATAACTGCACTAGTGACAATGAGACAGCTGCACTGGGGCAAGTAGATAACTGCACTAGTGACAATGAGACAGCTGCACTGGGGCAAGTAGATAACTGTGCTAGTGACAATGAGACAGCTGCACTAGTGACAATGAGACAGCTGCACTGTGGCAAGTAGATAACTGCACTAGTGACAATGAGACAGCTGCACTAGTGACAATGAGACAGCTGCACTAGTGACAATGAGACAGCTGCACTGGGGCAAGTACATAACTGCTCTAGTGACAATGAGACAGGTGTACTAGTGACAATGAGACAGCTGCACTGTGGCAAGTAGATAACTGTGCTAGTGACAATGAGACAGCTGCACTGTGGCAAGTAGATAACTGTACTAGTGACAATGAGACAGCAGGACTGTGGCAAGTAGATAACTGCACTAGTGACAATGAGACAGCTGCACTGGGGCAAGTAGATAACTGCACTAGTGACAATGAGACAGCTGCACTGGGGCAAGTAGATAACTGCACTAGTGACAATGAGACAGCTGCACTGGGGCAAGTAGATAACTGCACTAGTGACAATGAGACAACTGCACTGGGGCAAGTAGATAACTGCACTAGTGATAAAGAGGCAACTGCACTGGAGCAAGTAGATAACTGCACTAGTGATAATGAGACAGCTGCACTGGGGCAAGTAGATAACTGCACTAGTGATAATGAGACAGCTGCACTGGGGCAAGTAGATAACTGTGCTAGTGACAATGAGACAGCAGGACTGTGGCAAGTAGATAACTGCACTAGTGACAATGAGACAGCTGCACTGGGGCAAGTAGATAACTGCACTAGTGACAATGAGACAACTGCACTGGGGCAAGTAGATAACTGTGCTAGTGACAATGAGACAGCAGGACTGTGGCAAGTAGATAACTGCACTAGTGACAATGAGACAGCTGCACTGGGGCAAGTAGATAACTGCACTAGTGACAATGAGACAGCTGCACTGGGCAAGTAGATAACTGCACTAGTGACAATGAGACAGCTGCACTGTGGCAAGTAGATAACTGCACTAGTGACAATGAGACAGCTGCACTGGGCAAGTAGATAACTGCACTAGTGACAATGAGACAGCTGCACTAGTGACAATGAGACAGCTGCACTGGGGCAAGTAGATAACTGCACTAGTGACAATGAGACAGCTGCACTGGGCAAGTAGATAACTGCACTAGTGACAATGAGACAGCTGCACTAGTGACAATGAGACAGCTGCACTGGGGCAAGTAGATAACTGCACTAGTGACAATGAGACAGCTGCACTGTGGCAAGTAGATAACTGCACTAGTGACAATGAGACAACTGCACTGGGGCAAGTAGATAACTGTGCTAGTGACAACGAGACAGCGGCACTGGGGCAAGTAGATAACTGCACTAGTGACAATGAGACAACTGCACTGGGGTAAGTAGATAAATGCATTAGTAGCAATGAGACAACTGCACTGTGGCAATGAGAAAACTGCACTGGGACAAGTAAATTACTGCACTAGTGACAATTAGACAGCTGCACTGGGGCTCGTAGATAAGTGCACTAGTGACAATGAGACAGCTGCACTGGGGCAAGTAGATAACTGCACTAGTGACAATGAGACAGCTGCACTGTGGCAAGTAGATAACTGCACTAGTGACAATGAGACAGCTGCACTGGGGCAAGTAGATAACTGTACTAGTGACAATGAGACAGCTGCACTGGGGCAAGTAGATAACTGCACTAGTGACAATGAGACAACTGCACTGGGGCAAGTAGATAACTGTACTAGTGACAATGAGACAGCTGCACTGGGGCAAGTAGATAACTGCACTAGTGACAATGAGACAGCTGCACTGTGGCAAGTAGATAACTGTACTAGTGACAATGAGACAGCTGCACTGGGGCAAGTAGATAACTGTGCTAGTGACAATGAGACAGCGGGACTGTGGCAAGTAGATAACTGCACTAGTGACAATGAGACAGCTGCACTGTGGCAAGTAGATAACTGCACTAGTGACAATGAGACAACTGCACTGGGGCAAGTAGATAACTGTGCTAGTGACAATGAGACAGCGGGACTGTGGCAAGTAGATAACTGCACTAGTGACAATTAGACAGCTGCACTGGGGCTAGTAGATAAGTGCACTAGTGACAATGAGACAGCTGCACTGGGGTAAGTAGATAACTGCACTTGTGACAATGAGACAGCTGCACTGGTGAAAATGAGACAGTTGCACTGGGCAAGTAGATAACTACACTAGTGACAATGAGACAGCTACACTGGAACAAGTAGATAACTGCACTAGTGACAATGAGACAGCTGCACTGGAGCAAGTAGATAACTGCACTAGTGACAATGAGACAGCTGCACTGGGCAAGTAGATAACTGCACTAGTGACAATGAGACAGCTGCACTAGTGACAACGAGACAGCGGCACTGGGGCAAGTAGATAACTGCACTAGTGACAATGAGACAGCTGCACTTGGGCAAGTAGATAACTGCACTAGTGACAATGAGACAGCTGCACTGGGGCAATGAGACAGCTGCACTGGGGCAAGTAGATAACTGCACTAGTGACAATGAGACAGCTGCACTGGGGCAAGTACATAACTGCACTAGTGACAATGAGACAGGTGTACTAGTGACAATGAGACAGCTGCACTGTGGCAAGTAGATAACTGTGCTAGTGACAATGAGACAGCAGGACTGTGGCAAGTAGATAACTGCACTAGTGACAATGAGACAGCTGCACTGGGGCAAGTAGATAACTGCACTAGTGACAATGAGACAGCGGCACTGGGGCAAGTAGATAACTGCACTAGTGACAATGAGACAGCTGCACTGGGGCAAGTAGATAACTGCACTAGTGATAAAGAGGCAACTGCACTAGTGACAATGAGACAGCTGTACTGGGGCAAGTAGATAACTGCACTAGTGACAATGAGACAGCTGCACTAGTGACAATGAGACAGCTGCACTGGGGCAAGTAGATAACTGCACTAGTGACAATGAGACAGCTGCACTGTGGCAAGTAGATAACTGCACTAGTGACAATGAGACAACTGCACTGGGGCAAGTAGATAACTGCACTAGTGACAATGAGACAACTGCACTGGGTAAGTAGATAAATGCATTAGTAGCAATGAGACAACTGCACTGTGGCAATTAGAAAACTGCACTGGGACAAGTAAATAACTGCACTAGTGACAATTAGACAGCTGCACTGGGGCTCGTAGATAAGTGCACTAGTGACAATGAGACAGCTGCACTGGGGCAAGTACATAACTGCACTAGTGACAATGAGACAGGTGTACTAGTGACAATGAGACAGCTGCACTGGGGCAAGTACATAACTGCACTAGTGACAATGAGACAGGTGTACTAGTGACAATGAGACAGCTGCACTGTGGCAAGTAGATAACTGCACTAGTGACAATGAGACAGGTGTACTAGTGACAATGAGACAGCTGCACTGGGGCAAGTACATAACTGCACTAGTGACAATGAGACAGCTGCACTGGGGCAAGTAGATAACTGCACTAGTGACAATGAGACAGCTGCACTGTGGCAAGTAGATAACTGCACTAGTGACAATGAGACAGCTGCACTGGGGCAAGTAGATAACTGCACTAGTGACAATGAGACAGCTGCACTGGGGCAAGTAGATAACTGTACTAGTGACAATGAGACAGCTGCACTGGGGCAAGTAGATAACTGTGCTAGTGACAATGAGACAGCGGGACTGTGGCAAGTAGATAACTGCACTAGTGACAATGAGACAGCTGCACTGTGGCAAGTAGATAACTGCACTAGTGACAATGAGACAACTGCACTGGGGCAAGTAGATAACTGTGCTAGTGACAATGAGACAGCGGGACTGTGGCAAGTAGATAACTGCACTAGTGACAATGAGACAGCTGCACTGGGGCAAGTAGATAACTGTACTAGTGACAATGAGACAACTGCACTGGGGCAAGTAGATAACTGTGCTAGTGACAATGAGACAGCGGGACTGTGGCAAGTAGATAACTGCACTAGTGACAATGAGACAACTGCACTGGGGCAAGTAGATAACTGCACTAGTGACAATGAGACAGCTGCACTGTGGCAAGTAGATAACTGCACTAGTGACAATGAGACAGCTGCACTGGGGCAAGTAGATAACTGCACTAGTGACAATGAGACAGCTGCACTGGGGCAAGTAGATAACTGTACTAGTGACAATGAGACAGCTGCACTGGGGCAAGTAGATAACTGTGCTAGTGACAATGAGACAGCGGGACTGTGGCAAGTAGATAACTGCACTAGTGACAATGAGACAGCTGCACTGTGGCAAGTAGATAACTGCACTAGTGACAATGAGACAGCTGCACTAGTGACAATGAGACAGCTGCACTGGGGCAAGTAGATAACTGCACTAGTGACAATGAGACAGCGGGACTGTGGCAAGTAGATAACTGCACTAGTGACAATGAGACAGCTGCACTGGGGTAAGTAGATAACTGCACTAGTGACAATGAGACAACTGCACTGGGGCAAGTAGATAACTGTGCTAGTGACAATGAGACAGCGGGACTGTGGCAAGTAGATAACTGCACTAGTGACAATGAGACAGCTGCACTGGGGCTAGTAGATAAGTGCACTAGTGACAATGAGACAGCTGCACTGGGGTAAGTAGATAACTGCACTTGTGACAATGAGACAGCTGCACTGGTGAAAATGAGACAGTTGCACTGGGCAAGTAGATAACTACACTAGTGACAATGAGACAGCTACACTGGAACAAGTAGATAACTGCACTAGTGACAATGAGACAGCTGCACTAAAGCAAGTAGATAACTGCACTAGTGACAATGAGACAGCTGCACTAAAGCAAGTAGATAACTGCACTAGTGACAATGAGACAGCTGCACTAAAGCAAGTAGATAACTGCACTATAATAATAACTAGTATTTATATAGCGCCTTTCTCCCAGTGGGACTCAAAGCTTTTTTTCAGCGCTTGCTCTCGGAATTAACCGAATCGACAGCTGAATAGTAATAGTTATTGTTATTACCCAATTTAATGGTACTCATTTTATCGACTTTGGAAGGATTTGAACCTGTGACCTTTAATATTTAAACAGGCTTTTTTTTTTGTAGTCAGGGCATTTTACCAACTGAGCTACCCCACTAGTGACAATGAGACAACTGCACTAGTGACAATGAGACAACTGCACTATTGACAATGAGACAGCTGCACAGTCGTACGTGCTCGTGGACGATTTCCCCATAGGAATCAACGGGGAGAGCCGACTGAGAAAAAGTCTAACACCTGCAAAAAAGCAGCGTAAAACTCACTAACGCAGCCCCATTGATTCCTATGGGGAAATAAAATTTATGTCTACACCTAACACCCTAACATGAACCCCCGAGTCTAAACACCCTTAATCTTACACTTATTAACCCCTAATCTGCCGCCCCCGACATTGCCGACACCTGCATTATATTTTTTAACCCCTAATCTGCCGCTCCGGACACCGCCGCCACCTACATTATACTTATGAACCCCTAATCTGCTGCCCCCAACATCGCCGACACCTACATTACCAACATCGCCGACACTTATATTATATTTATTAACCCCTAATCTGCCGCACCCAATGTCGCCGCAACCTACCTACACTTATTAACCCCTAATCTGCCGCCCCCAACGTCGCCGCCGCTGCTATACTAAATGTATTAACCCAAAAACCTAAGTCTAACCCTAACACCCCCTAACTTAAATATAATTTAAATAAATCTAAATAAAATTACTATAATTAACTACATTATTCCTATTTAAAACTAAATACTTACCTATAAAATAAACCCTAAGCTAGCTACAATATAACTAATAGTTACATTGTATCTAGCTTATGGTTTATTTTTATTTTACAGGCAAGTTTTTATTTATTTTAACTAGGTACAATAGTTATTAAATAGTTATTAACTATTTAATAACTACCTAGCTAAAATAAATACAAAAGTACAAAATAAAACCTAACCTAAGATACAATAACACCTAACACTACACTATAATTAAATAAATTTACTAATATAAATACAACAACCCTAACCTAAATTAAATTAAATTAGCTAAAGCACAAAACCCCCCACTAAATTACAGAAAATAATAAATAAATTACAGATATTTAAACTAATTACACCTAATCTAATAGCCCTATCAAAATAAAAAAGCCACCCCAAAATAAAAAAAAAACCCTAGCCTAAACTAAACTACCAATAGCCCTTAAAAGGGCCTTTTGCGGGGCATTGCTCCAAAGTAATCAGCTCTTGTACCTGTAAAAAAAAATACAAACAACCCACCACCAACAGTAAAACCCACCACCCACACAATCAACCCCCCAAATAAAATACTATCTAAAGAAACCGAAGCTCCCCATTGCCCTGAAAAGGTCATTTGAATGGGCATTGCCCTTAAAAGGGCAATTAGCTCATTTGCAGGCCCAAACCCTAACCTAAAAATAAAACCCACCCAATACACCCTTAAAAAAACCTAACACTAACCCCCTGAAGATCGACTTACAGTTCTGAAGACCGGACATCCATCCTCAAGGAAGCAGCAGAAGTCTTTATCCAACCGGATCGAAGTCCTCAACGAAGCCAGGAGAAGTCTTCATCCAAGCCGAGCGAAGTGGTCCTTCATCCAGACGGCATCTTCTATCTTCATCGATCCGATGTGGAGCGGGTCCATCTTCAAGACATCCGACGTGGAGCATCCTCTTCATCCGACGACTACCCGACAAATGAAGGTTCCTTTAAGTGACGTCATCCAAGATGGCGTCCCTTAGATTCCGATTGTATTTTTTGTTACAGGTAAAAGAGCTGATTACTTTGGGGCAATGCCCCGCAAAAGGCCCTTTTAAGGGCTATTGGTAGTTTAGTTTAGGCGAAGTTTTTTTTTTATTTTAGGGGGCTTTTTTATTTTGATAGGGCTATCAGATTAGGTGTAATTAGTTTAAATATCTGTAATTTGTTTATTAGTTTCTGTAATTTAGTGTTTGTTTGTTTTTGTACTTTAGCTAATTTAATTAAATTTAGGTAATTGTATTTAATTTAGTAAATTTATTTAATTATAGTGTAGTGTTAGGTGTTATTGTAACTTAGGTTAGGTTTTATTTTACAGGTACTTTTGTATTTATTTTAGCTAAATAGTTATTAAAAAGTTAATAACTATTGTACCTAGTTAAAATAAATTCAAACTTGCCTGTAAAATAAAAATAAACCCTAAGCTAGCTACAATGTAACTATTAGTTATATTGTAGCTATCTTAGGGTTTATTTTATAGGTAAGTATTTCGTTTTAAATAGGAATAATTTAGTTAATGATAGTAATTTTATTTAGATTTATTTAAATTATATTTAAGTTAGGGGGTGTTAGGGTTAGGGTTTGACTTAGGTTTAGGGGTTAATAAATTTAGTATAGTGGCGGCAACGTTGGGGGCGGCAGATTAGGGGTTAATAAGTATAGGTAGGTGGCAGCGATGTTAGGGATGGCAGATTAGGGGTTAATAATATTTAACTAATGTTTACGAGGCGGGAGTGCAGCGGTTTAGGGGTTAATATGTTTATTATAGTGGTGGCGACGTTGGGGGGCGGCAGATTAGGGGTTAATAAGTGTAGGTAGGTTGCAGCGACATTGAGGGGGGCAGATTGGGGTTAATAAATATAATGTAGGTGTCGGCGATGTTGGGGGCGGCAGATTAGGGGCATATGTATCAAGCTCCGAATGGCCGCGAGTCTGCAGGGGGCGGCATTGCACCAGCAGCTCTTGTGAGCTGCTGGTGCAATGCTGAATACGGCAAGCATATTGCTCGCCGTATTCAGCGAGGTCTGTCGGACCTGATCCGCACTGTCGGATCAGGTCCGACAGACCTTGATAACTAGAGGCCTAGGGGTTAATAAATATAATGTAGGTGGCGGCGGTGTCCGGAGCGGCAGATTAGGGGTTAAAAATGTAATTTTAGTGTTTGCGATGCGGGAGGGCCTCGGTTTAGGTGTTAATAGGTAGTTTATGGGTGTTAGTGTACTTTTTAGCACTTTAGTTATGAGTTTTATGTTACGGCTCTGTACCATAAAACTCTTAACTACTGACTTTTAAATGCGTTAGGACTCTTGACAGGGTAGGGTGTACTGCTCACTTTTTGGCCTCCCAGGACAGACTCGTAATATCAGCGCTATGGAAGTCCCATAGAAAAAAGACTTTACGAAGTTTACGTAAGTCGTTTTGCGGTAAGGTCAAAGAAGTGTGTGGTGCCCCTAAACCTTCAAGACTCGTAATAGCAGCGGTAGTGAAAAAGCAGCGTTAGGACCTGTTTAATATCAATTTCATGCATAGGCTCAAACGGAGCCCGTTGCAAAACTTTAAGAACCAGATTCAGACTCCAAGGGGAGTCAAAGATTTGAACACAGGTCTGATCCTAATCAGAGCCCTAATAAAAGACTGAACATCTGGAAGTTCAGAGAGCCTCTTGTGCAGTGAAACAGACAAGGCTGAAATCTGACCCCTCAGGGAACTGGCCGAAAGACCCTTCTCCAGACCATCCTGGAGAAACAACAGAATCCTGGCAACCTTAACTTTATACAAAGGAAAACCACACTCTTCACACCAGAATAATTAGGTTCTCCACACCTTGATAGATGCGACGAATAACTGGCTTACGAGCTTGGATGAGAGTATCAATAACTCTCTCAGAAAAACCTCTCTTGGCTAGGACTAAGCATTCAATCTCCATGCAGTCAGCCTCAGAGAATCTAGATTTTGATGAACAAAAGGACCTTGTTCCAGCAGATCCCTGAGACAAGGTAACTTCCATGTAGGAGAAGATGACATCCTCACTAAATGCGCGAACCACGTCCTTCTCGGCCACGATAGAGCAATCAGTATTAATGACACCTGCTCCTGCTTAAAGTGAAAGTAAATCCTAGCGTTTTACAAATGCTAGGATTTACTATTGAAACAAATAAAGGGCGCCAAGCCAGATTTACCGCACGGCTATTGGCTAAGAGGTGAAAACGTCACCTCTTAGACTAAAAATTTTTTAGCCGTGGGCTAAAAACGGTGATCGATTGAATCAAATAAAGGAGCTTTCTACATGAAAGCCCTTTATTTGTTTCAATAGTAAATCCTAGCATTTGTAAAACGCTATGATTTACTTTCACTTTATTGTGGGCCCCTACCCGAGGAAGGAGTGGTAATGGCGGAAAAAGGTAGATTAGATTGAACCTCCAAGGCACCACTAATGCATCTATTAGCTCCGCCTGAGGGTCCCTGGACTTCGACCAATATCTGGGTAGTTTGGTATTCAGACAAGACGCCATGAGATCTATCTCCGGCATCCCCCACCTGTAGCATATCTCCGCAAACACTTTGGGGTGGAGAGACCATTCCCCCGGATGAAAAGATTGTCTGCTGAGAAAATCCACTTCCCAGTTGTCCACACCCGGAATGTGAATCGCTGACAGTGAACAGCTGTGGGCCTCTGCCCACTCCAGAATCCAAGATACTTCCCTCATTGCTAGGGAGGTTCTCGTTCCCCCCCTGATGGTTGATGTAAGCCAACAAGGTTATATTGTCTGATTGGAATCTGATAAACCGGGGCGAACCCAGAAGAGGCCAAGCTTCAGAGCATTGTAGATTGCTCGAAGCACCAAAATGTTGATCGGGAGGGAACGTTCCACTTGAGACCACAGGCCCTGTGCCTTTTTGGCACCGCAAACAGCTCCTCATCCTGAGAGGCTTGCGTCCGTAGTCACAATCTCCCATAATGGTCTGAGAAAGGATGTCCCTTTGGACATCTGATCTGGACAGAGCCACCAAGAGAGCGATTCTCTCGACCGGTTGTCCAGGGAAATCTGTTGAGACAGATCCGAATGATCACCGTTCCACTGCCTCAGCATGCACAACTATAGCGGCCTGAGACGGAACCTGGCAAAAAGAATAATGTCCATGCTGGACACCATGAGACCAATTACCTCCATACAATGAACCACAGATGGCCTTAAAGAGGTCCAGAGGGCAAGACATGCCGAAGCTAGCTTGCACCGTCTCTGGTTGGTTAGAAATATCCTCATGGATATTGAATCTATTATAGTACCCAGGAATTCTACCCTGGTGCTTGGAATGAGAGAACTCTTCTAGAAGTTTATCTTCCATCCATGTGATCAAAGGAGAGAAGAGATACTGAATGGTCCTCTGCTAGCCGAAAGGATGGTGCTTGAACCAGAATGTCAAGCCAAAGAGCAGCAGAAAAGAACAGGGAAGACGCCTACGTAACGCATACCACGTTGCGCTGATTATAGCTACAGAGTGGAAACCAAACCCTATGTCTCGAATCAACCTCTGCCTGGAAAATCATTTGCTAAACTTACTTGAAAGAGCACCATTCGATTTTCTATTGAAACATCAATAACACAGGCAGCTACTACCAGAACCTCTGACACAAACTTTAGGGCAGAGAACTTGACAACCACCCAGGCTACCACCATGTTTAACGGCCAACAGAAGTATATACCTCAGGAGATCCCAACACATGCAAACCAAGGGCCACAACCTACAATGGAATACACAGAGAGTCCCCGCTCCCCTTCTTTGATCTTTAGAGAAGCACGCTTGCTCTCCACGGGATTGTGAATATATTTACTGCTCATCACCCATGACCCAAGCTGAATATACACAATGGCCTTCGCAGTCCGGATGGGCTGTGCTGATTCCTGTTTTCTTAAGGGAGCTTGGGGAGGACTCCCAGAACACAGCAAAAACCAGCAAGACCCGTCCTGGATCTGCTTACACCCATAACAACGGAGCAAAGGATAACGTTATACATTCGATCCTACGTACATCTATGGACGATTTAAACATACTCAAAGAGCTAACTGCCTATATACCCCTAAAGATCTTAATCCTGCCAGGACTGCCCTACCACTATTTACAGGATGAGCCCCATCTAGGCCTCTGTAAACAGACAAAAGTCTGGGACGTAGATCCCTTCAACACACTAACAAAAATCATATATTTTGCACTTTGCTCTATGTGAAATATTATGCATGGACATGTTTTGTGTGCTTCATTTCTATGTGTAATATAGTCATATTTTACATGTATATGCATTCTCAGTGTACATCGTCATTAAGGATCTGACTTTAAAAGTTTAATGGTTTACTATTAAAATGTTAATTAATAGGCTATTTAGTTTTACAGTTTTGAATATTTCTTATTGCAATTTTCACAAATTATGCACCTATTCACTCTGGGGTTTAAATCTAAAATATATATATACAAATGAGAGATTCAACATCTTTGTAGGACGACACATTTTGAACCCACAAATACTATAGAAATACTCTAGTTATCATCCACAGCACACATATTGATATGCTCTATATTGCCCTCTATATACCAATGTTTCACCTGGGGGTCTGTGGGGGGCCCCCAAAGAAACAACTAACACAGCACTTATAGAAAAACGGGCCATTAGAACCATCAAATTATTGATATATTGTTGATGTCCTTTCCAAGGGCCTACAGAGGGTACAATTTAAAAATAATACTACATATAACAAAGAGCGCTTTACCTCTATAGTATCACAACCGTTCAATGGATGACACAATCTCAATTTGGAACATAATAACCTATGCCTAGAGTGAACTTATATGGTAGACAATATAAATATGAAATGATTCTCTATATCATTCGTTATAGAAAACAACTATTCCATACCACCTCACATATGGCCATTAGATTCTCTCTTCAGTACATCAAGAGGATAATGAAGCATGTCTAAATGTCATAGTCCCCAAAAACAATAGGGCCAATAAAGCAATTTGCACTTGCAGTGCTAGTTAAGTACAGTATCAGAATATGCTCCAACCACCAGTAGTTGGCTTAGTTGTAATGTGAGGTCTAGTGTTGGTTATAGAAGCTATTGGAAGGAGAAGGAAAACTTAGAAGCAGAAAGGAAACAGAAAGCAAAAGGTCAGGGCAGGGGTTCAATGTCAGCTGAGAACAAGTCAGGGGCTAAGGCAAGAAAAACAGGCAGAAAACAGGATTCATGTCACAGAGAATTTAAGATCAACTAAGCATTTAAAACAAAGAAAAGTGTGCGCAAATAGCAGGCAGCAATGTGTTTGAAGAATAACTCAAACACTTGGAACAAAGCATGTCATGTTTGACACTGCAAGGTGATGCTAGTGTATTCATAGGAACCAAGGTGAGAGAAGCATCCTAGGGCCCTGACATCCAAGATATCCCCTTACATTTAAGGTAGCCAACAAAGTAGGGTTTGGTCTATACTTTCTGTGTCATCCCCAAGATGTAGGTAAAGACAGAACAGATTCTAGACAAGGACCCTTTCTTTATAGACTGAAAATGCTATCATCATTCACGAGTTTGCTATGGGACTATCTACCTATGTGCTTGTGTAACCTACAAATAGAGAAAACCCTACGTATCTATGCACTTTTATGTAGCTAGGGATGACACAAACATCATAAATAAGTGTCTGTGTGTACTATGAAGTGACTTCTGTAGTCCAGTAAGATGCAAACAGAACAAAATATTGTACTATGTGTTTAAATGTCCAATAAACGCATATGCTTGTTAAAGAATAATGTTTTAATCAAGAGACTAATTGTGTATCGGTAAAAGGCAGATTGTGATGGTATAACAAAGATTTGCTAGTGATCTATTTACATACTTCAGTGCAGGCCCGGACTGGCCATCGGGCATGGCCGGCAAATGCCCGGTGGGCCGGCACCTGTTCCCTTAGTCCAGCCCACCTATTAATTACACACACTCTGCTGAGCTGCACACCATCAGTCACCAACTGCTATGAGCCTGTGGCTCTTTCCCCAAAAAGTTACTGCACAGCCAGGAACACAGCAGTCAGTGATAGTGTGCAGCTCAGCAGAATGTTTGTAATTAATAGGTGCATAGCCAGACCAGCCTTCCTTACATATCCCATTACTCCAATCCTTCCCAAAGCTGCGGCCTCAGTCTGGTGACATCACGCTAGCACAAGCTCTATGTGGTGATTGTGGCACTGAGGAAGAAAGCAGCTGTCAGATTTTGCTAGAGGTAAGGCTGAATCAGGTGAGCGACTGTAGTTGTATTCTTACAATCACTAGGTAAATAGAATTAGCAGCTGTACGTTACCTCTGTGTCCCTAAAATGTAAGAAATATTTTAGTGCTTTATAACTTGTGTGCGGCAGCACTCCCTCCACTTAATTATATAATCTGAGCAGCACAGCTCATATATTGGGCTCCTTGTAAGTACTCTGTCAATCACACTGCAGAATCAGCGAAAATAGACTTCTGAATTCAATTTTCAATCTTACTATTCTGAGGGATGAACTTGGGAGAGAGGCATTTGTGTTGCCCTGTGCCATTGACAGTAATAGATTGACGGCTGGTACACTGTAAACAGTTAAAGAAACAGTTAAGACCGGCCAAAGCTGATAAAACAGCTAAGCTATCAACCAACAAGACACACACTATGCCCTCATATTTTGCCACAGAACAGTCACCCACAGCCAGTTCCATCTGCAAAACTAAACCCTCTCCTAGTCCACAACCTCAAGGACTTGTAGCTGCTCCTTTAATGGAGGAAACCACTTCAATCCCTGCCTCACTTTTATCACATTTTGCATCAAAGCAGGAGATATCAGATATATTCAGAACTTGCCTCAGAGAAGAGCTCACAGAACTTAAACTTAAAAGAATTACATGTCTAGTCTAGTCGACATGCTGGAGGCAAATACTGAAGAAATCAGGGAAGACATCATCTGCATTGAAAACAGCTCCTCCACACAACAAGATACTATTGACGCACTAATGGATAAAATAGATGACTTGGAAAATAGGAGTAGGAGAAAAAATCTGCGACTGAGATGTGTTCCTGAATCTATTTTACCTAGGGACTTCCCAGAATATCTCCAAGCCCTCTTTTCTACCCTAAAAGAGTCATTGTACATGGAGAACATTCTCTGGGTAAGGGCCCACAGGGCCCTCCGGCCTAGGACCCCAGACACAGCCCCACCTGGAGACATTATCATTAGATTTAAGAATTTCCTTGAAAAGGAAATGCTACTTAATCAATCCAGACGACAACAACCTGTGAGATTCCGGGGTAATGTCATACAAATTTACCAAGACCTCTCAACGAGAACATTGCAGCTCCGAAAAGAATTAACCCCCCTGACAACTCTACTTCATAACAAGAAGATCCCCTATAGATGGGGTTTTCCTGTTCACCTCATGGTCATACAGGACAATAGAAGATTTATATGCAACAAACCCGAAGATATGAATGCCTTCAGCAAAGACCTAGGTATAGATCATCCAACGGAACTGAAACCACTGACTGTGGAACAACAGAGGATTTCCAAAAGGCCAAGCACTAACCCTACAAAATGGCAAATCAAGATGCCGCAAAGAAACAAAACACCACCAAAAGCGGACAAGTTTGAACAGAATCAATCTTCACCGAGAACCATTCTCTCTTCTAACTCTGAGAAGGAGTAAAAGAAACAGATTCATATACTCTACTGACCCACTTTTCTGAATTCGGTCTGATTCCGCAGACTGGCGGTCACCCGACATACACCTGACCTGGGTCGCAGTAAGTAACTTAGGTATTATACCTGTCTCCTTTGCATTTAATAAGACACTTTCCGTTACCATATGGCGTATCATGATAGGCCCATCACAGACTATGTCCCTGCTATAGCTAATATTCGCCCCAGGACAACTATAACTATACCCTATCCTTAGTTTAGGATGGGCAAGAACTTTTCACTATAACAAAATATGAGACTTTATGTTTGTATTTTCCCCCCAAGCAATGTATCTCTTTTTATGTCTGATTTGAGACTTAGAGATAAGTTTGTATTTGTATTTTTGTTGTTTTTTGTTGTACAATGTGTTGTTTCCATCCCCACGCAAAGATATGTTGTTTGTTTTTATTTTTTACACAAGAAAAATGCATGTTTAGACCATATCAATACATGGGGGGCTCCTACCACTTCCCACACAACCACTGACTACTTGACAAGTTCAGACACCTACAGTATTTCCAGCTGGCAACCTCACCCAGGTAATGTCTTGTCACATCTCTAACACGACACACTCTCTAGTTCTCCTATCCCAAAATGCCAAGGGCCTTAATTCCCAGTGTAAATTATCAAAAGCTCTCTCAGATATCTCAAAGCGACAGGTTGATATACTTTACCTTCAGGAGACTCATTTTAAAAAGGAAAATATACCAAAATACTTGGGCCAAACGTATACACAGCATTACCACAGTACGGGCCCCTCTAAAATATGTGGTGTAAGTATATTGATGAAACGAAATATACCTTTCACACTACTAAAAAAAGAGACAGATAATGAGGGCCGATTTTTGGGGTTGGTAGGACTTTTGTACGGTAAACCGGTTACACTCATTAACATATACGACGCTAACAGCGGCCAAAAGCCTTTTTTTCATAAAATTATTTAATCGTATACTAGACATTTCAAAAAGCCCAATTTATATTGGAGGGGACTTCAACCTACACTTCCAACTGCATTTAGACAACAACAACCCCCGCTTCAAATCCAATACGAAATTCCATACATATTTCTGGAAACAGCTTAAGCTTAACAAACTATATGACATCTGGAGATTTCAACATCCCACCACCAGGGATTATACGTTTTACTCACATCCCAATAAGTCATATACGCCTAGATTTAGAGTTTGGCGTTAGCCGTCAAAACCAGCGTTAGAGGCTCCTAACGCTGGTTTTGGGCTACCGCTGGTATTTAGAGTCAGTCAGGAAAGGGTCTAACGCTCACTTTCCAGCCGCGACTTTTCCATAACACAGATCCCCCTACGCTATTTGCGTAGCCTATCTTTTCAATGGGATCTTTCTAACGCCGGTATTTAGAGTCTTGGCTGAAGTGAGCGTTAGAAATCTAACGACAAGACTCCAGCCGCAGAAAAAAAACAGGAGTTAAGAGCTTTTTGGGCTAACGCCGGTTCATAAAGCTCTTAACTACTGTGCTCTAAAGTACACTAACACCCATAAACTACCTATGTACCCCTAAACCGAGGCCCCCCTACATCGCCGCCACTCGATTAAATTTTTTTAACCCCTAATCTGCCGACCGCACACCGCCGCCACCTACGTTATACTTATGTACCCCTAATCTGCTGCCCCTAACACCGCTGACCCCTATATTATATTTATTAACCCCTAATCTGCTCCCCACAACGTCGCCGCCAGCTACCTACAATAATTAACCCCTAATCTGCCGACCGCACAGCGCCGCCACCTACGTTATCCTTATGTACCCCTAATCTGCTGCCCCTAACACCGCCGACCCCTATATTATATTTATTAACCCCTAATCTGCCCCCCACAACGTCGCCGCCAGCTACCTACAATAATTAACCCCTAATCTGCCGACCGCACCTCACCGCTACTATAATAAATGTATTAACCCCTAAAGCTAAGTCTAACCCTAACACTAACACCCCCCTAAGTTAAATATAATTTAAATCTAACAAAATAAATTAACTATTATTAAATAAATTATTCCTATTTTAAACTAAATACTTACCTGTAAAATAAACCCTAATATAGCTACAATATAACGAATAATTATATTGTAGCTATTTTAGGATTTATATTTATTTTACAGGCAACTTTGTATTTATTTTAACCAGGTACAATAGCTATTAAATAGTTAATAACTATTTAATAGCTACCTAGTTAAAATAATTACAAAATTACCTGTAAAATAAATCCTAACCTAAGTTACAATTAAACCTAACACTACACTATCAATAAATTAATTAAATACAATACCTACAAATAACTACAATTAAATAAACTAACTAAAGTACAAAAAATAAAAAAGAACTAAGTTACAAAAAACAAAAAAAATATTTACAAACATTAGAAAAATATTACAAAATTTTAAACTAATTACACCTACTCTAAGCCCCCTAATAAAATAACAAAGACCCCCAAAATAAAAAAATGCCCTACCCTATTCTAAATTAAAAAAGTTCTAAGCTCTTTTACCTTACCAGCCTGAAAAGGGCCATTTGCGGGGCATGCCCCAAATAATTCAGCTCTTTTGCCTGTAAAAAAAACATACAATACCCCCCCCCAACATTACAACCCACCACCCACATACCCCTAATCTAACCCAAACCCCCCTTAAATAAACCTAACACTAAGCCCCTGAAGATCTTCCTACCTTATCTTCACCATGCCAGGTTCACCGATCCATCCTCCAAAGTCTTGATCCAAGCCTCCGAAGTCTTCATCCAAGCCCAAGCGGGGGCTGGCGATCCATAATCCGGCTGAAGTCTTCTATCAAGCGGCGGCTGAAGAGGTCCAGAAGAGGCTCCAAAGTCTTCATCCTATCCGGGAAGAAGAGGAGATCCGGACCGGCAACCATCTTGATCCAAGCGGCATCTTCTATCTTCATCCGATGACGAACGGCTCCATCTTGAAGACCTCCAGCGCGGATCCATCCTCTTCTTCCGACGTCCAACTGAAGAATGAAGGTTCCTTTAAGGGACGTCATCCAAGATGGCGTCCCTCGAATTCCGATTGGCTGATAGGATTCTATCAGCCAATCGGAATTAAGGTAGGAAAATTCTGATTGGCTGATGGAATCAGCTAATCAGATTCAAGTTCAATCCGATTGGCTGATTGGATCAGCCAATCAGATTGAGCTCGCATTCTATTGGCTGATCGGAACAGCCAACATAATGCGAGCTCAATCTGATTGGCTGATCCAATCAGCCAATCGGATTGAACTTGAATCTGATTGGCTGATTCCATCAGCCAATCGGAATTTTCCTACCTTAATTCCGATTGGCTGATAGAATCCTATCAGCCAATCGGAATTCGAGGGACGCCATCTTGGATGACGTCCCTTAAAGGAACCTTCATTCTTCAGTTGGACGTCGGAAGAAGAGGATGGATCCGCGCTGGAGGTCTTCAAGATGGAGCCGTTCGTCATCAGATGAAGATAGAAGATGCCGCTTGGATCAAGATGGTTGCCGGTCCGGATCTCCTCTTCTTCCTGGATAGGATGAAGACTTTGGAGCCTCTTCTGGACCTCTTCAGCCGCCGCTTGATAGAAGACTTCAGCCGGATTATGGATCGCCAGCCCCCGCTTGGGCTTGGATGAAGACTTCGGAGGCTTGGATCAAGACTTCAGAGGACGGATCGGTGAACCTGGCATGGTGAAGATAAGGTAGGAAGATCTTCAGGGGCTTAGTGTTAGGTTTATTTAAGGGGGTTTGGGTTAGATTAGGGGTATGTGGGTGGTGGGTTGTAATGTTGGGGGGGGGTATTGTATGTTTTTTTTTACAGGCAAAAGAGCTGAATTATTTGGCGCATGCCCCGCAAATGGCCCTTTTCAGGGCTGGTAAGGTAAAAGAGCTTTGAACTTTTTTAATTTAGAATAGGGTAGGGCATTTTTTTATTTTGGGGGTCTTTGTTATTTTATTAGGGGGCTTAGAGTAGGTGTAATTAGTTTAAAATTGTTGTAATATTTTTCTAATGTTTGTAAATATTTTTTTATTTTTTGTAACTTAGTTCTTTTTTATTTTTTGTACTTTAGTTAGTTTATTTCATTGTGGTTATTTGTAGGTATTGTATTTAATTAATTTATTGATAGTGTAGTGTTAGGTTTAATTGTAACTTAGGTTAGGATTTATTTTACAGGTAATTTTGTAATTATTTTAACTATTTTAGCTATTAAATAGTTCTTAACTATTTAATAGCTATTGTACCTGGTTAAAATAAATACAAAGTTGCCTGTAAAATAAATATTAATCCTAAAATAGCTACAATATAATTATTCGTTATTTTGTAGCTATATTAGGGTTTATTTTACAGGTAAGTATTTATCTTTAAATAGGAATAATTTATTTAATAAGATTTAATTTATTTCGTTAGATTTAAATTATATTTAATTTAGGGGGGTGTTAGTGTTAGGGTTAGACTAAGCTTTAGGGGTTAATCCATTTATTAGAGTAGCGGCGAGATCCGGTCGGCAGATTAGGGGTTAATAATTGAAGTTAGGTGTCGGCGATGTTAGGGAGCGCAGATTAGGGGTTAATACTATTTCTTATAGGGTTATTGAGGCGGGAGTGAGGCGGATTAGGGGTTAATAACTTTATTATAGTAGCGGTGAGGTGCGGTCGGCAGATTAGGGGTTAATAAGTGTAGGTAGGTAGCGGCGACGTTGGGGGTGGCAGATTAGGGGTTAATAAATATAATATAGGGGTCGGCGGTGTTAGGGGCAGCAGATTAGGGGTACATAGGGATAACGTAGGTGGCGGCGGTGTACGGAGCGGCAGATTAGGGGTTAATAATAAAATGCAGGGGTCAGCGATAGCGGCGGCGGCAGATTAGAGGTTAATAAGTGTAAGGTTAGGGGTGTTTAGACTCGGGGTACATGTTAGAGTGTTAGGTGCAGACTTAGGAAGTGTTTCCCCATAGGAAACAATGGGGCCGCGTTAGGAGCTGAACGCTGCTTTTTTGCAGGTGTTAGGTTTTTTTTCAGCTCATTTCAGCACATTTTTGAAGCTGGCCGCGTCCGTAAGCACCGCTGGTATTGAGAGTTGCAGTTGCGGTAAATATGCTATACGCTCCTTTTTTGGAGCCTAACGCAGCCCTTCTGTAAACTCTAAATACCAGCGGTATTTAAAAGGTGCGGGGGAAAAAAAGCATGCGTAGCTAACGCACCCCTTTGGCCGCAGAACTCTAAATCTAGCAGTAAGTCTCATTGAATATTTCCTCACTAATCAAGTAGGCCTTTTCCAGGTGAAAAAATGTCAAATCTCCCCCACAGCCTGGTCAGATCACTCCGCAGTTTCGCTACATATTACTTGGCCAGAGCACTCAACCATGCCATTCCTATGGAAATTGGATGACACATTGCTTAACAATGTGGAATCAACTGACAAATTGAACAAAGTTCTGCAAGAATACTTTCAAATAAATATTCCCTCGACTCCCAATCAGTTTGCGGTATGGGAGGCACACAAATGCCTACTTAGGGGAGAACTTATAAAACTTAGAGCCTAAACGAGACGAACTCAAAGAACAGCCTATGATGACCTTACTACCAAACTCTCCAATTTACATTTCCTACATAAACAGTCCCCACTGGACGCTGATATCCTGCTCAAAATGACGAAAATCAGACAGGCATTAGATGAAAACCACAATCTCTCACACAAAACCAATAGCTTATTTTATTATGAGAATAATAGAGCTGGTAAATATTTAGCAAGAGCCCTAAAAAAGAAAACTTAAATCACATATTTATGAATTAAAGCCCCCTAATAAACCACCACAAACCACCACCCCTGAAATCCTACAGGCGTTTCATTCCTATTACTCAGACCTGTATAACCCCAACTATTGAACTCCCCACCTTCATAGTAAATTGGACCAGTATGTTCAAAACTGTTTCCTGCCTACACTGACGAACCCACAATTAGAACAGCTTAAATCTCCTTTTTCCATTCCAGAAATCCTGAAGGCCATTCAAACACTTAAACATGGGAAAACCCTGGGCCCAGGTGGGTTCTCTACGAAATACTATTAAGTTTTCCAAGACAATCTAGCTCCACACTTGACCACAATTTTCAACGAGATAGCTCAGGGAGCCAAATTACCACCCTCTATGCTAGAGGCACACGTGGTGGTCCTGCCCAAACCCGGCAGACCGGCTGCTACCTCCTCAAATTTCTGCCCCATTTCGCTACTAAACGTAAATGTTAAGTTATATGCCAAAGTTATCGCTACCCGCCTAAATGGAGTTATTCCAGACCTGATTCATCTTAACCAAGTAGGATTTACCCCACATAGAGAGGTTAAAGACAACACCACAAAAATACTTAACCTCAAAGAATACGCAAACACTCACCATATCCCTTCAGTAGACCTTTCTATGGATGCTGAAAAAGCATTCGACCATCTGAACTGGTCCTTTCTCAAACACACTCTTCTAAGATTCGGCTTTAATACTGAGTTCCTTAATAACATTTTTGCTCTATACAATAGCCCCACGGCCAAAATTAAGTTAAATGATTCCTTATCCGAACCATTTCAAATTAATAATGGAACCCGGCAAGGTTGCCCTTTGTCCCTTACCTTATTCCTTTTAGCAATGGAAGTCCTGGCAACATATATCAGACACACTCCGGAAATTAGGGGCATAGTTGTAGACCAAACCGAATTTAAAACCTCTCTATATGCGGACAACGTCATTCTAACCTTAACAAACCTAGAAACCTCCGTGCCATCACTTATGTCAACGTTGCGAGAATTTGGTGAGATGTCAATCTTTCACATTAACTACTCAAAATTGGAATTTATCAATATAGGAACACCGCAACATGAGCTACATCCCCTCATAATGCATCAATTTAAACAACAACCAGTAGCACTCAAGTACTTAGGTGTTTATATTTCCCCCTGCCTACATAAAATAATCCCCCTAAACTTTGAACCTCTCAAAACACAAATAATATCTACCTTAACCTCCTTTAAACACAAACCCTTATCTTGGCTGGGCAGAGTCAACTCCATAAAAATGATTATCCTTCCAAAAATCCTCTATCTCCTCCAAACACTCCCTATCCCCATCCCTGACAAATCAATACATCAACCCCAAAAAATAATAAACTCTTTTATCTGGAATCATAAACGGCCTAGAATTGCTACCCATACTTTATACCATAATAAACTACACAGAGGCATAGGAGCCCCAAATCTCCAGCTCTACAAGTACGCAACTTTCACGTCCAGAATCGTGGATTGGTGCAAACACGCAGACCACAAGGAATGGGTGACCTTAGAATCCACAATTTGTGGAGGTGTTCAGCTGGGGGGACAGTGCTGGTCATCAGATATTCGAGACCATGTTAAATCCGTCCAACCTTCTAGGCCCCTTACAGTTCAAGAAACATTTAAAACATGGGATAAAATATTAACCCCTTAAGGACCAGCGACGTACCCTGTATGTCGCTGGCCTTTTTTTGGGACTTGATTGTTTTATAGCGCGGTCTTGCCACCAGCGTTGAGACTGCTTTATTCCACAAAGCCTTCTGGAGGGAGGGCATTAATAGCGTGTTCTTGCTAGACTTGTGCTATTATGTCCTGAAAAAACCCTTAACGACCAGTGACATACAGGGTACATTGTGGTCATTAAGGGGTTAAGGTCATATAAATCAATTTCATCACCGCAATCCCCTTTAACACCACTTTTTCATGACATCAAGTCCCTTACCCAACTTCAAACACACACCCTGTACGCTTTAACAATACACCAAATTATACCCTGGTATGTAGCCCTACAAAATGGCAAACTTAAAACTAAACAAGAAATCTTAGACATTCTGAGTCTCTACCACAATAATTGGTTGACATATCACCAGATCTTGCACAGCCTCCAGATACACACAAATAAACTTAATATTCCTAGACCTATGACACCATTTGAATCTATGTCCTACATGCCTCTGCCCCACAGTGGCACCTTATCTCTATCTTATAAACTGCTCTTCTCTCATCAGACTATACAACCACCAACATATGTTGCAAGATGGGAGTCAGAACTGAATGACCATCTACCAACTAAGACTTGGGACAAGATATATAGACAAATGAGCTCCACAACCTCATCTTTGCAGGTTGCCGAAATGAATATCAAGCTGCCATGCAGATAGCATTATACCCCAGGCAAACTGGAAAAAATTATACCTGACTGTGACGCAAAGTGTTGGAGAGGATGTGAACACAGAGGCACATTCGCACATATATGGTGGACTTGCCCACCTGCACAACAATACTGGTCGGACATCAACAGGGAAATAGAATTGGTATTAGGTTCCCCTGTCCCCCTTACGCCGTGGACATTCCTGTTTAATGTCCTCCCCCCTATACGCTGCACATACAGACTTAAACTCTTGACAATCATGATCAATACGGCTAAAAGATATATTCCATACAATTGGAAAAAACTCACGTTACCAACAGTGCAGTTCTGGAGGGATAGAGTTACCATAGCCTTAAACTTAAAACAATATCATTACACCAAAACAGGAAAACTAGATGATTTTTTACACTATTCGCTTTATCTGGGGTGATTATCGACATTCCCTGACACTTTTAACCAATGACATATAGACTACTAGAGAGTCTATTACTGACACTTTTAAGGAGTCACCTTCCCCCTTCCCCAATTTCAATATTGTTTAAAGCTTGTAGCATTTTCCAAATACACTCAATGCACTGAATAGGGATGTGTTTTATATGTTATGCATTGTCTTGAAGGGTCTTGAAACATGCTGAAATGTCACATAAGAAGTTTAACATACTTAGTTCTTTACTAGAATGTTGCTGCCTTATTCTGTAGACCCTAAGATCCAGCAACCTGGACTAAGAAGAGATATGTTTTTATGGACTTGAAACAATGATAACTCAGCTATTCCTTGCTATTTGACTTAGGTCCATGTGATATTCATGTAATAATGGTTGTTTGCGGGACAATGGTATGTAACGTACGGTATATTGTTTTCTCACAATAAAGCTTATTAAATTTGAAAAAGAAAAGAAAAAATAAAGAAAGTTAATTTTATTTATTTTTTATTGACCTGTAATTACAGTTCTGTTGTTCTGGGACAAGGGGAGAGAAAGCACAGACTAAACAGATGTAGGAAGTAAGTAAGTAGCCTGCTGTGCTGTACGATAGAACTTTCTTTCCCTGAAATATGAGGTCTGAGCTTTGTGCTTCCCCCTCACTTCTCTCCTCCTTTTCCCTGCCCGAGCGCGGTTCTGTCATTCAGTGGAGGCAGCTCACTGCCTGCAGTTACAGGAGAAGATAGTGATGACCCAAGGTAAGAGGACAGGGGTCAGCAATAAATAATCTCTGTTTATTATAATAGAGCACAAATTCCTTTTGTGCAACGAACAGCAGGACACAGCCCCTTTTAACTATTTTGCTCCTAGGAGTAGGGTGACCATATTGCCGCTTTAAAAAGGGACACATATGAAAAATACATACGTCAGGGCTGTTTTCAGGGCTGTTTTCAGGGCTGTTTTGTATAAGACCCCTGACGTATGTATTTTTCATATGTGTCCGTTTTTAAAGCGGCAATATGATCAGCCTATCCTAGAGATGATCTTCTGTGTGTATCACACACACAGACATGCAAGTGTTATTAAGAAGTATATTCTCTATTTAGAAGGGCTCTGTTTAAATGTGTGCCAGGGCAGGTGGGAAAAAAATCTTTCTATTCTTTTTTCTCTACTCTTCAATTTTTTTTCTTTCCTCCTTACTTTCATCTCTCCACCACTGTCTCACTTCTCCCCCCCAATTTTTCCACTTTCTCCTTTATTTATTTTTTTCTGTTTTTTTAATCAATCTTTCTCCACTTTCTCTCTTCTTTGTCTCCTTTCTTATTCTCTCCACTATCTCTCTACTATTTAATTTAACTTCTCTCCAACTTTTCCCTTCCTCTGTCTTTCCTCCTCCTTTTCCTCTCTCTGCCCTCTCTCTCTTTCTTCAATGTCCCTGTCCTTTCTCCTTCCCTTGCCTATTTCTGTCTCTTCTATCTCTTCCTCCTCTCTCAATTATTTCTCTCTCTTCCCCCTCCTCTCTATTCTCTCTGCCATTTCTCTCTCCTCTTCCACTCTCTCTTCCCTCGCCCCCTACTCTCACTCTTCTCTTTCCCAACTCATCCTTAACTTCTCTCATCGCCATCCCTCTCTATCCCTCTCCTGTCTCTCCTCTAATCTCTCATCTCCCCTGCCTTCTGTCTCTCCATCTCCTTTCTTCCCCCCTCCTGTAACACTCAAACATAAAGATGCCTTGAGTGTGAGCTTTACCTAAGGCCTCACTAATTCTTAAGCAGCCCCTGAGTGTATGTGTGTGTGTGTATATATATATAGATATATAAAACAATAGTCAGCAAGACTGATTTTTGTAGGTGTTCCAAAGCAGCAACACCATCGTCATTAAAAGAAAAATCCAGTTATTTTATCTATTTTATTAAACTTTGGACTCTCAAGAGTGTTCATACAAGCTAAACATTTCATTTGGGCAACTGCTTTAAAAAAATAAAAATAAATTGTTCTTGGGGGTGCACTGGGCTGCTTTGCCTTGAAGGGACAGTCAAGTTGAAAAAAAACTTTCATGATTCAAATAGGGCATGTAATTTTAAACAACTTTCCAATTTAGTTTTATCACCAATTTTGCTTTGTTCTCTTGGTATTCTTAGTTGAAAGCTAAACCTAGGAGGTTCATATTCTAATTTCTTAGACCTTGAAGGCCGCCTCTAATCTAAATGCATTTTGACAGTTTTTCACCACTAGAGGGCGTTAGTTCATGTGTTTTATATCGATAACATTGAGCTCATGCACGTGAATTTACCGAGGAGAGAGCACTGATTGGCTAAAATGCAAGTCTGTCAAAAGAACTGAAGTAAGGGGGCAGTGTGCAGAGGCTTAGATACAAGGTAATTACAGAGGTACAATGTGTATTATTATAACTGTATTGGTTATGCAAAACTGGGGAATGGGTAATAAAGGGATTATCTATCTTTTAAAACAACAAAAATTCTGGTGTTGACTGTCCCTTTAAAATGCCCGGGCCTATTTTTGGTCTCAGTCTGGCCCTGCTGCAGTGGGACCTAACACTCAAATAAGAATCAGCTTTAGGCTAGGTTCTAGACTGAGCAGCATATCAATCTAATATAGCCTTAGTGGAATCAGACATGGTTTTTCATATTTTCTTCTGACAATGGAGAGAGTGTGACTGTAGTTGGGTTGAAAGTAATTCCGTAATCAGACTATGATCCTTAGCAGCCTGTCACCTCCTGACTTACTTCAGCCACTAATCGGTCCATCTTATCCATCTTCTACAACACCGAAAGAAACCTTGCACTCGAAAAAATGAAGTAAAGTCCGGGAATATCATTGAGGAAGTTATGTCACTGATGACAAAATGCATTTGACTTACCGCTTTTGCACCTGTTTTTATACATGGAATAAAGTTTTTGCTTATATTGATATTCCCAGATTTTACTTCTTCATTTTTCCGAGAGCAAGGTTTCTTGCGGTGTTGTGGAGTCTTCAGTTTAGAAGCTTTGGTGAGGCTTTCTTTTCCTGGGTACCGGAACAGTAAGGTTGAGTTCCTGGAGGGACTTCCGGTGGGGAACACAGGGCACCCAGCACGAAGAATGCCGGCAGGTGAGGTTGAAGTTCGGAGCACATACCGTTTCTTTGAAGTTTGGTTATCCATCTTCTACTATGTTAACATATTGGACTAAACCACTTAACACTGAAGAATTTACTGAACTTGCTGTAATGGATTCAGGAGGTCTGATCTCTTTTCCTTTAAGCAGTAGCAAACTACTGGGTACCTGTTCCTTTAATTCCCTTCAATCAATTAACAATTTCAGCAACCTTTAAAAGTTAGACACACCCTAGAACCTGTGCTTAGTATTGTTTTCATAGTGCCTACCAGCAACTACTGAGAATATGACCTCTCTCCTATTGGCATTTAAAAGTAGAATCTTTCCTTGGGAAACTGCAGTTTTTCATTAACTAAAGTGGATTCAGCAAATCTCTTAAGGTACCGTTCAAACTTACACATTGTATCACCTACTTCTGAATTTGATTAACCAGCAAGAATTCTATAACTTGTATTCAGTGACTTTCTATGAAACCGCATTGTATATTTATTGCCGCTCTGTCATCCAGTGCAGACAGACCCGCTTCTGATATTTGTACCATTATCCTGTCTGGCCTGCTTAACAACGTGTCCTTTTCCTTTATGCTTGAACTTACCAAAATATTCCGTAACAGATTGTAACAAGTTCTACTGTTGTGCATAACGATCTCTGTTTGGTTACGTCAGCATTGTTCTTTGCTATTCTGAGCGCAACGCATGGGCTGACTCCTCCTCCAAGCCTTCCGAAAAATCTCTGCAACAGTTTCAAACTGATCCACGCTGTTGCAGTCAGAGAGGTTCTCATCTCAAAAGGAAATTTCAATTGTCAACTCAGGTACTGATTGTATCTGAATATTTATTTTGTCATTATAACATTGAACATTCAACTATCAAAAGGTGATACTTTAAAACTAAATCATACTGAATTATAAATGAGAGTCTGCTATCCAAACATCCATTAGATACTTTTGCAGTAAGGTTTAAATAAAATTATTACTGCTTAAAACTCATAACAACTTGCATAGTAACTAATGCATAGTTGCTTTTTCACTATCTGATATTCACTTTTATCGTAGTGAATGTACTAAGTATACTGATACAAACTTTTATACTAAAAGAATTTATTTAATCTGCAGCTGAGATCCATTAATAAATATAACTTCAGCTTGAAGTCTTTACACTTGCACAGTATTTCTATATCACTGGGGTCCAGGGGTGCTAGACTGAAGGTCATCCCAGTTGGTTCCTGTCTTAACATGGCTCAATTTCATACCCATCTAAGGGCCAGATTACAAGTGGAGCGGTATTTAATCCCACTCGAACGCTAACTCCACAAGAAGTAAGTTTTGTCAGGTAGCACTCAGTATTATAAGTTGAAAGTAAAGTTTTCTGGCATGAGCACTAACCCGATGAATGCAAAAAGCCGAAGTTAGGATATCGATCCCTGGGGAGCTGCATGTGTAATCGGAGATGAATGTAGGGAACGCACCTCGCGGGATGGAGAACCCTCAGAGGTGGACGACTCAGTTGTACTAAATTTCTTATTCTTTTTAGATATAGCAATTTTAACATGTGGAACAAAGTTGAGCAGGCGGATCAACCGAAACCTCCTCACAATAGACATAGTTATTAGTTTTAATTAGAGAGGGAGTACCCTCTAACATATCAGAGTCCTCCATAGCTTGCGCCTTTATTGCAGACTAGATAAATATTAAATGGCACCTTTATATCCCAATGGCCAGGGCAGTCACCACCTCCTATAACCCGGACCACAGAGAAAATGCTTCGTCTCCTACACCGCCGGTCAAGAAGAGGAAGTTAAAGAGGCCACACCCGGTCACATGGAGTGCCATGCAGGAATGCCCCTGAACTAAAGAGAAAACGCGCCAAAAAAGGGTCAGCGCAGATCTCTCAATAAGAAAACTGTTCGCACACTGACAGAGCCTCATCTGACACATGTCGCAGCATTAGCACAATAAACAATATCATGTACAAATCCCCCCTATTCAACCACCTTACTGAGGGTATTACCCTTGATTCTATACAGATAAAAGGAGACACACTGTGACCCGGTCGTCTTACGTTATCATATGTGTAAAAATGAAACGATCTTACCAGAATCTATGCATGGAACAGGAACATGGCCTTTCAAGTGTGACATGGTAGTAGCATCGCTCCTGACATGGACTTGAGAGCAGAAAGCAGGCAGCAAAACTCGTCAACGCTGACTGTTTATGGAGCTGTTAATCTGAGTCGGGATGGTTTCGCAGAAAGACTCTTCCTGCATCTCCGGACTCTAACTTTCACCCATACTCTCACTGAGAGGCTGACAGGACTACTTAAAACTCCAGTCCCATTTCGAAGAGTACTACCCTCCATAAGAGACTCCTCCGAATCTTCCGACACTTCTCTGCCAACCTCCTGTGACGAAAGGCAAAGAATAACTGGGGGATGAGGAAAGTGGGGGAGGTATTTAAGCCTTTGGCTGGGGTGTCTTTGCCTCCTCCTGGTGGCCAGGTTCTTAATTCCCACAAGTAATGAAGCAGTGGACTCTCCTCCCATTAAGATGGAAATATGCCTGTTTCGGGACAGCAGTAAAAATGTGATTCCAGTGTCACCACATCTTCCAGTTATTCAGCTCCAGACTCTACTTTTAGAGGCAGAGACCAACGAACTAAGACTAAACAACATAAAAGATTAGGAAAAACAGACGCAGATCCAAGTGCTCAAAATCCCAAGTAGTGGCAAAGAAAGAAACACAAAGGTCCTTTATAGTAAAATAAAAATAATATTTACTTTATTTTTGCATTGCTACCAGCACTTTTTGAAAGATGGCCAAGAACTAAGGCCAATAAACTCACTAAGCGTTGATTTAGCTTCTTCTTGTACATAGACAATGTTGTTTAGAATTCTCCACTTGTAAGTAGAAAAGTGTTTATTTTTGACTACAGGACTAATTTTTTTTTTTTAATAGGAGTGGGAACAATAGAAATAAGGGTAAAAACATAAATTATGCTTACCTGATAATTTCCTTTTCTTCTGATGGAAAGAGTCCACAGCTGCATTCATTACTTTTGGGAAATAAGAACCTGGCCACCAGGAGGAGGCAAAGACACCCCAGCCAAAGGCTTAAATACTCCTCCCACTCCCCTCATCCCCCAGTCATTCTGCTGAGGAACAAGGAACAATAGAAGAAATATCAGGGTGAAAGGTGCCAGAAGAATAATAAGGACGCCCCCACATAAAATTACGGGTGGGGAGCTGTGGACTCTTTCCATCAGAAGAAAAGGAAATTATCAGGTAAGCATAATTTATGTTTTTCTTCTCAAACGGAAAGAGTCCACAGCTGCATTCATTACTTTTGGGGGAAAAATACCGAAGACACTGAATACCAAGACGGGAGGGTACAATAGGCGGCCCATACTGAGGGCACCAGGTCTGAAATTCTTATGAATAAAAAACCCAGCTTCGTCCGAAGCTGAGAAAGTTTTAAGAGGAAAAGCCCCAAAGACACTGACTCGCAGTCAGTCCAGAAGCCAAACTAGAGACCGGAAACAGACTTGACTGAGCCAACAGTCCTCCAGGAGACACTGTCGCCCACCACTCATCCCCCACAAAGGAAGGAGTCACCATCCAAAACCCAAAAGCGGACAAGGCAAAGGAGAACGAACCCAGGAAACCGAAAGGTCCCCAAATACAAAAAAGAACACCTCCAAGAGTGTGCCCAGCTCACAGAGACCCAAAGGGGCCCAAACAGGGAAAGGAGGCCACGCCTCTACCAGTCGAAACCCGGAATAAGACCGGGCACAGAGACAGAACAGACGTCTCTCCCACATCCTGCAAGCATGGAATGCAACTTAAGAGGCAAAGTCCTCCCAGTGTCTGACCATAGAAGACCAAAGCATTTGACCATGAAAAAGAGTGTAATACACCCAGGTGGAAAAAAAAACAAGTTTGAGAACACAGAGTCCATAATAGGACGACAAAGAGGGTACTTGCGAGGAAGAAGCAGTCAAGCAAGAAACAGACCGCAAAAGCAACCCCTGAACAGAGTGCACGCTTCAGGCAACCAAAGTCGCCGGACCCACACACAGGTCCCAAAAAAGGGGAACACAAAACCTCAATCGAGGCCCCCCGAGAAGGAGGGGATACCCTCAGAACCCGAAGGAAGAGTAGAATAAACCCTCTTCTGAAATCAATGGAGCAAGTTGAAAGGAAAATCTATACCCTAGCAGACTGAGCAAACAGGATAGACTCAACAAAGCTCACACATCCAGAGGAGACTGCGACCCGAACGCAGCGCCTTAGACCGCTCGGCCATCCTGACCTGCAGACCCACACCCAGCTGGACCAACCCAGCCTCAGGGAGCCAAGACAGGGGAACAAAAAAATTCTGAAACAGGTACAGGAACGAGCGTAAGGATAGCACAGCCATCCCCACAGAGTACAAGTACAACCTGACTCTGAAAACAGACAACAAGGCCATAGACCTAAGGATCTATCAAAATAAAGGCCCAATAAGTCTGACTTGGAGCCAGCAAGACCCCAGGGGGAACCCATCCCACCTTTTCACCTCCCATCCAGGAGAAGCCCCAAGCAAGGACTCTATCTACATAGAGAGAATATCCCTAAGGAAAGGGATGATGCCGGAAGGGCAACAATTGTACTCAAGGCCTGAAAGCTAATGGGAAGAGAAATTCACAACACAGATGTCCTAGAAAAGGACCCCCCTACAAGTAGCTTGCCAAGCAGAATCACAGCCTACCCATTCGCCTGCAGGGCAGGTAATCCACAGGAACACTGGAAAGCTGACCAGGGGAATGCAACCCTAAGGCACACTAGAAATTGGACATCCAGCGCCAGCAGCTGGGTATGAACCAACAACCCTTGAGGCGCAAGCCACACCGCTAACCACCGTGACCAGGTTAGCTAGATGGACCAAGGGCATAGCTCAAGTTCCCACTACCGTGGAACACCCGACCAGCCCTGAGATCCAAGATTCCAAAACTACCCAAGACTCGGTCAGGAAAAAGGCCAAGCGAAGCTTCAGCTACCGGAAGTCTCAGGGAGAAAAACAGGTCCGGGCACCCAATAGTTCAGGTAAACCTTACCCTAGAACTAAACACCCCAGCTGGCCAAAAAGCCAGACACAAGGGATACGGATGCATATCTAGAGAATCTGGATAGAGAGAACTCAAAAGCCCCGACCAAAGGAAGGAATGACCCCTAGCTAAAGTCCAACGCTCCATGGAGCAAGGCTAGAAGTTGTATGAAGATACTTCTCAGAGCCTCAGGACAACCAAGGGATACCTTGAGGTAAAAAAAAAATCCTATTAGCAGGACTAGTCTCCCTATCACCTCCACACAAGCAGAGGACACAGAGGAAGAGAAAAGCACTAAGCCTACCCAGCTCCGGGAAACCCTGAGCTAAACAAAGTCCCCGCAGGGAACAACCATCACCCGGAAACACAGATCCCTAAAAGGAGATCCAACTCACCCGGAGACAATAGAAGAAGACCCAAAGGTCTCTTATAAGTCAGACAGTACCCGTCAAAGAGTAAAAGCTGTATCTAGATACACTATAAACAGCTCACGCGTACACTTGCAAGGTGTCAAGAGCTGCAACTGGTTTCAAAATGCAAACCTTTCGCATGCTAGACAGCTATCCTGTACAAGCTGTTGGATCAAGCCCAAAAGGACAAATCCAGAGGCCTAAAAATGAAGGCCAAACTGCTCAACACCCAAAAGACATAGGCCTACCCGCAGGACCAGCCAAACGGAGCCCTATCTTTCAAAAACTTGGAAAGATCTCAAACAAATGTCTAATAAGGTGCACCATTCAAAGTAGCAGACTGAAAATCCCTGTATCTGGTAACGATAAGGTCATTCAATAACTGAAAAACATGCCTGAGAAATACCCAAAGGTGCGCAATTCTGTAACGAAAGACACAACACTCAGGGACAGTTACACCCGCGGGGAACTGTAGGGGGGACAATAGGGCACAAGCACATTCTCAAAGAAACGTCTGGACTCTGCAGACGAACAATCGCCATTAAAATGTGGAAGCGAAAACGTGCTGGAACCTCCGGGGGGAACACGCCACCCTGCATGGAGGAATCAGAAACTGGGTTACCCGCATGTGTAGAAGTATTAATTGGTAGAGAACTCGCCTCTCGGAGGACAGGACCCCCAGAGGCGGATGGCTCAGCAGTCCCTTAATTCCCAGAGTCCGAGGAACCAGGCTCTCTGAAATAGCATACGGAACAAAACTGGTTGACACGTATCAACGAGGCCAATCCGGATTTGTCACCGGACACAGAATCTGAATCTGAAATCAAAATAGTCTCTGTATCAGAATCCTCTGTAACTGAATCTGAAACAAGCACAGTCTCAACATCCGAATCATCCATAACTGAATAGAGGAAATATCAATATGGACTAAAGTATGAAAACAAAAATGGCACTTGACACCCACAATGGCTGGTGCACTCACCACCTCCTATGACCAGACCCCTGCGGACTAGAATATTTCCTTTGCCACGTGGTCAAGAATGCGGAAATGGAGAACGGAACCACGCCCGAACACAAGGTGATCCGAATAGTCCAAAAAAACATGGCCAACCAAAAGGCTGTGTCACTTCCAAATGCCTCAATGTTCCAAACCACAAGCCCATAAACATCACACATAAGCCGGTTGAATCACATAACAAACATGATTATAAACCCCCCTGTTCAATAACCCCCCTCAGAAGATATTAACCCTCGATTCCAAGATACTAACAGAGACTCACTGAGACCCTTATGTCATGCAGTTAGACCCACAAAGGTGTGTAACCCCTCGGGAAAACATTCACATTACAGTACATTGATAAAGTAAAATGAAACGATCTTACCGGAATCTACACCGTGGAACAGGAACACGGCCTTTCAAGTGTGACGAATAGTGGCATCGCCTCCGCCATGGACTTGAGAGAAGAAAGCAGGCAGCGGAGCAAAGTTCGACAACGCTGATTGCTTGAGGAGCTGTTAATATGAGTCGGGATGGTTTTGCAGAAAGACTCTCCCTGCATCTCCGGACTCTAATTTTCATCCAAGCCCTCACTGAGAGACTGACAGGACTACTTAAAACTCCTGTCCCATGCCGAAGTGTACTACCCTCCATAAGAGACAAAAACAAAAATTAAAAAATTCTGACACGTCTCTGCCAACCTCCTGGGACGAAAGGCAAAGAATGATTGAGGGGATGAGGAGAGTGGGAGGAGTATTTAAGCCTTTGGCTGGGGTGTCTTTGCCTCCTCCTGGTGGCCAGGTTCTTATTTCCCAAAAGTAATGAATGCAGCTGTGGACTCTTTCCATTTAAGAAGAAAACAATACATTTGTAAAACACAGGCTTGAGCATGCAAAACAAGCAACCATGCATATCCCAAGACTATAGATTATAATTGTTATAGTTTCTGCATGAGGATATCAAGGAAAATTAACTGATTCTTCTTGGCCCTGAAAAGCAAGCTTGTTAAGTGGTTTACACTTCCTGACCCACAGCAAATGTTACACTCTGTAGTACTAATCTAGCCATATACTATAAATGTACCATAACACTCAGGAAGGCCTATTGTAGAGGAAGTCAAGTTTACAATGGTTGAAAACTGCAGAATACACCCATGACCAAATTAGATATTGTAACTATTCATACTTTTAACTCCTGGGGCACAAGGTCACACCTTTCTCAATAAAATCACTATTAGCGTGCCTACCTTTGAGCTTTCTTGGCATCAACAGGCACATCTCTCAGATATCGACCAACTTCTGCTATCTCACGTCCTACAAACTTAGCATCTGAAAGAAAAACAAAATAAGATGTCATAGTCACAAACAAAAGAAAAAAAGGTTGCTATATAGTAGTGGTATTGAATTTAAAAATATATATATTTTTTTTTTTCTTCAAAAGTATTAATATATTACTAAATGGATTTCTAAAGTGAGATACTTACTGGAACTTACTATCAATGTTAACTATTATATTTTTCTAGTTTTTAGTTAATGAAAAGGGTTAATAATTGGTTAGATCTGCACGACCCCCCCCCCCCCCATCTAATTCCGTGCCCTGACTAAAGGTTTAGTACTGCACAGTGTGTGCCAAGCAGCTTCCAGTTCTTCCTCATATTCTTCCTGTAAACAATGGCATGTTCCAGAACATGAAGGGACACGGGAGGAGGGAGTATCCTCTGTCTGGCAAATTATTACAAGATTAACCTGAAAATGCTAGACTTGGAGTCCCTTGGAAATGTTTAAAGCATATGTGGGACATGCTCACAAAACAAACTTTTGATGTGAAAGTAACTCTGCTTAATACTAGTCAGAGAATGGATGTTTAGCAGCTTCACACCAATACACCCTAATGGAAGGTTCCACACACAGAACTGGGTGCATCAATATAGCACAAATGTGGTATAGGCACTAACATATTTATGGCCTCAGATTAAATAGTTTATACACAATATTTTCACAATACCAAGTTAATTTAAATAATTTAGTTATGTTTTAAAATAATTATTTGTCATGAATGTGGTTTGTCAAGGAAATAGCCACGCCCATTATTGCTAATACAGAATAAAAAAATTCCTCAATCCAAAAATACTTATATTGATGTTTTACGTATAAAAGTAGATAATACTCTTGTCCTAGGTAAGATACAAAACTGGGGGCTTAAAGGGAAAATACAGTCCAAATTAAACTTTCATGATTCAGATAGGGTATGTAATTTTAAACAACGTTCTAACTTACTTTTATAATTGCTTTGTTCTCTTGGTATTCTTAGTAGAAAGCTAAATCTAGGTAACTGGGGAATGGTAAATAACAGAATTTATGTTTACCTGATAAATTACTTTCTCCAACGGTGTGTCCGGTCCACGGCGTCATCCTTACTTGTGGGATATTCTCTTCCCCAACAGGAAATGGCAAAGAGCCCAGCAAAGCTGGTCACATGATCCCTCCTAGGCTCCGCCTACCCCAGTCATTCGACCGACGTTAAGGAGGAATATTTGCATAGGAGAAACCATATGTTACCGTGGTGACTGTAGTTAAAGAAAATAAATTATCAGACCTGATTAAAAAAACCAGGGCGGGCCGTGGACCGGACACACCGTTGGAGAAAGTAATTTATCAGGTAAACATAAATTCTGTTTTCTCCAACATAGGTGTGTCCGGTCCACGGCGTCATCCTTACTTGTGGGAACCAATACCAAAGCTTTAGGACACGGATGAAGGGAGGGAGCAAATCAGGTCACCTAAATGGAAGGCACCACGGCTTGCAAAACCTTTCTCCCAAAAATAGCCTCAGAAGAAGCAAAAGTATCAAATTTGTAAAATTTAGAAAAAGTGTGCAGTGAAGACCAAGTCGCTGCCTTACATATCTGATCAACAGAAGCCTCGTTCTTGAAGGCCCATGTGGAAGCCACAGCCCTAGTGGAGTGAGCTGTGATTCTTTCAGGAGGCTGCCGTCCGGCAGTCTCATAAGCCAATCGGATAATGCTTTTAATCCAGAAGGAGAGAGAGGTAGAAGTTGCTTTTTGACCTCTCCGTTTACCAGAATAAACAAAGTTTGTCTGAAATCCTTAGTAGCTGCTAAGTAAAATTTGAGAGCACAAACTACATCCAAGTTGTGCAACAAACGTTCCTTCTTTGAAACTGGATTAGGACACAAAGAAGGCACAACTATCTCCTGGTTAATGTTTTTGTTAGAAACAACTTTTGGAAGAAAACCAGGTTTAGTACGCAAAACCACCTTATCTGCATGGAACACCAGATAAGGAGAAGAACACTGCAGAGCAGATAATTCTGAAACTCTTCTAGCAGAAGAAATTGCAACCAAAAACAAAACTTTCCAAGATAATAACTTAATATCAACGGAATGTAAGGGTTCAAACGGAACCCCCTGAAGAACTGAAAGAACTAGGTTGAGACTCCAAGGAGGAGTCAAAATTTTGTAAACAGGCTTGATTCTAACCAGAGCCTGAACAAAGGCTAGAACATCTGGCACAGCTGCCAGCTTTTTGTGAAGTAACACAGACAAGGCAGAAATCTGTCCCATCAAGGAACTTGCAGATAGTCCTTTTTCCAATCCTTCTCGAAGGAAGGATAGACTCTTAGGAATCTTAACCTTGTCCCAAGGGAATCCTGCAGATTCACACCAACAGATATACCAAATTATGTGGTAATTTTTCTGGTTACAGGCTTTCAGGCCTGAACAAGAGTATTAATAACAGAATCTGAGAACCCTCGCTTTGATAAGATCAAGCGTTCAATCTCCAAGCAGTCAGCTGGAGTGGGTCGAACGGACCTAGAACAAGAAGGTCTCGTCTCAAAGGTAGCTTCCATGGTGGAGCCGATGACATATTCACCAGATCTGCATACCAAGTCCTGCGTGGCCACGCAGGAGCTATCAAAATCACCGACGCCCTCTCCTGATTGATCCTGGCTACCAGCCTGGGGATGAGAGGAAACGGCGGGAACACATAAGCTAGTTTGAAGGTCCAAGGTGCTACTAGTGCATCCACTAGAGCCGCCTTGGGATCCCTGGATCTGTACCCGTAGTAAGGAACTCTGAAGTTCTGACGAGAGGCCATCAGATCCATGTCTGGAATGCCCCACGGTTGAGTGACTTGGGCAAAGATTTCCGGATGGAGTTCCCACTCCCCCGGATGCAATGTCTGACGACTCAGAAAATCCACTTCCCAATTTTCCACTCCTGGGATGTGGATAGCAGACAGGTGGCAGGAGTGAGACTCCGCCCATAGAATGATTTTGGTCACTTCTTCCATCGCTAGGGAACTCCTTGTTCCCCCCTGATGGTTGATGTATGAACTTGGCCCTCGCTAGCTGAGGCCAAGCTTTGAGAGCATTGAATATCGCTCTCAGTTCCAGAATATTTATCGGTAGAAGAGATTCTACCCGAGACCAAAGACCCTGAGCTTTCAGGGATCCCCAGACCGCGCCCCAGCCCATCAGACTGGCGTCGGTCGTGACAATGACCCACTCTGGTCTGCGGAAGGTCATCCCTTGTGACAGGTTGTCCAGGGACAGCCACCAACGGAATGAGTCTCTGGTCCTCTGATTTACTTGTATCTTCGGAGACAAGTCTGAATAGTCCCCATTCCACTGACTGAGCATGAACAGTTGTAATGGTCTTAGATGAATGCGCACAAAAGGAACTATGTCCATTGCCGCTACCGTCAAACCTATCACTTCCATGCACTGCGCTATGGAAGGAAGAGGAACGGAATGAAGTATCCGACAAGAGTCTAGAAGTTTTGTTTTTCTGGCTTCTGTCAGAAAAATCCTCATTTCTAAGGAGTCTATTATAGTTCCCAAGAAGGGAACCCTCGTTGACGGAGATAGAGAACTCTTTTTCACGTTCACTTTCCATCCGTGAGATCTGAGAAAGGCCAGGACAATGTCCGTGTGAGCCTTTACTTGAGGAAGGGACGACGCTCGAATCAGAATGTCGTCCAAGTAAGGTACTACAGCAATGCCCCTTGGTCTTAGCACCGCCAGAAGGGACCCTAGTACCTATGAGAAAATCCTAGGAGCAGTGGCTAATCCGAAAGAAAACGCCACGAACTGGAAATGCTTGTCCAGGAATGCAAACCTTAGGAACCGATGATGTTCCTTGTGGATAGGAATATGTAGATACGCATCCTTGAAATCCACCTTGGTCATGAATTGACCTTCCTGGATGGAAGGAAGAAGTGTTCGAATGGTTTCCATCTTGAACGATGGAACCTTGAGAAACTTGTTCAAGATCTTGAGATCTAAGATTGGTCAGAACGTTCCCTCTTTTTTGGGAACTATGAACAGATTGGAGTAGAACCCCATCCCTTGTTCTCCTAATGGAACAGGATGAATCACTCCCATTTTTAGCAGGTCTTCTACCCAATGTAAGAATGCCTGTCTTCTTATGTGGTCTGAAGACAACTGAGACCTGTGGAACCTCCCCCTTGGAGGAAGCCCCTTGAACTCCAGAGAATAACCTTGGGAGACTATTTCTAGCGCCCAAGGATCCAGAACATCTCTTGCCCCAGCCTGAGCGAAGAGAGAGAGTCTGCCCCCCACCAGATCCGGTCCCGGATCGGGGGCCCGCATTTCATGCTGTCTTGGTAGCAGTGGCAGGTTTCCTGGCCTGCTTTCCTTTGTTCCAGCCTTGCATAAGTCTCCAGGCTGGATTGGCTTGAGAAGTATTACCTTCCTGCTTAGAGGACGTAGCCCTTGGGGCTGATCCGTTTCTGCGAAAGGGACGGAACTTAGGTTTATTTTTGGTCTTGAAAAGACCTATCCTGAGGAAGGGCGTGGCCCTTGCCCCCAGTGATATCAGAGATAATCTCTTTCAAGTCAGGGCCAAAGAGTGTTTTTCCCCTTGAAAGGAATGTCAAGCAATTTGTTCTTGGAAGACGCATCCGCTGCCCAAGATTTTAACCAAAGCGCTCTGCGCCACAATAGCAAACCCAGAATTTTTTCGCCGCTAACCTAGCCAATTGCAAGGTGGCGTCTAGGGTGAAAGAATTAGCCAATTTAAGAGCACGAATTCTGTCCATAATCTCCTCATAAGAAGAAGAATTACTAATAATCGCCTTTCTTAGCTCATCAAACTAGAAACACGCGGCTGCAGTGACAGGGACAATGCATGCAATTGGTTGTAGAAGGGAACCTTGCTGAACAAACATCTTTAGCAGACCTTCTAATTTTTTATCCATAGGATCTTGGAAAGCACAACTATCTTCTATGGGTATAGTGGCGCGCTTGTGTAGAGTAGAAACCGCCCCCTCGACCTTGGGGACTGTCTGCCATCAGTCCTTTCTGGGGTCGACTATAGGAAAACAATTTTATAAATATGGGGGGAGGTACTAAAGGTATACCGGGCCTGTCCCATTCTTTACTAACAATGTACGCCACCCGCTTGGATATAGGAAAAGCTTCGGGGGGCCCCGGGGCCTCTAAGAACTTTTCCATTTTACATAGTGGTTCTGGAATGACCAGATAATCACAATCATCCAAATTGGATAACACCTCCTTAAGCAGAGCGCGGAGATGTTCCAACTTAAATTTAAAAGTAATCACATCAGGTTCAGCTTGTTGAGAAATGTTTCCTGAATCTGAAATTTCTCCCTCAGACAAAACCTCCCTGGCCCCCTCAGACTGGTGTAGGGGCCCTTCAGGAACCATATCATCAGCGTTCTCATGCTCTACAGAATTTTCTAAAACAGAGCAGTCGCGCTTTCGCTGATAAGTGGGCATATTGGCTAAAATGTTTTTGATAGAATTATCCATTACAGCCGTTAAATGTTGCATAGTAAGGAGTATTGGCGCACTAGATGTACTAGGGGCCTCCTGTATGGGCAAGACTGGTGTAGACGAAGGAGGGGATGATGCAGTACCATGCTTACTCCCCTCACTTGAGGAATCATCTTGGGCATCATTTTTACTAAATTTTTTTATGACATAAAATACATATAGTTAAATGAGAAGGAACCTTGGTTTCCCCACAGTCAGAACACAATCTATCTGGTAGTTCAGACATGTTAAACAGGCATAAACTTGATAACAAAGCACAAAAAACGTTTTAAAATAAAACCGTTACTGTCACTTTAAATTTTAAACTAAACACACTTTATTACTGCAATTGCGAAAAAGTATGAAGGAATTGTTCAAAATTCACCAAAATTTCACCACAGTGTCTTAAAGCCTTAAAAGTATTGCACACCAAATTTGGAAGCTTTAACCCTTAAAATAACGGAACCGGAGCCGTTTTTATATTTAACCCCTTTACAGTCCCTGGAATCTGCTTTGCTGAGACCCAACCAAGCCCAAAGGGGAATACGATACCAAATGATGCCTTCAGAAAGACTTTTCTATGTAACAGAGCTCCACACACATGCAACTGCATGCCATGCTGTCCTCAAAAACAAGTGCGCCATACCGGCGCGAAAATGAGGCTCTGACTATGATTAGGGAAAGCCCCTAAAGAATAAGGTGTCAAAAACAGTGCCTGCCGATATAATCATATCAAAATACCCAGAATAAATGATTCCTCAAGGCTAAATATGTGTTAATAATGAATCGATTTAGCCCAGAAAAAGTCTACAGTCTTAATAAGCCCTTGTGAAGCCCTTATTTACTATCTTAATAAACATGGCTTACCGGATCCCATAGGGAAAATGACAGCTTCCAGCATTACATCGTCTTGTTAGAATGTGTCATACCTCAAGCAGTAAGAGACTGCACACTGTTCCCCCAACTGAAGTTAATTGCTCTCAACAGTCCTGTGTGGAACAGCCATGGATTTTAGTTACGGTGCTAAAATCATTGTCCTCATACAAACAGAAATCTTCATCTCTTTTCTGTTTCTGAGTAAATAGTACATACCAGCACTATTTTAAAATAACAAACTCTTGATTGAATAATAAAAACTACAGTTAAACACTAAAAAACTCTAAGCCATCTCCGTGGAGATGTTGCCTGTACAACGGCAAAGAGAATGACTGGGGTAGGCGGAGCCTAGGAGGGATCATGTGACCAGCTTTGCTGGGCTCTTTGCCATTTCCTGTTGGGGAAGAGAATATCCCACAAGTAAGGATGACGCCGTGGACCGGACACACCTATGTTGGAGAAAAAGGGATTATCTATCTTTTTAAACTATAACATTTTTGGTGTTTACTATCCCTTTAATTTACTCATACAAGTATAATTAGGGGATTTAGTGTCAATGGTGAGGTGAAGATGATAAGAAATCTACAGGGAGTGCAGAATTATTAGGCAAATGAGTATTTTGACCACATCATCCTCTTTATGCATGTTGTCTTACTCCAAGCTGTATAGGCTCGAAAGCCTACTACCAATTAAGCATATTAGGTGATGTGCATCTCTGTAATGAGAAGGGGTGTGGTCTAATGACATCAACACCCTATATCAGGTGTGCATAATTATTAGGCAACTTCCTTTCCTTTGGCAAAATGGGTCAAAAGAAGGACTTGACAGGCTCAGAAAAGTCAAAAATAGTGAGATATCTTGCAGAGGGATGCAGCACTCTTAAAATTGCAAAGCTTCTGAAGCGTGATCATCGAACAATCAAGCGTTTCATTCAAAATAGTTAACAGGGTCGCAAGAAGTGTGTGGAAAAACCAAGGCGCAAAATAACTGCCCATGAACTGAGAAAAGTCAAGTGTGCAGCTGCCAAGATGCCACTTGCCACCAGTTTGGCCATATTTCAGAGCTGCAACATCACTGGAGTGCCCAAAAGCACAAGATGTGCAATACTCAGAGACATGGCCAAGGTAAGAAAGGCTGAAAGACGACCACCACTGAACAAGACACACAAGCTGAAATGTCAAGACTGGGCCAAGAAATATCTCAAGACTGATTTTTCTAAGGTTTTATGGACTGATGAAATGAGAGTTAGTCTTGATGGGCCAGATGGATGGGCCCGTGGCTGGATTGGTAAAGGGCAGAGAGCTCCAGTCCGACTCAGACGCCAGCAAGGTGGAGGTGGAGTACTGGTTTGGGCTGGTATCATCAAAGATGAGCTTGTGGGGCCTTTTCGGGTTGAGAATGGAGTCAAGCTCAACTCCCAGTCCTACTGCCAGTTTCTGGAAGACACCTTCTTCAAGCAGTGGTACAGGAAGAAGTCTGCATCCTTCAAGAAAAACATGATTTTCATGCAGGACAATGCTCCATCACACGCGTCCAAGTACTCCACAGCGTGGCTGGCAAGAAAGGGTATAAAAGAAGAAAATCTAATGACATGGCCTCCTTGTTCACCTGATCTGAACCCCATTGAGAACCTGTGGTCCATCATCAAATGTGAGATTTACAAGGAGGGAAAACAGTACACCTCTCTGAACAGTGTCTGGGAGGCTGTGGTTGCTGCTGCACGCAATGTTGATGGTGAACAGATCAAAACACTGACAGAATCCATGGATGACAGGCTTTTGAGTGTCCTTGCAAAGAAAGGTGGCTATATTGGTCACTGATTTGTTTTTGTTTTGTTTTTGAATGTCAGAAATGTATATTTGTGAATGTTGAGATGTTATATTGGTTTCACTGGTAAAAATAAATAATTGAAATGGGTGTATATTTGTTTTTTGTTAAGTTGCCTAATAATTATGCACGGTAATAGTCACCTGCACACACAGATATCCCCCTAAAATAGCTATAACTAAAAACAAACTAAAAACTACTTCCAAAACTATTCAGCTTTGATATTACGAGTTTTTTGGGTTCATTGAGAACATGGTTGTTGTTCAATAATAAAATTAATCCTCAAAAATACAACTTGCCTAATAATTCTGCACTCCCTGTATATATAATCATGAAACATTAATTATTACAGTTATGTAATATAATGAACTCCTCTGGGGACCACAAATCACTATTTATAATACAGAGAAGCTGTGATCTACAAATGATACCACTATTATCATCTGTCTTCCTCATTAATACAGTCAATATAAAAATACTTAAAAAGCCTTCAAATTATTTTTTTGTGTGTTATAAAATATTATAATGTTATAATTCTTTGTTTTGCCTTTTACCAAAGAGTGTAAATCAGTAACTGGTAATGAGACTGCTATTGTTTTATAGTTTAGTAGAAAACTTGCCAGGTTAATACTTTGTACAGCAAGTTCCTCCTGAGATGTGTAGTCTGTTGTAGTGAAGTAGCGAAAAGGAATTTGATGACGTTGAGAACTTGTTTAGTCAATGTCCTGTTGGGGTCAGCTCCAAAGATTCTTGTAGTTTGTATTCTACATGTATTTAACATAAATGTACCTATGTATATGTGTATGAGTAGTCGTATATATTTACGTATATATGCATTTATTTATGTATGTAAGTGAGCATGTTTGTACATATGTTTAAAAAAAAAAAAAAAAAAAAAACTAAAAAGGAAGAATACTACAGCCAATCAAGGCTATAGTGAGCAAATTATTCCTATGGAAGAAGAGAGACTGTAATACTGCTGTACATAGCACTTTGATGTGAATGTACTGAGAACCAGTCTCTTTCCCTGTGGCAACGAGCAGCCAGGAGCAGGCTCCCATTGAATCTCATGTTGTGGTAAAAGATTCTAGTAGTAGCAGGAGCCTGGAAAGGTACAATGCTGCCGCTTATTAATTTGTAAACCGCGGCCTAATTCCATACTGCATCACACACAATGACTCTGATGTTAAAAAAAGAAATATTAAAAAGAAATGTTAAAAAAAGATGCATAAAAACAGACTAAACAAAAAAAATACAGGAGGATGGTCTTGCTTCAAAGAGCTTACAATGGCCCCAAGATAGATTTTGAAAAAACTTTTGGAAATAAAAGGATATGAGAAGAATGTAAAATTGCTAAGAATGTTCGGAAAGAAAATATTTATAAATGAAAAGTCAAGGATCCATCAAATAAAAATACAAGTAATGTGTTACATGATTTTGGGGGGGAAAAAATCTGAGTTGACTAATCAGGGAACAAAAGGATAATTCAGCTTATATACTAAGTATTAGTAAAAATACACGATGTGCCATCTTCTGTGACTAGTACTATAGCAGTCTGTGAAGCAAGAAGACTTGCATGTAGGTGCTAAAAGCACAAAAATGCTTCATATGCTGTCAGTCTGTTTCCTAATACTTACTGAGGGGACAGCAACCCTGTGGTGTCACATACGATCTTACACACCCTGATAGTATAGGAGCGTCTAACCTATCAGAGATTCTTTTCTTTTGGTGGCTAATGTTTTGGGTATTGTGGTCTCTCCGTATAAAAGTTTTGGTTGCGCCTGGATTGGTATTTGGCTTGCAATGAGCATGTCCTCATGTTCTTGTGTAACGAAATGTTAATAATGACTTTTCGTTTTTCATGCACAGTAAGGATTGTCATTGTGTGCATGCACGAGCATAAAATACATATCTGTGTGTGCTTACAGGCGAGCATGTGTGTCAATTGTATGTCCTGATGTATCTATTTCTTTGGGTGTCTGGCTGTGTCTGCGTCACAGTATTCGCATGTAGAAGTTTATAAATAAAGCTAAGTCTGTGTGTGTTTGTAGCTGGTTGGATATACGTTTGTAGATAGGTAAAAAGATTTGTATGTCAGTCTGTTTTAGATATATAAGAGAAAAAGATAATGCGGGGGGACCCCTTGCCCAGCACATACCTATGGGTTAATGACCTAGCTCTGTAAGTCCGAGGAGGGAAGTTTTGGCTCCCCTATGTATAACATGCTGTACGACTCGCTGACCCTGATCCTATAGGTTTGGAGCTTGGTTTGGTGTTAGACCCTAGCTTAGGCAGTTGGTCTTGGCCCAGGCTGCAGACAAAGATGGCTGAGTGTTAGAGAGGCAACATTCTTAGGTGCAGGCCTGGGGGAGCTCCTCCTAAGGTATGTGGCAAGCTAAAGAGCTGCTGTGAGAAATGCCGCTGTTACCATGGTAGCTGGGGTCTGCTTGATGTATCTGGGGTTTCGTTAGAATATTCACAGCTCAGGACGACAGGGCATTAATTCCTTAGTGATAAAAGGGATTGTTTCATACAAGGAACATAGAACTTCCCATGTTTATTTAATATCATCACCTAGTTCTTGCCCCTGAAATGTCACAAAGAATAGTTGTGAAATTCCTGTGGAGTGTTTATTGTTTAGAGAAGTTACGTTTGCTTGTATTGACACACCATAGCACTCAAGCAGTTGTGCTCCCTATAATGGAATATACATATCATCTAGAGTCTAAGTCAAACATAAATTCCAGAGGTTTAAGTGCTTGTTTAACCTCTGTGTTCCCCCTTCCCACAGATGTAGCATGAAAACACTTCAACCACATTCATTTCCTGGCTTTTGCACATTTAAGTGAAATCTTACACTTTGGTTTAAAACAAAATGTTTTTGAATTTCTATACAATTTTAAAAGAATTTGGTTAACTCAGCTGCAGCTGAACAAACAGCATAGACAACTGAATTCTGATGCATTATTAGTGACATTACATGAGTTGCACTTTTATTAGCTGCAACAATAATAAAAAAAAAGGATTTAAATAATGCCCTGATACGTATAAAAAAAAATGATATAGGTGAATTCATTTTAAATACAGGTAAAACATACAACCGAAAGTGGGTGATATGGAAATCACATGTTGCCCTTTATGTGAATTATTGTGGAAAATATAAATTACCAACAATAAATAATTACCTGCAATTGCGTGAGAGACTATTAACACATTTTGTTGCACATGACTTAAACATTTGACCTTAAATGGAATGTATTTTGGCATTCAGTATTTTGGGAGATGTATATCATATAAATATAATGGGCCAGATTATGAGTGGAGCACAGTTACGCGCGACCGATAAGGGGTTTATCGCGGGTGTTTGCACTCATCGGGTTTACCACTCATATTACAATTTGAAAGTAAACACGATTTCTTGAGCACAATCAAAATTTACGCTTCAATGATTACCGCATCCTCAGAGCTCTGGTTTACTGTTTCGCAAAAGAAAAAAGTGTCACAAAACACATTAAAATACATTGTAAAGCACAGTTAACACTCATAATAACACCATCTAATAAAAAATATTGTAAATATATTGCACAAAAAAGTTATAAGGGCTCAAAGATATGAGGTCTCAGGTGTTAGAAAGAAAGGCAAATGGCTTTTATCATAGATATACATACATACATATACAGTACATGTCTAAAATGTATATGTGTATACTGTATATATATATTTATGTATTTATATGTGACTATATGTATTTATGTATTTATATGTGAATATATGTATTTATGTATTTATATGTGAATATATGTATTTATGTGTGAATATATGTATTTATGTATTTATAAGTGAATATATGTATTTATGTATTTATACGTGAATATATGTATTTATATGTGAATATATGTATTTATGTGTGAATATATGTATTTATGTATTTATATGTGAATATATGTATTTATGTATTTATGTGTGAATATATGTATTTATATGTGAATATATGTATTTATATGTGAATATATGTATTTATGTATTTATGTGTGAATATATGTATTTATGTGTGAATATACAGGGAGTGCAGAATTATTAGGCAAGTTGTATTTTTGAGGATTAATTTTATTATTGAACAACAACCATGTTCTCAATGAACCCAAAAAACTCATTAATATCAAAGCTGAATATTTTTGGAAGTAGTTTTTAGTTTGTTTTTAGTTTTAGCTATTTTAGGGGGATATCTGTGTGTGCAGGTGACTATTACTGTGCATAATTATTAGGCAACTTAACAAAAAACAAATATATACCCATTTCAATTATTTATTTTTACCAGTGAAACCAATATAACATCTCAACATTCACAAATATACATTTCTGACATTCAAAAACAAAACAAAAACAAATCAGTGACCAATATAGCCACCTTTCTTTGCAAGGACACTCAAAAGCCTGCCATCCATGGATTCTGTCAGTGTTTTGATCTGTTCACCATCAACATTGCGTGCAGCAGCAACCACAGCCTCCCAGACACTGTTCAGAGAGGTGTACTGTTTTCCCTCCTTGTAAATCTCACATTTGATGATGGACCACAGGTTCTCAATGGGGTTCAGATCAGGTGAACAAGGAGGCCATGTCATTAGATTTTCTTCTTTTATACCCTTTCTTGTCAGCCACGCTGTGGTGTACTTGGACGCGTGTGATGGAGCATTGTCCTGCATGAAAATCATGTTTTTCTTGAAGGATGCAGACTTCTTCCTGTACCACTGCTTGAAGAAGGTGTCTTCCAGAAACTGGCAGTAGGACTGGGAGTTGAGCTTGACTCCATCCTCAACCCGAAAAGGCCCCACAAGCTCATCTTTGATGATACCAGCCCAAACCAGTACTCCACCTCCACCTTGCTGGCGTCTGAGTCGGACTGGAGCTCTCTGCCCTTTACCATCCATCTGGCCCATCAAGACTCACTCTCATTTCATCAGTCCATAAAACCTTAGAAAAATCAGTCTTGAGATATTTCTTGGCCCAGTCTTGACGTTTCAGCTTGTGTGTCTTGTTCAGTGGTGGTCGTCTTTCAGCCTTTCTTACCTTGGCCATGTCTCTGAGTATTGCACACCTTGTGCTTTTGGGCACTCCAGTGATGTTGCAGCTCTGAAATATGGCCAAACTGGTGGCAAGTGGCATCTTGGCAGCTGCACGCTTGACTTTTCTCAGTTCATGGGCAGTTATTTTGCGCCTTGGTTTTTCCACACGCTTCTTGCGACCCTGTTGACTATTTTGAATGAAACGCTTGATTGTTCGATGATCACGCTTCAGAAGCTTTGCAATTTTAAGAGTGCTGCATCCCTCTGCAAGATATCTCACTATTTTTGACTTTTCTGAGCCTGTCAAGTCCTTCTTTTGACCCATTTTGCCAAAGGAAAGGAAGTTGCCTAATAATTATGCACACCTGATATAGGGTGTTGATGTCATTAGACCACACCCCTTCTCATTACAGAGATGCACATCACCTAATATGCTTAATTGGTAGTAGGCTTTCGAGCCTATACAGCTTGGAGTAAGACAACATGCATAAAGAGGATGATGTGGTCAAAATACTCATTTGCCTAATAATTCTGCACTCCCTGTATGTATTTATGTATTTATGTGTGAATATATGTATTTATGTATTTATATGTGAATATATGTATTTATGTATTTATATGTGAATATATGTATTTATGTGTGTATATATGTATTTATATGTGAATATATGTATTTATGTATGTATATATATATTTATGTATTTATATGTGAATATATGTATTTACAGACAAATATACACATATTAACACATAAATACTTATTCACACATAATATTATACACATATATAGAAGTGCATTGGAGCCCTTTGCAGTTAAAGGGACATGAAACCCAAAAAAATTCTTGCATGATTTAGGTAGAACATACAATTTTAAACAACTTTCCAGTTTACTTCTATTATCAAATTTGCTTGGTATAATTTGTTGTCTTGGTATAATTTGTTGAAGGAGCAGCAATGCACTACTGGTTTCTAACTGAACACATGGGTGAGCCAATGACAATCGATATATATATATGCAAAAACCTTTCAGCAAAATATAACAAGAGAAGGAAGAAAATTAAATAATAGAAATACACTGGAAAGTTGTTTAAAATTGTATTATCTGTCTAAATCATGAAAGAAAAAGTTTGGGTTTCATGTCCCTTTAAGTAGAAGAAAACATGTAAAAACATTTTTGCAATATTCATTTTTAATAAAGGTTTTAACTATGTATTTATTGTAAATATTTCACATTCCAATGTTCTACACATAGCAGAATGTGTTCTAAGTATTTATAAATAGATATTATGAGGCCTATGTATCAAAGATCTTGCGGACCTGATCCGACAATGCGGATCAGGTCTGCAAGACCTCGCTGAATGCGGAGAGCAATACACTCTCCGTATTCAGCATTGCATGGTGCAACGCCACCCCCTACAGACTCGCACCAATCGGCCGCCAGCCAGGAGGTGTCAATCAACCCGATCGTACTCGATCGGGTTGAATTGTGGCGATTCCTGTCCGCCTGCTCAGAGCAGGCGGACAGGGTTATGAAGCAGCGGTCAAAGACTCGCCAGAAACACGGGCCCACAAGCTCCATACTGAGGTTGATAAATGGGCCTCTATATCTGTATATATCTATACCTATATATAATCTTATATATATATATATATACAGGATATATGAAGGCACTCACTGGTCTTTTCAAGGTGTATTTAATGAAAAACAGAATTTATGTTTACCTGATAAATTACTTTCTCCAACGGTGTGTCCGGTCCACGGCGTCATCCTTACTTGTGGGATATTCTCTTCCCCAACAGGAAATGGCAAAGAGCCCAGCAAAGCTGGTCACATGATCCCCCCTAGGCTCCGCCTTCCCCAGTCATTCGACCGACGTAAAGGAGGAATATGCATAGGAGAAATCATATGATACCATGGTGACTGTAGTTAGAGAAAATAAATCATCAGACCTGATTAAAAACCAGGGCGGGCCGTGGACCGGACACACCGTTGGAGAAAGTAATTTATCAGGTAAACATAAATTCTGTTTTCTCCAACATAGGTGTGTCCGGTCCACGGCGTCATCCTTACTTGTGGGAACCAATACCAAAGCTTTAGGACACGGATGATGGGAGGGAACAAATCAGGTCGCCTAGATGGAAGGCACCACGGCCTGCAAAACCTTTCTCCCAAAAATAGCCTCAGAAGAAGCAAAAGTATCAAATTTGTAGAATTTGGCAAAAGTGTGCAGTGAAGACCAAGTCGCTGCCTTACATATCTGATCAACAGAAGCCTCGTTCTTGAAGGCCCATGTGGAAGCCACAGCCCTAGTGGAGTGAGCTGTGATTCTGTCAGGAGGCTGCCGTCCGGCAGTCTCATAAGCCAATCGGATAATGCTTTTAAGCCAGAAAGAGAGAGAGGTAGAAGTTGCTTTTTGACCTCTCCTTTTACCAGAATAAACAACAAACAAAGAAGATGTTTGTCTGAAATCCTTAGTAGCTGCTAAGTAAAATTTGAGAGCACGAACTACATCCAAGGTGTGCAACAAACGTTCCTTCTTTGAAACTGGATTAGGACACAAAGAAGGCACGACTATCTCCTGGTTAATATTTTTATTAGAAACAACTTTCGGAAGAAAACCAGGTTTAGTACGCAAAACCACCTTATCTGCATGGAACACCAGATATGGAGGAGAACACTGCAGAGCAGATAACTCTGAAACTCTTCTTGCAGAAGAGATTGCAACCAAAAACAAAACTTTCCAAGATAATAACTTTATATCAACGGAATGTAGGGGTTCAAACGGAACCCCCTGAAGAACTGAAAGAACTAAATTGAGACTCCAGGGAGGAGTCAAAGTTTTGTAAACAGGCTTGATTCTAACCAGAGCCTGAACAAAAGCTTGAACGTCTGGCACAGCCGCCAGCTTTTTGTGAAGTAAAACAGATAAAGCAGAAATCTGTCCCTTCAAAGAACTTGCAGATAATCCTTTCTCCAAACCTTCTTGAAGAAAGGATAGAATCCTATGAATTTTTATCTTGCTCCATGGGAATCCTTTGGATTCACACCAACAGATATATCTTTTCCATATTTTATTGTAGATTTTTCTAGTTACAGGCTTTCTAGCCTGAACAAGAGTATCAATGACAGAATCTGAGAACCCACGCTTTGATAAAATCAAACGTTCAATCTCCAAGCAGTCAGTTGGAGTGAGGCCAGATTCGGATGTTCGAACGGACCTTGAACAAGAAGGTCCTGTCTCAGAGGTAGCCTCCATGGTGGAGCCGATGACATATTCACCAGGTCTGCATACCAAGTCCTGCGTGGCCACGCAGGAGCTATCAAGATCACCGATGCCCTCTCCTGTTTGATCCTGGCTACCAGCCTGGGAATGAGAGGAAACGGTGGGAACACATAAGCTAGGTTGAAGGTCCAAGGTGCTACTAGTGCATCCACTAGAGCCGCCTTGGGATCCCTGGATCTGGACCCGTAGTAAGGAACCTTGAAGTTCTGGCGAGACGCCATCAGATCCATGTCTGGGATGCCCCATAATTGAGTTATTTGGGCAAAGATTTCCGGATGGAGTTCCCACTCCCCCGGATGAAATGTCTGACGACTCAGAAAATCCGCTTCCCAATTTTCTACTCCTGGGATGTGGATTGCAGACAAGTGGCAGGAGTGAGTCTCCGCCCATTGAATTATTTTGGTCACTTCTACCATCGCCAGGGAACTCCTTGTTCCCCCCTGATGGTTGATATACGCAACAGTTGTCATGTTGTCTGATTGAAACCTTATGAATTTGGCCTTTGCTAGCTGAGGCCAAGCCTTGAGAGCATTGAATATCGCTCTCAGTTCCAGAATGTTAATCGGTAGAAGAGATTCTTCCCGAGACCAAAGACCCTGAGCTTTCAGGGGTTCCCAGACCGCGCCCCAGCCCACCAGACTGGCGTCGGTCGTGACAATGACCCACTCTGGTCTGCGGAAGCTCATCCCTTGTGACAGGTTGTCCAGGGTCAGCCACCAACGGAGTGAATCTCTGGTCCTCTGATCTACTTGTATCGTTGGAGACAAGTCTGTATAATCCCCATTCCACTGTCTGAGCATGCACAGTTGTAATGGTCTTAGATGAATTCGCGCAAAAGGAACTATGTCCATTGCCGCAACCATCAAACCTATTACTTCCATGCACTGCGCTATGGAAGGAAGAAGAACAGAATGAAGTACTTGACAAGAGTTTAGGAGTTTTGATTTTCTGGCTTCTGTCAGAAAAATCTTCATTTCTAAAGAGTCTATTATTGTTCCCAAGAAGGGGACTCTTGTTGACGGAGATAGAGAACTTTTCTCTACGTTCACTTTCCACCCGTGAGATCTGAGAAAGGCTAGGACGATGTCCGTATGAGCCTTTGCTTGTGGCAGGGACGACGCTTGAATCAGAATGTCGTCCAAGTAAGGTACTACTGCAATGCCCCTCGGTCTTAGCACCGCTAGAAGGGACCCTAGTACCTTTGTGAAAATTCTTGGGGCAGTGGCTAATCCGAATGGAAGTGCCACGAACTGGTAATGTTTGTCCAGAAAGGCGAACCTTAGGAACTGATGATGTTCCTTGTGGATAGGAATATGTAGATACGCATCCTTTAAATCCACCGTGGTCATGAATTGACCTTCCTGGATGGTAGGAAGAATTGTTTGAATGGTTTCCATCTTGAACGATGGAACCCTGAGAAATTTGTTTAAGATCTTGAGATCCAAGATTGGTCTGAATGTTCCCTCTTTTTTGGGAACTATGAACAGATTGGAGTAGAATCCCATCCCTTGTTCCTTTAATGGAACTGGATGAATCACTCCCATTTTTAACAGGTCTTCTACACAATGTAAGAATGCCTGTTTTTTTATGTGGTCTGAAGACAATTGAGACCTGTGGAACCTTCCCCTTGGGGGTAGCTCCTTGAATTCCAGAAGATAACCTTGGGAGACTATTTCTAGGGCCCAAGGATCCAGAACATCTCTTGCCCATGCCTGAGCGAAGAGAGAAAGTCTGCCCCCCACCAGATCCGGTCCCGGATCGGGGGCCAACATCTCATGCTGTCTTTGTAGCAGTAGCAGGTTTCTTGGCCTGCTTACCTTTGTTCCAGCCTTGCATTGGCCTCCAGGCTGGCTTGGCTTGAGACGTATTACCCTCTTGCTTAGAGGGTGTAGAACTTGAGGCTGGTCCGTTTCTACGAAAAGGACGAAAATTAGGCTTATTTTTAGCCTTGAAAGACCTATCCTGAGGAAGGGCGTGGCCCTTTCCCCCAGTGATATCTGAAATAATCTCTTTCAAATCAGGGCCAAACAGCGTTTTCCCCTTGAAAGGAATATTAAGCAATTTGTTCTTGGATGACGCATCCGCTGACCAAGACTTTAGCCAAAGCGCTCTGCGCGCCACAATAGCAAACCCTGAATTTTTCGCCGCTAATCTAGCTAATTGCAGGGTAGCGTCTAGAGTAAAAGAATTAGCCAATTTGAGAGCACGAATTCTGTCCAAAATCTCCTCATAAGAGGTATCTTTATCTAGCGATTTTTCTAGTTCATCAAACCAGAAAGACGCTGCTGTAGTAACAGGAACAATACATGAAATTGGCTGTAGAAGGTAACCTTGCTGAACAAACATCTTTTTAAGCAAACCTTCTAACTTTTTATCCATAGGATCTTTGAAAGCACAACTATCTTCTATAGGAATAGTGGTGCGTTTGTTTAAAGTAGAGACCGCCCCCTCGACCTTAGGGACTGTCTGCCATAAGTCCTTTCTGGGGTCGACTATAGGAAACAATTTCTTAAATATAGGGGGAGGGACAAAAGGTATGCCGGGCCTTTCCCATTCTTTGTTTACAATATCCGCCACCCGCTTGGGTATAGGAAAAGCTTCGGGGGGCACCGGGACCTCTAGGAACTTGTCCATCTTACATAATTTCTCTGGAACGACCAAATTGTTTCAATCATCCAGAGTAGATAACACCTCCTTAAGCAGAGCGCGGAGATGTTCCAATTTAAATTTGAACGTAATAACATCAGGTTCAGCTTGTTGAGAAATTTTTCCTGAATCTGAAATTTCTCCCTCAGACAAAACCTCCCTAGCCCCTTCAGACTGGTGTAAGGGCAAGTCAGAACCATTATCATCTGCGCCCTCATGCTCTACAGTATCTAAAACAGAGCAGTCGCGCTTTCGCTGATAAGTGGGCATTTTGGCTAAAATGTTTTTAATAGAATTATCCATTACAGCCGTTAATTGTTGCATAGTAAGAAGAATAGGCGCACTAGATGTACTAGGGGCCTCTTGTGTGGGCAAGACTGGTGTAGACACATAAGGGGATGATGCAGTACCATGCTTACTCCCCTCACTAGATGAATCATCTTGGGCATCATTTTCACTATCACATGCATCACATCTATTTAAATGAGAAGGAACTCTGGCTTCCTGACATACAGAACATAGTCTATCTGATGGTACAGACATGTTAAACAGGCATAAACTTGATAACAAAGTACAAAAAACGTTTTAAAATAAAACCGTTACTGTCACTTTAAATTTTAAACTGAACACACTTTATTACTGAATATGCGAAAAAGTATGAAGGAATTGTCCAAAATTCACCAAAATTTCACCACAGTGTCATAAAGCCTTGAAAGTATTGCACACCAAGTTTGAAAGTTTTGACTCTTAAAATAACGGAACCGGAGCCGTTTTTACATTTAACCCCTATACAGTCCCTGGTATCTGCTTTGCTGAGACCCAACCAAGCCCAGAGGGGAATACGATACCAAATGACGCCTTCAGCACGCTTTTTCAATGTATCAGAGCTCCTCACACATGCATCTGCATGCTTCGATTCCCAAAAAACAACTGCGCATTAGTGGCGCGAAACTGAGGCTCTGCCTATGACTAGAGAAGGCCCCCAGTGAAAAAGGTGTCCAATACAGTGCCTGCCGTTTTTATTATCAAAATTCCCAGATAAAAACAACTCCTCAGAGTAACAAACCATTAAACATGCTTATAAAACAAACGTTTTAGCCCAGAAAAATGTCTACCAGTCTTTAAAGCCCTTGTGAAGCCCTTTATAAATAGTTATTAAAATGGCTTACCGGATCCCATAGGGAAAATGACAGCTTCCAGCATTACCAAGTCTTGTTAGAAATGTGTCATACTTCAAGCAGTAAAAGTCTGCACACTGTTCCCCCCAACTGAAGTTACTTCATCTCAACAGTCCTGTGTGGAAACAGCCATCGATTTTATTAACGGTTGCTAAAATCATCTTCCTCTTACAAACAGAAATCTTCATCTCCTTTCTGTTTCAGAGTAAATAGTACATACCAGCACTATTTTAAAATAACAAACTCTTGATTGAAGCAATAAAACTACATTTAAACACCAAAAAACTCTAAGCCATCTCCGTGGAGATGTTGCCTGTACAACGGCAAAGAGAATGACTGGGGAAGGCGGAGCCTAGGGGGGATCATGTGACCAGCTTTGCTGGGCTCTTTGCCATTTCCTGTTGGGGAAGAGAATATCCCACAAGTAAGGATGACGCCGTGGACCGGACACACCTATGTTGGAGAAAAAGCGTGACATTTCGGGGACACTCCCCTTCCTCAGACAAAATCTGTATATATCTATACCTATATATATTATATATATATATATATATATATATATATATATATATATATATATATATATATATATGTATATATACAGTAACTCATTGATGGTTACAGGAAGCGATTGAGTTCAGTTATTTTTTCCAAGGGGTGTGCTACCAAATATTATATTGAGGGTGACAATCAATTTTGCTTGGAATGTGTCAGATTTGGCTTTTTTTCTCCACTTTTTTGTGTCATACCAATACAAACAAAAAATATAAACATGAGAATGCCTAAACATTTGTAATTTTGCAACAATTTTCTGGGCAAAGTGGTGCATAATCTGACAGAAATGCAGGGGTGACAATATTTTTGGCCATGACTATATATATATATATATATCTCCATATACACACACACACAAGTATAATTATATATATATTTATATATATATTATTAAAATACCATCAGATACATGTAGAAATATACATTTAAGAATAAATAGAACAGATTGCGCTATGTGAAGAACATTAGAATGTGAAATATTCATATTTTCATGTCGGGTTAGCACACGTGAGAATCTGCAATCGAGTTTGCGCACGAGTTGAGTATAAGGTTTTTTCCAACTTTTTTTGCTCCATTGACTTCTAGGGGGGGAATACATGAACGTGCACATAATATTCTAAGTTCGGCTTTTTGCACTCGTCGGGTTAGCGCGCAAGCGAAAACAATTTACTTTCAATTCATAATACAAGTAAGCAAAAAGCTTACTTCTAGAACAGTTAACGATCAAGTGTGAGCATTAAATAGCGTGAGCGTTAAATAGCTCTCCACCTGTAATCTGGCCCAATATCTTTAGTATATTTATATACTATATAAATATATATTTTTTATACTTTTATTTTATTTACAGTGTGCAGCATTATACAGCAACTAGATTTTTACACTCAAAAAAGACCATTAAATATAGTAGAACTGCATAATCAACAAATAAATAAGAAAAAGACAATGGCACTTATTCTAAATTTAAAGCGAGCAGTAGATATTTTTTCTGATAAATTTCAGAATTTCCCATCCCACTGTGATAGTCAATCACAGTCTCATATATGTATACATTGTGAATTCTTGCACATGCTCAGTAGACGCTGATGCTTCAGAATATATTCAGCATATTCAGCATATAAACAGAATGCACAATTTCATAATGGGAATAAATTGGAAAGTGACACACTCTATCTGAATCATGAAACGGACTTTTGTGTCTCTTTACATATATTAATATATTTTTTATGTAAATTTTGAGAGGGCCTGGAACGTAACTCATTAATTTCCATTGAGCCACGACCCACAAGTTCCCTAACCTCCTTGTCTCAGAAAAACTTACAGGAAATGTTTGGAGATATGAACTAGGAAAGTTGTACTAAATTATGACAATTGGAATCTTTATTTACGACTGCAACACTTAAAGGGATATTAAACCCAAATTTTTTCTTGCATGATTCAGACAGAGCATGCAATTTTAAGCAACTTTCTAATTTACTACTATTATTAGTTATTTGAGTAGCACCAATCAGCAAGCACTATCCAGGGTGCTGAACCAAAAATAGGCTGGCTCCTAAGCTTAGATTTATTCTTTTTCAAATAAAGATAGCAAGAGAACGGAGCAAAATTGATCATAGTAGTAAATTAGAAAGTTGCTTAAAAGTGTGTGCTCTATCTGAATCATGAAAGAAAAAATTTAGGTTTAGTGTCCCTTTAATTATAAAATGGCTCCAATGATAAGAAACTGTTAAAAACACATATTGTTAATTAATCTAGATAGTTATGTTAAGGTGCATTCAGTGACACATTATGTAAGAAAACTTCTGTGAAGACAAAAGTAAAAAAAAAACCACCTGATTAATAAAGTTTATGCATGATTAAAGGGACGCTTTACTAAAATACAATCAAAATAGCAGAATCTAAATATGTTAAATTTCTTTTTTGCCTGAAATAAAAAATTGTGACGTAAAAACTATTTCAATTGAAAGTGAAGGTAAAACAGTTTTATAAATTGTGACTGTCACCTGCTTGAAATGTGTAAATATTCATGAAGTTAGCTGTAGTCATGCAATGTTTAATCATCAGACAAAATGTAAAACAATCCTCAACCATACTTTTCTCAGGTTATATTAACCCCTTAGATGTCAGAGACAGCTACAGCACTATTTTCTATGCACTGTAACACAGCATTTTCTGGCAGCCAGAGGATTAACTATCAGAGCAAAGGATTTTTAAGTGAAGATTTATCAATGTCGCTGTAGCGTATTATGTGTGACAGACATCGCTGAATGCCGACAGCATACTATGTTGGCATTTAACATTGCATAGGCAGTTTACTAGAACTGCTTGTGCAATTCCGCCCCTGCAGATTCGCGGCCAATCGGCCGCTAGCAGGGGGTGTCAATCAGCCTGACCGTATAGGATCGGGCAGATTGCAGACCGCAGCTTCAGAGGCAGTCTTTAGACCGCTGCTTCATAACTGCTGTTTCCGGAGAGCCTGAAGGCTCGCGCAGAAACAGGGGAGCTTGATCATTCGGCCCCATAGTCTTCCTCCCTATTTTGTCCTCTTGCAAAGGAGATTTGTCATATTTTTGTACCCAGGAGGTTGATTTTTTTCAAACACAGAGACATAAAAAGCATGTTAACATATTGCTATTTGTAGCTCTTTGTGACAACTTTTTAAAAAATGACATGACGGGAAAGCTGTTAATCTGGAGGGTGTGTTTGCTTTTCGAGTGTTTCCTATTCCCTTATCACACTGGGTTTTGTTAGAAGGCCAGTTATGATAAAGTCTGTGTTATTGTTACGGACAAGTCATATGCTTTGTGAGACTAAAGGAAACAAGAGCAAGGAGCAATACAGATTGGTTATCAATTAACTAGACCTCAACTCTCCTCTTTTACTCTGAAATATTCTCATGTTTTGAGATATCTCCTTAAAAGGGACATTAAACACTTCTTGCTTTCGTAATGTTGCAATTTTCAAAATTGTACTTTTTCCCACGCTCCCTAGAAACCAAAAAGCAAAATCTGCAACCTAGGTTTTCAAAATGCTACAAATTGTCTAAAACAATTATTTGACTTGCAGATTCATTTCTCACAAAACCAAAAAGGTATTTAAAGTCTTTTTAAGTGTATGCACCAATTTGGAAGCTTTATTTATAGAAATGCTCTAACTTGTGTTTTTCACAGTACGCTTTAATCACTATATTGAACACTTTGAAGGATTAATTCTGCCTAATGTGGAATGTTTGAAGTTGACTGATCAAACAAAAATGTCACACTAGATAGGCATTAATGCTAAGATATACATGGCTCACTGAAGGGTCCAACTGAGTCTGTGATTTCTCATTGTTGGAAATACTTCGGTTTGCCACTTCTCTTACTCAGAGTGATGCTCTAGTTTGTATTTTCCAATAAACATTACTAACTACAATATTTAGTGCAACTTGTTGCTTGTTACAGGATGAACTGTGCTTCTTGAGGAATGTTTCCAGTTGACTGGTCAAGTAAAAAAGTCATGTTCACAGGCATTAATGCAGAGAATGTAGTTCCACACATAATTCAGGGGTTGGCACAATAACAGTTAACCCCTTAGCTACCACAGTCAGCTACAATGCAGGCACAGCAACGCATTAATGCTATCTAGCAGCCATGGGAGTATGAATAAATCTGAGCTCTTCTTATTTATCACCTGAGAAAGTCAGTATTTCTTTATAGTTAAACAACTTATTCACATCTTTGAAGCACTTAAAGGGATACTGAACCCAATTCTTTACTTTAATGATCCAGATAGAGCATACCATTTTTAACAACTTTCTAATTTACTCCTATTATCAATTATTGGTTCAGCACCCTGGGTAGCACTTGCTGATTGGTGGCCCCTTGGTTCAGTATCCCTTTAACTTATCCCTCATGGCCAAATACAGTGGCCCCTTGTTACAAACTTGAACTTAGTCCCATAGACAAGATTTCTTCTATTGCTGCTTCTCCTTGTTACCTTCATCTCTTTCAGAATCTCTCAAAACCTATGAAGCCCTTAAAAAAGAAACTAAAAACCTATATAGCCTCTAAGAACACATGCCTCCCATCTTGACTGGGCACACTTCTACTCGTAATGGCTCGAAGGATATAGCCTCCACTTCCTTGTACCATTACTGCTCTTATTGAGCATGTACAAGAGTACAGTGTATACAAATATGTGTTTTGTGATTGGCTAATGGCCATCACATGATACAGGGGACGGGAACATGTAATTAACTTTGGAATTTGCCAGAAAAAATCTGCTACTCATTTGAAATTCAAAGTTTGTGCTATTGCATTGTCTTTTTATGTATTTGTTGATTATTCAATTCTGCATAAGTTCTACCTTATTTTAAGTGCTACGTTTGAAGAAGGTCAATGAATAGAAGATTGTTTGGAGTGTAATAGATCTGTGCATAGAGCTAAATGTGACAGGGAAGGGCAAGCAGTAAAAATAAAACAAACCTATAATGTTATTGTTTTTTTATTATTACTATTTAAGTAGTTATTATTAAGGCAATGCTTATTTGTCTCCCTCCAACAAAGTAAAATAGAAAAGTTCTCCATATATGAATGATTAACCAATTAAACTGGAGGCAGTTCAACTCACAATAATTTAATAATTACCTATTGTTCAGCCTTGGCAAATGCAAACTAAGGTCACAATAGTACTGAGAAAAGGAAACTCACACACGAGAATGCAGTAATAAGAACAGTGTTTATTATTAACATATTGCATTGGCATAATCATAAATATGCCTAACACCCCATTGTAAAGGGACTTTAAGCAGCCAATAAGGTTGCTAGTCCACAGTCATGTTAGTTCCATCTTCAGTTTGAGGAACTTTTTATGAAATCTCATGAGATTTCAGTGAAATCCCGTAAGATCAAAGTAAAGCAAAGTATGACCTCAGCACTGATAAAGTTGATTGGCTGATTTATATTTTTCTTCAAGATGCAGCTGACAGTAGCTGATAGATAACTTCAACGAGCACTTACTATTGTAAGCTGAAGAAATGTTGAAGTAAAATATCTTGCTTTTTTACATAGAGATATTCAGGTAATATTTACTTGTCTGCTTTTTACAGTTATGCTGCATCACTTACAAGTAGTTTAGCATATGGATATTTTGTCCCTTTAAATCAAGTCCACCCTGCTTACATGTCCCTTTAAAGCAGTGACAAATTAGACGAATGTCTGCTTGAAACTGTGGATGAGCTGCTACTTGATAATTTTAAACAACAGAAGTAGGCAGAGGGCATAAAAGATCATAATTGTCACTTCCTACAATATTACATCATTATATTATTAAAAGGCATTAGTGTGCGAATATAAGCAGTAATCTGACTATAGATTACCACATCTCCATACTTCCCATATTTCACTAAGCTCTGTTAATATGTTCAGACAGATATAAATGACCACAAACCAAAATGTTATAAATAATTAAACACTAAGGAAGTATTTCTCAGCCAAGCAAACAGAAAAGAAAGCGATCAGACAACTGTGCAAACAATGGCAGAAAACACGTTAAAAGGGGAGGGATGTGTGCCAGACGGCCCAATATTTATTTATAATAATGTATTGTTATAGTTTGTAAAACACTGTATCAGCAGCATGTGACAGGTGGGTGCCTGGAATAAACCCATCCTGATGTCTGCATGAATACTGATTAAAATGCACCAATATCCTTGATGGTATATCAACAGTCCTGTAAGGTTGCTAGTCCACAGTTGGGCAAGATAGGCAACTACATAAACTGCATAAATAAGAAACTAAAACAACCCAAACACACTATATGGCCAAAAGTACTACTAATCATTGAGTTTGGGTGTTTTAGCCACACCTATTGCTAATAGGTGCATACAATCCTACACATAGCCATGACATCTTTGTAGACAAACATATGCAGTACAATGGGCCGTACGAAGAGTGGTAGACCATGCAATCCCAATAATGGACTGCTGAAGTATATATATATATATATATATATATATATATATATATATATATATATATATATATATATATACAGGGAGTGCAGAATTATTAGGCAAGTTGTATTTTTGAGGATTAATTTTATTATTGAACAACAACCATGTTCTCAATGAACCCAAAAAACTCATTAATATCAAAGCTGAATAGTTTTGGAAGTAGTTTTTAGTTTGTTTTTAGTTATAGCTATTTTAGGGGGATAACTGTGTGTGCAGGTGACTATTACTGTGCATAATTATTAGGCAACTTAACAAAAAACAAATATATACCCATTTCAATTATTTATTTTTACCAGTGAAACCAATATAACATCTCAACATTCACAAATATACATTTCTGACATTCAAAAACAAAACAAAAACAAATCAGTGACCAATATAGCCACCTTTCTTTACAAGGACACTCAAAAGCCTGCCATCCATGGATTCTGTCAGTGTTTTGATCTGTTCACCATCAACATTGCGTGCAGCAGCAACCACAGCCTCCCAGACACTGTTCAGAGAGGTGTACTGTTTTCTCTCCTTGTAAATCTCACATTTGATGATGGACTACAGGTTCTCAATGGGGTTCAGATCAGGTGAACAAGGAGGCCATGTCATTAGATTTTCTTCTTTTATACCCTTTCTTGCCAGCTACGCTGTGGAGTACTTGGACGCGTGTGATGGAGCATTGTCCTGCATGAAAATCATGTTTTTCTTGAAGGATGCAGACTTCTTCCTGTACCACTGCTTGAAGAAGGTGTCTTCCAGAAACTGGCAGTAGGACTGGGAGTTGAGCTTGACTCCATCCTCAACCCGAAAAGGCCCCACAAGCTCATCTTTGATGATACCAGCCCAAACCAGTACTCCACCTCCACCTTGCTGGCGTCTGAGTCGGACTGGAGCTCTCTGCCCTTTACCAATCCAGCCACGGGCCCATCCATCTGGCCCATCAAGACTCACTCTCATTTCATCAGTCCATAAAACCTTAGAAAAATCAGTCTTGAGATATTTCTTGGCCCAGTCTTGACGTTTCAGCTTGTGTGTCTTGTTCAGTGGTGGTCGTCTTTCAGCCTTTCTTACCTTGGCCATGTCTCTGAGTATTGCACACCTTGTGCTTTTGGGCACTCCAGTGATGTTGCAGCTCTGAAATATGGCCAAACTGGTGGCAAGTGGCATCTTGGCAGCTGCACGCTTGACTTTTCTTGGTTTTTCCACACGCTTCTTGCGACCCTGTTAACTATTTTGAATGAAACGCTTGATTGTTCGATGATCACGCTTCAGAAGCTTTGCAATTTTAAGAGTGCTGCATCCCTCTGCAAGATATCTCACTATTTTTGACTTTTCTGAGCCTGTCAAGTCCTTCTTTTGACCCATTTTGCCAAAGGAAAGGAAGTTTCCTAATAATTATGCACACCTGATATAGGGTGTTGATGTCATTAGACCACACCCCTTCTCATTACAGAGATGCACATCACCTAATATGCTTAATTGGTAGTAGGCTTTCGAGCCTATACAGCTTGGAGTAAGACAACATGCATAAAGAGGATGATGTGGTCAAAATTCTAATTTGCCTAATAATTCTGCACACAGTGTATATATATATATATATATATATATATATATATATATATATATATATATATATATATATATATATATATATATATATATATATATATATATATATATATAACCAGAGGCTGTTATAGTTGCAAAGGGTAGGAGGCAACTCCATATTGTTGCAATAGTTTTGAAATGATTTGTCCACCAAGCTCATATGGGTGTGATGCCCAGGTGCCACATATTTCTGTGCATGTAGTATATATTTCATTGCAAGTTTACCCCATAAATGGAAATTAAACAGCTGCTATGTGTGTTTGCATTGCCTCCTTTAGTCTGCAAATAAAGATAAGCTGATCTATAACAAAAGAGCAGCAGTACATTAGCATTTTACACTCACAATCTGTATGGAACTGGACTGCACCTTTATCAGACTGCTGAGAGGCTCACAAAAGCATAAATGGATCCATCACTGCCTATATTGATTTGACAACCATCTTCTGATGCAGCAGAAACCAGCCTTAGTGACTGAAAAACATCTTAGTCTAGGTAAAATGATACTGTGTGTCCTGAGCGAAGACCCTAGCTTGCTTCCATTGCTTAAAATGGATGGGCCATCCACTATGCTTAAAAGGGACACTCAAGTCAAAATTAAACTTTCATTATTCAGATAGAGCAGCAATTTTAAACAACTTTCCAATTTACTTCCATTAACAAAATGTGCAGTCTTTTTATATATGTTCTTAAATGATTAGTTCTCCCTTCATTACCACACAACAACATCCAAAAGCCATCTGAAACTTCATAATGAAATATGAAAAGAAGATATGAAACAACATATGATGCTTAACCCCTTAATGACCAGAGCACTTTTCCATTTTCTGTCCGTTTGGGACCAAGGCTATTTTTACATTTCTGCGGTGTTTGTGTTTAGCTGAAATTTTCCTCTTACTCATTTACTGTACCCACACATATTATATACCGTTTTTCTCGCCATTAAATGGACTTTCTAAAAATACCATTATTTTCATCATATCTTATCATTTACTATAAAAAAAATTATAAAATATGAGGAAAATTGGAAAAAAACACACTTTTTCTAACTTTGAACCCCAAAATCTGTTACATATCTACAACCACCAAAAAACACCCATGCTAAATTGTTTCTAAATTTTGTCCTGAGTTTAGAAATACCCAATGTTTACATGTTCTTTGCTTTTTTTGTAACTTATAGGGCCATAAATACAAATAGCACTTTGCTATTTTCAAACCATTTTTTTTCAAAATTAACGCTAGTTACATTAGAACACTAATATCTTTCAGGAATCCCTGAATATCCATTGACATGTATATATTTTTTTTTAGAAGACATCCCAAATTATTGATCTAGGCCCATTTTGGTATATTTCATGCCACCATTTCACCGCCAAATGCGATCAAATACAAAAAATTGTTCACTTTTTCACAAATTTTTTCACAAACTTTCAGTTTCTCACTGAAATTATTTACATACTGCTTGTGCAATTATGGCATAAATGGTTGTAAATTCTTCTCTGGGATCCCCTTTGTTCAGAAATAGCAGACATATATGGCTTTGGCATTGCTTTTTGGTAATTAGAAGGCCGCTAAATGCCACTGCGCACCACACGTGTATTATGCCCAGCAGTGAAGGGGTTAATTAGGGAGCATGTAAGGAGCTTTTTGGGGTAATTTTAGCTTTAGTGTAGTGTAGTAGACAACCCCAAGTATTGATCTAGGCCCATTTTGGTATATTTCATGCCACCATTTCACCGCCAAATGCGATCAAATTAAAAAAAAACGTAAAATTTTTCACAATTTTAGGTTTCTCACTGAAATAATTTACAAACAGCTTGTGCAATTATGGCACAAATGGTTGTAAATGCTTCTCTGGGATCCCCTTTGTTCAGAAATAGCAGACATATATGACTTTGGAGTTGCTTTTTGGTAATTAGAATGCTGCTAAATGGCGCTGCGCATCACACGTGTATTATGGCTAGCAGTGAAGGGGTTAATTAGGTAGCTTGTAGGGAGCTTGCAGGGTTAATTTTAGCTTTAGTGTAAAGATCAGCCTCCCACCTGAAACATCAGACCCCCTGATCCCTCCCAAACATCTCTCTTCCCTCCCCTACCCCACAAATGTCCCCGCCATCTTAAGTACTGGCAGAAACTCTGCCAGTACTAAAATAAAAGGTATATTTGGGCTTTTTTGTGAATTTTTTGTTAGCATATTTACATATGCTTCTGTGTAGGGATCCCCCTTAGCCCCCAACCTCACTGATCCCCCACTAAACAGCTCTCTAACCCTCCCCGTCTGACTTAATGTGCGCCATCTTGGGTACTGGCAGCTGTCTGCCAGTACCCAGTTTAGAGAAAAAAAATGCTTTTTTTAAAATAAAATATGTCCCTTTTCTGTAGTGTAGCTTTCCCCCCCCCCCCAAGACCAACCCCCCACCCCTTCCAGATCCCTTAGATGGTAAAAGTAAAAGTTTATTTCATTTTTTTTTTACTTTTACTTTTTTACTTTTCTGTAGTGTAGCGGTTCCCACCCGCTCCCGCCCCGTGCACGCGCCCCGCCCGCCACCCCCCGTGCACGCGCGCGCGCCCGTGCGCGCCCCCGACGGTCCCGATCCCGATCCCGCCCCCCGTGACGTCACGCGCAACACCGATGGCCGCCCACCCGCCTCCCAATTTGGCTCCCACCCACCAACGATACCGGCCATCGATGTCCGGTGCAGAGAGGGCCACAGAGTGGCTCTCTCTGCATCGGATGGCCATGTATGGTTATTGCAGGATGCCTCCATATCGAGGCATCACTGCAATAACCGGAAAGCAGCTGGAAGCGAGCAGGATCGCTTCCAGCTGCTTTCCACACCGAGGACGTGCAGGGTACGTCCTCAGGCGTTAACTGCCTTTTTTTTGAGGACGTACCCTGCACGTCCTCGGTCATTAAGGGGTTAAAGGAACACTGAACCCAATTTTTTTATTTCGTGATTCAGATAGAGCATGCAATTTTAAGCAACTTTCTAATTTACTCCTATTATCACATTTTCTTTGTTCTCTTGCTACCTTTATTTGAAAAAGAAGGCATCTAAGCTAAGGAGCCAGCCAATTTTTGGTTCAGCCCCTGGACAGCACTTGTTTATTGGTGTGTGTGAATGTATCCACCAATCAGCAAGAACAACCCAGGTTGTTCACCAAAAATGGGCCGGTATCTAAACTTACATTCTTGCATTTCAAATAAAGATACCAAGAGAATGAAGAAAAATTGATAATAGTAGTAAATTAGAAAGTTGCTTAAAACTGCATGCTCTATCTGAATCATGAAAGAAAAAAAATTTGGGTTCAGTGTCCCTTTAAGTAGTAAAAGCACATTTACACATTATTCAGATAGAGCAGCAATTTTAAACAACTTTCCAATTTACTTCCATTAACAAAATGTGCAGTCTTTTTATATTTACACATTTTTAGTCACCAGCTCCAACCGAGCATGTGCAAGAATTCACAGAATATACATATAGGCATTTGTGATTGGCTGATGGCCGTCACATGATAGGAGGAGTGGAAAATTACATAACTTTGAAATTTGTCAGAAACAAATCTACTACTCAGAGTTTAGACTAAGTGCTATTGCATTCTCTTTTTGTCATACATTTGTTGATTATGCAAATCTACTGTAATTATGTTCCTAAACCTTAAGATTTTAAGCATATCTTTCACAGGCATCATGTTACAAAAATAATTAGTCTACATCAGCCTAATACAAGAATTTGATTTGTTAATTATCATCCAATAAAAAAAATTGTATTCTATTGAACTTCACAGATGGCCAAATACCAATATCTTCAATTCTGTCACTTAGAGAAATATTATATGTGGTGGTGGAAAAAGGCATCATGTTCTTAAATGATTAGTTCTCCCTTCATTACCACACAACAACATCCAAAAGCCATCTGAAACTTCATAATGAAATATGAAAAGAAGATATGAAACAACATATGATGCTTAAAGGAACACTGAACCCAATTTTTTTATTTCGTGATTCAGATAGAGCATGCAATTTTAAGCGACTTTCTAATTTACTCCTATTATCACATTTTCTTTGTTCTCTTGCTACCTTTATTTGAAAAAGAAGGCATCTAAGCTAAGGAGCCAGCCAATTTTTGGTTCAGCCCCTGGACAGCACTTGTTTATTGGTGTGTGTGAATGTATCCACCAATCAGCAAGAACAACCCAGGTTGTTCACCAAAAATGGGCCGGCATCTAAACTTACATTCTTGCATTTCAAATAAAGATACCAAGAGAATGAAGAAAAATTGATAATAGTAGTAAATTAGAAAGTTGCTTAAAACTGCATGCTCTATCTGAATCATGAAAGAAAAAAAATTTGGGTTCAGTGTCCCTTTAAGTAGTAAAAGCACATTTACACATATGGTATTGTATCCTAAGCTTCCCTCTATTGTGCAGAGAATAGCTGGCCCACAAGGGAAGGAGCTGACCACTATAACTAAACTGAAAAATAAACACACACACAGTCTGCATCCCCCTTTTTTATTTTTTATTAAAGTTTTCATATTCTTCATACAAACATATGAATGATGTATAGTGTATAACATGTACAGTAATCAGTCCATAAGACAGTCCATATAATTCCTCTGGTTATATGCTATAATAAAACAGCATCCATAAATCTTCTTGGCTTATTTGAGAAAACTTATATTTTCTTGTGATTCCAATATTATTTAAACAAACAATAACCATAAATATATACAAAACTCAACTGTGATCCTACTGGAGTAGTTTTGACTATGCTATTCATTGAGGTGTTTGCCTTAAGAGGGATTTGGGAAGTAGGAGAGGGAGAGAGGGAGGAGAGAGAAAGAAAGAGAGGAGATGAGGTAAACTCAAGAGTAGGAAAAGAGATCCCAGAGGGAGTCATAACAATGTTAAGTGGTGTAAGACGGTGTAAATAGGTTATTCCGTTGTTAAATTACCAGTAGAACCCATAAAAGATTCCCAGTAAAATTTAATGTAAAAAAAACTAGTGAGGGTGCATTTTCGGAAATAAACATACTCTTCAAGGGAGAGAGGTGTTGTGGTATGCTGTATCCATTCGAGTCTGGAAGGGGGTATAGTTGTTTTCCACTTCCTTGCTATCAAGTTCCTGGCACTGTTTAGGCCTATCGTCAAGAGATTCCATCTAATTGTACATAATGGGGCATATGTATCAAGCTCCGTATGGAGCTTGATGCCCTGTGTTTCTGGCGAGCCTGCAGGCTCGCCAGAAACAGCAGTTATGAAGCAGCGGTCACAAAGACCGCTGCTCCATAACCTGTCCGCCTGCTCTGAGCAGGCGGACAGACATCGCCACAATTCAACCAGATCGAGTACGATCGGGTTGATTGACACCCCCCTGCTGGCGGCCCATTGGCCACGAGTCTGCAGGGGGCGGCGTTGCACCAGCAGTTCTTGTGAGCTGCTGGTGCAATGCTGAATACGGCAAGCGTATTGCTCGCCGTATTCAGCGAGGTCTGCCAGACCTTGATAACTTGGGGCCAATGTCTGTGGTCTGTGGTTTAGTAATGCTGTCAGTGAGTTTAGCGTAAAAGAATCTCCTATTATTGTTCAAAAAACAGTCTCTATTTGTGACCAGAATGGCCGTCGCTTTTCACATGCCACCATATATGTGTCATCATACCCGTTTCACCACACCCTCTCTAGCATCCCCTTTTTTTTATCTTAGTTTGTTTGAACTGTTTCAGATTGTCCTGTAAGGGATTATAGTGGGTACCACAACTATAGATAATGTTGCTCCCAAAGCTTTTCATCAAGAGGATGAAATAGGATCCCTTTTACAGCAACATCTAGTTTGCAGAAGTAAGGATCCAACAGTTTATGTTATATTAGCTTCATTTCTAAACTTCTTTTGTTCCTCAATCATTTTTTTAGAGAGGATAAATCAACTGCTGACACGAGACTATTGCTTGTAACAGCCATCATTGTGACCTTACATCTACTGTGATGTTTGCACTGCTATGGCCTGGTAAGGCCATATATGGCCATGTAAAATGCAGACGTTGTTTATATGCCTAAACAGTCAGTCTCTTCTAAGCACAAACAAGCAAGGTCAACCACCAATTCTAAATAAAATCAACCTTTATTCACTCATCAGTGTCCTCACTAAAATGACAACATTTCAAGACAGCAAATGGTCATTAATCATGACATGATTAATGGCCAATTGCAATGGCATTTTGATGAGGACCCTGGAGGGTGAATAAAGGTTTTTTTTTTGGGGTTTTTTTGTAATTATTTTTGTGACGAACCAAGGTTATCCAACCCTGCGCCAGTCACTTATTTGGCACAGAAAGGGTTATCAGCCCCCTTTTCTGTCACCAAAAGGTCACAATCTAGCCACACCAGGCAAGCTTGTGATTCAGTTTAGTGGGTGCAAGAGTTAACCGCACTCCCTTAATCTGTACTAGAGTGTAAGAGAAATGCCCAACACTCCCTTTTAATGCCACCCACAATAAACTATAAATCCTATAGCTCAAATACTGCCACAACTTAAAATTTATTAAAGGGAAAATCCTAAGGAAAAACCCAGACTCTATACATTAACTCTAGAAATACAATTTAGCAGAAAATAACCTAAATTATACAGTTCTAATATTCTAGTCTCTTTCAGTAACGTGGTTCAATTATTAGACAAAGGCCAAACTTAATAAAGGAATTATTTATTATGCCAAAAATATTATGCAAAATGCATTATTAATAAAAAGTTGTTCCAAATAAAATTACACACACAAACAGTGTTTTAAAATAAAAAGGAGAAAAACAGAATTGAATACTTTCCTAGTCTTCAAGATCTGCGCCAGGGGCTGGCATGAAAAAGATGGCTCCTTACTTCTGTACAGCAGCTCCCCTTGTAAGAATGACAATCTTATTGTTAAAAAATAAGATTCTTAAACCTACTTTTCAGAGATCAGGTTGCTTAGCCACACCCTCCTGTGCGGGCTAAGAAACCCCCCTGTCTTTAAGACCTTCAATAGACTAATTTCTTGCCTGAAATTATACTATCCAGTATAATTTCTGCTAGGTAAGAAATTTCTATATTTACATATCTAGATAAAAAGTTGTTACAAATAAAATTACACACGCAAACAGTGTTTTAAAATAAAAAGGAGAAAAACAGAATTGAATACTTTCCTAGTCTTCAAGATCTGCGCCAGGGGCTGGCATGAAAAAGATGGCTCCTTACTTCTGTACAGCAGCTCCCCTTGTAAGAATGACAATCTTATTGTTAAAAAATAAGATTCTTAAACCTACTTTTCAGAGATCAGGTTGCTTAGCCACACCCTCCTGGGCGGGCTAAGAAACCCCCTGTCTTTAAGACCTTCAATAGACTAATTTCTTGCCTGAAATTATACTATCCAGTATAATTTCTGCTAGGTAAGAAATTTCTATATTTACATATCTAGAACCTTTTAGTTTTATTGGGAAAATCGGTTTGATATCAAATATGCCATAGGTTGTCATATTTACCTTCCTTTAGGTCATAACAGTTTTAACCCACATATGTACATAATATACCAATGTCCTGTCAGTGACCTGGTCAGTTTTTGTAATGAAGGGCCTGTTTTGCATCAGGCATTCTATTGACAGCTTAAGCCATAAACTTTATCCTGTGTATCTCTGTGACTAAGAGCTTCAGTGACTTTATGACTCAATGCATACACACTAACATTTGGTGGCTATTTAGGGGGCTTCTAGCACTTCAAAGAAAATACAAACACAATTCTTCTTGACAACAAATAACTGTTTTGGAGTTCAAGCTACACAAAGTTAACTCCTTAGCAACTGAATCCTGAGATATTTGTGACAATTTTTATTAAAGAAACACAGGTATACGTAAATATATGTATGCACACAAGGCAAAGCTACAAAGACATAACAATTCACATTCTGGAATAAGTGCTACATACTAAACATCAAGATACTATCAATTGTGGTATAGTTCCTATTGTTTAATACAGAAAAAGATGGTAATTGTACTTTGCCCTATCTAGATGTCTATGCATCAAGCTTTAGATGTTTCTCTGTACTGTAAATGTCAGGCTTATTCATTCAGTTATTGTTTACTTGCTAGTGCAATTTCTCCACACGTCACTCTGGTTATCAGTTTACCAAGGGACACTTCTGTATACCAAAATACTGCTGTAGAACCAGCTGCAAGATATACAGTAGGTCTCTGTAGACAGCTCCAGCAGCTAACATCTAAAGCTGTTGAGCCACACTAGATTTCATTTTGTTTTCTGTGCCACTGGAATAAACTAGAATGACTTTGCTGTGAATCACAATCTGTCTACTATACAAACCAATACGTGTGTGTATAGGGAGTTGCTGAGACTGGGCAGTTCTATCTGAAATGCCCACCAACATGGAGTTAAGTGAATAGTTGATAATGTTGGTGGACAAGTGTTGACTCAACCATTTGGAACCCAGGGGTCAAGTCGTACAAAAAAAAGTGTGGGAACTCACCAAGACATCCACCCCCCCTTCAAAATTAATATTGTTTTATATATACATATACACACACACACTGTATTTATATGTATATCATCTATACACTTTGGTTAAAGAAAGCAAATCAAATCCAATTAAGGGTTGAATGGTTGCCCTTGGGCCTGAAAATCCTACTCTGTCACTGAGTCTCACCCACTTAAGGGGCAATAGTACTATTTCTGCCGAGGGGAGCTGAATAACCCCAGAGTAAGCCACACAGAAATGTAAGCACCATGTGTTACACACAGTACGGGGTGATCACACAGCAGGACCACTGAGAGGGTTGCATTTAGTGTATTGTAGGAAATGTTACTGCCCATTACTAGAGAATCTCACTATCCCTCTAAGCAGATTGTGCTCTAGCTCTTCCCAGCAACAGCAGTGTTTATTGAAGTGTTTCTGTTCTCTGTCCAAGAGGAACTTAGTTCCTCCTGAAAAAAATTGTGCAAGAACTCCGTTCCCATGCGTTCCCGCTCGACTTGACCCCTGTTGGAACCACTGAAAGCTCAAGGTGTCACTAAATGGCTACCTAAACCTAATCACGCTGATAACTACATCAGGAGTAGGGAGCTGCTACCTCCCTAGACAAATTCAAATCATGGCTAGCAATCCAGAAACAACTTATGTCCTTACAGCATTATATGTGAGTGCTTCTATAGTGTAATAACAAAATACAGAAAATATACATTCACATAACTCAGAAACTGAGGTATATAACCTAGCCCCTTTTGATCAAATAATCTATGATAAGGAGAAGGGAAATGGGCTACATAACAATATGTGTAACCCTGGCAAACATTCAATCAGTTATTTAAAGTCAGCTCCAGAGTAGTGATGCACTACTCGGACCTAGGTGAACAACATAATAAGTAGCATATTTGTGCAGCCACCAATTACACTGCTCAACAATGAAAATATTTCTGACTAGAAAATACTTCTAATTGATTTCAACTTGCGGAAAAAAAATATAATATTTAAATCTCTCAATTAGCTCTAAGTTTTCAAAATATAGCCCATTTATGATGATGCAGGGTATGGGTATAGAGTAGGGATGGGCGAATGTTTCTTAAAATAGATACATTTGTTCGTTCGAATTTCGAATGTTTATATAACATTCTAACATTCTTTTTTCAAATTTTCGTTTTTGAATTTTTCAATAAAATTCAAAAATATTCATTTGAATAATAGAATGTTTAGCTATGTATTCATTCAATTTCGAAATGTAATATTCAAATTTGAATGTGACATTCGAATTTGAATGTGACATTCATCTTCGAAATACTATTTCTAGTCTACAACTGAGTTTAATAATTGTAATATTCGAATTCGAATGCTACATTCGAATTCGAATGCTACATTCGAATTTGAATGTCACATTCGAATTCGAAATAGTATTTCTAGTCTAATACTGTGTTTTAAATGTAATATTCAAATTTGAATGTCACATTCGAATTTGAATGTCACATTCGAATTCAAAATAGTATTTTTAGTCTAATACTGTGTTTTTTAAATGTAATATTCAAATTTGAATGTGACATTCGAATTCGAAATAGTATTTCTAGTTTACAACTGTGTTTAATAAATGTAATATTCGAATTTGAATGCTACATTCGAATTCGAATGTCACATTCAAATTCGAAATAGTATTTCTAGTCTAATACTGTGTTTTATAAATGTAATATTCGAATTCGAATGTGAAATTCGAATTCGAATGTGACAATCGAAAACTGTAAATAACATTTGAAAATAGAATTTTTAAGAATATTCGTTCTTATGAACATTCTATTATGTAAATCGAATTTCTACAATAACATTCGTTCTAACATTCGAATTTGAATATAAACACATTCGCCCATCCCTAGTATAGAGTAAAGGGTGTGGCGCTCTAAGCGGCCTAGTAAGGAACATGGCAAACTTTAATATATAGGAATGATGAGTCACTGTAGGCCTTGTTTTGTGTATTGTCTGTACATTGCTTGCGTGGATTGAAGGTTAGTGTTGTTCCTTTCATTGATTTCAGTTTTGTGGTTATGCTTTACATTAAAAGCCAGGATGCCCTATAAATGTGTTCATAAAGAACTTTGTAAAGGGAACGAACAAGGATGGAGTATCTTTAAAGTACCTGAGAGGAAAATTTCCACTGCTGAGTGAGGATAAAGTTAAGGAAGGAACCTTTGTTGGTCCACCAATTTGCAAATTTATTCCAGTTGAAAAATTTGAGGGAGTCCTCAAATGTAATGAGAAAGCAGCTTGGGAAGCTTTTAAACGTGTTGTGCATGGCTTCTTGGGTAACCGAAGAGCTGGAAACTATTCTGAGCTTGCGAACAACCTTCTAGAAAAGTATTGTCAACTAGGCTGCAACATGTCACTCAAAGTCCACTTTCTCAACTCTCGTCTGACAACTGCGGTGCAGTGAGTGATGAGTATGGCGAGTGGTTCCACCAAGACATTTCAGCAATGGAACATAGATTAGGGTAGGTGGAACTCTTCTATCCTTGCTGACTACTGTTGGACAGTGACAAGAGATGCCCCAGAAGACAAGCGACAAGCAAAGAGAAGGCGCTCTTGTGAATAGGCCGCTATTTCAGATAGTACTTTTAATTGCTGTATGTTTTTTATTTTTGTGTTATTTGCGATTGATTACATGAAAACAACTTTAATTTATGTTGTATCAAGAAAATATCAGATTATTGAAATTTTGCTTTTCGCTATGATTATATTACTGAAGCGCTAGTGGCATATCTAAAAAATTAAAGCTAATAAAAAAAAATTCTGAAGTCATATTTGTTTTTATTGACCCAAAATTTGTAAAGTATGACTATTTTTAGTAAAGAGACATATTACAAATATTTTTTTGTTGAACAGTGTTATCAGCTAGCTCCCAGTAGTGAATTACTCCTCCTGAGCCTACCTAGGTATGCTTTTCACAAAGGATGTCAAGAGAATGAGGTACATTTAATAAAATAACAGAATTTATGTTTACCTGATAAATTACTTTCTCCAACGGTGTGTCCGGTCCACGGCGTCATCCTTACTTGTGGGATATTCTCTTCCCCAACAGGAAATGGCAAAGAGCCCAGCAAAGCTGGTCACATGATCCCTCCTAGGCTCCGCCTACCCCAGTCATTCGACCGACGTAAAGGAGGAATATTTGCATAGGAGAAACCATATGATACCGTGGTGACTGTAGTTAAAGAAAATAAATTATCAGACCTGATTAAAAAACCAGGGCGGGCCGTGGACCGGACACACCGTTGGAGAAAGTAATTTATCAGGTAAACATAAATTCTGTTTTCTCCAACATAGGTGTGTCCGGTCCACGGCGTCATCCTTACTTGTGGGAACCAATACCAAAGCTTTAGGACACGGATGAAGGGAGGGAGCAAATCAGGTCGCCTAAATGGAAGGCACCACGGCTTGCAAAACCTTTCTCCCAAAAATAGCCTCAGAAGAAGCAAAAGTATCAAACTTGTAAAATTTGGTAAAAGTGTGCAGTGAAGACCAAGTCGCTGCCCGACATATCTGATCAACAGAAGCCTCGTTCTTGAAGGCCCATGTGGAAGCCACAGCCCTAGTGGAATGAGCTGTGATTCTTTCAGGAGGCTGCCGTCCGGCAGTCTCATAAGCCAATCTGATGATGCTTTTAATCCAAAAAGAGAGAGAGGTAGAAGTTGCTTTGTGACCTCTCCTTTTACCAGAGTAAACAACAAACAAGGAAGATGTTTGTCTAAAATCCTTTGTAGCATCTAAATAGAATTTTAGAGCGCGAACAACATCCAAATTGTGCAACAAACGTTCCTTCTTTGAAACTGGATTCGGACACAAAGAAGGCACGACTATCTCCTGGTTAATGTTTTTGTTAGAAACAACTTTCGGAAGAAAACCAGGTTTAGTACGTAAAACCACCTTATCTGCATGGAACACCAGATAAGGAGGAGAACACTGCAGAGCAGATAATTCTGAAACTCTTCTAGCAGAAGAAATTGCAACCAAAAACAGAACTTTCCAAGATAATAACTTAATATCAACGGAATGTAAGGGTTCAAACGGAACCCCTGAAGAACTGAAAGAACTAAGTTGAGACTCCAAGGAGGAGTCAAAGGTTTGTAAACAGGCTTGATTCTAACCAGAGCCTGAACAAAGGCTTGAACATCTGGCACAGCTGCCAACTTTTTGTGAAGTAACACAGACAAGGCAGAAATCTGTCCCTTCAAGGAACTTGCAGATAATCCTTTCTCCAATCCTTCTTGAAGAAAGGATAGAATCTTAGGAATTTTTACCTTGTCCCAAGGGAATCCTTTAGATTCACACCAACAGATATATTTTTTCCATATTTTGTGGTAAATTTTTCTGGTTACAGGCTTTCTGGCCTGAACAAGAGTATCAATAACAGAATCTGAGAACCCTCGCTTTGATAAGATCAAGCGTTCAATCTCCAAGCAGTCAGTTGGAGTGAGACCAGATTCGGATGTTCGAACGGACCTTGAACAAGAAGGTCTCGTCTCAAAGGTAGCTTCCATGGTGGAGCCGATGACATATTCACCAGATCTGCATACCAAGTCCTGCGTGGCCACGCAGGAGCTATCAAGATCACCGATGCCCTCTCCTGAATGATCCTGGCTACCAGCCTGGGGATGAGAGGAAACGGCGGGAATACATAAGCTAGTTTGAAGGTCCAAGGTGCTACTAGTGCATCTACTAGAGTCGCCTTGGGATCCCTGGATCTGGACCCGTAGCAAGGAACCTTGAAGTTCTCACGAGAGGCCATCAGATCCATGTCTGGAATGCCCCACAGTTGAGTAATTTGGGCAAAGATTTCCGGATGGAGTTCCCACTCCCCCGGATGTAATGTCTGACGACTCAGAAAATCCGCTTCCCAATTTTCCACTCCTGGGATGTGGATTGCAGACAGGTGGCAGGAGTGAGTCTCCGCCCATTGAATGATTTTGGTCACTTCTTCCATCGCCAGGGAACTCCTTGTTCCCCCCGTGATGGTTGATGTACGCAACAGTCGTCATGTTGTCTGATCGAAACCGTATGAACTTGGCCTTTGCTAGCTGAGGCCAAGCCTTGAGAGCATTGAGTATCGCTCTCAGTTCCAGAATATTTATCGGTAGAAGAGATTCTTCCCGAGACCAAAGACCCTGAGCTTTCAGGGGTCCCCAGACCGCGCCCCAGCCCATCAGACTGGCGTCGGTCGTGACAATGACCCACTCTGGCCTGCGGAAGTTCATCCCTTGTGACAGGTTGTCCAGGGACAGCCACCAACGGAGTGAATCTCTGGTCCTCTGATTTACTTGTATCGTCGGAGACAAGTCTGTATAGTCCCCATTCCACTGACTGAGCATGCACAGTTGTAATGGTCTTAGATGAATGCGCGCAAAAGGAACTAAGTCCATTGCCGCTACCATCAAACCTATTACTTCCATGCACTGCGCTATGGAAGGAAGAGGAACGGAATGAAGTATTTGACAAGAGTTTAGAAGTTTTGTTTTTCTGGCCTCTGTCAGAAAAAACCTCATTTCTAAGGAGTCTATTATTGTTCCCAAGAAGGGAACCCTTGTTGACGGAGATAGAGAACTCTTTTCTACGTTCACTTTCCATCCGTGAGATCTGAGAAAGGCCAGGACTATGTCCGTGTGAGCCTTTGCTTGAGGAAGGGACGACGCTTGAATCAGAATGTCGTCCAAGTAAGGTACTACTGCAATGCCCCTTGGTCTTAGCACCGCTAGAAGGGACCCTAGTACCTTTGTGAAAATCCTTGGAGCAGTGGCTAATCCGAAAGGAAGTGCCACGAACTGGTAATGCTTGTCCAGGAATGCGAACCTTAGGAACCGATGATGTTCCTTGTGGATAGGAATATGTAGATACGCATCCTTTAAATCCACCGTGGTCATGAATTGACCTTCCTGGATGGAAGGAAGAATTGTTCGAATGGTTTCCATTTTGAACGATGGAACCTTGAGAAACTTGTTTAGGATCTTGAGATCTAAGATTGGTCTGAACGTTCCCTCTTTTTTGGGAACTACGAACAGATTGGAGTAGAACCCCATCCCTTGTTCCCCTAATGGAACAGGATGAATCACTCCCATTTTTAACAGGTCTTCTACACAATGTAAGAATGCCTGTTTTTTTATGTGGTCTGAAGACAATTGAGACCTGTGGAACCTCCCCCTTGGGGGAAGCCCTTTGAATTCCAGAAGATAACCTTGGGAGACTATTTCTAGTGCCTAAGGATCCAGAACATCTCTTGCCCAAGCCTGAGCGAAGAGAGAGAGTCTGCCCCCCACCAGATCCGGTCCCGGATCGGGGGCCAACAGTTCATGCTGTCTTGGTAGCAGTGGCAGGTTTCTTGGCCTGCTTTCCCTTGTTCCAGCCTTGCATTGGTCTCCAGGCTGGCTTGGCTTGAGAAGTATTACCCTCTTGCTTAGAGGACGTAGCACTTGGGGCTGGTCCGTTTCTACGAAAGGGACGAAAATTAGGTTTATTTTTGGCCTTGAAAGACCTATCCTGAGGAAGGGCGTGGCCCTTGCCCCCAGTGATATCAGAGATAATCTCTTTCAAGTCAGGGCCAAACAGCGTTTTCCCCTTGAAAGGAATGTTAAGCAATTTGTTCTTGGAAGACGCATCCGCTGACCAAGATTTCAACCAAAGCGCTCTGCGCGCCACAATAGCAAACCCAGAATTTTTCGCCGCTAACCTAGCCAATTGCAAAGTGGCGTCTAGGGTGAAAGAATTAGCCAATTTGAGAGCACGGATTCTGTCCATAATCTCCTCATAAGGAGGAGAATCACTAGTGATCGCCTTTTCTAGCTCATCGAACCAGAAACACGCGGCTGTAGTGACAGGGACAATGCATGAAATTGGTTGTAGAAGGTAACCTTGCTGAACAAACATCTTTTTAAGCAAACCTTCTAATTTTTTATCCATAGGATCTTTGAAAGCACAACTATCTTCTATGGGTATAGTGGTGCGTTTGTTTAAAGTAGAAACCGCCCCCTCGACCTTGGGGACTGTCTGCCATAAGTCCTTTCTGGGGTCGACCATAGGAAACAATTTTTAAATATGGGGGGAGGGACGAAAGGTATACCGGGCCTCTCCCATTCTTTATTTACAAAGTCCGCCACCCGCTTGGGTATAGGAAAAGCTTCTGGGGGCCCCGGGACCTCTAGGAACTTGTCCATTTTACATAGTTTCTCTGGGATGATCAAATTTAAATGTAATCACATCAGGTTCAGCTTGTTGAGAAATTTTCCCTGAATCTGAAATTTCTCCCTCAGACAAAACCTCCCTGGCCCCCTCAGACTGGTGTAGGGGCCCTTCAGAAACAATATCATCAGCGTCCTCATGCTCTTCAGTATTATCTTAAACAGAGCAGTCACGCTTACGCTGATAAGTGGGCATTTTGGCTAAAATGTTTTTGATAGAATTATCCATTACAGCCGTTAATTGTTGCATAGTAAGGAGTATTGGCGCGCTAGATGTACTAGGGGCCTCCTAAGTGGGCAAGACTGGTGTAGACGAAGGAGGGGATGATGCAGTACCATGCTTACTCCCCTCACTTGAGGAATCATCTTGGGCATCATTTTCTCTAAATTTTGTGTCACATAAATCACATCTATTTAAATGAGAAGGAACCTTGGCTTCCCCACATTCAGAACACAGTCTATCTGGTAGTTCAGACATGTTAAACAGGCATAAACTTGATAACAAAGTACAAAAAACGTTTTAAAATAAAACCGTTACTGTCACTTTAAATTTTAAACTGAACACACTTTATTACTGCAATTGCGAAAAAGTATGAAGGAATTGTTCAAAATTCACCAAAATTTCACCACAGTGTCTTAAAGCCTTAAAAGTATTGCACACCAAATTTGGAAGCTTTAACCCTTAAAATAACGGAACCGGAGCCGTTTTTATCTTTAACCCCTTTACAGTCCCTGGTATCTGCTTTGCTGAGACCCAACCAAGCCCAAAGGGGAATACGATACCAAATGACGCCTTCAGAAAGTCTTTTCTATGTATCAGAGCTCCTCACACATGCGACTGCATGTCATGCTTCTCAAAAACAAGTGCGCAATACCGGCGCGAAAATGAGACTCTGCCTATGATAAGGGAAAGCCCCTAGAGAATAAGGTGTCCCAAACAGTGCCTGCCGATATTATTTTACAAAATACCCAGATTAAAATGATTCCTCAAAGCTAAATATGTTTATTATATGAATCGATTTAGCCCAGAAAATGTCTACAGTCTTAAAAAGCCCTTGTGAAGCCCTTATTTATTGTCTGTAATAAAAATGGCTTACCGGATCCCATAGGGAAAATGACAGCTTCCAGCATTACATCGTCTTGTTAGAATGTGTCATACCTCAAGCAGTAAAATTCTGCTCACTGTTCCCTCAACTGAAGTTAATTCCTCTCAACAGTCCTGTGTGGAACAGCCATCGATTTTAGTAACGGTTGCTAAAATCATTTTCCTCTTACAAACAGAAATCTTCATCTCTTTTCTGTTTCAGAGTAAATAGTACATACCAGCACTATTTTAAAATAACAAACTCTTGATTGAATAATAAAAACTACAGTTAAACACTAAAAAACTCTAAGCCATCTCCGTGGAGATGTTGCCTGTACAACGGCAAAGAGAATGACTGGGGTAGGCGGAGCCTAGGAGGGATCATGTGACCAGCTTTGCTGGGCTCTTTGCCATTTCCTGTTGGGGAAGAGAATATCCCACAAGTAAGGATGACGCCGTGGACCGGACACACCTATGTTGGAGAAAAGTAAATTGAAAGGTCTCAGAATTGCATGCTCTTTCTAAACCATGAAAGTCTATTTAACTTTAGCACCCCTTTAAATAAGAAAAGTGCCAAAAAATATAACATTTTAGCCCTCATTATAACCAACACCTTTATAAAACCATCATTAGCTTTGTGGGAACATTTTTCTGTAGCTCCACTGTACATTATTTAGACATAAAGTGCAAATGTCAACTGAGAAGCATACTGCAGTGAATGAGGCAACTTAGTTTACATGAAAAGGATTCCAGGGGTCTAAAGACCGCTGCTCCATAACTTGTCCAACTGCTCTGAGGCCACAGACAGAAATCAACCCGATCGAATAAGATCGGGTTCATTGACACCCCCTGCTGGTGCAATGATAAATGCTGACAGCGTATGCTGTCTGCATTTATCGATGTGCAGTGGACATGATACGCTACATCGTATCATGTTCGCTCGCACTGTGATAAATATACCCCCAGGTCTCCACATCTACACTACAACATATTAAATTTGTTTTACTCATGGGAAAAAAAATAGGCCTGTTCTGAAGTATAAACCCTATACTTATCTGGGTTATTATATTGGTTTTAATCAGATGACAATCTTGTTCACACACCCTGCTGTAAGGATTACACACCCATAGCACCTACTGCTGGTATCACAAAGATTCAAGTCATGCTAGACTTTCTATACTTCTTCACTGCCTTTTGTATCTTAATTTGTACCCTTTCCCCTATTAAAAACAAAACACTGGAATGTTAATTGTAGAAGCCAAAAAGCTATCAGCTATTTTGTACTGACAACCTTCACCAACACAGTAATTCATCAGACACAAAAAAAACATTGTACAGATTTTGATCTAATACAACAGTCTTGACAGTTTAAAAAACATAATTTATGCTTACCTGATAAATTCCTTTCTTCTGTTGTGTGATCAGTCCACGGGTCATCATTACTTCTGGGATATAACTCCTCCCCAACAGGAAATGCAAGAGGATTCACCCAGCAGAGCTGATATAGCTCCTCCCCTCTACGTCAGTCCCAGTCATTCGACCAAGAATCAACGAGAAAGGAGTAACCAAGGGTGAAGTGGTGACTGGAGTATAATTTAAAAGATATTTACCTGCCTTAAAAACAGGGCGGGCCGTGGACTGATCACACAACAGAAGAAAGGAATTTATCAGGTAAGCATAAATTATGTTTTCTTCTGTTATGTGTGATCAGTCCACGGGTCATCATTACTTCTGGGATACCAATACCAAAGCAAAAGTACACGGATGACGGGAGGGATAGGCAGGCTCATTATACAGAAGGAACCACTGCCTGAAGAACCTTTCTCCCAAAAATAGCCTCCGAAGAAGCAAAAGTGTCAAATTTGTAAAATTTGGAAAAAGTATGAAGCGAAGACCAAGTTGCAGCCTTGCAAATCTGTTCAACAGAGGCCTCATTCTTAAAGGCCCAAGTGGAAGCCACAGCTCTAGTGGAATGAGCTGTAATTCTTTCAGGAGGCTGCTGTCCAGCAGTCTCATAGGCTAAACGTATTATGCTACGAAGCCAAAAAGAGAGAGAGGTAGCAGAAGCTTTTTGACCTCTCCTCTGTCCAGAATAAACGACAAACAGGGAAGAAGTTTGGCGAAAATCTTTAGTTGCCTGCAAGTAGAACTTGAGGGCACGAACTACATCCAGATTGTGTAGAAGACGTTCCTTCTTTGAAGAAGGATTTGGACACAAGGATGGAACAACAATCTCTTGATTGATATTCCTGTTAGAGACAACCTTAGGTAAGAACCCAGGTTTAGTACGCAGAACTACCTTGTCTGAGTGAAAGATCAGATAAGGAGAATCACAATGTAGGGCTGATAACTCAGAGACTCTTCGAGCCGAGGAAATAGCCATTAAAAATAGAACTTTCCAAGATAACAATTTTATATCAATGGAATGAAGGGGTTCAAACGGAACACCCTGTAAAACGTTAAGAACTAAGTTTAAACTCCATGGCGGAGCAACAGTTTTAAACACAGGCTTGATCCTAGCTAAAGCCTGACAAAAGGCCTGGATGTCTGAATTTTCTGACAGACGCCTGTGTAACAAGATGGACAGAGCTGAGATCTGTCCCTTTAATGAGCTAGCCGATAAACCCTTTTCTAAACCTTCTTGTAGAAAAGACAATATCCTAGGGATCCTAACCTTACTCCAGGAGTAACGTTTGGATTCACACCAGTATAGGTATTTGCGCCATATTTTATGGTAAATCTTTCTGGTAACAGGCTTCCTAGCCTGTATCAGGGTATCAATAACCGACTCAGAAAAACCACGTTTTGATAAAATCAAGCGTTCAATTTCCAAGCAGTCAGTTTCAGAGAAGTTAGATTTTGATGTTTGAATGGACCCTGTATCAGAAGGTCCTGTCTTAGAGGTAGAGACCAAGGCGGACAGGATGACATGTCCACTAGATCTGCATACCAAGTCCTGCGTGGCCATGCAGGCGCTATTAGAATCACAGATGCTCTCTCCTGTTTGATTTTGGCAATCAATCGAGGAAGCAGCGGGAAGGGTGGAAACACATAAGCCATCCCGAAGTTCCAAGGTGCTGTCAAAGCATCTATCAGAACCGCTCCCGGATCCCTGGATCTGGACCCGTAGTGAGGAAGTTTGGCGTTCTGGCGAGACGCCATGAGATCTATCTCTGGTTTGCCCCAACGTCGAAGTATTTGGGCAAAGACCTCCGGATGAAGTTCCCACTCTCCCGGATGAAAAGTCTGGCGACTCAAGAAATCCGCCTCCCAGTTCTCCACTCCCGGGATGTGGATTGCTGACAGGTGGCAAGAGTGAGACTCTGCCCAGCGAATTATCTTTGATACTTCCATCATTGCTAGGGAGCTCCTTGTCCCTCCCTGATGGTTGATGTAAGCTACAGTCGTGATATTGTCCGACTGAAACCTGATGAACCCCCGAGTTGTTAATTGGGGCCAAGCCAGAAGGGCATTGAGAACTGCTCTCAATTCCAGAATGTTTATTGGAAGGAGACTCTCCTCCTGATTCCATAATCCCTGAGCCTTCAGAGAATTCCAGACAGCGCCCCAGCCTAGTAGGCTGGCGTCTGTTGTTACGATTGTCCAGTCTGGCCTGCTGAATGGCATCCCCCTGGATAGGTGTGGCCGATAAAGCCACCATAGAAGAGAATTTCTGGTCTCTTGATTCAGATTCAGAGTAGGGGACAAATCTGAGTAATCCCCATTCCACTGACTTAGCATGCACAATTGCAGCGGTCTGAGGTGTAGGCGTGCAAAAGGTACTATGTCCATTGCCGCTACCATTAAGCCGATCACCTCCATGCATTGAGCTACTGACGGGTGTTGAATGGAATGAAGGACACGGCATGCATCCTGAAGCTTTGTTAACCTGTCTTCTGTCAGGTAAATCTTCATTTCTACAGAATCTATAAGAGTCCCCAAGAATGGAACTCTTGTGAGAGGAAAAAGAGAACTCTTCTTTTCGTTCACTTTCCATCCATGCGACCTTAGAAATGCCAGAACTAACTCTGTATGAGACTTGGCAGTTTGAAAGCTTGAAGCTTGTATTAGAATGTCGTCTAGGTACGGAGCTACCGAAATCCCTCGCGGTCTTAGTACCGCCAGAAGGGCACCCAGAACCTTTGTGAAGATTCTTGGGGCCGTAGCCAATCCGAATGGAAGAGCTACGAACTGGTAGTGCCTGTCTAGGAAGGCAAACCTTAGATACCGGTGATGATCTTTGTGAATCGGTATGTGAAGGTAAGCATCTTTTAAATCCACTGTGGTCATGTACTGACCCTTTTGGATCATGGGTAAGATTGTCCGAATAGTTTCCATTTTGAACGATGGAACTCTTAGGAATTTGTTTAGAATCTTTAAATCTAAGATTGGCCTGAAAGTTCCCTCTTTTTTGGGAACCACAAACAGGTTTGAGTAGAACCCTTGTCCTTGTTCCGACTGCGGAACCGGATGGATCACTCCCATTAATAACAGATCTTGTACACAGCGTAGAAACGCTTCTCTCTTTATCTGGTTTGTTGACAACCTTGACAGATGAAATCTCCCTCTTGGGGGAGATAATTTGAAGTCTAGAAGGTATCCCTGAGATATGATCTCTAGCGCCCAGGGATCCTGAACATCTCTTGCCCAGGCCTGGGCGAAGAGAGAAAGTCTGCCCCCCACTAGATCCGGTCCCGGATCGGGGGCTCTCGGTTCATGCTGTCTTTGGGGCAGCAGCAGGTTTCCTGGCCTGTTTGCCCTTGTTCCAGGACTGGTTAGGTTTCCAGCCTTGCCTGTAACGAGCAACAGCTCCTTCCTGTTTTGGTGCAGTGGAGGTTGATGCTGCTCCTGTTTTGAAATTCCGAAAGGGACGAAAATTAGACTGTCTAGCCTTAGCTTTGGCTTTGTCTTGAGGTAGGGCGTGGCCCTTACCTCCTGTAATGTCAGCGATAATTTCTTTCAAACCGGGCCCAAATAAAGACTGCCCCTTGAAAGGTATATTAAGTAATTTGGACTTAGAAGTAACATCAGCTGACCAGGATTTTAGCCACAGTGCCCTACGTGCCTGTATGGCGAATCCTGAGTTCTTAGCCGTAAGTTTGGTTAAATGTACTACGGCCTCCGAAATGAATGAATTAGCTAGTTTAAGGACTCTAAGCCTGTCCATAATGTCGTCTAGCGTAGATGAACTAAGGTTCTCTTCCAGAGACTCAATCCAAAATGCTTCCGCAGCCGTAATCGGCGCGATACATGCAAGGGGTTGCAATATAAAACCTTGTTGAACAAACATTTTCTTAAGGTAACCCTCTAATTTTTTATCCATTGGATCTGAAAAAGCACAGCTATCCTCCACCGGGATAGTGGTACGCTTAGCTAAAGTAGAAACTGCTCCCTCCACCTTAGGGACCGTTTGCCATAAGTCCCGAGTGGTGGCGTCTATTGGAAACATTTTTCTAAATATTGGAGGGGGTGAGAACGGCACACCAGGTCTATCCCACTCCTTAGTAACAATTTCAGTTAATCTCTTAGGTATAGGAAAAACGTCAGTACTCGCCGGTACCGCAAAGTATTTATCCAACCTACACAGTTTCTCTGGTATTGCAACGGTGTTACAATCATTGAGAGCTGCTAAGACCTCCCCTAGTAATACACGGAGGTTCTCCAATTTAAATTTAAAATTTGAAATATCTGAATCCAATCTGTTTGGATCAGAACCGTCACCCACAGAATGAAGCTCTCCGTCCTCATGCTCTGCAAGCTGTGACGCAGTATCAGACATGGCCCTAGTATTGTCAGCGCACTCTGTTCTCACCCCAGAGTGATCGCGCTTGCCTCTTAGTTCTGGTAATTTAGACAAAACTTCAGTCATAACAGTAGCCATATCATGTAATGTTATCTGTAATGGCCGCCCAGATGTACTAGGCGCCATAATATCACGCACCTCCCGGGCGGGAGATGCAGGTACTGCCGCGTGAGGCGAGTTAGTCGGCATAACTCTCCCCTCGCAGTTTGGTGAAATTTGTTCACATTGTACAGATTGACTTTTATTTAAAGTAGCATCAATACAGTTAGTACATAAATTTCTATTGGGCTCCACCTTGGCATTGGAACAAATGACACAGATATCTTCCTCTGAGTCAGACATGTTTAACACACTAGCAATAACTTGCAACCTGGTTATAATCTTTTTTAGCAAAAACGTACTGTGCCTCAAAGAGGTACTAAACGATTAAATGACAGTTGAGATAATGAACTGAAAAACAGTTATAGCATCAAACTTTAAAACAACACAACTTTTAGCAAAGGTTTTGTTCCCATTAGTAAAATAACAATAATTAAATTTGAAATAAAATTACAGAGCAAACGTTTTTATTCACAGTCAATATAAAATTCTCACAGCTCTGCTGAGAGAATATACCTCCCTTCAAAGAAGTTTGAAGACCCCTTAGATCTGTCAGAGATGAACCGGATCATGCAGGAAATATAAGAGTAGCTGACTGGAAATTTTTGATGCGTAGCAAAGAGCGCCAAAAACGGCCCCTCCCTCTCACACACAGCAGTGAAGAGAAACGAAACTGTCACAATTAAAGCAAACAACTGCCAAGTGGAAAATAATGCCCAAATATTTATTCACTCAGTACCTCAGCAATGTAAACGATTCTACATTCCAGCAAAAACGTTTAACATGACAAATACTTATTAAAAGGATTAGTGACCTTTAACAGAGTAGTTCCGGTGAAATACCATCCCCAGAATACTGAAGTGTATACATACATGTCATTATAACGGTATGGCAGGATTTTTTCATCAATTCCATTCAGAAAATAAAAACTGCTACATACCTCAATGCAGATTCATCTGCCCGCTGTCCCCTGATCTGAAGCTTTTACCTCCCTCAGATGGCCGAGAACAGCAATATGATCTTAACTACTCCGGTTAAAATCATAGTAAAAAACTCTGGTAGATTCTTCTTCAAACTCTGCCAGAGAAGTAATAACACGCTCCGGTGCTATTGTAAAATAACAAACTTTTGATTGAAGTCATAAAAACTAAGTATAATCACCATAGTCCTCTCACACATCCTATCTAGTTGTTGGGTGCAAGAGAATGACTGGGACTGACGTAGAGGGGAGGAGCTATATCAGCTCTGCTGGGTGAATCCTCTTGCATTTCCTGTTGGGGAGGAGTTATATCCCAGAAGTAATGATGACCCGTGGACTGATCACACATAACAGAAGAAATTAATTTTGTCATCTTTCAATTTTTTATTTTTTTTTAAGTTTTCACAAATGGAATTATCACTGATACTGGCTCGCTTTGTGGCCACCAATGACTGCTTGTTTTGGCATATTTTAGTCCTTATGTACACTGACTGTAAACAGCTGATGTAGGAGGTTGACTGTGGAACAACTTACTTTCAAGATTTCAGAGGATTTTAACACCAGGAAGAATAAAATGTTTACTTACTCAACATATTTGTTCATGTAAAGAATGCAGAAGAATGAAACATAAAGGTCTCACACTAATACATTCAAAAGCACCTATCTCTAGGATTTGCTTCCAGTGCTTCCCTCTAGCTGGGAACTAACCATTAAAATGTCTTGAGGTCCATAGTCAGTCTCTCTTTCATGGGGCAAGTTTAAAGGGAGTTTGGGGGAGAACCTTCTAAATTGATTCTACTAGTTTTAAATAAGGCATCACTACCATCTTAAAAAGATACTGTCACGCCTAGACAGAGCATAGTATCCGCATCAATATAACTTAAAAGAATATGCCACAAACAAATATCTTATATACACATCACCTAAAGGGACATAATACTCATATGCTAAATCAATTGAAACTGATGCAGTATAACTGTAAAAAGCTGACAGGAAAATATCACCTGAGCATCTCTATGTAAAAAAGGAAGATTTAGTTATGAGTAAAAAGTTATACTAAGCTGCAGCCCAGCTGCAGGTAAAAAACATAAAAGAAATGAACAGCAGCCAATCAGCATCAGCAGTGCTGAGGCCATGAACTATTTTACTGTGATCTCATGAGATTTCACTTAACTCTCATGAGATTTCATTGTAAACTTCCTTACACTGAATATGAAAATAAGATGAGAGTGCACGTAAGCTCGCTCCTTCCGCTGTCCTGGGACAGACGTACTGATTTGTTGCTTAGAAGTCCTTTACAATGGGATGTGGCTACTGAGAAACTTTTGAGGTAAAATATCTTTCTTTTTTACATAGCGATGTTCAGGTGATATTTTCTAGTCAGCCTTTTACAGCTATGCTGCATCACTTTCAAGTGTTTAAACATTTGGGTATCATGTCCCTTAAGGATGTTAAAGGTTTACAATTACCTTGACACATACTACACCAACAGAAATCATTAAACATGTATTTGTTTCCTCTAAAATAATATAGTGCAGAGATTTGATTCTTGAAAAATGGATGTTCCTGTGCCGAAATGTAATCAACTTTTCTTAGATAAGCACAGAACCCTTACATAAAAAATGTCATGCAAAATACACTTTTAACTGAGTCTCCTTCATATATGTGATAGAGTACAAAGTCTCTTAAGCAATAATATTGTTTAGATAAAACAATACTGTCTTAATATAAAGCCAAGGGACACTGCCAATGTTTATCTCTGTACAACGAGGGACAACCATATCATTATCAAGTAGAAAGTAAAATTTAAATGAAGTTAACGGAACATACGAGAGATAAATTAAATAAATGGATATATTAGGAAATAATATAATAGAAGAAAAAAGAATGAATGGAAGAGAAGAGACAAATTAATAAAATCTGGAGAGGAATAAAATAAAGGACATGTAGAAAATAATTTGGAACAGAAGAAAAAAAAAACGGTTACAGTTCAATAAAATAGAGAAGCAATGGGGTAAGAGAAGAAGGATTAAAGGAACAGTAAAGTCAAAGTTAAACTTTCAGTATTTAGATAGAGCATGTTATTTTAAACACTTTCTAATTTACTTCTATTGTTCCTTTGGTATCCTTTGTTGAAAAGTATGCTAAGGAGCAGCAGTGCACCAATGGGAGCTGAGTAAACACATTTGTTGAGCCAAAGAAAAGAGGCATATATGTGCAGCCACCAATCACCAGCTAGCTCCCAGTAGTGCATTTCTGTTCTAAGCCTACCTAGGTATTTTCTTCAACAAAGGATACAAGAATAGCTGAGCAAATTTGTCAATAGGAATAAAGTGCAAAGTTGAATGCTCTATATGAATAATTCAAGTTTAATTTTGACTTTACTGTGGATCCAAAAAATGAATGTCCCTAGGGGCTGATTACACTTAACTTGCCTCTGGTTAAATTATTCTAATTCCACACCTGCATATTGTTATTTCTGCTACAGACATTCCTGAGCTACGTTGGGTTATCAAGCGTGAACAGTATATGCTATGTCAAGTTGTTGATATAACCTTATCAAGCGAGGCTACACAAGTCTCACTGCTAGGTCTGATACACGCTCGCATGAAGTTAAAAATTCAAAACACACCTGGAGGTTAACTGAAATGTTATTACACCACTGGGGAATATTATATAGTGCGCACTAACTTTAGCATTTATTATAGGTGATGCAGCATCACATTAAAGGCACAATAAACACTAGATATTATGATAGATTCAAAGCAAAATTTAGCCTGATATAAAAAAAAAGTCACTAAAGTGTGCAAACAATGGCTGTGTGGAATATAGCAATGTTAAAAGAGACTTTAAACCCTGTGAAATAGTTACACTATCAGTACCTTTATAGCTGTTATTAAAGCGACCATATACACCTATAAAGAAGAATATGCGCACATACTGATATAAAAATCCAGTATAAAACCTTTTAAAAACTAAGGCCTAGATTTGGAGTTTGGCGGTAGCCGTGAAAACCAGCGTTAGGAGCCTAACGCTGGTTTTAGGCTACCGCCGGTATTTGGAGTCATTCAAAAAATGGTCTAACACTCACTTTTCAGCCGCGACTTTTCCATACCGCAGATCCCCTTACGTCAATTGCGTATCCTATCTTTTCAATGGGATCTTTCTAACTTCGGTATTTAGAGTCGTGTCTGAAGTGAGCGTTAGAAATCTAACGACAAAACTCCAGCCACAGAAAAAAGTCAGTAGTTAAGAGCTTTCTGGGCTAACCCCGGTTTATAAAGCTCTTAACTACTGTGCTCTAAAGTACACTAACACCCATAAACTACCTATGTACCCCTAAACCGAGGCCCCCCCACATCGCCGACACTCGAATAAAATTTTTTAACACCTAATCTGCCGACCGCCACCTACGTTATACTTATGTACCCCTAATCTGCTGCCCCTAACACCGCCGACCCCTATATTATATTTATTAACCCCTAACCTGCCCCCCACAACGTCGCAGCCAGCTACCTACAATAATTAACCCCTAATCTGCCGACCACAAAGAGCCGCCACCTACATTATAGCTATGTACCCCTAATCTGCTGCCCCTAACACCGCCGACCCCTATATTATATTTATTAACCCCTAATCTGCCCCCCTCAACGTCGCCTCCACCTGCCTACACTTATTAACCCCTAATCTGCCGAGCGGACCGCACCGCTACTATAATAAAGTTATTAACCCCTAATCCGCCTCACTAACCCTATAATAAATAGTATTAACCCCTAATCTGCCCTCCCTAACATCGCCGACACCTAACTTCAATTATTAACCCCTAATCTGCCGACTGGAGCTCACCGCTATTCTAATAAATGTATTAACCCCTTAATGACCACAATGTACCCTGTATGTCACTGGTTGTTAAGGGTTTTTTCAGGACATAATAGCACAAGTCTAGCAAGAACACGCTATTAATGCACTCCCTCCAGCAGGCTTTGTGGAATAGAGCAGTCTCAATGCTGGTGGCAAGACAGCGCTATAAAACAATCACGTCCCAAAAAAAGGCCAGCGACATACAGGGTACGTCGCTGGTCCTTAAGGGGTTAACCCCTAAAGCTAAGTCTAACCCTAACACTAACACCCCCCTAAATTAAATATAATTTTAATCTAACAAAATTAATTAACTCTTATTAAATAAATTATTCCTATTTAAAGCTAAATACTTACCTGTAAAATAAATCCTAATATAGCTACAATATAAATTATATTTATATTATAGCTATTTTAGGATTAATATTTATTTTACAGGTAACTTTGTATTTATTTTAACCAGGTACAATAGCTATTAAATAGTTAACTATTTAATAGTTACCTAGTTAAAATAATTACAAAATTACCAGTAAAATAAATCCTAACCTAAGTTACAATTAAACCTAACACTACACTATCAATAAATTAATTAATTGTATGTTTTTTTTTACAGGCAAAAGAGCTGAACTTCTTGGGGCATGCCCCGCAAAGGGCCCTGTTCAGGGCTGGTAAGGTAAAAGAGCTTTGAACTTTAGTAATTTACAATAGGGTAGGGCATTTTTTTATTTTGGTGGGCTTTGTTATTTTATTAGGGGGCTTAGAGTAGGTGTAATTAGTTTAAAATTGTTGTAATATATTTCTAATGTTTGTAAATATTTTTTTATTTTTTGTAACTTAGTTCTTTTTTATTTTTTGTACTTTAGTTAGTTTATTTCATTGTATTTATTTGTAGGAATTGTATTTAATTTATTTATTGATAGTGTAGTGTTAGGTTTAATTGTAGATAATTATAGGTATTTTATTTAATTTATTTATTGATAGTGTAGTGTTAGGTTTAATTGTAACTTAGGTTAGGATTTATTTTACAGGTAAATTTGTAATTATTTTAACTATTTTAGCTATTAAATAGTTCTTAACTATTTAATAGCTATTGTACCTGGTTAAAATAAATACAAAGTTACCTGTAAAATAAATATTAATCCTAAAATAGCTATAATATCATAATTTATATTGTAGCTATATTAGGATTTATTTTACAGATAAGTATTTAACTTTAAATAGGAATAATTTATTTAATAAGAGTTAATTAATTTCGTTAGATTAAAATTATATTTAATTTAGGGGGGTGTTAGTGTTAGGGTTAGACTTAGCTTTAGGGGTTAATACATTTATTAGAATAGCGGTGAGCTCCAGTCGGCAGATTAGGGGTTAATAATTGAAGTTAGGTGTCGGCGATGTTAGGGAGGGCAGATTAGGGGTTAATACTATTTATTATAGGGTTAGTGAGGCAGATTAGGGGTTAATAACTTTATAATAATAGCGGTGCGGTCCGCTCGGCAGATTAGGGGTTAATAAGTGTAGGCAGGTGGAGGCGACGTTGTGGGGGGCAGATTAGGGGTTAATAAATATAATATAGGGGTCAGCGGTGTTAGGGGCAGCAGAGTAGGGGTACATAGGGATAATGTAAGTTGCGGCGGTTTACGGAGCGGCAGATTAGGGGTTAAAAATAATATACAGGGGTCAGCGATAGCGGGGGCGGCAGAATAGGGGTTAATAAGTGTAAGGTTAGGGGTGTTTAGACTCGGGGTACATGTTAGAGTGTTAGGTGCAGACGTAGGAAGTGTTTCCCCATAGGAAACAATGGGGCTGCGTTAGGAGCTGAACGCGGCTTTTTTGCAGGTGTTAGGTTTTTTTTCAGCTCAAACAGCCCCATTGTTTCCTATGGGGGAATCGTGCACGAGCACGTTTTTGAGGCTGGCCGCGTCCGTAAGCAGCTCTGGTATCGATAGTTGAAGTTGCGTTAAATATGCTCTACGCTCCTTTTTTGGAGCCTAACGCAGCCATTCTGTGGACTCTCAATACCAGTTATTTTAAAGGTGCGGCCAGAAAAAAGCCAGCGTTAGATACGCGGGTCGTTACCGACAAAACTCTAAATCTAGCCGTTAGTTAGAAGCTCCAATTAAGCACTGTTCATAAGGTTAGGCTTGGATACCTATTGACAGGGGCTGAGAGAAGACCACACCCCTCCCCTACAAATGAAAAGACCCATTATACAAACAGAAGCAATTTGAAGTCTGTATACATCAGTATACATCTAAAACTTTGGGGCTTATTTAGGAGTCTGAAAATCAGCACAATGTTATTTAAAATAAGCAAAACTATACATTTTTACATAAACACCACCAGAAATAGATAAAGGGGAAAACCTAGGTTCCAACATTACTTTATAGAAACTGTGCAATTGAGAAAATCAACAATTTTCACAGTTATATTCCAGGAAAAGGTTACAACATAAATAATGACAGTATATTGCAAAGGTTTTTTTTACACATAATAAAACAATTATATTACAATATAAAACCACAATTTTTTTATATGACATTTTTGCTGCGATTGACATAATAAAAACAACAACAACAAGATAAGCATTTCTGTGCTAGTTGCACTATTACTAAACAAGGTGCCATTCCCATTGTCACTATCATGGACTCAAGATTAGGGGCGTGATCCGATATAGATCGCAGTTTGCGGCGCAAGCGAGGGAACCCACGTCGCCCGCAGTTTCAGCTCGCAACTCGAGCCATCCAATATGCGGCGCCGTCACTTGCTAAAGTGGCGCAAGTCTCACAAACCAGCGATGTCCAGAAATCTGCATAAGTACAGATTTTTGGAGTCGCCAGTGAATTGCGCCACGTTAGAAACTGCCGGCGCCTATAAAACCTGACTAAAGTCTAAATCACCCGCACTGTCTAACACGCCTCCTAAACATAGCCCGACACGTCTAACACGCCTCCCTAACATAGCCCGACACGTCTAACCCTCTATCCGCTATCCCCCCTCACTATCCTAACAATAAAAAAGCTATTAACCTAAACCGCCGCTCCCGTACCCCGCCGCAACCTAATAAAGTTATTAACCCCTAAACCGTCGCTCCCGTACCCCGCCGCCAGCTATATTATATCTATAACCCCCTAAAGTGAGCCCCTAACACCGCCGCCATCTATATTAAAATTATTAACCCCTAATGTAAGCCCCTAACACCGCCGCCATCTCTATTAAAATGATTAACCCCTAATTTAATCTACCTACCCCGCCGCCAGCTATATTATCTATATTAACCCTAAGTATATTATAGTTAATATAGGTATTACATTATATATATTAACTATATTAACCCTAATTATATTAGGGTTAATATAGTTAATATAGTTACTATAGTATTTATATAAACTATATATTAACTCTATCTAACCCTAACACCCCTAACTAAATTTATATTAAATTAATCTAATTCATTTATAAACTAAAATATTCCTATTTAAATCTAAATACTTACCTATAAAATAAACCCTAAGATAGCTACAATATAATTAATAATTACATTGTAGCTATGTTAGGGTTAATATTTATTTTACAGGTAAATTGTTAATTATTTTAACTAGGTATAATAGCTATTAAATAGTTAAATAGTTATTAACTATTTAATATCTACCTAGTTAAAATAATTACCCAATTACCTGTAAAATAAATCCTAACCTAAGTTACAAATACACCTACACTATCAATAAATTAAATAAACTACAAACATCTATCTAAAAATACAATTAAATTAACTAAACTAAATTACAAAAATAAACAAACACTAAATTACAAAAAATAAAAAAAAGATTACAAGATTTTTAAGCTAATTACACCTATTCTAAGCCCCCTAATAAAATAATAAACCCCCAAAATAAAAAAAATTCCCTGCCCTATTCTAAATTAAAAAAATTTCAAAGCTCTTTACCTTACCAGCCCTTAAAAGGGCCTTTTGTGGGGCATGCCCCAAAGAATTCAGCTCTTTTGCATACAAATACAATACCCCCCCCATTACAACCCACCACCCACATACCCCTATTCTAAAACCACCCAAACCCCCCTTAAAAAAGCCTAACACTACCCCCCTGAAGATCTCCCTACCTTGTCTTCACCACACCGGGCCGAACTCCTGATCCGATCCGGGCGATGTCTTCCTCCAAGCGGCAAAGAAGAATTCTTCCTCCGGCGATGTCTTCCTCCAAGCGGCAAAGAAGAATTCTTCCTCCGGCGACGTCTTCCTCCAAGCGGCAGCAAAGTCTTCATTCTTCCGGCGGCATCTTCAATCTTCTTTCTTCGCTCCGCCGCCGCGGAGCATCCATCCCGGCCGACGACTAAACGACGAATGAGGTACCTTTAAATGACGTCATCCAAGATGGCGTCCGCCGAATTCCGATTGGCTGATAGGATTCTATCAGCCAATCGGAATTAAGTTAGAAAAATCTGATTGGCTGATTGAATCAGCCAATCAGATTCAAGTTCAATCCGATTGGCTGATCCAATCAGCCAATCAGATTGAGCTTGCATTCTATTGGCTGTTCCGATCAGCCAATAGAATGCAAGCTCAATCTGATTGGCTGATTGGATCAGCCAATCGGATTGAACTTGAATCTGATTGGCTGATTCAATCAGCCAATCAGATTTTTCTAACTTAATTCCGATTGGCTGATAGAATCCTATCAGCCAATCGGAATTCGGCGGACGCCATCTTGGATGACGTCATTTAAAGGTACCTCATTCGTCGTTCAGTCGTCGGCCGGGATGGATGCTCCGAGGCGGCGGAGCGAAGAAAGAAGATTGAAGATGCCGCCGGAAGAATGAAGACTTTGCTGCCGCTTGGAGGAAGACGTCGCCGGAGGAAGAATTCTTCTTTGCCGCTTGGAGGAAGACATCGCCGGAGGAAGAATTCTTCTTTGCCGCTTGGAGGAAGACATCGCCGGAGGAAGAATTCTTCTTTGCCGCTTGGAGGAAGACATCGCCCGGATCGGATCAGGAGTTCGGCCCGGTGTGGTGAAGACAAGGTAGGGAGATCTTCAGGGGGGTAGTGATAGGCTTTTTTAAGGGGGGTTTGGGTGGTTTTAAAATAGGGGTATGTGGGTGGTGGGTTGTAATGGGGGGGGGGTATTGTATTTGTATGCAAAAGAGCTGAATTCTTTGGGGCATGCCCCACAAAAGGCCCTTTTAAGGGCTGGTAAGGTAAAGAGCTTTGAAATTTTTTTAATTTAGAATAGGGCAGGGAATTTTTTTTATTTTGGGGGTTTATTATTTTATTAGGGGGCTTAGAATAGATGTAATTAGCTTAAAAATCTTGTAATCTTTTTTTTATTTTTTGTAATTTAGTGTTTGGTTTTTTTTTTTAATTTAGTTTAGTTAATTTAATTGTATTTTTAGATAGATGTTTGTAGTTTATTTAATTTATTGATAGTGTAGGTGTATTTGTAACTAGGATTTACAGGTAATTGTGTAATTATTTTAACTAGGTAGATATTAAATAGTTAATAACTATTTAATAGCTATTATACCTAGTTAAAATAATTAACAATTTACCTGTAAAATAAATATTAACCCTAACATAGCTACAATGTCATTATTAATTATATTGTAGCTATCTTAGGGTTTATTTTATAGGTAAGTATTTAGATTTAAATAGGAATATTTTAGTTTATAAATGAATTAGATTAATTTAATATAAATTTAGTTAGGGGTGTTAGGGTTAGATAGAGTTAATATAGTTAATATAAATACTATAGTAACTATATTAACTATATTAACCCTAATATAATTAGGGTTAATATAGTTAATATATATAATGTAATACCTATATTAACTATAATATACTTAGGGTTAATATAGATAATATAGCTGGCGGCGGGGTAGGTAGATTAAATTAGGGGTTAATCATTTTAATAGAGATGGCGGCGGTGTAAGGGGCTTACATTAGGGGTTAATAATATTAATATAGCTGGCGGCGGTATAGGGGGATTAGATTAGGGGTTAATAATTTTTATATAGGTGGCGGCGGTGTAAGGGGTCAGATTAGGGGATAGATAAGGTAGATGACAGCGGTGTAAGGGGTTCTAATTAGGGGATAGATAAGGTAGATGGCGGCGGTTTTAGGGGCTCACAGTAGGGGGTTAGTTTATATAGATGGCGGCGGGGTCCGGGAGCGGCGGTTTAGGGGTTAATAACTTTATTAGGGATTTCGGGGGGGGGGGATCGCGGTTGACAGGTAGATAGACATTGCGCATGCGTTAGGTGTTAGGTTTATTTTAGAAGATCGCGGTTGACAGGGAGATAGACTGCGCATGCGTTAGGTGTTAGGTTTATTTTAGAAGATCGCGGTTGACAGGGAGATAGACATTGCGCATGCGTTAGGTGTTAGGTTTATTTTAGCAGCCAGTTTAGGGAGTTACGGGGTTCCAATAGTCAGCGTAAGGCTTCTTACGGCTGCTTTTTGTGGCGAGGTGAAAATGGAGAAAGTTTTCTCCATTTTCGCCACGTAAGTCCTTACGCTGCATATTGGATACCAAACTGCGCTGGTTTGGTATACCTGCCTATAGCCCAAAAAACTACGGGCGACGGCAGAAATATACGCGCGTAACTTCTAGGTTACGCCGTATATGTGATACCAAACCAGCGTAAATATTGGCGTCGCCGGCTTTTGCGGGCGACGATTTTTATCGGATGGACCCCTAGATCTTGATGTGAACTTAGCAACTTGTAGTAAAATCAAAACTCCCCATAAACATATAAATATTGTTACTAACTACAAGATGTTAAAGGGACATTTGCAGGCCCTGATTTGTACCCACATTGGAGCAGCAAGCCTACCTGCTCCTGAGCATAGTAGAGCTGGGTCAGCCAATCAAGAGCAGTAATCACATGATCCTGCCAATCGACAACTATTTTCTGTTTGAGAGCTGCAAGGCTTTCAGAACCTGAGCAGGACTTTACCTTTACAGAAATTAACAGCTCAAATGCCAGCAACATTAAGGTGTTATAAAAAAGTATGACAGCTTGGCTTAATTACTGACCCTGTACTGTCTACAAAATGTACACTTAAAGGGACACTGAAATAAAAAAAACAATGTTATTTTATTTTTTTAGAATTTTCCAAACCCTCTCTGTGGGTACTTTTGCAGGTTGTCCAATCCAGGCTAACAACCCAATTTGGAATATGGCGGCACTTAGCCGCAATGCGCATGCGCAAGCTGTAGCAACATCAATGAAGATGTCACTCGCTGGATGTCTGCTGAATGTATGTATGCGCATGCGCGATTCAAAGAAGTGTGTGGATAATTTTGGCATCAGGGAGGGAATATGCGCATTGGGATAGTTTAACTTGCGCATATTCCCTCCCTGATCCAAAAACAAATTTGTCACATAATTATATTCATTAAATCACCATCCGATTGGACATTGATTTAGATCTAGAACTGCCCATATTTGAGGGTTGGATTTGCTAATGTCATCCACGAAAAATAAAATAATATTTTATCACGACAAGCAGCATCGTTGGAGTGAAAAAAACATAATTTATGCTTACCTGATAAATTCCTTTCTTCTGTTGTGTGATCAGTCCACGGGTCATCATTACTTCTGGGATATTATCTGCTCCCCCACAGGAAGTGCAAGAGGATTCACCCAGCAGAGTTGCCATACAGCTCCTCCCCTCTACGTCACCTCCAGTCATTCGACCAAAGACCAACGAGAAAGGAGAACCCAAGGGTGTAGTGGTGACTGAATTATAATTTAAAAAATATGCACCTGCCTTAAAAACAGGGCGGGCCGTGGACTGATCACACAACAGAAGAAAGGAATTTATCAGGTAAGCATAAATTATGTTTTCTTCTGTTATGTGTGATCAGTCCACGGGTCATCATTACTTCTGGGATACCAATACCAAAGCAAAAGTACACGGATGACGGGAGGGATAGGCAGGCTCATTATACAGAAGGAACCACTGCCTGAAGAACCTTTCTCCCAAAAATAGCCTCCGAAGAAGCAAAAGTGTCAAATTTGTAAAATTTGGAAAAAGTATGAAGCGAAGACCAAGTTGCAGCCTTGCAAATCTGTTCAACAGAGGCCTCATTCTTAAAGGCCCAAGTGGAAGCCACAGCTCTAGTGGAATGAGCTGTAATTCTTTCAGGAGGCTGCTGTCCAGCAGTCTCATAGGCTAAACGTATTAAGCTACGAAGCCAAAAAGAGAGAGAGGTAGCAGAAGCTTTTTGACCTCTCCTCTGTCCAGAATAAACGACAAACAGGGAAGAAGTTTGGCGAAAATCTTTAGTTGCCTGCAAGTAGAACTTGAGGGCACGAACTACATCCAGATTGTGTAGAAGACGTTCCTTCTTTGAAGAAGGATTTGGACACAAGGATGGAACAACAATCTCTTGATTGATATTCCTGTTAGTGACTACCTTAGGTAAGAACCCAGGTTTAGTACGCAGAACTACCTTGTCTGAGTGAAAGATCAGATAAGGAGAATCACAATGTAGGGCTGATAACTCAGAGACTCTTCGAGCCGATGAAATAGCCATTAAAAATAGAACTTTCCAAGATAATAATTTTATATCAATGGAATGAAGGGGTTCAAACGGAACACCCTGTAAAACGTTAAGAACTAAGTTTAAACTCCATGGCGGAGCAACAGTTTTAAACACAGGCTTGATCCTAGTTAAAGCCTGACAAAAGGCTTGGATGTCTGAATTTTCTGACAGACGCCTGTGAAACAAGATGGACAGAGCTGAAATCTGTCCCTTTAATGAGCTAGCCGATAAACCCTTTTCTAAACCTTCTTGTAGAAAAGACAATATCCTAGGAATCCTAACCTTACTCCAGGAGTAATCTTTGGATTCACACCAGTATAGGTATTTACGCCATATTTTATGGTAAATCTTTCTGGTAACAGGCTTCCTAGCCTGTATCAGGGTATCAATAACCGACTCAGAAAAACCACGTTTTGATAAAATCAAGCGTTCAATTTCCAAGCAGTCAGCTTCAGAGAAGTTAGACTTTGATGTTTGAATGGACCCTGAATCAGAAGGTCCTGTCTTAGAGGTAGAGACCAAGGCGGACAGGATGACATGTCCACTAGATCTGCATACCAAGTCCTGCGCGGCCATGCAGGCGCTATTAGAATCACTGATGCTTTCTCCTGTTTGATTTTGGCAATCAATCGAGGAAGCAGCGGGAAGGGTGGAAACACATAAGCCATCCTGAAGTTCCAAGGTGCTGTCAAAGCATCTATCAGAACCGCTCCCGGATCCCTGGATCTGGATCCGTAGCGAGGAAGTTTGGCGTTCTGGCGAGACGCCATGAGATCTATCTCTGGTTTGCCCCAACGTTGAAGTATTTGGGCAAAGACCTCCGGATGAAGTTCCCACTCCCCCGGATGAAGAGTCTGGCGACTCAAGAAATCCGCCTCCCAGTTCTCCACTCCCGGGATGTGGATTGCTGACAGATGGCAAGAGTGAGACTCTGCCCAGCGAATTATCTTTGATACTTCTATCATTGCTAGGGAGCTTCTTGTCCCTCCTTGATGGTTGATGTAAGCTACAGTCGTGATGTTGTCCGACTGAAACCTGATGAACCCCCGAGTCTTTAACTGGGGCCAAGCTAGAAGGGCATTGAGAACTGCTCTCAATTCCAGAATGTTTATTGGCAGGAGACTTTCCTCCTGACTCCATTGTCCCTGAGCCTTCAGAGAATTCCAGACAGCGCCCCAACCTAGAAGGCTGGCGTCTGTTGTTACAATTGTCCAGTCCGGCCTGCTGAACGGTATCCCCCTGGACAGATGTGGCCGAGAAAGCCACCATAGAAGAGAGTTTCTGGTCTCTTGATCCAGATTCAGAGTGGGGGACAAATCTGAGTAATCCCCATTCCACTGACTCAGCATGCACAATTGCAGCGGTCTGAGATGTAGGCGTGCAAAGGGAACTATGTCCATTGCTGCTACCATTAAGCCGATCACCTCCATGCATTGAGCTACTGACGGGAGTTGAATGGAATGAAGGACACGGCATGCATTTAGAAGCTTTGTTAATCTGTCTTCTGTCAGATAAATCTTCATTTCTACAGAATCTATAAGAGTCCCCAAGAATGGAACTCTTGTGAGAGGAAAGAGAGAACTCTTCTTTTCGTTCACTTTCCATCCGTGCGACCTTAGAAATGCCAGAACTAACTCTGTATGAGACTTGGCAGTTTGAAAGCTTGAAGCTTGTATCAGAATGTCGTCTAGGTACGGAGCTACCGAAATTCCTCGCGGTCTTAGTACCGCCAGAAGGGCACCCAGAACCTTTGTAAAGATTCTTGGAGCCGTAGCCAATCCGAATGGAAGGGCTACAAACTGGTAATGCCTGTTTAAGAAGGCAAACCTTAGATACCGGTAATGATCTTTGTGAATCGGTATGTGAAGGTAAGCATCCTTTAAATCCACTGTGGTCATGTACTGACCCTCTTGGATCATGGGTAAGATTGTCCGAATAGTTTCCATTTTGAACGATGGAACTCTTAGGAATTTGTTTAGGATCTTTAAATCCAAGATTGGCCTGAAAGTTCCCTCTTTTTTGGGAACCACAAACAGGTTTGAGTAAAACCCTTGTCCTTGTTCCGACCGCGGAACCGGATGGATCACTCCCATTAATAATAGATCTTGTACACAGCGTAGAAACGCGTCTTTCTTTATTTGGTTTGTTGACAACCTTGACAGATGAAATCTCCCTCTTGGGGGAGAGGATTTGAAGTCTAGAAGGTATCCCTGAGATATGATCTCTAGCGCCCAGGGATCCTGGACATCTCTTGCCCAAGCCTGGGCGAAGAGAGAGAGTCTGCCCCCCACTAGATCCGGTCCCGGATCGGGGGCCCTCGGTTCATGCTGTCTTTGGGACAGCAGCAGGTTTACTGGCCTGCTTGCCCTTGTTCCAGGACTGATTAGGCTTCCAGCCTTGTCTGTAACGAGCAACAGCTCCTCCCTGTTTTGGTGCAGTGGAAGTTGGCGCTGCTCCTGCTTTGAAATTCCGAAAGGGACGAAAATTAGACTGTCTAGCCTTAGCTTTGGCTTTGTCTTGAGGTAGAGCGTGGCCCTTACCTCCTGTAATGTCAGCAATAATTTCTTTCAAACCGGGCCCAAATAAAGTTTGCCCCTTGAAAGGTATACTAAGTAATTTGGACTTAGAAGTTACATCAGCCGACCAGGATTTTAGCCACAGCGCTCTGCGTGCCTGAATGGCGAATCCTGAATTCTTAGCCGTAAGTTTGGTTAAATGTACTACGGCCTCCGAAATGAATGAATTAGCTAGTTTAAGGACTCTAAGCCTGTCCGTAATGTCGTCCAGCGTAGCTGAACTAAGGTTCTCTTCCAGAGACTCAATCCAAAATGCTGCCGCAGCCGTGATCGGCGCGATGCATGCAAGGGGTTGTAATATAAAACCTTGTTGAATAAACATTTTCTTAAGGTAACCCTCTAATTTTTTATCCATAGGATCTGAAAAAGCACAGCTATCCTCCACCGGGATAGTGGTACGCTTAGCTAAAGTAGAAACTGCTCCCTCCACCTTAGGGACCGTTTGCCATAAGTCCCGTGTGGTGGCGTCTATTGGAAACATCTTTCTAAATATTGGAGGGGGTGAGAACGGCACACCGGGTCTATCCCACTCCTTAGTAACAATTTCAGTTAATCTCTTAGGTATAGGAAAAACGTCAGTACTCGCCGGTACCGCAAAGTATTTATCCAACCTACACATTTTCTCTGGTATTGCAACAGCGTTACAATCGTTGAGAGCTGCTAAGACCTCCCCTAGTAATACACGGAGGTTTTCCAATTTAAATTTAAAATTTGAAATATCTGAATCCAATCTGTTTGGATCAGAACCGTCACCTACAGAATGAAGCTCTCCGTCCTCATGCTCTGCAAGCTGTGACGCAGTATCAGACATGGCCCTAGAATTATCAGCGCACTCTGTTCTCACCCCAGAGTGATCACGCTTGCCTCTTAGTTCTGGTAATTTAGCCAAAACTTCAGTCATAACAGTAGCCATATCTTGTAATGTTATCTGTAATGGCTGCCCAGATGTACTAGGCGCCATAATATCACGCACCTCCCGGGCGGGAGATGCAGGTACTGACACGTGAGGCGAGTTAGTCGGCATAACTCTCCCCTCGCTGTTTGGTGAAATTTGTTCAATTTGTACAGATTGGCTTTTATTTAAGGTAGCATCAATACAGTTAGTACATAAATTTCTATTGGGCTCCACCTTGGCATTGGAACAAATGACACAGGTATCTTCCTCTGAATCAGACATGTTTAACACACTAGCAATAAACATGCAACTCGGTTACAATTTTATTTAATAAAAACGTACTGTGCCTCAAGAAGCACTAAACGATTAAATGACAGTTGAAATAATGAACTGAAAAACAGTTATAGCATCACTCTTAACAAACAACACAACTTTTTAGCAAAGGTTTGTTCCCATTAGTAAAATAACACTAATTAAATTTTAAACGACGTTTTAAATCACAGTCACTATATAAGTCTCACAGCTCTGCTGAGAGAATCTACCTCCCTTCAAAGAAGTTTGAAGACCCCTGAGTTCTGTTAGAGATGAACCGGCTCATGCAGAAAAACTGACTGGAAATTTTTGATGCGTAGCAAAGAGCGCCAAAAACGGCCCCTCCCTCTCACACACAGCAGTGAGAGAGAAACGAAACTGTCATAATTAACACAAGCAAACTGCCAAGTGGAAAATAATGCCCAAATACTTATTCACTCAGTACCTCATTAATGCAAACGATTCTACATTCCAGCAAAAACGTTTAACATGAAAAATACCTAATAAAAGGTTTAATGTACTTTTACAGAGTAATTCCGGTGAAATACCATCCCCAGAATACTAAAGTGTAGAGTATACATACATGTTCATTATAACGGTATGGCAGGATTTTTTCATCAATTCCATTCAGAAAATAACAACTGCGACATACCTCAATGCAGATTCAACTGCCCGCTGTCCCCTGATCTGAAGCTTTTACCTCCCTCAGATGGCCGAGAAACAGCAATATGATCTTAACTACTCCGGTTAAAATCATAAGAAAAACTCTGGTAGATTCTTCTTCAAACTCTGCCAGAGAGGTAATAACACGCTCCGGTGCTATTGTAAAATAACAAACTTTTGATTGAAGTTCTAAAAACTAAGTATAATCACCATAGTCCTCTCACACCTCCTATCTAGTCTTTGGGTGCAAGAGAATGACTGGAGGTGACGTAGAGGGGAGGAGCTGTATGGCAACTCTGCTGGGTGAATCCTCTTGCACTTCCTGTGGGGGAGCAGATAATATCCCAGAAGTAATGATGACCCGTGGACTGATCACACATAACAGAAGAAATGAGGTATTTTAGGATTTATTTATGTATGTTATCTGAAATTTGTGGTCCGCTGGTGACAAAAAACCCCCAAAGGTTTGTAATCGTTTAACTTAAAGTTGCTGATATGACATCGCTGACCCTTGTTGATAATTTTTTATGACTGGTGTTTTACCACCTGGTACAGGCATAAACCACATGTATGGCATATCAAATGAAACAGACACGTCTATCCGCCATTGAGTAAACACTGATAGTTAAATACATAGATGCCAGTGTTTCCTGATAAAACTGTGGAGTTTTATGACCCTACCAAACCTTCCCAGGCTGCACTGACCCCCAACAGCAATTAAAGGGATATAAAACAGTACTTCTTTAGTAACAACTATTATTCTTACTTTACTTTATAAAATTCGCTGGTCTTTGAGTAGTTTTCCACACCAACACTCGCAAGGGCAGCCCTCATGGGATGGTACTAAAAAATGGGCTGTCCCTGTGAGTGGGAAGATGTCTGCCATACAAATATTGAGATCTCCCTGCTAGGTAGAAGTTCGCACTGGAGGGCGTTTTTTTTAAGTTGAATATTATGCGTAATACAAAATAAATGTACGCTGTTTTTAGTGCACTGTATTAAATATGCTGTAATTCGTATGCACAGGGTTTCCTTTCAGAGTAATTATTGTTTTGAGTATTTTACTGAAAACTAACCAACTTTTAACTGGCGAGAAAAAAACTGAGAACTATAGCGTGAAAATGTTTATAGAATTACGCCACCCATGGCACAACGCTCTTCTTCAATGAGGTGATTTTTCCACCTCTAAACCAATAGCCGTGCGTATCAACTGACAGTGTTCTATATCTACTCACGGCTACAATTAACACCTTTGTCACCGGATCTCTCCTCATCTAATCACACTATAATTTACCCTTAACCTATTAAATACACCAATTAATCCTTACTGCTACAAACCCATTAACCCGGAATAACCCCTACCACACACAACAACCAAGCTAATTCAGGATCCATCTGTTAATACACAGATATTACCCTAGCTGCAACATATAGGGATATCATTACTTATTACTTGTTGCAGGGTTTTTATAGCTACTGGACACAGACAGTTCTTACAGTGAAATCCAGTAGATATATCAAAGGCTAGTTACAATTAAAAAGACAGTCAACTTGATTTTTGTATTGCTTAAAAAGATAGATAACGCATTTACAACCCTTTCCCCAGCTTTGTATAACCAACATTATTATATTAATATACTTTATAACCTCTAAGGGGCATATTTATCAAGCTCCGTATGGAGCTTGATGCCCCGTGTTTCTGGCGAGTCTTCAGACTCGCCAGAAACAGCAATTATGAAGCAGCGGTCACAAAGCCCGCTGCTCCATAACCTGTCCGCCTGCTCTGAGCAGGCGGACAGACATCGCCGGAAATCAACCTGATCTAGTTGATTTGACACCCCCCTGCTGGCGGCCTATTGACCGCAAGTCTGCAGGGGGCGGCGTTGCACCAGCAGCTCTTGTCAGCTGCTGGTGCAATGCTGAATACGGCGAGCGTATTGCTCGCTGTATTCTGCAAAGTCTGTCGGACCTGATCCGCACTGTCGGATCAGGTTCGACAGACCTTGATAAATTGGGGCCTAAGTGTGCCTGTTTCTAAGCCCCTGCAGCCTGTCTCTTAGTTCAGTGCTTTTTATTAGCTTTTTTAAATTTTGCACAACAGCCAGACAGTACTAGTTCATGTGTGCCATATAGATAACATTGTGTTCACTCCTGTAGAGAATGATAATTGTTATACAAGAACTAACACTGAATGGCTAAACTGCAAGATTGTAAAAAGCACTGAGATAAGGGCAGTCTGCAGAGGCTTAGATAGAAGGTAACCACAGAAATGACTGATATTAATATAACAATGTTGGTTATGCAAAACTAGGGTATGGGTAAAAAAAGTAATTATTATTTTTAAACTAAAACAAACTGAAGCAGTCTGTCTTACAATATTGTGCACAGAACAGAGACTCCGTGTTTTTTAAGCCAGTGTTTTAAAGTCAAAATGAAACATGATTTGGACACAGTATGAATTTTAAACAACTTTGTTTTCTTCGTATACTTCGTTAAAGTGAATGTAAATTTTGATTCATCTTCCTCCGGTCGTTGCAAGCCACTTCTGACGTCAGAAATGATGGATAGGTCATCCTCCAATCACGGCTTCCCCCCCGGGGGAATCAGTGTCTGATTCAACGCCGTGATTAGAGGAAGCCGGATTCCTCATTTTAGACCCAGGAAGAGGCTTTGCGACGGGCGGAGGAAGCTGGAGCTGCTGTGAAGATTAAAAGGTAAGGTTTTTATTCTCAACAGGAGTGAAATGTAAATTTTGATGAATTAAAGTGCCCCTGTTTTTATTCGAATTTTTAAAAACCGGGCACTTTAGCATCAAAATTGACATTCACTTTAAAGAGCAGGCTAAGGAGCAACAAAGTACTACTGAGAGCTATCTGGTGATTGATGGATGAACATATATGCCTCATAATTGGCTCACCAGATGTGTTCAGCTAGCTCCTGAGCCTGCTTTTCAACAAAGGATGCAAAAACACAAATTTAATAATAGAAGTAATATGGAAAGATGCTAAAGATTTAATGCTCTATCTAAATCATGAACATTTGACTTTACTTTATCCCTTAAATACAGAATCCCTTCACCAAATTTTAAAATTTTCTTTTTTTTTCTTATTTTTGGAAATAAATTCTGCAAACTACAATAATCTCTATCCTTTATTTAGAATTTAGTATACATTCCATTCTGTTACTGAAAATGATTAACTGAATGTTAACAAAATAAAAATAAAAAAACATAAATATTACAAAGACTAGTCACTTCCATTGTTATTTTCTCCCTTTCAATATAATTCAAATGCAACTACTGTTTCTTTGTTATAAAAAAAAAACAAAAAAAAGGAACTATACGCTATCAGGGTGCTAACGAGCCAGATGCTTTACCAGATCACCTTACGCTTCAACAATTAGTGACTGCCCATTTCACTTTCATCCCAAGGGCATTCCCAGGTTTCATCTGTTTTTAAAAGAACTGGTAAAACCAACCCTCACTACTTTCATAAAAGTAAATACCTCAAGCAATGTACACATTATATTTAAATCTCTTTATTAAACACAGGTCAAGAACTTTCCATACAAGTCTCAGATATTCAAAGGATTTTGTTACTGAGACAAAGAAAAGGCCAGAGGCTCCATTGAATTTGTTTATACTAAAGGGACATACTTGTGCGATAATAAAACGCTATAATGAGTTATAGCTTTATATTATTGCACTAATGCTCGCCACTGTGTTTCAGACCACCCCAAAGAGTTTACACACATAACTAAAGTCCCACCCAGGAGTTGCAATGCAATGCCACTCCTGAGCAGTGAGCAAATCAGGAGAAGCATACCCACACAACCACCAATCACCTGATGTGTCCTGTGCGGGACCAGCTCAGCATTTTAGATGCTGCAGGACTATAGCTCTCTCTTAACATATACGGTATATATAAATATATATATATATATATATATATATATATATATATATATATATATATATATATATATATATATACATACACACACACATACATACACTGTGTATAAGAGCAATATAATTATTGCATAGCCAATTAGCACATCTAGGCAAGTATTCGCACTTTAGCTTTTGCCCGCAAGTTTTCTGTATACATTGTTACCAATGCACCAGAGACCTCTGGGTAAGATATGCAAATTAGAGATACAATATCTTATGCTTTTTGCTTCCAGTACTGTGTTTACCACAATGGTCCCCTTTATCGAGTAGATGCACCAAAAGCAAACCACTTCTGGACAGCTGTTTCGAGTTTATTAACTCATCAGCAGAAGACAGGTTTGATTTGCTTATTGGTGAAGCTTATTTCAAGGGAAAAAGCAATATTCACACACACACATATATATATATATATATATATATATATTTATTTTTTATTACAACCTCAAGGTTGCTACCATTAAAGAGATATTTAAAAAGAATATTCAGAGGAAGCCTGAGATGGAAACACTACATATAATACTGCTGTATTTCACACTCCAAACAGGTTAAATGTAAGCACCCATGCAGATTTGCAGAAATGTTCCTAACATTTCTCACCTCTGCTGAAAAGGATGTGAACACAACAGACCATCTGCACATTTATTGGACCTGTTGCATACGCTGGTCAATGTGGGAAATGTGTTAACCCCTTAGAATTTAACGTGTTATATAACATTTCTCATACCACTAAAATATGTCTCAACTTAAAGGAATAGTCTAGTCAAAATTAAAGTTTCATAATTCAGATAGAACATGTAATTTTAAGCAACTTTCTAATTTACTCCTATTATCAATTTTTCTCTGTTTTCTTGGTATCTTTATTTGAATGTAAGCTTAGAAGCCGGCCCATTTTTGGTTCAGCCCCTGGGTAGAGCTTACTGATTGGTGGCTACCAAAAATGGTCCGGCTCCTATGCTTAAATTCTTGCTTTTTCAAATAAAGATACCATGAGAACAAAGAAAACGTGATAATAGGAGCAAATTAGAAAGTTGCTTAAAATTGCCTGCTCTATCTGAATCATGAAAGTTTAATTTTGACAGGAGTATTGCTTTAATCAACAACATTCTTCCATATGGTATTACTGCATTACTACACATACTGTGTATATTAAAAAAAACATGAAACCCCAAATGTTTCCTTCATGATTCTGATAAGAGAATACAAATGTAAACAATCTTCCGATTTACGTCTATTACCTAATTTGCTTAGTTCATTGGTATCCTATGTTAAAAAGAATACCTGGGTAGGCTCAGGAGCTGGGAGCTAGATCCTGATTGGTGGCTGCACAAATATGCTTCTTGTCATTGGCTTACCATTATGTTCAGTTAGCTCGTAGTTGTGAATTGCTGCTAGTTCAACAAAGGATAACAAGAGAATGAAACTAAATGTATAATATAAGTAAATTGGAAAGTTGTTTAAAAAGCTATAATCTATTAGCATCATCATGTCTCTTTAACGTTCAAACTACAGATAGCACAAAAATTCAAGCAAACTGTGACATGGGTCTACATTCACTAACATTCTCCCCAGCCTCACCTATTCTTCTGTTAATGAGACTGAAGAATTGAGATGTGATAGCTCTTGAGAAAGCCTCCAACATACAGAGGGGCTGGATAGGCTGTTAGTGAATTTAAAGGGACACTGAACCCAAGTTTTTTCTTTCACGATTCAGATAGAGCATGCAATTTTAAGCAACTTTATAATTTACTCCTATTATCAAATTTTCTTTGTTCTCTTGCTATCTTTATTTGAAAATCATGATTGTAAATCTTAGCAGCCAGCCCATTTTAGGTTCAGCACCATGGATAGAGCTTGCTTAATGGAGGCTGACACTTACCCACCAATAAGCAAGCATAACCCAGTTTCTCAACCAAAAATGGGCAAGCTTCTATATCACATTCCTGCTTTTTAAATAAAGATAGCAAGAGAACAAAGAAAAATTGATTAAAGGAGTAAATTAGAAAGTTGCTTAAAATTGCATGCTCTATCTGAATCATTAAAGAAAAAAATTGTGTTAAGTGTCCTTTTAAGCCACTATTATAGAACAAGGTGAGAAGAATGGTAACAACCACTTTTTTAATTGGCTTTAACTGATAACAACTGCAAAACAATGCACTTTATACTAAAATTACAACAATGATTAGCCTTGATGTCTGCAGAATCAAGCTTGGATTGGCTTCTACAAATAAGGCAAGTTGTGGGTGTAATTTGGCTAGCTAGCTTGTAGTGGTGTGTACCGCATTAGCGTATACTTCATTTGTGTCATGCAAGCCACTGCTGACTTTCTCTGGGATAGTGAGAAGGTGTGGTGTTTAAATACTAGTGCACAGGCCCTCACAGCATATGTGCGTATGCTGCTGGGGAGGAAACTAATAACTTTTACTAGAAGAATTTTTGCTAATATATTGCAAAAATTATTCTATTTAAAATGTAAATGTAACCAAGCACATTTCAATTCTGACCTTGCTATCCCCTTAAGGACAAATATGTGGCAATTTTAGGCTATTAAAGCCTACAATGTGCACTTTGAGTTCTTAAAACTGGAAAGCCCACAACTGTTATAATTAAATTACAGCAAAAGAGAGCAAAAATAAATAAATAAATAAATAATGAAAGTCCCTTAGAAGATGTATTTCCTTGTACACTGTGTATTTAACGCCATACACCGTTTTAGTAGTTCACCCTTGGTTTCTATTTTCTCTATGACCTTCTGTTGAGAGGCACATAAGTGTAATGTAAATTCTATGTGAACTTAGATTTGTCTCACATAAACTAACGTATAAATCTCATGTTCCACCACTGATTGCTCTGTTTATACATGTAAGAACATCTAACCTAAGTTTAAATTGCCAAAATAAATGCACATCCCTCTATTGTTATTATTATCGGTTATTTGTAGAGCGCCAACAGATTCCGCAGCGCTATAAACAAAGGGGAGTACAACAAAACAATTAATAGGATCAGATGGGTAGAGGGCCCTGTTGTAATCCACTCTTAAGAAGGTGATCTACAAACAGCTGGACTCTTAGGCTTACATGCTAAGGGGGTTCAGGGGATAGCAATGGAGGAGTGGAACTGGTATAAATTAAGGTTAGCATAGGTTGTATGCATCCTTGAACAGTAGAGTCTTTAGGGAGACTTGAAGCTTTCAAAACTAGGGGAGAGTCTTGTGGGGCGAGGCAGAGAGTTCCACAAGATGGGAGCCAGTCTGGAGAAGTCCTGTAAACGGGAGTGCGATGAGGTAACCAGAGAGGAGGAGAGTAGGAGGTCATGAGCAGAGCGAAGGGGACGGGAGGGAGAGTATCTGGAGACAAGGTCTGAGATATAGGGGGGAGCAGTGCAGTTGAGGGCTTTGTATGTCAGAGTGAGAATGTTGTGTTTGATCCTAGAGGCAAAAGGAAGCCAGTGAAGGGATTGGCAGAGAGGAGCAGCAGATGAAGAGTGACGTGTAAGGAAGATGAGCCTGGCAGAGGCATTCATTATGGATTGTAAGGGAGCTAGGCGGCAGGTGGGGAGACCAGAGAGGACAGAGTTGCAGTAATCAAGGTGGGAAAGAATGAGAGAGTGTATTAAAATCTTAGTTGTATCTTGTGTAAGGAAGTGTCTAATTTTGGAGATGTTTTTAAGGTGGAAGCGGCAGGCTTTAGCCAAGGACTGAATGTGAGGAGTGAAGGAAAGATCTGAGTCAAATGTGACCATGAGACATCGGGCATGCGGGGTAGGGGTAATGATGGAGTTGTCAACAGTTATAGAGATATTGGGGGTGGAGATTTTGGAAGAAGGGCGGGAAATGAGGAGCTCACTTTTGGAGAAATTTAGCTTGAGGTAGTGGGAGGACATCCAGGAAGAGATGTGAGAAAGACAGTTAGTGACACGGGTTAGCAAGGAAGGAGATAGGTCTGGTGCAGAGAAGTAGATTTGGGTGTCGTCAGCATACAAATGATATTGGAAACCATGGGACTTAATTAGGGAGCCTAGTGATGACGTATAGATTGAGAAGAGAAGGGGACCGAGGACAGAGCCTTGCGGTACTCCGACAGAAAGTGGTGACGGGGCAGAGGAGGCCCCAGAGAAGGCTACACTGAAGGTACGGTTTGATAGGTAGGAAGAGAGCCACGAAAGGGCTGTGTTACAGATGCCGAAGGATTGGAGGGTTTGGAGCAAAAGAGGGTGGTCGACAGTGTCAAAGGCTGCGGACAGATCAAGGAGGATAAGCAGAGAGAAGTGGCCTTTTGATTTTGCTGTAAGTAGGTCGTTGGTGACCTTAACAATAGCTGTCTCTGTGGAGTGATAGGGATGAAATCCAGAGTTTAACATAAAGAAATGGGATAGGCGTGCATATACTAGTTTTTCGAGAAGCTTTGAAGCAAGAGGAAGGAGGGAAATAGGGCGGTATTTGGATGGGGAGGTAGGATCAAGGGAAGGTTTTTTGAGGATAGGTGTGACCAGTGCATGTTTCATCGATGAGGGAAATGTACCAGTGCTGAGGGAGAGGTTGAAAATGTGTGTTAGTATAGGGGTAAGGGTAGCAGATAGGGAGGGGAGTAGCTGTGAGGGGATAGGGTCAAGGGGACAGGTAGTGAGGTGAGAGCTCAGTATAAGTGCCGAAACTTCTTCCTCAGTAACAGGGGAGAATGAGCTAAGTTTCAGGTTATGAGGGTTGTGGTTGAATGAGAGCGTTTGAGGGGGGAGAGAAAGGAATTATGTTGAGAGCTGATTTCATGTCTGATTGAGTCAATTTTCTCCAATGCCGTTCAGCAGTACGGGAACATCTGCGTAGGTACCGTGTCAGAGGAGTAAGCCAGGACTGGGGATGAGTGTGTGATTTCCGAGCAATGGTAAGAGGGGCGAGATTGTCAAGGACGGATATAAGGGTGGAATTATAGTGGCAGATAGATTGTTCAGGGCAGGAAAAGGAGGAGAAGGATGAGAGAAGCGGTTTAAGGGAATTAGCAAGTTGTTGCTGATCTAAAGACATAATGCTTCTGTGAAGTTTGGTGTGAGGAGTAGAAGGAGGGAGAGTTGTAGGAAGGGATGATATGTTGCAAGTAAGGAGATGGTGGTCAGAAAGAGAAAAACATAATTTATGCTTATCTGATAAATTTATTTCTCTTGTAGTGTATCCAGTCCACGGATCATCCATTACTTGTGGGATATTCTCCTTCCCAACAGGAAGTTGCAAGAGGATCATCCACAGCAGAGCTGCTATATAGCTCCTCCCCTCACTGCCATATCCAGTCATTTGACCCGAAACAAGCCGAGAAAGGAGAAACCATAGGGTGCAGTGGTGACTGTAGTTTAATTAAAATTTAGACCTGCCTGAAAAGGACAGGGCGGGCCGTGGACTGGATACACTACAAGAGAAATAAATTTATCAGGTAAGCATAAATTATGTTTTCTCTTGTTAAGTGTATCCAGTCCACGGATCATCCATTACTTGTGGGATACCAATACCAAAGCTAAAGTACACGGATGATAGGAGGGACAAGGCAGGAACTTAAACGGAAGGAACCACTGCCTGTAGAACCTTTCTCCCAAAAACAGCCTCCGATGAAGCAAAAGTATCAAATTTGTAAAATTTGGAAAAGGTATGAAGCGAAGACCAAGTCGCAGCCTTGCAAATCTGTTCAACAGAGGCCTCATTTTTAAAGGCCCAGGTGGAAGCCACAGCTCTAGTAGAATGAGCTGTAATCCTTTCAGGAGGCTGCTGTCCAGCAGTCTCATAGGCTAAACGGATTATACTCCGAAGCCAAAAAGAAAGAGAGGTTGCCGAGGCCTTCTGACCTCTCCTCTGTCCAGAGTAAACAACAAACAGGTTAGATGTTTGGCGAAAATCTTTAGCAGCCTGTAAGTAAAACTTCAAGGCACGGACTACGTCTAGATTATGCAAAAAACGTTCCTTCTTTGAAGAAGGATTAGGACATAATGATGGAACAACAATCTCTTGATTGATATTCTTGTTAGAAACCACCTTAGGTAAAAACCCAGGTTTTGTACGCAGAACAACTTTATCTGAATGAAAGATCAGATAAGGAGAATCACAATGTAAGGCAGATAACTCAGAGACTCTTCGAGCCGAGGAAATAGCCATCAGAAAAAGAACTTTCCATGAAAGAAGTTTGATATCAATAGAATGAAGGGGTTCAAACGGAACCCCTTGAAGAACTTTAAGAACCAAGTTTAAGCTCCATGGAGGAGCAACAGGTTTAAACACAGGCTTAATTCTAACTAAAGCCTGACAAAATGCCTGAACGTCTGGAACTTCTGCCAGACGCTTGTGTAAAAGAATAGACAGAGCAGAAATCTGTCCCTTTAAAAAACTAGCTGATAATCCTTTGTCCAAACCCTCTTGGAGGAAGGACAATATCCTAGGAATCCTAACCCTACTCCATGAGTAATTCTTGGATTCACACCAATGAAGATATTTATGCCATATCTTGTGGTAAATTTTCCTGGTGACAGGCTTTCGTGCCTGTATTAAGGTATCAATTACTGACTCGGAAAAGCCACGCTTTGATAGGATCAAGCGTTCAATCTCCATGCATTCAGTCTCAGAGAAAGTAGATTCGGATGATTGAAAGGACCTGGTATTAGAAGGTCTTGTCTCAGAGGCAGAGTCCATGGTGGAAAGGATTACATGTCCACTAGGTCTGCATACCAGGTCCTGCGTGGCCACGCAGGCGCTATCAATATCACTGATGCTCTTTCCTGTTTGATTTTGGCAATCAGTCGAGGGAGCAGAGGAAACGGTGGAAATACATAAGCCAGGTTGAAGAACCAAGGCGCTGCTAGAGCATCTATCAGTGCCGCTTCTGGGTCCCTGGACCTGGATCCGTAACAAGGAAGCTTGGCGTTCTGGCGAGACGCCATGAGATCCAATTCTGGTTTGCCCCAACGGAGAACCAAATGAGCAAACACCTCCGGATGGAGTTCCCATTCCCCCGGATGAAAAGTCTGATGACTTAGAAAATCCGCCTCCCAGTTCTCTACACCTGGGATATGGATCGCTGACAGGTGGGTCTCTGCCCAGCGAATTATCTTGGAGACTTCTGACATCACTAGGGAACTCCTGGTTCCCCCTTGATGGTTGATGTAAGCCACAGTCGTGATGTTGTCCGACTGAAATCTGATGAACCTCAGTGTTGCTAGCTGAGGCCAAGCCAGAAAAGCATTGAATATTGCTCTTAACTCCAGAATATTTATTGGGAGGAGTTTCTCCTCCTGAGTCCATGAACCCTGAGCCTTCAGGGAGTTACAGACTGCACCCCAACCTAGAAGGCTGGCATCTGTTGTTACAATTGTCCAATCCGGTCTGCGAAAGGTCATACCCTTGGACAGATGGGCTCGAGATAACCACCAGAGAAGAGAATCTCTGGTTTCCTGATCCAGATTTAGTAGAGGGGACAAATCTGTGTAATCCCCATTCCACTGACTGAGCATGCATAATTGCAGTGGTCTGAGATGCAGGCGCGAATGGCACTATGTCCATCACCGCTACCATTAAGCCGATTACTTCCATGCACTGAGCCAATGTGGGGCGCGGAATGGAGTGAAGAACACGGCAAGCATTTAGAAGTTTTGATAACCTGGACTCCGTCAGGTAAATTTTCATTTCTACTGAATCTATTAGAGTCCCTAGGAAGGAAACCCTCGTGAGAGGAGATAGAGAACTCTTTTCTTCGTTCACTTTCCACCCATGCAACCTCAGGAATGCCAGAACTATCTCTGTATGAGATTCGGCAATTTGAAAGCTTGACGCCTGTATCAGGATATCATCCAGGTAAGCAGCCACCGCTATACCTCGCGGTCTTAGGACCGCCAGAAGTGAGCCCAGAACCTTTGTAAAAATTCTTAGGGCTGTAGCCAACCCGAATGGAAGAGCTACAAATTGGTAATGCCTGTCTAGAAAGGCAAACCTCAGGAACTGATGATGATTCTTGTGAATCGGAATGTGAAAGTAGGCATCCTTTAAGTCCACTGTGGTCATGTACTGACCCTCTTGGATCATGGGTAAAATGGTTCGATTGGTTTCCATCTTGAATGACGGAACTCTGAGGAATTTGTTTAGGATCTTTAAATCCAAAATTGGTCTGAAGGTTCCCTCTTTTTGGGAACCACAAACAGATTTGAATAAAACCCCTGTCCTTGTTCCGTCTGCGGAACTGGATGGATCACTCCCATTACAAGGAGATCTTGTACGCATCTTAGGAATGCCTCTTTCTTTATCTGTTTGCAGATAATCTTGAAAGGTGAAATCTCCCTTGTGGAGGAGAAGCTTTGAAGTCCAGAAGATATCCCTGAGATATGATCTCCAACGCCCAGGGATCCTGAACATCTCTTGCCCACGCCTGGGCGAAGAGAGAGAGTCTGCCCCCTACTAGATCCGTTGTCGGATAGGGGCCACTCCTTCATGCTGTCTTAGAGGCAGCAGCAGGCTTTCTGGCCTGCTTGCCCTTGTTCCAGGACTGGTTAGGTTTCCAGGCCTGCTTGGATTGAGCAAAAGTTCCCTCTTGTTTTGAAGCAGAGGAAGTTGATGCTGCACCTGCCTTGAAATTTTGAAAGGCACGAAAATTATACTGTTTGGCCTTTGATTTGGCCCTGTCCTGAGGAAGGGTATGACCCTTACCTCCAGTAATGTCAGCAATAATTTCTTTCAAACCAGGCCCGAATAAGGTCTGCCCCTTGAAAGGAATGTTGAGTAATTTAGACTTTGAAGTCACATCAGCTGACCAGGATTTGAGCCATAGCGCCCTACGCGCCTGGATGGCGAATCCGGAATTCTTAGCCGTTAGTTTAGTCAAATGAACAATGGCATCAGAAACAAATGAGTTAGCTAGCTTAAGAGTTCTAAGCTTGTCAACAATTTCAGTCAATGGAGCTGTATGGATGGCCTCTTCCAGGGCCTCAAACCAGAATGCCGCCGCAGCAGTGACAGGCGCAATGCATGCAAGGGGCTGTAAAATAAAACCTTGTTGAATAAACATTTTCTTAAGGTAACTCTCTAATTTTTTTATCCATTGGATCTTAAAAAGCACAACTGTCCTCAACCGGGGTAGTGGTACGCTTTGCTAAAGTAGAAACTGCTCCCTCCACCTTAGGGACAGTCTGCCATAAGTCCCGTGTAGTGGCATCTATTGGAAACATTTTTCTAAATATAGGAGGTGGGGAAAAGGGCACACCGGGCCTATCCCACTCCTTACTAATAATTTCTGTAAGCCTTTTAGGTATTGGAAAAACATCAGTACTCACCGGCACTGCATAGTATTTATCCAGCCTACACAATTTCTCTGGCACTGCAATTGTGTCACAGTCATTCAGAGCAGCTAATACCTCCCCAAGCAATACACGGAGGTTCTCAAGCTTAAATTTAAAATTAGAAATCTCTGAATCAGGTCTCCCCGATTCAGAGATGTCACCCACAGACTGAAGCTCTCCGTCCTCAGGTTCTGCATATTGTGACGCAGTATCAGACATGGCTCTTACAGCATCTACGCGCTCTGTATCTCGTCTAACCCCAGAGCTATCGCGCTTGCCTCTCAATTCAGGCAATCTGGATAATACCTCTGACAGGGTATTATTCATGATTGCAGCCATGTCCTGCAAATTAATCGCTATGGGCGTCCCTGATGTACTTGGCGCCATATTAGCGTGCGTCCCTTGAGCGGGAGGCGAAGGGTCCGACACGTGGGGAGAGTTAGTCGGCATAACTTCCCCCTCGACAGACCCCTCTGGTGACAATTCTTTTATAGATTAAGACTGATCTTTACTGTTTAAGGTGAAATCAATACATTTAGTACACATTCTCCTATGGGGCTCCACCATGGCTTTTAAACATAATGAACAAGTATCCTCTGTTTCAGACATGTTTGTACAGACTAGCAATGAGACTAGCAAGCTTGGAAAACACTTTAAAGCAAGTTAACAAGCAATATAAAAAACGTTACTGTGCCTTTAAGAGAAACTAATTTTGACAAAATTTGAAATAACAGTGAAAAAAGGCAGTTACACTAACAAAATTTTTACAGTGTATGTAACAAGTCAACAGAGCATCGCACCCACTTGCAAATGGATGATTAACCCCTTAATAACAAAAACAGAATAATAAATGACAAAAACGTTTTTTAAACACAGTCACAACAACTGCCACAGTCTACTGTGATTGTTACCCTCCTCAAACACGACTTTGAAGCCTTTTGAGCCCTTCAGAGATGTCCTGTATCATGGAGAGGGAAGCTGAATGTCTCTGTCAGTATTTTTAGCTGCACAGAAAAGCACTAAAATAGGCCCTTCCCACTCATATTGCAACAGTGGAAAGCCTGTTACTAGGCAAAAATCAAAGCAGCCATGTGGAAAAAAACTAGGCCCCAATAAGTTTTGTCACCAAACATATATAAAAACAATTAACATGCCAGCAAACGTTTTATATTACACTTTTATAAGAGTATGTATCTCTGTTAATAAGCCTGATACCAGTCGCTATCACTGCATTTAAGGCTTAACTTACATTAATCCGGTATCAGCAGCATTTTTCTAGCAAATTCCATCCCTAGAAATATATTAACTGCACATACCTTATTGCAGGAAAACCTGCACGCCATTCCCTCTCTGAAGTTACCTCACTCCTCAGAATATGTGAGAACAGCCATGGATCTTAGTTACTTCTGCTAAGATCATAGAAAATGCAGGCAGATTCTTCTTCTAAATACTGCCTGAGATAAACAGTACACTCCGGTACCATTTAAAAATAACAAACTTTTGATTGAAGTTAAAAAACTAACTATAATACACCACTCTCCTCTTACTACGTCCATCTTTGTTGAGAGTTGCAAGAGAATGACTGGGTATGGCAGTGAGGGGAGGAGCTATATAGCAGCTCTGCTGTGGGTGATCCTCTTGCAACTTCCTGTTGGGAAGGAGAATATCCCACAAGTAATGGATGATCCGTGGACTGGATACACTTAACAAGAGAAAAGGGGAGTTTGAGAAGTTTGAGAGAGTGCATCGATAGCTAAAGATCAGGTCAAGAGAGTGACCGTCTTTGTGAGTGGGAGAATCGGTCCATTGTGACAAACCAAAAGAGGAAGTGAGTTGCAGAAGTTGTTTAGCAGATGAGGCAGTGGGATTGTTAAGGGGGATGTTGAAGTCGCCAAGAATGAGGGCAGGGGTGTCTGAGGAAAGGAAATAGGGTAGCCAGGCAGCCAAGTGATCTAGAAATTGAGTTGAGGAGCCAGGGGGTCAGTATATGACTGCAACACGTACAGAGAGAGGGGAGAATAAGCGAATCATGTGGGTTTCGAATAAGGGAAAAGTGAGGGAAGAGATAGGATGTATTTGTTGAAAGGTGCAACAAAAGGAAAGAAAAATACCTACACCACCTCCTTGTCTGTTACCAGACCTAGGATTGTGGCTGAAGTGGAGACCCTCATATGACAGAGCAGCACTGAATGCTGTGTCTAGGGGAGAGAGCCAGGTTTCTGTTAGGGCCAGAAGGTTGAGGGAGCGGGAGATGAAGAGGTCATGTATAGAAGTGAGTTTGTTGCAAACAGAGCGAGAGTTCCAGAGTGCACAAGTGAAAGGGGTAGTGGCTTTAGATGCAAGAGGAATGTGAGTAAGGTGTGCAGAGTTTTGTTTTCTGAGTCTATGGGATGGTACACATGGATGTGCACGTCTTGTCAGTGGTTGGGGACCAGGATTAGGGGAGATGTCACCAGCAGTAAGTAGAAGCAAGAGGGAGAGTGACATGAGATGAGATACAGATTTGCAGTAGTGAGACTGCTTTTGAGATGAGCTGCAGGGGGTAGAGAGAGTGTTTAGGAATAGGTAAAGTTCATGAGTAGAAAAGTAAGTAGAAGAGTTTAAGAGAGATGGGCTAATGAACAGTGCAGGTGGAGAGGGAGAAGGAGTAATTGAATAGTGTAGTTTGTTATAGAGACAAAGGGTAGCAAAATGGAATATGAATATATTGAGCATTTTTACAGAATTGGAAACCAGTTAAAAACATAAGACACAGAATTACTGTAACAATTGCATAAGGGAACAAAAGGTATATGAAACATAATATAGCAAAAGTACTGTGTATTCTATAGGGTTATGGGAATGGAAGGATGTGCTGATCAGTGTTTGCACCTGTCATTTCAGGAGAGTGAAAGTTGTGTGGGAGACTATCTATAAATGAGGAAATGAGCTTGGGGTGGGAAGGAAGCTGTTTTCCAGAAGGCTACCTGTAGTAAGTTAGAGGGCAGATGAAGCAGCTGAGTGGAAAAATCTGTGTATTTTCTCTGAGTTTTGGGAGAGAATGTGTTTCAATTCAAGCTGAAGGAGAGAGAGATATTAGGTTAGTGATGGTCCAGCCAGAGTGTGTTAAAGGAGTGGGAGGATACTGTTGCTTATAGCAAGGTAAAATTACTTTTACATTTTCACTGGGGATACATAAACATTAAAGGGATATAACAGTCAAAAGTTACTCTCTCTAATTCATTAGATCCTGCCATTTTAATTCTAGCAAGTTTAGCAACCCTGCACTACAGTGTGTTTAGCCACCCGTAAAAGGGGTTAAACGCACAGTAGAAGCACTGCAGAAATAGCTGATGATAGTTACACAGCTGAGGCGTGTGACTAGCTCTGATGATTATATCATCAGTACTCTGGGGGTCCTGAGTGTACTTCTACTGTGTGTTTAACCCCTTACAGGGTCTCTAGTCTTCTTCTCTAATGAATTAGAGCTTGTATTTTTTAACTATTATGGCTCTTTAAAGGGACACAAACGTGCAATACTTGAAAGTGTTCCAGCATTTAATAATTGCACTGTTGTTTGTGTATAAGCATGTGTTTAACAAGTACACTAATAGTTATAGTAAACTCCAGTGCAACAATTGGAGTTAGCTGCACACATTTTTTGACTCAATGCAAGAGGCAAATGTGTAGAGTCACCAATAACCAGCTAGCTCACAGTAGTGCATTGCTGCTTCTAAGCCTACATAGATATGCTTTTAAACAAAGGTTACCAAAGAACAAAGTCAGATTGACAAGAGAAGTCAGTTAAAATATATCCTAAAACTACATGTCCTAAGTGAAACAAGAACATTTCATTTCAACTTTTATGCCAGTAAAGTCAACAAGTTAAATGGATTGGATGAAGCATTACATTTCCAATTCACTTCTGTCCTCAAGTTTGCTTAGCGTATCCTTAAAGAATAATCCTAAGTGAGCTCAGAAGGGTGCATATGTCTTTAGCAATGTTATACATAGTTGCAAACTATGCTTCCATAGACTGCTTAAGGCACATGCATGCTCCTGAGCTCCTATCAGCCTACTTAGGTATGCTTTTCAACAAGGATACCAAAAGAACAAAGCAAACTAGATAATAGAAATCTGAAAGTTATTTAAAAGGACATGCTTTATCTGGATTATGATTTCATTTTTACTCTACTGTCTCCTTAAAGGGGCAGTATACACCAATTTTCATTTAACTGCATGTAATAGACTCTACTATAAAGAATAATATGCAGATACTGATATAAAAATCCAGTGTAAAACCGTTTAAAAACTTACTTAGAAGCTTCCAATTTAACACTGTTAATGAAATAAGCCTGGGACACCCACAGAAAGGGGCTGATAGCAGAACCTCCCCCTTCCTCTTCATATGAAAAGACCCATTATACAAACAGAAGCAGTCTGAAGTCTGTATACATCAGTATACATCTAAAACTTTGGGGCTTGGTTAGGAGCCTGAAAATCAGCAAAACTATACATCTTTAGAAAAACACACCAAGATGGGCCATACAAATGGATCATCTACAAAGCATTATTGCAAAGAAAAATCTAGTGTACAATGTCCCTTTAAATGCCTACTTTTGTACTTTTCATTTTGAAACTTTAGGCTCACTTTTCCAGTACTTTTCTAGTTATTTATCCTTATGGGAATATAAACTTTAGTGTGAATATACTTCTATTACCCCACTTACCATTACTCCATTCTTCGGGTTTGAAGTGGAAGCGACAAGAGCTGTTAATTGGATACCCATTGACTGTCAAGTTGATGAAAGAAGTATTTATCGGACACTTTTCTTCTTGGACCACCCTTGTAGTTTGATTTGTTGCACTAGATCTATGTGAAACTCTCCACGTATAATTCTGAAGCCCATAAGTTAGCATAAAGGTCTTGAGACTGGGGAACCAACGCACACAAAAAACATAGGGCCCATGAAGGTCCTTCAGGGTGATGTTTTTGGAGGGCAAAAGGGCAGATTGCACAATCAAACCATCCAAACGGTTCTCCACAGTTATAGAATCATCATGGCTGGAATTGCCTTCATACTGAAGAATCCCTCCTCCAGAAAACTGATTCCTCCATCCACAGAGTGTAAATCCATGAGTCCATGGGGTAAACCCTGCAACACAACGTAAAATGAGAAGAGGAGCCACCTACCGTGTCTGCTGGTGACATGGCTGAAATAGCATAAATAGATGGAGTGTATCAATGTATTACTTGCAATGTAATTGGGCAGGGAATATTTGCTCTATACTGTACACTTACACACCTTGTCATATACTTAGCAAACCCTAAACTATCACTTCTGTGCACTATACACATGCAAACATCATTGTTTCTCATACACACACACAATCAGAAATATACACTACACATTATGCACCTTATATTCATACAACTTAACCCCATACCTTACACGTTGACCAACACCTTAACACATGCAACTTGCATCATACCTTAGAACATTCAGACACTTCCACATCCTGCACCCATACACTCTAACACCATATATACTGTATATATATATATATATATATATATATATATATATATATATATATATATATATATATATATATATATATATATATATACACACACACACAATCATATATAGTAATATGATATGTAATTTATCTTACACCTATTTTACACCTTGCATTAATAAACCATATCCAATGTGTACATTTATTAAGTCATGTATGCGTTTAACATACTTAAAGGGATACTAAACCCACATTTTTTTCTTTAATGATTCAGATAGAGCATGCAATGTTAAGCAACATTCTGATTTACTCCTATTATCAATCAATTTGTCTTCGTTCTCTTGCTATCTTTATTTAAAAAACAGCAATCTAAAGCTTAGGAGCCAGACCATTTTTGGTTCAGAACCTGGGTTACGCTTGCTAATTGGTGTCTAAATGTAGCCATAAAACCTTAAATGGGCAGACTCCTAGGCTTTACATTCCTGGTTTTTAAATAAAGATAGCAAGAGAACAAAGAAAATTTGATAATAGAATAGAATTAGAAAGTTGCTTAAAATTGCTTAAAATTGCACGCTCTGTCTGAATCATGAAAGAAAAAATTGGGGTTCAGTATCCTTTTAAGGCCTGCAATTCATATCTATACAATTTACAAACATTACCCTATATATTACACCTATACAATTAGTCATACAGTTTAGATTAGTATTTCTAAAGTACCTCTAAATTACGTGGACCATGAGCAAGGGGTACACAGAAGGATTAATCTACTCCTAAAAGTGCAGTGTTTAAAGGGACACTAAACCCACATTTTTTTTTTCATGATTCAGATAGAGCATGCAATTTTAAGCAACTTTCTAATTTACTCCTATTATCAACTTTTCTTCATTCTCTTGCTATCTTTATTTAAAAAGCAGGAATGTGATGCATAGGAGCTGGCCCATTTTTGGTTGAGAACCTGGGTTATGCTTGCTTATTGGTGGGTAGATGTAAACCTCCAATAAGCAAGCGCTATCCATGGTGCTGAACCTAAAATGGGCTGGCTGGCTGCTAAGATTTACATTCCTGCTTTTAAAATAAAAATAGCTTTTTAAACAAAGATAGCAAGAGAACAAAGAAAAATTGATAATAGGAGTAAATGAGAAAGTTGCTTAAAATGTCATGCTCTATCTGAATCATGAAAGACAAAATTTGGGTTCAGTGTCCCTTTAACTGATTTTTTTTTTTTAAATATATTGTATATTTGTTTTGTTTAAATTCATGTTACTGTGACTGCTGCTTTATTTACCCCTATTCTGTCGAGAACTCCAATTCCTCGAAAACTCCAATCTGACGTCACTTCCGGTAACTCTTCTATTTTAATATCTGTTTTGCCTCTGTATGGGGGGTGCACCCCCAGGCGGTGGCAAAATAGATAGTGCAGATAGGCAATTACAGTGCCCATCTGATTGGTTGTGAGTCCTGTCACTCACAGAATACGGACCAATCGGATGTATGGAATCACCGGAAGTGACGTCAGATTGGAGTTTTCAATGTATTAGAGTTCTCGATAGAACACCCTTCATAGAAATCAGTGCATCAGCTCTGAAATTAAAGGGACATTCTGGTCAAAATGTAAATGCACATAGATGAATTACATCTTTGAATAGAAACATATTTGCAATATACATGTATTGGCAAAAATGCTTCTTGTAAAAGTTATCACTGTTTTAGTGTTAACATTTTTCTCTGCACGTGCATGTGAAGCATAGCTAGATATTCCCAGTACAGGTTGCCCTCACTTTACACTGGGGTTCTGTTACTGAAGGATCAGTTGGAAAAAAAAATCTGTGTAAAATGAACCCAGTTATATAATGTAAGTCAATGGGAAGTAAATGAGTTTGGTTTCAGGCCCCTCTCAAGATTGTCATTAGTAATATAATATTATATAACAAATTAATATATATTATTTGTGTTATTTTATAATTTTATATTATGTTTAAAGCCCTGAAATTAATGTTGTAAATGTAAATAGCAATAAAACATTTTTTATGCTTGTGAGGCATCTCACTATCCATCAATAAGGCACTGGGGGCTCTGTTTATCAGCCAGGGAGTAGAGATGGGCGAATGTGCTGGAAGTGTAATTTGTTTGGTAGAACTAATAGTCCTGGGGACATTCGTTTTGGAAAATTGAATATTAATAAGAATAAAAATCCATTTAAATTTGGTAATCGAATGTTATTTCCGGTTTTCGAATGTTTATAATTAGATTGAATATCCACAGTCAAAATTTCCAATGTAACATTCTATTTAACAAACTCTAGTCAGAAGTTCAATAGTTCATGTGGTAGGGAATTTAGTGAATTGATACATAATAGATACAAATATATCAATTTCAATGTTTCTATTTCAAATATTGCATAATTTGAATATTACATTTAAAAAGAGCATTAGAAATACTATTACAAAGATATAAATTTGAATTTTTCAAATTTGAATATTGCATAATTCAAATCAAATTATTAGAAAAATTTGAATTGATTATTACATTTAAAGAAAGCATTAGAAATACTATTACATTAAACAAATATTAAAATGTTGTACAAACATTTGAAATTTGTAACGAACAGATGTGTTAAAATTTGTTTCATTTTTTGAATGTTGCAATTTATTCGCCCATCCCCCCCAGTGAACATTTTTTTGTTTTCTTTAAGTAAGCAACGAATGGCAAACTACTCGCATGTGCTGTGCATAGTATTATAGTGCTGTACAGGTATACCTCACTTTACAGCGCTTCACTTTACAGCGATTCGCTAATACAGCGCTTTGTAGAGCTGAAGTTCAACCTCCAAGGATTATGAAATAGTGCTGTAATTATTGTGAGTTTGTGAGAAAAGTGACTGGCACCATTTTGTTATGCGCAGTTCACTCTGTTTACAGCTTTACAGTCCAATCTGTGTCTCAGTGTTATAGTCTGGCAAATTTTACTACAGTAATTGTCACTATTTTACAGGTACATTATTTATTGAATACTGTGCTGTGCTAGTGTTAAACTAAATGTAGCACTATTGCACCCCTAATATATGCTAGTTTAAACATGTTTTCAAGTTTTTAAACACACTGGCAAGTGGAAAGAAAACTAAAACTGCCTTGTTTCACTTTAAGGCGGTTTTTACTTTACAGCGGGGCTCCGGTCCCTAACCCGCTGTATGAGCGGGGTATACCTGTACTATGAATGCAGGGGCCAATAACTCTTCTTCAATACTTTTGTTTTCAACTAAAGAGCCTGTGGAATAACTTCCTGAATAGTGGTCATGTGATCACTAGAAAACAGCCGCTCTTGTTGTAAAACAAGGACTACCTGCACACCAGCATTTTAAATACTGCAGCTGCTCAGGCTTGTAATCATGTCAGCAATTAACAAATTGAGCCATTACCAGATGGGACACCATAGGCTCCCTGAGCAAGTGCTGTGTTTAAAATGCTGGTACACAGCGTATACTTAAACACACATTTGAAATAGCTATAGCCTTTATTAGAAGCATTTTTGCTAATACACATATATTACAAAAATACTTCTATTCAAAACTGAAATGCATCCAATGTGGATTCCAATTTTGCCTGGAATGTCCCTTTAAGCATTAAAGAGGCAGTACAGACTGCCCGTGTACATATGAAACCCACAAATATGCTTTTAACATTTGTAAAAACTTAAGGCAGATTAATACTACTTTTAACTTTTACACAAATATGATCTACACTCATTATTTATGTAAACTGGACAATTCAAAAAATACTAACAATAAAGAAAAGGGATTTCTATTTTAAAGGATCCTTGCAAAAAAGACAGGGACTACAGCAGCACTCTTTTACTCAAAACACGTTCAATTTATTCTTAAATAGAATGCAGAATATATATATATATATATATATATATATATATATATATATATATATACACATATACACACACACACACAATAAAAATATGTAAACTGGACATTCTATTTACACGTATAAAAAACATGGTATGATTTCTATTTTTCCATACAAATGACTCATATAAACATATGGGTGCCTCAAGGAAAGCGTTTAGCTACTTATATCTGAGCATATCAATTTGATTTGAGTCACAATTTCGATGTCAACGACCACATTTTGTATGCGAATATAGAGCTTGTATTAAATACTGTATATACATTCATTACTGGGTCACACTTGAAACATACAACACAGCCAATATAGCTTGGATGCACTTAAATACAACATCTGATTAATTCTGAAACTGACTCAGTAACTATGAAGCGCTGCTGAATAATATAAAAAGCACTCTTGTTTCTGACTCTGACAGCTTGTCTGGTGCAGTTATTGCTTCTGTCGTGAGGTTTATTTTGTAGGGGCAATCCCTCTGCTATGGGAACTGGCAATGGAAACCCTTCACTAGCTTCGTTATTAAAAGTAAGCGCCAGTATCCACATGTTCAAAATTAGCACTTTTAATTAATATATATATGATTTGTTAAACTGTTTTAAAAAGGTAGTTCTCTTTAATATAGAACATTAAACAATTGCTTAATAATTGAGACTGGACACACTTGACGCATCTGTCCTGTAAAACACACAACACAGGACAGCCAGTGAAGAAGAGTAAATTCCCAGGGACATATCCGCGTGTTTGTTTTACACCACATGTAACACTTTTATTAGAAATGGCTATTGCTGAAAAAGAGAGAACTATTTTATGTAAGAACCCATTCACCTGACATCATACCCAGAGAGCTGCCCCTGGATAAAGAAGATAACGCGAGTACTGATGTGCGTCCAGGCTGAGGTTAGTGAAGGGGCAGATGAAACAGAACATTCTATAGGAACAGACACTATCTCCAGCATGCACCTGACACCGTAATAGAAAAAAACAACTTTTACATTACTATGGCACAAACGCGCACTGAACACAAATATAATAATCACACGGGCACACACACAAACCTTCTTAAACATTTCCACTAATGCGTACACATACAGACACACACGCTGGAGCATACAGACACACACACGCTGGAGCATACAGACACACACACGATGGAGCATACAGACACACACACGATGGAGCATACAGACACACACACGATGGAGCATACAGACACACACACGATGGAGCATACAGACACACACACGCTGGAGCATACAGACACACACACGATGGAGCATACAGACACACACACGCTGGAGCATACAGACACACACACGATGGAGCATACAGACACACACACGATGGAGCATACAGACACACACGCTGGAGCATACAGACACACACACGATGTAGCATACAGACACACACGATGGAGCATACAGACACACACGCTGGAGCATACAGACATACACGATGGAGCATACAGACACACACGCTGGAGCATACAGACACACACGCTGGAGCACAATGACAAATTGACAAATCTCCGAGTCCCTACCTAGACTGACACACACATGTGATACATTTGCACTTAAACAGTCATGTATTATAAACTTACCCTGAAGCAGCAGCAGTAGCGGCAGGATGAGGCAGTGGGACATTTCTACACCTTAGGGATCTGCCGTGCTCTTACTGTCAAGAATAAAGAAATCTTTGTTATGTTTGTGGAGGGGGGGCTGCTGGAGGCTGCTTAGTTCCCCCGCCCCCCCTACACACACTGCTAGTGCTTACACACAATGAAAGAAAGGGGCATGCCTGGGATTAAAATAAAACACACTGCAAGCTCAAATAGGATTGCTTATAGTCAGACACAAACATAGCAAAAGACAATAAAACAACAATTCACAAAAATCACAGAACAAAAACAGGGAACACAAAATCACCCACCAATATAGAAACCCCAAACAGCACGATCAGTTTTAAATGCTCAAAAAGCTCAGCACACTCAGATTTAAATGCCCTCCCCCCCCCCCCCCAAAAAAAAAACACACCACCACACACATCTTACAAAATACAAACAGCATTATATATTTTGCAAGTAGATGTGCACACATTTGAAAAAAACAAAAGACACACGACATACAAACAAGCAGAATACCAAAAATGACCACTGGCACAAGAGCATGTAACATGTAGTGCGCATACCCACATAACAACCACCGGCACAAGAGAATGTAACATGTAATGCGCATACCCACAAAACAACCACCGGCACGAGAGCATGTAACATGTAGTGCGCATACCCACATAACAACCACTGGCACAAGAGCATGTAACATGTAATGCGCATACCCACATAACAACCGCTGGCACAAGAGCATGTAACATGTATGCGCATACCCACATAACAACCGCTGGCACAAGAGCATGTAACATGTATGCGCATACCCACATAACAACCACTGGCACAAGAGCTTGTAATGCGCATACCCACATAACAACCACTGGCACAAGAGCTTGTAACATGTAATGTGCATACCCGCATAACAACCACTGGCACAAGAGCATGTAACATGTAATGTGCATACCCACAAAACAACCACTGGCACAAGAGCTTGTAATGCGCATACCCACATAACAACTACCGGCACAAGAGCTTATAATGCGCATACCCACATAACAACCACTGGCACAAGAGCATGTAATGCGCATACCCACAAAACAACCACCGGCACAAGAGCATGTAACATGTAATGTGCATACCCACAAAACAACCACTGGCACAAGAGCTAGTAATGCGCATACCCACATAACAACTACCGGCACAAGAGCTTATAATGCGCATACCCATATAACAACCACCGGCACAAGAGCATGTAATGCGCATACCCACATAACAACCACCGGCACAAGAGCATGTAACATGTAATGCGCATACCCACATAACAACTACTGGCACAAGAGCATGTAACATGTAATGCGCATACCCACATAACAACCACTGGCACAAGAACATGTAACATGTAATGCGCATACCCACATAACCACTGGCACAAGAGCATGTAACATGTAATGCACATACCCACATAACAACCACTGGCACAAGAGCATGTAACATGTAATGTGCATACCCACATATTACCACTGGCACAAGAGCTTGTAATGCGCATACCCACATAACAACCACTGGCACAAGAGCATGTAACATGTAATGCGCATACCCACATAACAACCACTGGCACAAGAGCTTGTAACATGTAATGCGCATACCCACATAACAACCGCTGGCACAAGAGCATGTAACATGTAATGCGCATACCCACATAACAACCGCTGGCACAAGAGCTTGTAACATGTAATGTGCATACCCACATAACAACCACTGACACAAGAGCTTGTAACATGTAATGTGCATACCCACATAACAACCACTGGCACAAGAGCTTGTAATGCGCATACCCACATAACAACCACTGGCACAAGAGCTTGTAACATGTAATGTGCATACCCGCATAACAACCACTGGCACAAGAGCATGTAAAATGTAATGTGCATACCCACATAACAACCACTGGCACAAGAGCATGTAACATGTAATGCGCATACCCACATAACAACCACTGGCACAAGAGCATGTAACATGTAATGTGCATACCCACAAAACAACCACTGGCACAAGAGCATGTAACATGTAATGCACATACCCACATAACAACCACTGGCACAAGAGCATGTAATGCGCATACCCACATAACAACTACTGGCACAAGAGCATGTAATGCGCATACCCACATAACAACTACTGGCACAAGAGCATGTAATGCGCATACCCACATAACAACCACTGGCACAAGAGCATGTAACATGTAATGCGCATACCCACATAACTACCACTCGCACAAGAGCATGTAACATGTAATGAGCATACCCACATAACAACCACTGGCACAAGAGCATGTAACATGTAATGCGCATACCCACATAACAACCACTGGCACAATAGCTTATAATGCGCATACCCACATATTACCACTGGCACAAGAGCTTGTAATGCGCATACCCACATAACAACCACTGGCACAAGAGCATGTAACATGTAATGCGCATACCCACATAACAACCACCGGCACAAGAGCATGTAATGCGCATACCCACATATTACCACTGGCACAAGAGCTTGTAATGCGCATACCCACATAACAACCACTGGCACAAGAGCATGTAACATGTAATGTGCATACCCACATAACAACCACTGGTACAAGAGCATGTAACATGTAATGCGCATACCCACATAACAACCACTGGCACAAGAGCTTGTAACATGTAATGCGCATACCCACATAACAACCGCTGGCACAAGAGCATGTAACATGTAATGCGCATACCCACATAACAACCGCTGGCACAAGAGCTTGTAACATGTAATGTGCATACCCACATAACAACCACTGGCACAAGAGCTTGTAACATGTAATGTGCATACCCACATAACAACCACTGGCACAAGAGCATGTAATGCGCATACCCACATAACAACTACTGGCACAAGAGCATGTAATGCGCATACCCACATAACAACCACTGGCACAAGAGCATGTAATGCGCATACCCACATAACAACCACTGGCACAAGAGCATGTAACATGTAATGAGCATACCCACATAACAACCACTGGCACAAGAGCATGTAACATGTAATGAGCATACCCACATAACAACTACTGGCACAAGAGCATGTAATGTGCATACCCACATAAATACCACTGGCACAAGAGCATGTACCATGTAATGCGCATACCCACATAACAACCACTGGCACAAGAGCATGTAGCATGTAATGAGCATACCCACATAACAACCACTGGCACAAGAGCATGTAACATGTAATGCGCATACCCACAAAACAACCACTGGCACAAGAGCATGTAACATGTAATGCGCATACCCACATAACAACTACTGGCACAAGAGCATGTAACATGTAATGCGCATACCCACATAACAACCACTGGCACAAGAGCTTGTAATGCGCATACCCACATAACAACCACTGGCACAAGAGCTTGTAACATGTAATGTGCATTCCCGCATAACAACCACTGGCACAAGAGCATGTAACATGTAATGTGCATACCCACAAAACAACCACTGGCACAAGAGCTTGTAATGCGCATACCCACATAACAACTACCGGCACAAGAGCTTATAATGCGCATACCCACATAACAACCACTGGCACAAGAGCATGTAATGCGCATACCCACAAAACAACCACCGGCACAAGAGCATGTAACATGTAATGTGCATACCCACAAAACAACCACTGGCACAAGAGCTAGTAATGCGCATACCCACATAACAACTACCGGCACAAGAGCTTATAATGCGCATACCCATATAACAACCACCGGCACAAGAGCATGTAATGCGCATACCCACATAACAACCACCGGCACAAGAGCATGTAACATGTAATGCGCATACCCACATAACAACTACTGGCACAAGAGCATGTAACATGTAATGCGCATACCCACATAACAACCACTGGCACAAGAACATGTAACATGTAATGCGCATACCCACATAACCACTGGCACAAGAGCATGTAACATGTAATGCACATACCCACATAACAACCACTGGCACAAGAGCATGTAACATGTAATGTGCATACCCACATATTACCACTGGCACAAGAGCTTGTAATGCGCATACCCACATAACAACCACTGGCACAAGAGCATGTAACATGTAATGCGCATACCCACATAACAACCACTGGCACAAGAGCTTGTAACATGTAATGCGCATACCCACATAACAACCGCTGGCACAAGAGCATGTAACATGTAATGCGCATACCCACATAACAACCGCTGGCACAAGAGCTTGTAACATGTAATGTGCATACCCACATAACAACCACTGACACAAGAGCTTGTAACATGTAATGTGCATACCCACATAACAACCACTGGCACAAGAGCTTGTAATGCGCATACCCACATAACAACCACTGGCACAAGAGCTTGTAACATGTAATGTGCATACCCGCATAACAACCACTGGCACAAGAGCATGTAAAATGTAATGTGCATACCCACATAACAACCACTGGCACAAGAGCATGTAACATGTAATGCGCATACCCACATAACAACCACTGGCACAAGAGCATGTAACATGTAATGTGCATACCCACAAAACAACCACTGGCACAAGAGCATGTAACATGTAATGCACATACCCACATAACAACCACTGGCACAAGAGCATGTAATGCGCATACCCACATAACAACTACTGGCACAAGAGCATGTAATGCGCATACCCACATAACAACTACTGGCACAAGAGCATGTAATGCGCATACCCACATAACAACCACTGGCACAAGAGCATGTAACATGTAATGCGCATACCCACATAACTACCACTCGCACAAGAGCATGTAACATGTAATGAGCATACCCACATAACAACCACTGGCACAAGAGCATGTAACATGTAATGCGCATACCCACATAACAACCACTGGCACAATAGCTTATAATGCGCATACCCACATATTACCACTGGCACAAGAGCTTGTAATGCGCATACCCACATAACAACCACTGGCACAAGAGCATGTAACATGTAATGCGCATACCCACATAACAACCACCGGCACAAGAGCATGTAATGCGCATACCCACATATTACCACTGGCACAAGAGCTTGTAATGCGCATACCCACATAACAACCACTGGCACAAGAGCATGTAACATGTAATGTGCATACCCACATAACAACCACTGGTACAAGAGCATGTAACATGTAATGCGCATACCCACATAACAACCACTGGCACAAGAGCTTGTAACATGTAATGCGCATACCCACATAACAACCGCTGGCACAAGAGCATGTAACATGTAATGCGCATACCCACATAACAACCGCTGGCACAAGAGCTTGTAACATGTAATGTGCATACCCACATAACAACCACTGGCACAAGAGCTTGTAACATGTAATGTGCATACCCACATAACAACCACTGGCACAAGAGCATGTAATGCGCATACCCACATAACAACTACTGGCACAAGAGCATGTAATGCGCATACCCACATAACAACCACTGGCACAAGAGCATGTAATGCGCATACCCACATAACAACCACTGGCACAAGAGCATGTAACATGTAATGAGCATACCCACATAACAACCACTGGCACAAGAGCATGTAACATGTAATGAGCATACCCACATAACAACTACTGGCACAAGAGCATGTAATGTGCATACCCACATAAATACCACTGGCACAAGAGCATGTACCATGTAATGCGCATACCCACATAACAACCACTGGCACAAGAGCATGTAGCATGTAATGAGCATACCCACATAACAACCACTGGCACAAGAGCATGTAACATGTAATGCGCATACCCACAAAACAACCACTGGCACAAGAGCATGTAACATGTAATGCGCATACCCACATAACAACTACTGGCACAAGAGCATGTAACATGTAATGCGCATACCCACATAACAACCACTGGCACAAGAGCTTGTAATGCGCATACCCACATAACAACCACTGGCACAAGAGCTTGTAACATGTAATGTGCATTCCCGCATAACAACCACTGGCACAAGAGCATGTAACATGTAATGCGCATACCCACATAACAACCACTGGCACAAGAGCATGTAACATGTAATGCGCATACCCACATAACAACCACTGGCACAAGAGCATGTAACATGTATGCGCATACCCACAAAACAACCACCGACACAAGAGCATGTAACATGTAATGCGCATACCCACAAAACAACCACTGGCACAAGAGCATGTAACATGTAATGCGCATACCCACATAACAACCACCGGCACAAGAGCATGTAACATGTAATGCGCATACCCACATAACAACCACCGGTACAAGAGCATGTAACATGTAATGCGCATACCCACATAACAACCACTGGCACAAGAGCATGTAAAATGTAATGCGCATACCCACATAACAACCACTGGCACAAGAGCTTGTAACATGTAATGCGCATACCCACATAACAACCACTGGCACAAGAGCTTGTAATGCGCATACCCACATAACAACCACTGGCACAAGAGCTTGTAACATGTAATGCGCATACCCACATAACAACCACTGGCACAAGAGCTTGTAATGCGCATACCCACATAACAACCACTGGCACAAGAGCATGTAATGCGCATACCCACATAACAACCACTGGCACAAGAGCATGTAATGCACATACCCACATAACAACCACTGGCACAAGAGCATGTAATGCGCATACCCAAATAACAACTACTGGCACAAGAGCATGTAATGCGCATACCCACATAACAACCACTGGCACAAGAGCATGTAATGCGCATACCCACATAACAACTACTGGCACAAGAGCATGTAACATGTAATGCGCATACCCACATAACAACCACTGGCACAAGAGCATGTAACATGTAATGCGCATACCCACATAACACTAGCAAATGCCTCTAACTACCCAAGTAGTAAAACGTAAATTAAGTCATTTTCTTTGTTGCATTTACAAAACACAACATTTTTTTTTAATGATTCAAACGGAGCCTACAGTTTTAAAACAGATTACAATGTACTTATACATTTGCTTTGTAACCATGGTAATCTTTGATGAACATATAATTACTTAGGTAGGTATCTGGAGCACTACATGGCAGGAAATAGTGCTCTTAAATATGTATAACATTCTTGCAAAACTGCTGCCATATAGTGTTCCAGACAGGTTCATGCTCCTAAGCTTACATCCATGCTTTTTAACAAAATATACCAAAATAACAGACAATTTCATAATAAAAGTAAATTAGAAAGTTTAAATGTCCCTTTAAACGTCTTACAGGTGTGAGAGCAGGCAGTATGGTGTGCAAGGCAGATACATTTGAGGAATGTACTGATTAATCTGCTGCACTATAATTCTGTAATACATGAGCCTGATGGTAGATAGACCGTCTGATATGAAATAGTCAATTAAAGGGACACTAAACCCAATTTTTTTCTTTCATGTTTCAGATAGAGCATGCAATTTTAAGCAACTTTCTTATTTACTCCTATTGTCATTTTTCCTTCCTTCTCTTGCTATCTTTATTTGAAAAGTAAGAATGTAAACTTAGGAGCCAGCCCATTTTTGGTTCAGAACCTGTGTTGTGCTTGCTGATTGGTGGCTAAATGTACCCACCAATCAGCAAGTGCTATCCAGGGTGCTAAACCAAAAATGGTCCGGCTCCTTAGCTTAGATTCCTGCTTTTTCAAATAAAGATAGCACGAGAACAAATAAAAATTGATAATAGGAGTACATTGGAAAGTTGCTTAAAATTGCATGCTCTATCTGAATCATGAAAGAAAAAAAATGATTTAGTATCCCTTTAAGTTCAGAATTGTATTGATAAAGCTATTGCTTTATAATTCTGTGCAATTCAGGGGCCCAATGACTTAAGGGATAGAGTTCAGGTGGGGAAAATATTGATAAATCTGCTGCAGCTGCACTATATTTCTGTCTAATTCAGAAGAGCAGGCAAGTAGCCTGATGTGCAGAAGAGAGAGTTTAGGTGAGGAATATATTGATAAATCTCCTGCTCTCTAATTCTGCGTAATTTAGATTCAGAGGGTGTGATAACAGGAGTCTGATGCACAGGTTAGAGAATTCAGGTGAATGTATTGATGGACCTGCTTGTCTGTTTCTTTGGCTTTTAATAATATTTAGGGGTGTCCCTATGCAACAGCAGAGCCATGGGAGTTGCCATTAACAGCAATCTGTCCCTAGGGACACATTGTACACAAGCATGCTTTTACTGTTAGTTTTATATCTATCAAAAAGCTTCAACATTTAATTTCTGCTCTTTCATATATATTAAACAATTTAAGTTTAATGTCTCTTTAGGGACTTGCAGTCAGAGAAGGCAGAGCCTCACCTGTCATGAAAAAAAAATGTTAAAGTAAAGATAAAAAAAACGTAACAACATTTTTTGACCTTAGCTGCAAATACTTGGAGAGAGGCAATAGCCAGCTCAGCCTCCCTCGATTGCACAACAACTTAGAAGGTGTTGTATAAAGCCCCGCCCACTATCTGTCAGATCAGGAGTCCCATCTATGTATCCACTATAGCTATTTTTTCTTTTTGTTTATTAGTCTGTGTTTCTGTGTGTCTGTGTGGGTAAGTGTGTGTATCTTAGTCTTTCTATGTGAGTGTCTTTGAATGTGTGTGTGTGTCTCAGTAGTGTTTCTGTGTGTCTGAGGTTTTTTTTAGTGTGTGTGAGTATTTCTGAGTGTCTGTTAGTGAGTACATGTCTCTGGGTGTCTGAGTATTTCAGTGTGTCTGTGAGTGTGTGTGAGCCTTTGAATATTTCTGTTTGTGTGTCTTTGAGTGTGTGTGTGCCTTTGAATATTTCTGTTTGTGTATCTATCAGTGAGTGTGTGTGTATGTGTGAACCTTTGAATGTTTCTGTTTGTGTATCTATGAGTGTTGTGTGTGTGTGTGAGCCTTTAAATATTTATTTTTGTGTGTCTATGAGTGTGTGTGAGCCTTTGAATGTTTCTGTTTGTGTGCATATGAGTGTGTGTGCCGCATTTGAATATTTCTGTTAGTGAGTACATGTCTCTGGGTGTCTGAGTATTTCAGTGTGTCTGTGAGTGTGTGTGAGCCTTTGAATATTTCTGTTTGTGTGTCTTTGAGTGTGTGTGTGCCTTTGAATATTTCTGTTTGTGTATCTATCAGTGAGTGTGTGTGTATGTGTGAACCTTTGAATGTTTCTGTTTGTGTATCTATGAGTGTTGTGTGTGTGTGAGCCTTTAAATATTTCTTTTTGTGTGTCTATGAGTGTGTGTGAGCCTTTGAATGTTTCTGTTTGTGTGCATATGAGTGTGTGTGCCGCATTTGAATGTTTCTGTTTGTGTGTCTATGCGTGTGTGTGTGCCTTTGAATGTTTCTATTTGTGTGTCTATGAGTGTTTGTGTGCCTTTGAATGTTTCTGTTTGTGTTTCTATGAGTGTGTGTGTGTGCCTTTAAATGTTTTTGTTTGTGTGTCTATGAGTGTGTGTGTGTTTGCCTTTGAATGTTGTTCGTGTGTCTGAGTGTGTATGTGTGTGCCTTTGAATATTTCTGTTTGTGTGTCTATGCGTGTGTGTGCCTTTGAATGTTTCTGTTTGTGTGTCTATGAGTGTGTGAGTGTGTGTGTGTGTGCCTTTGAATGTTTCTGTTTGTGTGTCTAAGAGTGTGTGTGAGCCTTTGAATTTTTCTGTTTGTGTGTCTAAGAGTGTGTGTGTGTGTGTGCCTTTGAATGTTTTTGTTTGTGTGTTCCTGAGTGTTTCTTCAGACTCAAGTATCCAACTATTGAACCTCAGTTGGGTTTATATGTGTGTTTATCCGGCTCTGGTACTAGCTAGTGCCTCACCAGCCACTGACCTCACCACACATCACTGCTTTAAAGGGATATGAAAGTCAAAATTAAACTTGTATGATTCAGATAGAACATGTAACTTTAAGACACTTTTAAATTACTTTCTATTTTCAAATGTGCATCATTCTCTTGGTATCCCATGTTGAAAAAGAATACACACATATCATACACTAGTGGGAGCTAGCTGCTGATTGGTGCCTGCACACATTTCTCTCTTGTGATTGGCTAACTAGATGTGTTCATCTAGCTACCAGTAGTGCAATGCTGTTCCTTCAGCAATGGATAACAAGAAAATTAAGCAAATCTGATTATATAAGTAAATTGGAAAGTTGTTTAAATTTGTATGTTCTATCCAACGCATGAAGAACATTTTGGGATTTCCTGTCCCTTTAAATTTTATACAGGTATAGATCTAGCAGGGAGAGAGTTAAGGGATGCCATGCATATGGCCTGTCAGAAAAAGAGGCCATGCAATGGACTGGCAAGAAATTGAGAACATGGTGAAGGCAAATAGCTATGGTATCTTCTGCAGATCTTCTTGTTCAGCCTGTGCAACTCTCTGTCCCTAAAAGCAACTGAACAATCCAAACAGGAACAATGTAATACTTTACAGGCTTACATTGAAGAGGCTATGCAATGCTCTATCTATCCCAGGAAAGGGCTACACAAGATTACACAGATCTATTTGTCTTCTGTAGGTCTGTACAATGCTCTTTAGATTTCCTTGGACAAATCATTCTTCTGTAGATCACCAGTAAAAGCAGAGCAATGCTCAGCAGATAACTCAAAAGGATTATGTGATGCTCTGCATATTTCAGTGGAAGAGGCTACTTAATCTTACAACACAATGTCTAGCAGGGAAGTGGTTTCCCACAATCATCTGTTATCAGAATGCTAAGCCTTGCAAAATCTTTCTCCGTGTTGTGTGCTGAGTAGCATTACCATATTACTATGATGTTATGGTTGTGTTACCTGTCATGTGTCAGTATAGTTTTACCTTATTGCTGTTCATTTGTTTTGCTTGTGTGGTGGTGTTTGCCTTTGCTATGCCCTTGTAGTGATGTGTTAGGGTTACTATCCTTGTGCTGTACGTTAACATTGCTGTTGTAAGGTTATTTTACATACCTGTAACCTGCAGTGTTTTGCGTATATTGTGCTAGCAGTAGTTCCTTTGTGCGTCGTTGTGTTAACTCTGCTGTACACTGGAGTCCTACTGAGGTTATTAAAGGATTATGTTACCTGCTTTATGTCGGCTTGCAGCTACAGCCCTTTGCCAGAATCTCAGGAAGTTGCTGTGTGTTACCCGCCCACTCAGGTAATTCAGACAGGTGGAATCTGGCACACCTTCAGCACAAACATCACAACCTAAAGATAGACTGAGTAGCATACAGACATGCACACAAGTACAGTATATCTTCATATAGAATATGCAGACAGACATCTAGAAACTGAAAATAAAACAGCTTGGACACTAACACTGGCACACACAAACACACACCTGCTCAGATAAAGACTTGCTGGCCATCAGACCCACAAACACTCATATGAAAAGTTCACAGACAAATACCCAGAGCAGTTAGCATGTCAGTGTGTAAACAGACATAAAGCCTATAACATACATACAAAATGACAAACTTATAATACAATGGCCATTTAAAAAAAATTCTCAGGGAGATTGTGGCAGTGAACTATAAAAAAACCCTGAATTAATAATTATATCCTTCAGTTAGACCAGCTGGACAGTTTACCTGCTTTCTTTGCCTTCTATATAATCTATTACCTGCCAGTACCTTCTAGGAAGTCATTCAGGTAGATTACAAGTTATGGGCGCAACAGGGTGCGAAACGAACGCAACAAAAGTTCTGTTATTTCACACTCTATTGCCCTGCCATTACAAGTTTTCAAACAGCCGGCTTGTGCGTGCGATATGGTTGTGTTGAGCTCCATACTGCACAAAATACAAGTGCTGCTTTGACATGCTTGTGCACGCTTTCCCCATAGACATCAATGGAGAGAGCAGGTAAGAAAAATACCTAACACCTGCGACCGCGGAATGAAAAGCTCCGTAACACAGCCCCATTGATGTCTATGGGGGGGAAAACATTATGTTTAAACCTAACACCCTAACATAAACCCCATGTCTAAACACCCCTCATCTGCTGCCCCCCACATCGCCGACACCTACATAAAGTTATTAACCCCTAATCTACCGCTCCTGATATCCCCGCCACCAAAATAAATCTATTGACCCCTAATCCGCAGCTCCCGATATCGCCGCCACTATACTAAAGTTATTAACCCCTATTCCCCTGCACCCCAACATCGCCCACACTAAATAAAGTTATTAACCCCTAATCCTCTGGCCTCCCACATCACTACCACTAAATAAATCTATTAACCCCTAAACCACCAGCCCCCCACATCGCAACAACCTAAATTAAACTATAATAACCCCTAAAACTAACAGTTACCCTAACCCTAACACCCTCTAACTTTAACATAATTAAAATAGCGCTACATTAAAGTTACAATTATTAACTAAATAATAACTATTTAAAACTAAATACATACTTACCTGTAAAATAAAACCTAAGCTAGCTACAATATAACTAATAGATATATTGTAGCTAGCTTAGGCTTTATTTTTATTTTACAGGTAAGTTTGTATTTATTTTAACTAGGTAGACTAGTTAGTAAATAGTTATTAACTATTTACTAACTACCTAGTTAAAATAAATACAAACTTACCTGTGAATTAAAACCTAAGCTGCCTTACACTAAAACTTAACATTACAAAAAATAAAAACCACAAAAATTTAGAAAAAATAAAAAAAACTACCATTACAAAAAAATAGCACACAAAATTATCCAAAACAATAAAAATTATTCCTATTCTAATACCCTTTAAAAAATCACACAAAAAACACCCCAAAATAAAAAAACCTAATCTATAATAAACTACCAAGGGCCCTTAAAAGGGCCTTTTGTAGGGCATTGCTCTAAAGAAATCAGCTCTTTTTCTACAAAAGAAAAACAAACACCCCCTAACAGTATACAAACACCCACAAAATAAAAATAAAGTAAAACCTAATCTGCCCATTGCCCTGAAAAGGGTATTTGTATGGGTATTGCCCTTAAAAGGGCATTCAGCTCTTTTGCTGCCCATTAAAAATAAAAAAATGGCTATTCTAAAAAGAAAAACCCACATCAAAATGAAAAAAAAAAAACATTACACAAAATAACAAACAAATTATCCAAAATAATAACAATTATTCCTATTCTAATACCCATTTTTAAAAAAAACCCACCCAAAATAAAAGAAACCTGATAATAAACTTACTTTAAAAGGGCCTTTTGTAGGGCATTGTCCTAAAGAAATTAGCTCTTTTTCGAAACAAAAATAGAAAGACCCACTAACATTACAAACCCCACCCCCCAAACACACAAAATAAAAAAAAAATCTAAAAAAAAACTAATCTACCCATTGCCCTGAAAAGGGCATTTGTATGGGCAATGCCCTTAAAGGGGCATTTAGCTCTTTTTCTTGCCCTTAAAAGGGCATTTAGCTTGTTTAAGAAATGCCCAACACGATATCTAAAAAAAACCCACCCAAAAAACCTTAAAAAAAACCTAACACTAACATCTTCATCCCATGGGCTCCATCTTCATCCCATGGGCTCCATCTTCATCCAGGCGGCTCCATCTTCATATAGGTGGCATCTTCTATCTTCATCCTGGCGACGTCTTCTATCTTTATCCCGGCGGCGCGGAGCGAGTACATCCTGAAGACATCCGGCGCGGAGCATCCTCTTCATACGGTCGCCGCTGTATACTGAATCTTCAATGCAAGGGAGCCTTTTCAAAATAGCGTCCCTTGCATTCCTATTAGCTGATTTGATTTTGGAAATTCAAATTAGCCAATAGGATGAGAAATACTGAAATCCTATTGGCTGTTCAAATCAGCCAATAGAATTTCAGTAGCTCTCATCCTATTGGCTGATTTAAATTTCCAAAATCAAATCAGCCAATAGGAATGCAAGGGAAAGATAGAAGACGCCGCCAGGATGAAGATAGAAGATGCCGCCTGGATGAAGATAGAAGACGCCGCCGGGATGAAGACCTCGCCACCTGAATGAATATTTCTCGCCACCTGGATGTCCGGACTTCAGAAATTGTAAGTGGATCTTCGGGGGTTAGTGTTAGGATTTTTTAAACTTTTTTGGGTGTTTTGTTTTTTTTAGTTTAGGGTTTGGGCTTTTCTTAAAAGAGCCAAATGCCCTTTTAAGGGCAATACCCATACAAATGCCATTGTCAGGGCAATGGGTAGCTTAGATTTTTGTTAGAGTTTTTTTATTTTGGGGGGTTGGTTGGGTGGTGGGTTTTACTGTTGGGGGGGTCTTTGTATTTTTTTTACAGGTAAAAGAGCTGTTTAACTTAGGGAAATGCCCTACAAAAGGCCCTTTTAAGGGCTATTGGTAGTTTATTGCAGGCTAGGGTTTTTTTATTTTGGGTGGGCTTTTTTATTTTTATAGGGCTATTAGATTAGGTGTCATTTTTTTATTTTTGATTTGTTATTTTTCATAATTTAGTGTTTGTTATTTTTTGTAATTTAGTATTTTTTATTTATTATAATTAGATACTTTGTAATTTTTATAGTATTGTTAGGATTTTTTAATGTGTAATATAGTTTATTTAATTGGTAGTTAGTTTAATTTTAGTTTAATAGTTATATTAGTTTAATTGTTAGTTTAAACTTAGTTTTTTTAATTTGACAGGTAAGTTTTAATTTAATTTAAGATAGGGAAATTGTAATTTTAATATAAAGTTAGGGGGACGTTAGGTTTAGGGGTTACTAGTTTAAATCTGTTTATTACGATTTGGGGGGCTTGCGGATTACGGGTTAATAGGTTTATTAAAGTGGCGGCGGTGTCGGGGGCGGCGGAACAGGGTTTAATAACTTTAGTATAGCAGGGGCGATGGGGCGGATGGCAGATTAGGGGTTTATAATATTTAAATAGTGTTTGCGATGGATGCGGGAGGGCAGCGGTTTAGGGGTTTAATAACTTTATTATAGTGGTGACGATGTCGGGGAGCGACGGAATAGGGGTTAAAACATTTTATTAGTGGCGGCGATGTTAGGAGCGGCAGATTAGGGGTTAATAACTTTTATATAGTATTTGCGATGTGGGAGGGCCTCGGTTTAGGGGATAATAGGTAGCTTATGGGTGTTAGTGTACTTTGTAACAGTTTAGTTATGAGTTTTATGTAACAGTTTTGTTGCGTAAAACTCATAACTACTGCTCCCAGATGGCGGTACGGATCTTGTCGTTAAAAGGGTGTAACGCAAGCTTTGTAGCCTCACCGCAAAACACGTAATGTCAGCGGTATGGAAGTACCATGAAAAAACGTCATTTTTACGAGTGCAGGACTGACGTTGCATTACAGGCTAAAAGAAATGGGGTACAGCTATACCGACAAGACTTGTAATGGCTGCGTTGCTGCTTTAACGCTGAAATTACCATTTTTTGAGCGTTAAAAGATGAACGCACAACTCATAATGTACCTGATTGTGCAGCACATTGTAGCTCAGCATTTTCAAATAACAGACAAAGATTTACAGACCCACTCGTTCCCATTCCCCTCTGCCCAGCACCCTCAACTACTGTGCAGTCCTTTCAGAATATCCCCTGCCGTCTAACAGTCCCATCTAACTCTGGCCTTCCTAATGTCTTCTAATCCAATCACACACTCCTTGTCTTGCAGCTCTAACCTCTCAGTGAAGGATATATCACTTACACTTACATCTCCTAATGCAATCCCAGCACCTTGTATCGGTCCTACCCAGCATCTCACAAGTGCTTCCTACCATGCTCTCAACTACTCTCATTCTATTTATTAACTCACACCTGTGAGTAAGTGCTGTAATATCTGCCCAGCACCCCAACTGCTCAGTACCAAGCACCTCCAAACTATGCACTGCCCAAGGCATTCACTTTCACCCTCACTAGCCCTTAAAGGGACAGGAAACACAAACTTTGGTTCACAATTCAGATACAGCATGCCATTTTAAACAACTTTCCAAATGTTATCTATCAATAAATTCTCTTTTTATATCCTTTGTTGAAAAGCAGAGAGGAAAGTGCAAGAGCACTAGATGTCAGCACTTTTTTCTGCTATGTGGTGCACCAGACATGTACACGCTAAATTTGATAAGAAACTTTTTAAACATTGTATGTTGTGACTGAATCAAGAAAGAAAAATGTGGTGTTTCATGTCCTTTTGTCTTATACATCCAGCATTCAAACTAACCCATGGGCTCATCACTTCTCCGCACTTTGTTCTCCAGCAAGAAGGAAATATGTTGTGCTCATCACATTCCAACTATTCTCTTAGCTATCCCCAGCCCCCGGCAAATTTCTATTAGATCCCCTTTAAACAAAAACTCTAAAATACTCCACTACTAGCTAATATAACTACTGCCACACAACACACAAATACTCCACTACTAGCTAATATAACTACTGCCACACAACACACAAATACTCCTCTACTAGCTAATATAACTACTGCCACACAACACACAAATACTCCACTACTAGCTAATATAACTACTGCCACACAACACACAAATACTCCACTACTAGCTAATATAACTACTGCCACACAACACACAAATACTCCACTACTAGCTAATATAACTACTGCCACACAACACACAAATACTCCACTACTAGCTAATATAACTACTGCCACACAACACACAAATACTCCACTACTAGCTAATATAACTACTGCCACACAACACACAAATACTCCACTACTAGCTAATATAACTACTGCCACACAACACACAAATACTCCACTACTAGCTAATATAACTACTGCCACACAACACACAAATACTCCACTACTAGCTAATATAACTACTGCCACACAACACACAAATACTCCACTACTAGCTAATATAACTACTGCCACACAACACACAAATACTCCACTACTAGCTAATATAACTACTGCCACACAACACACAAATACTTCACTACTAGCTAATATAACTACTGCCACACAACACACAAATACTCCACTACTAGCTAATATAACTACTGCCACACAACACACAAATACTCCACTACTAGCTAATATAACTACTGCCACACAACACACAAATACTCCACTACTAGCTAATATAACTACTGCCACACAACACACAAATACTCCACTACTAGCTAATATAACTACTGCCACACAACACACAAATACTCCACTACTAGCTAATATAACTACTGCCACACAACACACAAATACTCCACTACTAGCTAATATAACTACTGCCACACAAGACACAAATACTCCACTACTAGCTAATATAACTACTGCCACACAACACACAAATCCTCCACTACTAGCTAATATAACTACTGCCACACAACACACAAATACTCCACTACTAGCTAATATAACTACTGCCACACAACACACAAATACTCCACTACTAGCTAATATAACTACTGCCACACAACACACAAATACTCCACTACTAGCTAATATAACTACTGCCACACAACACACAAATACTCCACTACTAGCTAATATAACTACTGCCACACAACACACAAATACTCCACTACTAGCTAATATAACTACTGCCACACAACACACAAATACTCCACTACTAGCTAATATAACTACTGCCACACAACACACAAATACTCCACTACTAGCTAATATAACTACTGCCACACAACACACAAATACTCCACTACTAGCTAATATAACTACTGCCACACAACACACAAATACTTCACTACTAGCTAATATAACTACTGCCACACAACACACAAATACTCCACTACTAGCTAATATAACTACTGCCACACAACACACAAATACTCCACTACTAGCTAATATAACTACTGCCACACAACACACAAATACTCCACTACTAGCTAATATAACTACTGCCACACAACACACAAATACTCCACTACTAGCTAATATAACTACTGCCACACAACACACAAATACTCCACTACTAGCTAATATAACTACTGCCACACAACACACAAATACTCCACTACTAGCTAATATAACTACTGCCACACAAGACACAAATACTCCACTACTAGCTAATATAACTACTGCCACACAACACACAAATCCTCCACTACTAGCTAATATAACTACTGCCACACAACACACAAATCCTCCACTACTAGCTAATATAACTACTGCCACACAACACACAAATCCTCCACTACTAGCTAATATAACTACTGCCACACAACACACAAATACTCCACTACTAGCTAATATAACTACTGCCACACAACACATAAATCCTCCACTACTAGCTAATATAACTACTGCCACACAACACACAAATACTCCACTATTATCTAATATAACTTCTGCCACACAACACACAAATACTCCACTACTAGCTAATATAACTACTGCCACACAACACACAAATACTCCACTACTAGCTAATATAACTACTGCCAAACAACACACAAATCCTCCACTACTAGCTAATATAACTACTGCCACACAACACACAAATCCTCCACTACTAGCTAATATAACTACTGCCACACAACACACAAATCCTCCACTACTAGCTAATATAACTACTGCCACACAACACATAAATCCACCACTACTAGCTAATATAACTACTGCCACACAACACACAAATACTCCACTATTATCTAATATAACTACTGCAACACAACACACAAATACTCCACTACTAGCTAATATAACTACTGCCACACAACACACAAATACTCCACTACTAGCTAATATAACTACTGCCACACAACACACAAATACTCCACTACTAGCTAATATAACTACTGCCACACAACACACAAATACTCCACTACTACCTAATATAACTACTGCCAAACAACACACAAATACTCCACTACTAGCTAATATAACTACTGCCACACAACACACAAATCCTCCACTACTAGCTAATATAACTACTGCCACACAACACACAAATACTCCACTACTAGCTAATATAACTACTGCCACACAACACACAAATACTCCACTACTAGCTAATATAACTACTGCCACACAACACACAAATACTCCACTACTAGCTAATATAACTACTGCCACACAACACACAAATACTCCACTACTAGCTAATATAACTACTGCCACACAACACACAAATACTCCACTACTAGCTAATATAACTACTGCCACACAACACTCTTCAGGAACCCTCCTCACAACTGCTTTACCCTCACTACATTGCCCATAAAGGTGTCAACAGCCATAAAAGTACAGTCCTTTTTTTTACTAGTGTTTTCTTTATTTATTTATTTATTTATAAAACCGTTGCTAGCCCTGACAGCCCTGGCCCAGCACCTGCCAACTACTTCTTTACTTATAGTTTTAAAGGGGCAATCAAGAAAAAAAAAATAAACCTTTGTGGTTCAGATAGAACATACAATTATTAACAATTTTCCATTTTTCTTCTATTACTTAATTTGCTTTGTTCTATCCTTTCTTGAAGAGCATACCTAGGCAGGCTCAGGAGCAGTAATGCGCTACTGGGAGCTAGTTGCTGATTGGTGGCTATATATATATATATATATATACCTCCTGTCATTGGCTCACCCAGTGTGTTCAGCTAGCTTCCAGTAGTGCACTGCTGCTCATTCAACAAAGGATAATAAAAGTAAATTAAAAAAAAATATATGCTCTATCTGAAACATGAAAGCCCCATTTAGCTGTTCTCATACCAATAATTACTGCTAAACACCTCCCCAGGCCCTACACAACACCAGCCACACTACCTACCCAGACCGTCTGGTTACTGTTTCCAGCACTTCCCATATATCCTCTGGAGCCATCAGAAGTCTAATATAGAAGTGCACTGTTTATAACAAATAATAAACATATTGCACAAGTAGAATGACAATTAAGGAAGAGAATATACTATAAAATTATTTATAAAAAGTCCAACCTGATGCACAGCAGTAAGAGTTTTCTGTAGTACCATCTGCTCTATAAATAAAGCGCATGCACGGTGCAGCCCAGAGTAAACTATAAATACTCCGTGCAGCCAGTTTACTAGGTACACAGCAGCTCTGCACTCTCCCCCTTCTCTCTGCCCTTCTTGCTTCATGTCTCTAATTCTTATGAGTTATCTCTCATTCTTATGTCTAAGCTTTCTCCTATCAGATCCCTGCACAATCCTCTTGGCTCTCTTCCTCTTCTCTTTCAGACCCTTTACTGCTCACAGTCTCTCTCTCTCTCTCTGGTGCCCTCACACTTGCTTCCCCCCAATTATAGCCTACCCTCCCTGCTCTCTTATACACTCCCCCAATTTGCAGCTTTCCCTGCTTTATAATGCCTCCCAATCTCTCTGATTACTTTCCTGGTCTCACTCCCCTTCTTTCTCTACTTACCCCCTCTATTGGTTATTTTTTCTTCCATTACCCATAAGTCCCCTTCCTGCCCTGTCACAATCGTATTCCCCTGGGTGATGTCTCTCAGTTTCCTCTCTCTTTCTGCCCTCACATAACCTCCCACTCTCACATTTTCTGTCTTTATTCTGCTCTCTCACAACCCCACAGATTCCCATTTGTCTCTTTATGCTTATTGCCCTTTAATAGGTTTCATCACTCTCAGATTCTTACCGTCTAATTTGTTTGTTTCTCTTCCTATCTCTCTTCTGCGTCTCTCCCCTTTTGGAGGGGGTATTGGGGGGGGGGTGAGAATGTTGTGTGTGTGTCTGTTCCCACACACCCCTCTCAATCCCAGCATTGTCTAATACATGAAGACACTGCACGTGTCATGCCCCATAGACTGGCAATGACTCACAGCTCAGAGGCTGGATTTGTCACTCAAACAGTGGAAAACAGTACCACTACTTAACATTTACATTACTTTTCCTTTTGCTGAAATGCTGCTTGTTACAAATCTTATATATATTATGGGCTAGATGGTATGCTAACAGTTGTGCGTAAACGATAAGGGGTTTATTACGGGTGTTCGCACGCATAAGAAGTAGCGCATATTATAAGTTATGCTCGAATAAAAAGTTGCACAAAACACATCAAAAATACATTAAAAAGTATAGTTACACTTGTAATAATATCATCTAATAAAGGTTATTTAAAAAAAAATATTGCAAGCAAAAGTTATAATGGCTCAAAGATATGAGGTCTCAATTGTTAGAAAAAAGGGCAGGTAAAGGGCTTTAACATAGAGATACATACATATACATGTCTAAATATGTATATTTATGTATATATTATATTTATATATATATGTCTATATGTGTGTACATATGTATTTATGTATTTTTATGTGTGTATATATATATATATATATATATATATGTATTTACAGACACATATAAACACATAAATACATATATATATATTTACAGTAATGGCCAAAAATATTGGCACCCCTGCATTTCTGTCAGATAATGCACAACTTCACACAGAAAATTGTTGCAATTACAAATGTTTAGGCATTCTCATGTTTATTTCTTTTGTTTGTATTGGTATGACACAAAAAAAGTGGAGAAAAAAAAGCCAAATCTGACACATTCCACGCAAAACTCCAAAAATGGGCTGGACAAAATTATTGGCACCTTCTCAAAATTGTAAGAAATAATTGCATTCCAAGTTTGTGATGCTCCTGTAATTTGTAATTAAACTCACCTGCATCAATTAACAGGTGCTGACAAATCACAACAGCAACCAGTTAAAATGGTGAAAAATGTACTCAACCTTCCTGTTGTGTGTCTCTGTGTGCCACACTGAGCATGGAGAAGAGAAAGAGCAGCAAAGAATTGTCTGGTGATTTGAGAACAAACATTGTGGAAAAGCATGGACAATCTCAAGGTTACAAGTACATCTCCTGAGATCTTAATGTTCCTGTGCCCATTGTGCGCAACATTGTCAAGAAGTTTACAGCCCATGGCAGTGTAGCTAATCTCCCTGGACGTGGACAAAAGAGAAAAATTGATCAAAGAAAAGACTACAGTCCCTAAAGTCAAACATGGAGGTTCACTGATGTTTTTGGGTTGCTTTGCTGCTTCAGGTACTGGATGTCTTGACTGTGTGCATGGCATTATGAATGCTGTGGTGCAATGTAGGGCCCAGAGTCAGAAAGTTGGGTCTCCATCAGAGGTCATGGGTCTTACAGCAGGACAATGACCCAAAGTACAGATCTCAATCCCATAGAGCGTCTGTATAGAGATCTCAAAACAACAGTTGGGAAAAGGAACCCTTCCAATCTGAGAGACCTTGAGCAGTTTGCGAAAGAAGAGTGGTCCAAAATTCCAGTAGATAGGTGTAAGAAAATCATTGATGATTACAGGAAGCAATTGATTTCAGTTATTCTTTCCAAGGAGTGTGCTACCAAATATAAAATTGAGGGTACCAATAATGTTGTCCAGTCCATTTTATGAGTTTTGCATGGAATGTGTCAGATTTGGCTTTTTTCCCTCTACTTTATTGTGTCATACCAATCTAAACAAAATAAATACACATGAGAATTCCTAAACATTTGTAATTGCAACAATTTTCTGGGCGAAGTGGTGTATTATCTGACAGAAATGCAGGGGTGCCAATATTTTTGGCCATGACTATATATATATATATTTATACACATTGGAGCACTTTGCAGCTGAAAACATGTATATAAAAAAATGAATGCAATATTCGTATTTAATAAAGTGTTTACCTATGTATTTACTGTAAATATTTCACATTCCAATGTTCTTCACATATGGGGGATATTCCTTTCATATATATCTGTATACATCTATACCTATATATAATTTTTATATATATATATATATATATATATATATATATATATATATATATATACAGTATATGTATCAAAAATAAAAAAGAGAGAAACAAAAGAGTACCTTAGCCAGCAACAACCTATAATTAGAATAATTCCAAAATTAACAGACCCTGAGTGAATATGGACAATCTGAAAAACATCACAGCAAAGCAGGTCAAAATAATTAACACCCTTTATTATCATCATATAAATAGACAATAAAAAACACTTAAATAAGTGATAAGAAAAGATATAAATAACTTCAATAAAATACCCTAGTGGCCACCAGGAAAACATAAAAAGTCTATATGACATAAACATATCAATAGGATAGTCCTCGCAGCAGTGTACACTGAATCCTTATATATTACTGTAGCTGGCACACATTCATCATTATGCAGATAATTGTCAGTTGTTAGTAACCACTGATATCTAGACTTAGACTTAGTGCCAGTTCAAATGCTTGGCAAGCATATATTCATCTGTCACCAAACAAACAAATAGCGGTTATTTGCAGTTCATGACTTTTTATGTTTTTCCTAGTGGCCACTAGGGTGTTTTATTGAAGTTATTTGTAACTTTTCTTCTTCTCACTAAATTAGGTGTTTTTTTCATTGTCTATTTATATGATGATAATAAAGGGTGTTAATTATTTTGACCTGCTTTGCTGTGATTTTTTCAGATTGTTCCTATTCACTCGGGGTCTGTTCATTTTGGAATTATTCTAATTATAGGTAGTTGCTGGCTAAGGTACTCTTTTTTTTTTCACTCTTTTTTATTTTTGATATTATTATTTTATAGTACTTCCGTGCACCTCTGGAATATGAATATACATGTTTTACAGAGATCCTAAATTAATATGATGTGGAGTTTTGAGCTGGGGAGTTGATAAACTATTATCGGTCTGATGAAGGGGAGCTATCCCCAAAACGTCACGTAAATAAAAGCTACTATTGCTATTCTTTAAGCCAAGTGAGTGCTGTCTTCTATTACCTATACCAGTGATTTGCAACTCTTTTTTTGCCGTGGCACACTTTTTCACATTAAAAAATCCTGTGGCACACCACCATCCCAAAGTTTTACAAAATCACACATTGTAGCCTAATACAGGATATATATACAGTGTCTGTATATATATATATATATATATTTATATATATATATATACACACTGTACTGTGCTGTCATGCCATGCCTCATGGTTGTAAATGATGCCTGATGAGCCTGTCACATACCTCCCAATATTTCAAAATTTGAAAGAGGGACACCCCCGCACTGTTGTCAGTCTGCCGCGGCACATCTGAGGATCTCTCACAGCACACTAGTGTGCCACGGCACACTGGTTGAAAAACACTGACCTATACCTTAACTTGCATTCAGCACCCTGGCACCAGGATACCTATTAGTGAGAGTGCACCAGCCTCTGTGAATATAATTTGGGTTTCATGTCCCTTTAACTGCACCTCACAATAATCTTCTGCATTTTTTATTATTATTATCATTTATTTGTATAGCGCCACAAAATTCTGTAGCGCTGGGTACAAAGATAGGGGTATACAATGATAAGGATTTGTGATGAAATACAAAACATAACAAAGTAAACAAATCTAGTACAGGAGGAAGAGGGCCCTGCTCCGGAGAGCTCACATTCTACAGATTGAGGGTGCAGAGACATAAGGTTTGGGGTAGCTTGTCACATGGATTGTAGTTGCAGCAGTGAGTCAGGCAGTTCAATAATTATTTTGGTTAGGATGAGAGATGGAGGAGAGATGGTAAGCCTCTATGAATAGGTAAGTTTTTAAGGAGCGTCTGAAGCTATACAAGGTTGGAGACAGTCTTATGGAGCGGGGTAGAAAGTTCCAGAGGAAAGGAGCAGCACTTGAGAAGTCTTGGGGTATATTTATCATAGTGCGAGCTGCATTTATCATTGCACCATACGGAGCTTGATAAATCGGCCCCCAGGAGGCGGGAGTGAGATGTAGAGATAACAGGAGTAGGTCAGAGGTTGATTGAAGAGAACAGGATGGGGAATATTTGGAGATGAGAGAGGAAATGTAGTTGGGAGTTAGACTGTTGAGTGCTTTGTAAGTTAGGGTTAATACTTTAAATTGTATTCTAAAATGTATGGGGAGCCAGTGTAGAGACTGGCAGAGTGGAGCAGCTGATGTAGATCGGCGACTTAGGTGGATGAGTCTAGCTGAAGCATTCATAATAGATTGGAGGGAGGAAAGGCGGTGTTTTAGAAGGCCATTTAGAAGTAGATTGCAACAATCAATGCCTGACAAAATAAGGGAATGAATTAGTAATTTTGTAGTTTTTTTGAGTAAGGGAGGGACGAATTCTGAAAATATTGTGTAGGTGTGCATAGCAGGATTTGGTAAGTGCTTGTATATGTGGGTTGAATGTGAGTTCTGAGTCAAGTGTGACCCCAAGACAGCGGACCTGGGGTGAGGTGTTGAGAATAGAGTCTCCGACCTTCAGAGAAATGTCAGGTGTTGGATGTCTCGAAGAGGGGGGAATAAGAAGCAGTTCAGTTTTGGACAGATTGAGTTGGAGGTAGTGTGAAGACATCCAAGAGGAAATTACAGAGAGGCAGTTGGAAATCTGGTTCAGTAAAGCGGGAGAGATATCAGGAGAGGAAAGATAGATTTGGGTATCATCAGTATATAAGTGGTACTGGAAGCCAAAGGAGGCTATAAGTTTTCCAAGGGAGGTTGTATATAGAGAGAAAAGCAAGGGACCCAAGACAGAGCCTTGCGGTACTCCAACTGAGAGAGGCAAAGGATCAAAAGATATGTTGCGACTACCATTATAATACTAATAATAGTTAGTAAGAGCAATAGAGATAATTATATGGAAAGAGTTGATTTTTATCCTGACTGACATAGAATGGGAGCTAAACCCAAACCATCAAGAGAATCTTCTCTAGCTGTTCCTTTTTTTAGAACATCGCCAGAGAGTAGGGAGGGAGATGAGGGATACAATAGAAGATTTCTGACACGAGAAGGGGAGAAAAGAGAGGTTTAGAACTAGACGAGGAACCAGGGCAGGAGCAAGAATAGAAAAAGGCAAAATATTATTAATCTTTCTAGTGTAAACCTTACCAGAAATGAAATCAGACTATTAGGCAAAGGGTTAAACTATGCCCCTAAATCGAAACCTAATAAACTTGAAATGTATATGGATGTTCAGAAATTTGTGAGGAAGCTTAATTTAAAAAGGTATTATACCAAACATCAAGCACGATGTACAGATATGAACAACCTGTTTGTAGAATGGAAAGATTTGTAGACAACAAAAATATTAAAATCATTGGAAAGAGAATTTGGTTTCTCACAAGAGAATTGCGGTGTCCTAACAGACTTGCAGTTAATGAGGTTTAGAGGGTTACGTAGGCGAGGTGTATGAGGGTGGACCTGGGTTAGGTGAGACTTTCCTAGCTGCAAGAAGAAGAAAGATGGTGAGAGAAAGAAGATGAGAGTGTGTCTTATGTGAGTGTTTAAGAGAATGAGGACATATGAATGGTCTGAGTGCTGTTTGTGAAAGGAAGAGCTGTGACTTTAAGGAGAAGGGAGGAGAAGGTAAATGCAGACATTAGAAAGTGTTAGCAGATAAGTTTAGGGATATTTGAAAGCACTTGTTTCTGTGTTGTCCACTCCTTTGTCTAACTCTTTATTTTCCAAGCATTTCTGGAGTTTTCTACCTCGTCATTTGAACTGCTATCCCATAATGTCTCTGGCCTTCTTACTTACAGTCAAAGACAAGCAAAATAATGTACAATAAATTGTTGTTTTTGATGCCCCTTTAATATAAAACATCTTGAAACCTTGATTAATAAATAAAAAATACAGTGTAAGACACATTGAACTATTATGACATTGACCAAATGTGGTTTTAAACCTTAAAACTGTGGTTGCCTGGGGGGGGGGCATGCTGGAAATGGCTGGAAGTTGCTAAAGCTCTGAGCGGGTCTGATGAATCTCACACAAAATACCACAGTCTGAGACATTATTCCCGGGTTCTGAATGGACCTGCCAGCAGCGGATAGCTGCAAGAGTTGCAGTGAACTTTTTAGCCGACGATTCAAGTGAGTGGGGTGGAATACAGCCCAAGCCCTGACAGCATGTAAAGGGACAGAGCAAACACATGTATATCGATCTGAGCTGAGAAGTTAAATACTTTGGTGCACGCAACAGGCAAGGTGGTAATGAGGCGATACAGAGCCTTTAACATAGATCCGGAAGGAAGAGAGACTCAGCACATAAAATAAGGTATCTAAATTAAACTACGCAACAAACCACCATTTTTACACCATAAAGGTGGATGCACACAGTTGAGAACTTTTCCTTTCCCTTATTTTAAGAGAATCCTTTGGCTGGATTACTGGCATTAGCATAGCGCTATTAACACAACCTAGCCACACTTCAATGGAGACATTGGAATATATCTAATGTAAATAACACATAACCTAGTGCATGGGGGAAATTTCTCATTTAAAGAAGCAAGCATTTGAGAAAGCTCACCCCCCATTTTATATCTAAGGATTGTTATCAGCATAGAGATTAAGAGAAAATAACAATAGCTACACAGATTCTGCACTGATATACTTATACAGCACAGAGGTACGCTGATAAAATTATCGCCATGGGGCGCCTGCTATACTCATAATCAGCAGCGGACTTTACTAGCAGATCTCTCATCAAAAAGCAAAAGATTTCGGGAATATATGTGACATCCTACTAGTTCATCCTCTGTAGCTATCTCTACAGAGTACGCAGATCATCCTCCCTACTAAGGCTGATTTTGATGGCTTGAAATAACTAATCAATTCTGAACTGGCAACCATGAAAAAGGATATAAAGGAAATAGGGCACCGAATAGAATCCATGGAGGAATCTCATGATAATATGAATGGCTTACTGGACTCCCTGTCATCCCATGCCACTGAACAAGAAGCACACATTGAGGTGCTTAATGACAAACTGGAAGATTTGGATAACAGGGGACGCAGGAATAACTTGAGAATAAGGGGGCTCCTGAAACTATCCTGAATCCTGACATTCCTGAGTATCTTCAGGGCCTGTTCAAACATCTACAAAACAATCCTCAAGCTCTTGATATGGAGTTGGACAGGGCTTACAGAGCTTTGAGACCACCACCTCCACTGAATGCACCCCCCAGAGACATCATTATACGATTTGTGAGGTTTACTGACAAAGAGCGGATCTCGTACTTGGATCACCAATTACAAATATTTGTAGACCTTAGCCTAGTCACGGTCCAGAAAAGAAAAGAAGTCCACTTTATAACCAAAGTCCTCCAGGAGAAGAATATAAGGCTTTCCCTTTTGCATATATATTTAACACGAGGGTCTATCTATAATGTATAGGTCCCCTTCAGACCTAGAAGCTCTTTCTCAATTTTTGAACATACCCTTTCATATGCCAACACCATCAGAGGATCACCCAAGGCCTTACGCTCATTCATCAGCTTTCCAATACACTACAGGCCAAAGACAGACCTGGACCAAAGTTAATACTAAGAAGCGAAAGGGCAAGTAACAGTCATCTACAGCAGTGGAGGAAAATGATCCAGGATGAAAGGTGGACTGTCACATCAGAGGGTGAGATTGTGCCTTTTGTTTTTGTCTAGGACATTTCTATATTTAAAAGAAGAGACTCTGAGGAGAGATTTATCCTCATAGCACTATGCTTTATTACAATGTCACGGTATTGCTGTATTGTAAAAAAAAAATTGTTTACTGTTGTCCAAGCTCTTTTCAGCTTTAATACGTTAAACCATAGCAACTAGTGTTATTGATACACTAATTTACATGTTTATATTCTATACCACAAATAGGATATTCTATAGTATAAGGCGCTCCTTTTTCCCCCGCTCAACCAGCCACTCCCCCATCCATTGTTACTTATGTTAACCCCGCACCGTAAGGGGAGTATCAGTAAAACAGGGGTGACCCGGGTGGGTTAGCGTTTATGGATGGTATATCTGTGTGTATTTGTGTGTCTTATAGGGAATATATTACCTCATAAACAAAATAAGCCGCATCAGAAAATATTATGAATATATGAGCATTATAGAGTCACCCTTTGAATAACATTCTGTGTATAATTGTCTGCAGCAATGTTATAAGTCAGACTGATCCTCACTTCTACCTACTGCAGATGAAACCAAACAGCAATGAAATTAAGTTCACTAATTTTATATATATCCAATGCATTTCTTATGTTTTTTTATCTTTAATTTTAATTTTCTCCAAGAAGTTTTAGTTTGGACCATTCCAATTAATGTTTTCAGTTTTGTTGGGTTTTTTTCTGGGCTAGATATTGAACTAGGGGGTGATTGTCCCCATGCTGGTTATATATTACTAGAAAATATTAATAATGGTTTAGGTTTATGTGATCTGCTCCCAATTTATTCCTGTATATCATATACTATGTAAATAGTGAGATTTTATAATATGATTTCCAACAGGTTATTCCTTTATACCCTTATACCACTATTGTGAAGCCTGAAGTGGATTAGTATAACGTAATTACCTCCAGGTCTCTCTTGTATGCCCATAAAAATATTCTGAAGACTGCATGGGTGGGTATGCCCGCAGACAATTTTTGTTATGCCCATAAAACATTCTAAAGACTGAAGAGCTGATTTGAGGTGCTTGCCTCCATGCTGTTCCTATGTTAGGAAGGCTCAATATGATGCTAGGGTTGCCAGTTTTCCAGTAAAATCTTCACAGAAATAATGGACAGTTAAATGTCCAGTATTTTAAACTGCATTTCAATAAATAATACATTTATTGAGTAAAGTAATCAACAGTATCTGCCCTTGTTAAGTAGGGAGGGATGGTTACTTGTGAAATAAGACGTATGCCTCTAAGTTGTTTTTCTTATTCTAGTAGTTTGTTTCCATTTTTTAATGTGCCCCTCTGATTAAACACTGGCCCCACCTTGACTCCCCAGTAAAATTTGTCAGGAACCGCCACTGCTAGCATTTCAGTACTCACAGCCACGCCAAGGGCATTAATAGTCCACACAAGAGAAGTGTAGACCTAAAAGATCTTAATGATAAGAAAGGTGACATAAATTTCCTTTCAGGAAACTCATTTTTTATGAGGTAGAGAACCCAAAACGTTCACATATAAATTTGGAGAATCATATTACGCGTCTAATTCAATTAAAACAAATGGGGTAGGAATCTTAATTAAACTAAATGTCCCTTTTCAATTGATAAAAAAATATAAAGACAAAGGGAGATATTTAATTGTCATAGGAAAATTATATAATATGCTAGTAACATTGGTGTGTGTATATGCCCCTAATGCTTGTCAAGATGTATTTTTTAAACACTTATCAAACTTGTTGTTGGAAGTATCCAAAGGTATATTAATTGTTTGCGGGGATTTTAACCTCACACTTAACCCACATTTAGACAATTCTAACCATACATCAGTCCCAACTAAAACGATTAATATGGTGAAACAGGTCTTAAAAGAGTTAATCATTAATGATGCGTGGAGAGTTAAATACCCTGAAGTGAAAAACTATACCTTTTACTCCTACCCACACGCCCGCTATTCCCAAATAGATTATATAATGATGGATGTAGCTAGTTTGGCTAGGGTAAAAGATCTTACAATTTTTCCTAGAACATGGTCAGACCATTCAATAGTTGGATGCTCAGTGTGTTGGCCCCAAATGAGCACTCCTACATACACCTGGAGTTTAGACGAAAATGTATTAAGTGATCCATTACACTCATTTCATATAGAAAAGCTATTTTGGAATACTTCTCATTGAATCAAGAGTCAGTCCAGGACATTAGAACATTATGGGAAGCCCATAAGACTGTTGTCAGTGGGCACATCAAACTAAACAAGAAATTATTTTTCTACATAACACCCTATCCACCTTAGCAAACCTAGAATATCAACACAAATTTAACACTGATGACAAAACGCTATTAAAATCCATAGATTACTGCAGAACTACAATACAAAACATTATATATTAGGAGTGTAAGCAATATGCAACAAGACTGGGTCAAGTATATTTTGAGGGAAACAATAAAAGTAGCTCTCTTTTTGCTAGAAAACTCAAACGAAAAATTAATAAAGCCTATGTAATGCACATAAAAACCCGAAAAGGAAATGATCCACAACAGACCAAATTGCAGAAGCATTCAGATCATATAATGAGCAACTATACAATTTATATTACTCAGGGGAAACCCCACCAAATAATCATAAAGCTTAAAATTAGCTTATTAGGGAATACCTAGAAAAGCTGTGCTTCCCTTCACTTAAACCAGAACAAACAGAATTCCTGAATCAGCCCATTAGTTACGAGGAACTTAAAAATGTTATCAAGGAACTTAAGAAAGCACCAGGACCGGATGGATACTCTAACATTTATTATAAAAATACAAAGACCTACGATACCACACCTTCTTGATCTGCTTAACACAATCAACAAAGAAAACCCATTTTTCAACTCCACTTTGGAAGCTCACATAGTTGTCCTACCGAAGACAGGCAAACCTCCAGATAGAGTCGAATATTTTAGACCTATATCACTATTGAATACAGATCTTAAAATCTTCGCAAAATTTCTGGCCAATAGACTCAATCAGGTACTCCCATTTCTTATTACAAATGATCAAGTAGGTTTTATCCAATCCAGAGAGGCTAAAGATAATAATGTAAAAGCCTTACACCTAAAATAATATACTCATCATAAAAAAAACTCCCCTGGCTATAGACTCGATGGACGCGGAGAAAGCGTTCAACCGCGTCTGTTGGGACTTCCTAAAGGCCATGCTACAAAAACTACAATTAGGCAAAACTTTTATTTAAAAAATCATGGCTTTATACCACTCCCCTTCTGCTAAGGTCAGAGTTAAGGGTCAGTTGTCACAATCTTTTAAAATATCTAATGGCACTAGGCAGGGCTGCCCCCTGTCCCCCTATTATTTGCCTGTGTAGTGGAGGAACTAGCTACTACAACAAGGGATAAAAATACAATAAATTGTATCAATATAGCGGACAATACCCACAAAATCCTCTTGTATGCAGATGACATCCTATTTTTCCTCACAGACCCCATATCCTCCATACCTATCCTATGCGCAGAATTAGACAAATTCCATAACGTTTCTAACTTTCTTATTAACAAAGCAAAGTCCGAAATGCTCACTATAAATTGTGATGATAGTTATACTCAAACAATAAGTAATTTATGCCCTTTCAAAACACAGAAAAAGTCCCTAAAATATTTAGGCATATACTTAGCCCCATGAATACAGAGCTATTTAAACTTAATTATAACACCATTCAACAGACAATTATAGCGGATTTATCCGCTTGGCGTTCAAAGAACATATCTTGGCTCGGGAGAATCACAGTTCTAAAGATGAATATCCTCCCAAGGTTACTATATACCGTATATTGCAAACTTTACCTATACCGCTTCCGAAATACTTTATTAACTCTCTACAAATAAAATTATTCGCTTTTGTGTGGAATTATAGACCTCCTAGAATTAATAGACAATTAATGTGCACCACGATAAAACATGGGGGACTGGGAGTCCCAAATATACAGAAATACAGACAGGCAATATTTTTACAGCGGATTATTGACTGGTTCACAAACTTCCACACAAAAGCATGGGTGGCTCTAGAGCATGATATAGTTAATACTTCACATTTAGGGATCTATTGTTGGCAAGGGAGGAAACAGTCTACTCAAGATTTAACAACCAACTCAATAATCTTAGAAACTTTTCATGTATGGGACAAAATACTAATAACATACCCTAATTTATCCTCAAGACATTCCCCACTGACACCTTTAACAGATAATAAAGATTTCCCACCTGGACTTAGCCATATTGGCAGGTCCATAAAACAAACGCAAAGAGCATTATCAGTGTATCATTTGGGGAATGAGAATAGGTTCTATAACTCGGAGGAACTAGAAAATAATGGTTTACAAATATTTAAACAATGGTTTCCTCTGTACCAGTGTCAGTCATATATAACAAAACACCCAGATAGAAAGAACCTTATAAGACCAATGACAGCATTTGAATTGCTTTGCAAATCCTCTTTGCCTCATAAAAAGACGTTATCAATAACATACGACCTTTTACAAACTCCATCACATGGTTACACTCCATACTACATAGATAGATGGAACAAGGAACTAAACTTAGGCATATCAGCAAAAGAAGCGAATATAATGTTTTCCAATATATCAAAGATTTCCTCATCGCCTAACAGAATTGAATATAAAAATAATTCAGAGGTGGTACTATACTCCTGTTAGAATATATAAGTTATATAAGTCGGCGAGCAACAAATGCTGGAGATGTGACGCATCGGCGGGAAATATGTCTCACATATGGTGGCAGTGCGCTATAATTCATGACATATGAGAAAATATCGCTAGGGAAACTTCCAAAATGTTAGAAATTCCAATCCCACTAGATCCACGCATTTCAACCTCCTGCCTTACAAAATACAAAATATAAAAAGAAAATGATTTGTATTGCTAGCAATAGTATGAAATTACTTTTAGCTAAATATTGGAAACAAAAGCAACCACCCAGTATGGCTCAATGGTTACACACATTACAACATATATTAAGTTTAGAGGAATACGCATATATTAAATATAGAACAGAAGATACACAGGGGCATATGTATCAAGCTTGATGCCCCGTGTTTCTGGCGAGCCTGCAAGCTCACCAGAAACAGCAGTTATGAAGCAGCGGTCACAAAGACCGCTGCTCCATAACCAGTCCGCCTGCTCTAAGCAGGCGGACACACATCGCCACAATACAACCCGATCGAGTACGATCGGGTTGATTGACACCCCCCTGCTGGCAGCCCATTGGCCGCGAGTCTGCAGGGGGCGGCATTGCACCAGCAGCTCTTGTGAGCTGCTGGTGCAATGCTGAATACGGCGAGCGTATTGCTCGCCGTATTCAGCGAAGTCTGGCGGACCTGATCCGCACTGTCGGATCAGGTCCGACAGACATTGATGATAACTAGGGGCCATATACTCAAATGAGAGCTTACATGGGATGAATATTGGAATAATACTCTGAACATTGTATTGTCTAGTTTGGTTTTTATTGTAAATCATAACTTTTATTGTTTAAACATGACACATTGCATTGTACAAATTACTAGATAACAAGAAAAGACTTTCGAATCAGCATTTTCATTTATATTATGTCGTATAACTGGAGCATTTCGTAACTTTTTCAATGTAATATGATATATTTTTCCAACAATAAAGTTGATTTTCAAAAAAACACACACAAAAAACCTGTGGTTGCCTTTAAAGGTTGCTACAGAGCTACATATCAAGTGTGTTGAGATGATCATTTAAATCCTTATTACATCTATTTACCTCTGTCATTTTCCTCATGGATGTAACATTCCCCAGTACCCCAAGAACAGCCAAAGATACTGCCCTTTAAAAAGGGACATGACTATCAAAATTAACCTTTCATTGTTCAGACAGGGCATGCGATTTAAAGACTTTTCAATGTACTATTATGTAATCAATTTCATTCTCTTTGTATCCTTTGTTGAAAAGCAAACCTAGGAAGGCTCAGGACCAGCAATGCTCAACTGGGAACTGGCTGATGCTTGGTGGCTAAGCACATATGTCTCTCGTAATTAGCTCAACAGATGTCTTTAGCTAGCTCCCAGTAGTGTATTGCTGCTCCCGAGCCTACCTAGGTATTCTTTTCAGCAAAGGATATCAAGAGAATTAAGTACATTTTATAATAGTAAATTGAAAAGTCTTTTAAAATGTCATGCCCTGTCTGAAGCATTAACGGATAATTTTGACAGCCATCTCCTTTTTTTAACCCTTTGGCTGCTAAGCCATTTCCCACCTGGGTGCTAAGCTGGTTTTGAGCTTTTTGTTGCAGTTCACATTTAAACACTTTTAGAAGTAAAGTTTGTGTGAATAAACTATACAAACTATATATATATTGTATTTTTAGCAGACCTAGCAGATTCCAAATATATCATTATTATATGTGTATGTCTCAACAGGTTTTAAGAATAAAGCATAAAATATGAAAAAAGTGTATTTTTGTACTCCACAATCAATAAAAATTAGTTTGTAATTTTATTTTTCTAAACTCTATCATCAAAACCTGTGTTGCTAAATATTTGCAGTAGGTAACCTGTCTAAAATAAGCAGAAAATTATAACATTTCACTGTGTTTTTCTACTGTTTTATTGCCGACGTGTCAATTTGACCTTAATAAAAAGCATCTTTAAATTTAATGTATTGTTGCCAGCAATTAAACAGATTTAGCTGCCTGGGAAGTTAAGATAGAACAACAAAACTATATATTTTAAGAAACTAAACCCCCAGCTGTATAAAAAAGGGTCTTATTTGTATTTGTATCCCATATCTGAAGTGTGCAACAAATAAGCGAATATGACACTTGTAAAAAATAAAATAAAAAATTAAACAAAGCAACATGTTCATTTATATCTTACACACTCCACATTTGTGCTAGCAATACATGCAGCCCCTCATTTGTTGAAAGTAGTAAGGTACACATTTGTAGAAAGTAAACCCCCTGACGCATCAAATGAGGGGCTATTTGTACTTCTAGCACAAAAGTGGAGCGCGCAAATATTCATGGAATATGGTGCTTTGCTTAGAAAATATTTTTTCTAAGCAAAGTGACATGTTCATTTACGCACTCCAAATTTGTGCTAGCAATACATGTAGCCTTTCATTTAAAGCACCAAGGGGTGCACTTTCCAAAACTGTGTACCTTGTATACTGTATCTTAAATTCCCAGGTGGCTACAGCTGTCTAATTGTAGACATCACCCCAAATGCTTAAGGACCATTTTTAAATAAGATTTTCCCAAGGTTGCCATATCTGCAGTTAAACATCTCTAGCCACCTGTGAAGTTAAATTAGGGTACATAAAGTACCCAATTTGTAGAAAGTACACCCCCTGACGCATCAAATGAGGGGGAATATGTAGTTCTAGCACAAAAGTGGAGTGCGCAAATATTCATGGAGTATGGTGTTTTGTTTAAAAAATATTTTTTTCTAAGCAAAGTGACATGTTCATTTATGTCTTATGCACTTAAAATTTTTGCTAGCAATACATGCAGCCCCTCATTTGATGCGTTTGTTCTTTCCAAAACTGTGTACCTTGTATACTGTATCTCTAATTCCCAGGTGGCTACAGCTGTTAAACTGCAGACATGGCTACCTTGAAACATTTTAAATGTATAGGGGTTATATCTGCAATTAAACAGTTTCATCTACATCATTAATTGACTAACCTAATTCTAAATTATTTTATTTTATGTTTAAAAATATTACACTCTTTTACATTACCCACACAAGCATTACAGGCACTCACACTGGTTAAATTAGCACATGGATACCCATGTGAGCAGTAACGCCACGTCAAGGTTTAAAACCTTGCTACTGACCATTCACACACCTTTCATGTCTGATTCACTCACAGAAGCACCCACCCCCTATACACATCAAGACATTCTCATACACACACCTTTCTTATCTTTATTCACTCACAGAAACACAACCACTACCACTGGCCAGTCAAACACATTTCATATCTCCCTTCATACATAACCTTTTGATAGGGGCAACTCAATCACTGGGCTGGTCAGGCTTATGCCTCAACCAGGGCACTGGGCTGGTCAGGCGTAAGCTTCAACCAGGGCCATGTATCTGAATTTCAGAATCTTGAGCCTCCTGGGGTTGTGAGAGTATGCAGCTAGTATGTTTCCATGGTATTATAAATACGGAAGCATTCTGGCATGCATAGCACTGGTTTAGAGGGGCAGTCTGGACAGTAGTAACGGGTGTCTTTACAATGTCCATGCTGACTGCACAGTCTACACCTTCTACTAGGGAAAGTTTTTTTTCTCAGTAGTTGGTATATACTCAGCAAAGTGATGGCCATGCAACCTTGCATTCTCCTCACTTGGCCCAGTTACTGGAATATCCCCTGATGATGAGAGAAGGCTTTTAATAACAGATTCCTGAAATTTCAGGAAATGTAGCCCTCTTCCTTGGGTAGCCTTATACAGGACAAAGGCATTAAGCATTGACAATTGTATCAAGTGGATTGACAGTTTCTTGTATCATGTATATGTTTTGCGAGAAGCAGAGTATGGTTCAAGCATCTGGTCAGTCTTATCTACCCCTCCCATATGCTGATTGTAATCCAGGACACATATGGGTTTCATAGTTGGCATGTTCTGCCCACTGACATAGACAGGTGATGTGCTCTCATGTATAGTTGTGAGAAGCTGCACATCCTTCTCGTCTGTGAATTTCACAGCTAGCAACTCATTAGAGCGCAAAGCTGTGGTCTCTCCTCTCTTTTGCTTTCTGAACATGTGAGTCGGAAAGCCTTTGCGATTGGCATGGATTGTGCTGCATGCAACAGTGCCCTTGCTATATAGCAATTTAAATATTGGCACACCAGTGTAAAAGTTATCCACATATACATGGTAACCTTTATTAAATATTGGGTGGAGTAAGTCCCACATTATTTTTTCACTGGCAGCAAGGGAGGAGGGACAGCCAGGGGGTGCTAGAACAGAATCCTTGCCAATGTATACCCTAAAACGATAGGTGTATCCACTAGAGCTCTCGCACAGCTTATGCAGCTTGATCCCATAGCGAGCTCTCTTAGAAGGAATGTATTGTTTAAAAACAATACGTCCCTTATATAAGATCAAGGATTCATCCCGTGGCAGAGCATTTGCATTATTATTATTATGCAAAAACTTGAGCAGTAACATATATCTGTCCCTGCTCATTGTAGCATGGAAGATAGGGGTCATCTGAGTAGACTGCTTTGACCAATATGAGGCTATGCTTGGCTTTTGCACAATCCCAATTAGCAGAGTGAGGCCCCAGAATTCCCTCATCTCTTGCAAATTGGTTGCAGTCCACCGATGTGCTCTGGCATGGCGGCTCAATTCTGCGCCAGTATTTTGAAAAAATAGCTCAGCATACAGATTTGTCTGCTGAACAATAAATTCTAAGAACTCGGGGGCAGAGTTAACTGCCTAACTGAGAGGAAGCAGTATCAGAGAGCTCCGCACTAAAATTGGCAAATTATATTAATAAATCAATAAAGGGTCCTGACTTATTGCCTTTACTTGTCAGTTTTATATGCCCAGACTTGCGGGCCATAAATACCCTGAAGAATTCCACCAAAAATCCGGGCTTCTCTGACTTATCTCATCGCAACGCTATTCTAGTGTTGATCTACACTGCGAGCAACAGAGGCTATTATCTACCTGCAGCCAGGAGCCTAAGCCTACAATCAAGACCCATTGACCAGCAGCTCTGGAGGGTCGGGGCTCTGCTCCGGAGCTTCAGTCGTGCGAGCGGTGTACAGGGCCCTGGGGGGACCTCCAGCGGGTGCACCACCGGCGCCCTCTCACTTCCTACCGGCTTCTACCAGGGGCCCGGATATCGCCACCTCTTCCTCGGACTGACCGGGGCTGTGCCTGACCTGGCGGTTGATCTGCCTATGCGCCTCCACCTCCCGGGCCTTCATTTGAGTAGAGGGCACTAGCACGGACCGGCTGTAGGTGAAGTGGCGCGAACGGCGGCCATCTTGCTTCCTCATTCAGGCCTGAAGTCCGACCGCACACAGAATCTGGCGTGGGGAATCTGCTCGGTGCCTGGGGGCACAGGGGCTCAGCTCTGCCTAGTCCAGGGACAACGGAGGGCACAGTTAGAAGATTGCTGCGAGCCCACATATCTGTCTTTGGCTTTTGGGTAAGATTGCGTTAACCAACACGCACAGCAACACAGACCTCATCGCACCACCCTTACACCTTGATTGCTAGGTGCACTCAGATACCGCTGCTCTACTGGTATTCATGCCCACACAAATATCAACAGCCCCCTTCTTTCACTGAAGCATATACCCACTGCATAACCCCCAATGACTGTAGTTTGGCCTGTAAGATTAACCCCAAGAACCTAGGGAGTGCAAAAGGGCTTTTTTACAGACTCTTTGGGTATTAGGCAGATCACCTAGTGGGAGCGTTCCCATATTGCCAGTAATCCCTTACTCTAGACATATTCTGTACCCTACTCAAGACACAGGAATAAAGCAGCATTTACTGACCGGAGGACATATACACCACGTGTCCATGGACTCTAGACATTTTATACTAGTTTCCTCTTATTAGCCATAAAGGACTATTCTTTGCAGCACTGTGTGCTGTATTCTGTACATCAGTCTGCATCACTGCCCATTTGAGCCCCTGGCTTCCTCCACCCTTCACCACCAGTAAGGGGACACTTGTCCATTTGTCCATTTTTACTTTCAACGACCCCCACAAGAACTGTCCTGGACTTCCTAATTTCTACTTGTGTAGCATTTATTCACAATCAATACATCCATAGCTGCTGCGCCAGCATTGTTGTCCCTGGGTCAGTTGCCCAGGGTGTAGTGTTGTCTGATAATTGCTTTAACATTTTCTTTCTACAGGCCTCCGAGCTTAGGGTTAGTGTTTGCTGCTGCACCAGCCTATGTGTCTTTGGGTTCTTAGCCCAAAGTGGAGTGTTTTGTTACTTGAATATCTGTCTAACATTTTTTTTTTCTGCAGGCCTTCCCTACAGGGATAGTCCTGGAGGTAAACTAGACAAGTGTACCTTTAAGAGATATCCCCTCAAGACTCTCCCTTTCCGGTCTAGCTAGTCTAGGCTGGTCACTTCCACTTCCCCTTTCCCCTTCCTTCGGGTCGTATCCTCTTTCCCCGAGTCGAGAGGGGGGGGGGTTTAGCTCCAAGGTAACCCACTTTTTTATGATCTTTTCTGTATTTTATATTCCCGGCATTTGCCTGTATACCAAAAAGGTTAACTTTTGTGTACTAGTCCCTCACCTTCCCGCTCCCGCCCGACTTGTTCGGGTGGGTCACCTCCATATCCTTTTTCCCTTCCTTCGGGTTGCATCCCCTTATTCCCTAAGGTGAGGGGCCAGTTCTGGTGTTTTGGGTGTGGGTGATTACACCTAACATGTGACAGTTATAATTAATATAACTCTCAGCCCCGCTCTGCAGTTTCTAGAGTAATACTTGTTATATACATGTGATTTACTAACTTTCTTTTCAGCAGAACCGTATAGAAATTTGCAAATATACCTTCAGTACCCTTTTTTTTGTGGGCCACCGCTAACACTTAGCCCTAACAACATGCCACATTCAGGTAGGAAGCTTCCTAAATTCTAAGAACTCATTATCCACAAACAACTGAAAGTAGTTGATGGGTTCAAAATTTGCAGTGCCCACCAAGAGGCCAGAATTGCCAGTAAATGGAGGCAACACTGGCTGAACCATATTAGGGGAGGTCCAGTTATAGCTTGGAACAGGCCTGCCAATGACTCCCACAGTATGCTGTGCGGCCACTGCGCATGCTGTTGTAACATCCCCCATGCCCATGCTTCTTACAGTATGCCCAGTATGCTGTGTGGCCATTGCAGATGTTGTTGCAACATCTCCCATGACTCCAACAGTATGCTGTGGGGTCACTGCGGATGTTATTGCCATCCCTCTGCCACAGGAACTGACAGCTCTGAACTGTCTGCGGCCACGCCGCGGCTCAGTTAGTTCATCTGTCTTACTTGAACTGTCACTATATGATGACAGCCCAGGGAAAAAGTCGCTGTCAGAATCTTCTGCAGAAGATGTGTTATCAGAAAAGGAATCAGAGTCTGAGTTCATAAGAATCTCAGCTGCTTCCTCAGCACTCATCAGACGCTTAGCCATAATTCTCTTTAAAAAAAATATAGATATTTTCAAATAAATTATGCTGCTAGAAATAAAAGATATACATTTTACTGCAAAAAATAAGCTTTTTGCAGAAAAAAATTTAAGTATTTTAGACTATGGGGAGAGCTGAGCAAAGAGGATGCGTACTCGCCTAACACACAGGCCAAAAGACTGATAATAAAAATATTATTCGTTTTTCATAAAAAGCCTCCCTCTACCATTGGTAATTTGTACCAAATTACATGAGATTACAAATATAATATCAGTAGCCATATTGGAAAGTTTTTTTTTTAAAGATATACTAGTTTATTTTTAGAAAATATATTTTGGGGGTCTCTAGGCAGTTTTGATCTTTATTTATGAGCCCCTAAAGACCCCCACATATTGTTTTTTTTTTACTTTTTTTAACATTTAGTTTTATAACTTTTTAAAAAATTTTTGCAAATGCCACATACTTTATACCATTGAAAAGGTTAGGCGATTACCTTTCCAACAGTCTTGGGGGTCTGTAGCTGCTTAGATGCCTGAGATACAGGCTTCTAAGCAGCATGCCCCTTCTCCCTATAACTGACAATTGTCAGTTTTTAATAAAGTTGCATGGTGACATCATCACGTCATTGCGCGTGACATCACCGCGCAAAAGTGAAGCCTGTCGGGGTGGGAGTAGGTGGGAGCCCCCAGATTGCCCTCAAGGTGGGTGAGTGCTAGCGACAGCTCTGAGCCATCGTCAGCACCTGACTGGGAAAATGTACGACGGCTCAGAGCCGTCGTTAGCACTCAAGGGGTTAAAAGGGACTGTAAAGTTAAAGATTTTGTTTCATGATTCAGATAGAGCATACCATTTTAAACAACTTTGCAATTTACTTCTATTATAACATTGTCTTTGTTTTCTTGATATCCTTTGTTGAAAATCAGGGAGGTAAGCTTAGGAGCGTGTCTGCAGCAGTATATGGCAGCAGTTTTGCAAGAATGTTATAAATTAGCAAGAGCTATAGATTGCAGCACTATTTCCTGCTACCTAGTTCTCCAGACATGTGCACGCCACCTATCTGGATATCTTTTAAACAAAGAATAACATGATGATAAACAAAATTGTTAATAGAAGTAAATTGGAATCCTTTTTTTAGAATTGCATGCTCTGTCTAAATAATAAAAGATACATTTTGCGTTTCATGTCCCTTTAAAAAAATGATTTAATGATTCAGATAAACCATTCAATTTAAAAGCTTTCCAACTTACTTCTGTTGTCTAATTTTCTTCATTCTCTTTGTAGTCTATCTTGAAAAGTATAACTACTGTGTATAATTATCTATATCTATCTATTATCTATCTATATTATTAGAGCTGCAAGGGTTCTCTAATAATCTTAATAAAGTCCCAATTGATAAGCACTCTCTGGATTTGTCAGCTTTATTATATATAAAAATCATGAAGAAAGAGATTTTGTCCCACTGATCTGGTTAAGTTTCTATCTTCATATAAAACTAAATCATTATCATACACTATTCTTTCCTGTTACATAACCGCACTAACAAACCAAAAGCTGAACATGAAACTTGCTTAAAGAAACATACAATTTTTTTTTTTTTTTTGGGGGGGGGGGGTTCCCCAATGTTATAAAGTATATTAATCTAACAATGTTGGATGTGCAAAGCTGGGGAATGGATAGTAAAGACTTTAGCTATCTTTTTAAACAATAACAATTTTAGTGTTGGCTGTCCCTTTAAACAAAATCCCCTCTTCACTGTGCAGGTGTTAAATACAGTTACATATATCCACAAGGCTCCAGTGATGTTCCTAAGCAGGGCCCAACAACTGATTGTTGGATACTTGATTGAGGCCAATAACAGCTAGTTGTAAAGGAGTTTATGCACCACTCTAAACCATCACTGTGTAGTATGTATCACAGTCAGACAATCAGCAGCTTACTCAGGTTACAGCATCTAAGCTCTGTCCTCTCTAGGGAGTGTAGAGCAAACTGTCATGATTCATATAGAGCATGCAATTTTAAGAGCTTTTTCAGTTTAATTATATAAAAATATTTACTTTGTTCTCTTGTTTTCCTTTGTTGATCAAGACTAGTGCACTCCTGAAAGCTAGTTTGTGATTGGTGGTTACACACATATTCCTCTTGTCAATAGTGCAACAGATTTGTTCAGCTCGATTTGTTCAGCTGCCCTGGAGCTGTGGATTTATAAAGGGACGTTCTAGTCATTAGAGCAATTTATTTTCCTTTTTTTAAAATGTGTTTTAAATACATAGTCAAAACATGTGCTCCTGTGCCATTCCAGATAATGATATAGCTGATGAGCAAATAAGAAGCATTTATACGTGAAGATATAACAACTGAATGGAGCATATGCATCTGGGGCAGAATTATCAGGGTGTTTCATGATCACAACTTTAGCTCCCTTAAAAGACTTAAACACATAGGGCAAGATTACAAATCGCACTGTATGATTTTTCTGCACGCGATATGGTCTTTAGTTTTTTGCAATCAATTTTTATTGCGCAGATATTACAAGTGTGGAAAAATTGCGGTTGCGCACGCACAGTCGACTTTTACACAACAATCCTTTCTGCGCTCGAGCTGTAGTTTTCCGCAACATTAAAGTTTCACGAAACATTTCAAAAATACATTATAAAGTACACTTACACTCATATTAACACTGTCTGTTAAAAATGATTTAAAAAATATATTGCACACAGAAGTTATAAGGGTGTTAGTAAAAAATGCCAATGCAGGGATTTTACATTGAAATACATACACATACATATACATACATACATACACAAACATGGATTTATATGTATAGAGATATGTTTAGTGAGCTAATGAAAATATTTCACATTACAATCTTATGCACATAGATAGATCTCGAGATATATTCATATACATGTTTCACTATAAATAGATGCATTTGTCCATAAATCATCACATATATAGAGAAATATTTGTTTAGAAATAAATAAAACGTAATCCTTTAAGAAAATATTTGTACAATATGAAATATTCACATTTTCATGTACACTTTTTTTTTCTAGGAGAATACGTCATGGGCTTTGCGCAACATATTTTTTTTTTTCTATTTGTCTTCTCCATTGACTTCTATGGGGGAATACGTGAACGCACACGCTAACTGGCTTTATGGATTGCGTGGGTTAACGCACGTGCAAAATAAGTCATTTTGCAACTTTTAATACCTGCTCATCCCCAAATGCGAAAAAAACATAACGCATGCTGTGTTTTCGCAATTGCCCAACAGATTTGCCGAGCGATTTGTAATCTTGCCCATAGTGAAACACATATTAAAATAAGAAAATTTGTTTAGAAATAAAATCCTCTAACATAGAGCTTTTTTTACACTAGAATGGCACTTTTTATATAGTGACATGAGTTTATATATATATATATATAGCAGAACAGAAACTCGCACTCTCTGGTCTATTTCAAATTCAATCTTTTACTGTAAAAAGCAGTGACGTTTCGGGGACAAAGTATCCCCTTCCTCAGATGAAATGAAACGTCACTGCTTTTTACAGTAAAAGATTGAATTTGAAATAGACAAGAGAGTGCGAGTTTATGTTCTGCTATACTTATTCTGTACTGGCACCCTGGCAGTTGTTATATTAAATGAGAGTGCTCTCCTTTGCTAGTATATATATATATATATATATATATATATATATATATATATATATATATATATATATATATATATATATATATATAATGTATATTAGATATGTTCATTCTGATACTTGGTTAGTATCTGAATGCCGAATAAGTCGGCTGCTTGTGGCATTCAGCTCTTTTTGGAGTCGGATTTCTTCTTGTGAAAGAGCAACACACTAACATCCAGTGTTCTGACAGATTAGCCAGTTCCTCAGATTAGACAAATCCGTCACTTCCGGTGACATGGAAACAGCTATCTGACCGCAAATTCCTTCACTAAGCATGCACTCCACCACATCACCCCATTCTCCAGCACGTCACCACATTCCAATATATGTGAGTGTACAAATCCCCAAATCTGAATTTCCAAAATCCAAACTTATTCTGTAAACCAACTAGATTACGAGTTTTGCGTTATGAGTATAAAAGCAGCGTTAAGGCTCTTTTTCACTACCGCTGGTATTACGAGACTTGCAGGTTTAGGGGCGGCGCATACTTTTTTGGCCGTAACACAACGCAATTACCACAGCTTTCAATGGGACTTCCATAGCGCCGGTATTACGAGTCTGCCTGGGAGGCCAAAAAGTGAGCGGTACACCCTATACTGCCAAGATCCATACCGTAAACTGAAAGTCAGTAGTTATGAGTTTTACGCTACAAAGCTGTAGCCTAAAACTTATAACTAAAGTGCTAAAAAGTACACTAACACCCATAAACTGCCTATTAACCCCTAAACCGAGGCCCTCCTGCATTGCAAATAATAAAACAAAATTATTAACCCCTAATCTGCCACTCCGGACATCGCCGCCACTATAATAAACATATTAACCCCAAAACCGCTGCACTCCCGCATCACAATCGCTAGTTAAATATTATTAACCCCTAATATGCCGCCCCTAACATCGCCGCCACCTACCTACATTTATTAACCCCTAATTTGCCGCCCCCAACTTCGCCGCCACTATACTAAATTTATTAACCCCTAAACCTAAGTCTAACTTTAACACCCCCTAACTTAAATATAATTAAAATAAATCTAAATAAAACCTACTATCATTACCTAAATAATTCCTATTTAAAACTAAATACCTGTAAAATAAACCCTAAGCTAGCTACAATGTAACTAATAGTTACATTGTAGCAAGCTTAGGGTTTATTTTTATTTTACAGTTAAGTTTGTATTTATTTTAACTAGGTAGAATAATTACTAAATAGTTATTAACTATTTACTAACTACCTAGCTAAAATAAATACAAATTTACATGTAAAATAAAACCTAACCTGTCTTAAACTAACACCTAACCTTACACTACAATTAAATCAATTACATTAATTAAATACAATTGCCTAAATTACAAAAAAAAACCCACTATATTACACAAAATAAAAAAAGAAATGATCAGATATTTAAACTAATTACACCTAATCTAATAGCCCTATCAAAATAAAAAAGCACCCCCAAAATAAAAAAAAACCCTAGCCTAAACTGAACTACCAATAGCCCTTAAAAGGGCCTTTTGCGGGGCATTGCCCCAAAGAAATCAACTCTTTTACCTGTACAAAAAAATACAAACAACCCCCCAACAGTAAAACCCACCACCCACACAACCAACACCCCAAATAAAATCCTAACTAAAAAAACCTAAGCTCCTCATTGCCCTGAAAAGGGCATTTGGATGGGCATTGCCCTTAAAAGGGCATTTAGCTCTTTTTCCGCCCAAAAGCCGTATTCTAAAAATAAAACCCACCCAATAAACCCTTAAAAAAACCTAACACTAACCCCCGAAGATCCACTTACAGTTTTTGAAGACCCGACATCCATCCTCAACGAAGCCGGCAGAAGTCCTCAACGAAGAGGCAGAAGTCTTCATCCAACCGGGCAGAAGTCTTTATCCAACCGGGCAGAAGTCTTCATCCAGACGGCATCTTCTATCTTCATCCATCCGGCGTGGAGCGGGTCCATCTTCAAGACATCCGGCGCGGAGCATCCTCTTCTCTTGATGTCTAACGAAGAATAAAGGTTCCTTTAAGTGATGTCATCCAAGATGGCGTCCCTTGAATTCCGATTGGCTGATAGAATCGGATAAAAATCAATGAGGCTGCGTTACGGAGCTTTACGCTGCTTTTTTACAGGTGTTAGTTTTTTTTTCAGCCGGCTCTCCCCATTGATGTCTATGGGGAAATTGTGCACGAGCACGTAAAACCATCTTACCGCAGCTTTCAGCAGCGCTGGTATTGGAGTGCGGTATGGAGCTCAATTTTGCTTTACACTCACTTCTTGCCTGCTAACGTCGGGTTTTTGTAAACATGTAATACCAGCGCTAAAGGGAAGTGAGCGGTGACAATAACTTGCAAGTTATTACCGCACCACTCATAACGCAAAACTCATAATCTAGCCGCAAACTTTTTTTTTTTTTTTTTTTTTTTTTTTTTATTAATTAAAGGGATACCAAGAGGACAAAGATAAAATGATAATAGGAGTAAATTAGAAAATTGCTTAAACTAGCATGCTCTATCTGAATCATGAAAGTTTAATTTTGACTAGACTATCCCTTTAATATTAGAAAAAAATAATGAAAATTTACTATTTTTCCCCGCCTGTAAGTCATAATCTTCTCTGCCTGTGTATTTGGTTTGGTTTTTGTGCTCTAAAATGCAACAAAAGCAACAAATATTACTTTTCTGATTGCTGTAATTTGTATGACATAAAACTACCTTTAGATTATACGTATAATATAAGATATATAATTACATATAAATATTGCCTAAATGACATGGTATTGTTGTTTAATCTTGGTCCCATCCCTTCTGGTCCCAAGGAGTTTGGACTTAGGGTTTTCTACCTATAGGAACACCTGAAGAAGGGGTGTTGTACCCCGAAACATCACTATAATATTGTTTTCACTCAAGTCCAGTGAGTGTGGATATTTTGTTTTATTGGATTGAACCCATATTTCCTGACACCCTGGCAGTTGTTTTTAGGAGGTGAGAGTGCAAATCCATTTGAGACATATATATATATATATTTCACAGGAAAATATTCACACAGTCCTACGCACGTGTATAATATGACATGTTTTGTGAAAATATGTCCCAATAATAAGGAAACCCAGGATAACCTTGAAATTACAGACCAAAGGAAGAGAATTCCAAACATTTTTCTTGTCTATTTACACTTTTGTTTTAAACATTATAACATTTTTGTTTCTTCCTTTAGAACAAAAATATCAGGCTGGCAAGTCTCAAGGCCAGATGCTGTTCCCACCCATCCTATTAGCTGTACTCTTTGTCTGCTTCATTTTCAGACCCAGTCCTGTCAGATCAGGATTGCAATTAAACTCTGCATTCTAAAGGTGATTAGATCACAATAATGAAGCTGTGCTGCCTTTATCTGACCTGTTGCAAGATGCTAGGGGTCTGCCAGAAGCTCATATAACCATTCTTATTTGTAATATCTATGGATGTAGTGCCAGAAAAGTTTTAGGGAAATGTCTTTACTAGTACATCACTGTAATCTTATCATACAATATATATTTACCTTATTCTGTGCTGCTCTAGGATAAAGCAATTAGGTTTTCCAGTTTCCATTTGTAAAAACAAATGGTGTTTAGTGCTGCTGGTTTTAGAACAAATGTTTGCAGTTTATATTCCCTACGAGCATTCCAGATGGTTTTGTCATGGTTTAATGAGTTGAAATGTTTGAGATCTTATTTGTGAGATGTCTTCCTTTAATAAGTTATAATACCTTTATTCATGGCACCTTCTACAGTCAAATACCTGTGAACTCTTCTTTTTTTTTAACAGTTAAACTTTCATTTTAATTGCCTAAATAGACATTTCTATAGTATTGTTTTACACCATCAGAACCTCTTTTTAAAGAACAGATCCCTGCAAGTGATGACAAGAAGGCACCACAATGTGTGAACTATTAACTATACACAAGAAAATCAGTAGTTGACATACTCACAGGGAGAGCAGATTCTACATATAGCAGGCTGGGCAGATAGCAGAGGACCAGCTCGCTGTCTCTCAGGTATCCGTGATGCTTCAAACCAGCTAAAATACCCTCAAAAGCTATCAGTTTTAGTTTGCAATGCAGCACATTCAAGGTGCAATGTAATTATATATATATATATATATATATATATATATATATATATATATATATATATATATATATATATATATAAACAGAAATATACAAAGTATGATCATAATTTGTTAAAGTAACAAAGAAGTGTAACAAAACTCTCATATCACGCAGCTCTGTATTGCACTAGGCTTGTCTCTCCGAGTCCTTCATATATAGAAATTAGAGAGATCTCGCAGTGCTGGAGAGTTCCAACCTTTTGCTTTCAAATATTCAGTGAGTTCAACCCCTGTGAAGTCTAAACAGAAATGTCTCTCCGAGCTGGAGGACCTTTGAATATCAGGGCCTAACTGCATTGTCTTTTTATCATGCATTTGTTTTGTTAAAGGGTCATAATACCCAAATGTTTAAACACTTGAAAGTGATGCAGTATAGCTGTAAAAAGCTGACTAGAAAATATCACCTGAACATCTCTATGTAAAAAAGAAAGATATTTTACCTCAAAAGTTCCTCAGTAGCCACCTCCCATTGTAAAGGATTTCTAAGCAGCATATCAGTATGTCTGTCCTGGGACAGCTGAAGGGATGAGCCTCGTGCACTCTCATGTTATTTCCCTATTCAGTGTAAGGAAGTTTACAATGAAATCTCATGAGAGTTAAGTCAAATCTCATGAGATCACAGTAAAAGAGTTCATGTTCATTTCTTCATTTTTTTTCTTTTTTACCTGCAGCTGGGCTGCAGCTGAGTATAACTTTTTATACAGAACTTACTCTGCTGAGCTGAGGAGATTGTGAGGTAAAATATCTTCCTTTTTTACATAGAGATACTCAGGTGATATTTTCCTGTCAGCTTTTTACAGTTATACTGCATCAGTTTCAAGTGATTTAGCATATGAGTATTATGTCCCTTTAAGTATGTAAATCTATTGTATTTACTGGTCCTTTAAATAACACAATTTGAGTTATAACTAGGGATGCACCGATACCGATACTAGTATCGGTATCGGTACCGATACCAAGTATTTGCATGAGTACTTGTACTCGTGCAAATGCACCGATACTTAAACCGATACCTCTACTTCCTACCCATATGCTATCTTGTGGCGTTTTTTCAAACTGCATGTTCCCATTTCATTTTAAACTGAAGTGGAGACTAAACTAAAAATTGTTTACTACTGTTCTGCCAATACAAATTGCTGTTATTTGTATTATTGTAGTAGAGATCACTGTTCCTCGTTCAGACAAACCCCTGAAGTACTGGGCAGTTAATAAACAAATTTCCAGCTCTGGCTAAAATGTCCCAAAAATATCTTTCTGCCCCATACAGTATGGTGGAAAGTGAAAGACTGTTAACTTAGAGTCGAACCGCCATACAAATGTCAGATTGATATTATATAACAGCCCTACAACACAATTGTATCACCCCTTTAAATGTAATATTTTATTGTAATATTTTTTATTTATAAACATGTTTAGTGAACTTTTTTATTATTTCATAATGTCTTTTGAATTACAGCCCTTTATAATTATAAAGAAGGAATCTTAAATAATTAGTCTGTATTGTGCTTGATAAACTGTCACATGACATTAAAAAAAAGTATCGGTAATTGGTATCGGTGAGTATTTGAAAACAAGTATCGGTACTTGTACTCAGTCTTAAACAAATGGTATCGGTGCAACCCTAGTTATAACAATTGCTGCAATGCAACTATCCAATAAATAATAAGAACGGAGAAAACTAGTGATAGCAACAATGGTATATAAAGGCTAACAATGCTAACTAGATAGATAGACAGACTGGCAACTTGCACTAAAAAAAAGGCATCCCTGCATTAGGTATAGACTGGCAGCTATGGGCCCCCAGCATTTGGTCCCTGGTGTCACTGCAGCAGCAGTAGTAGTTCCGTCCCTGACACTAATAATTACAAAAAACACAATCTAACTACCAATCAGCTAGATAACAAGTTTTGCGTTCGTGTTTTAACGCTGAAAAAAATGGTAATTGCAGCGTTAAAACAGCAACGCAGCCAATACAAGTCTTGTCGGTATAGCTGTACCGCAAGCCTTTTAGCCTGTAACGCAACGTCAGTCCCGCACTTGTAAAAATTACCTATTTTTCATGGGACTTCCAAAGCGCAGCCATTACGAGTTTTGCGGTGAGGCTAAAAATCTTGCGTTGCAGCCTATACCGAAACACGATCCGTTCCGCAATCAGAGAGCAGTAGTTATGAGTTTTACGCTACAAAACTGTTACATAAAACTCATAACTAAACTGTCACAAACTACACTAACACACATAAACTACCTATTAACCCCTAAACCGAGGTCCTCTCGCATCGCAAGCACTAAATTAAAGTTATTAACCCCTTATCTGCCGCTCCCGACATCGCCGCCACTAATAACATTTATTAACCCCTATTCCGCCGCTCCCCAACATCGTTACCACTATAATAAATGTATTAACACCGAAACCGCCGCCCTCCAGCATCGCAAACACTATTTAAATATTATTAACCCCTAATCAGCCATCCACCCACATCGCCCCACTATACTAAAGTTATTAACCCCTATTTTGCCGATCCCCGACACCGCCACCACTATAATAAACCTATTAACCACTAAACCGCAAGCCCCCCACATCACAATAAACTAATTTAAACTAGTAACCCCCGTAACCCCTAAACTTAACGCCCCCCTAACTTTATATTAAAATTAAAATTTCCCAATCTTAAATTAAATTAAAACGTACCTGTCAAATTAAAAAAACTAAGTTTTAACTAACCATTAAACTAATATAACTATTAAACTAAAATTAAACTAACTACCAATTAAAGAAAGAGCTACTGAAATTCTATTGGCTGATTTGAACAGCCGATAGAATTTCAGAAGCTCTCATCCTATTGGCTGTTTTGAATTTCCAAAATCAAATCAGCCAATAGGAATGCAATGAACCCATTTTGAATCGCATCCCTTGCATTGAAGATTCAGTATACGGCAGGGACCGTATGAAGAGGATGCTCCGTGCTAGATGTCTTCAGGATGAACATGCTCCACGCCGCCGGGATGAAGATAGAAGACGCCGCCAGGATGAGGATTGAAGATGCCGCCTGGATGAAGATGTAGCCTCCTGGATGAAGATGGAGCCATCTGGATGAAGATGGAGCCGCCGGGATGAAGATCCTTCAAGCAGGACTTCAGCAACTGTGAGTACCAAAAGAGGGGTTAGTGCTAGTTTTTTTAAGGTTTTTTGGGTGGTTTTTTTTTTTTAGATCAGGGGTTGTTAAAAGAGCTAAATGCCCTTATAAGGGCAAGAAAAAAAGCTAAATGTCCTTTTAAGGGCAATGCCCATACAAATGCCCTTTTCAGGGCAATGGGTAGATTAATTTTTTTAGATAGTTTTTTTAATTTTGGGGGGGTGGGGGTTTGTAATGTTAGTGGGTCTTTGTATTTTTGTTTAGAAAAAGAGCCGATATCTTTAGGGCAATGCCCTACAAAAGGTCCTTTTAAGGGCTATTGGTGGTTTATTCTAGATTTCTTTTGGGGTTTTGGGGTGTTTTTTTTTTTTTAAATGGGTATAAGAATAGGAATAATTTTTATTATTTTGGATAATTTGTTATTTTGTTTAATGTTTTTTTTTTTCCATTTAGGGTAAGTTTTTATTTTTTGGTTAGGGGTTGGGCATTTCTTAAAAGAGCTGAATGCCCTTTTAAGGGCAGGAAAAAGAGCTGAATGCCCTTTTAAGGGCAATGCCTATACAAAAGGTTTTACTTTATTTTTATTTTGTGTGTTTGGGGGGGTGGGGGTTTGTATACTGTTAGGGGGTGTTTGTTTTTCTTTTGTAGGAAAAGAGCGGTTATCTTTAGGGTAATGTCCTACAAAAGGCCCTTTTAAGGGCCCTTGGTAGTTTATTATAGATTAGGTTTTGTTTTTTTTGGGGTGGGTTTCTTTTTTTTTTTTTTAAAAGGATATTAGATTAGGAATAATTTTTATTGTTTTGGATAATTTCGTTATTTCTCCTGTTAAGTGTAGTCAGTCCACGGGTCATCCATTACTTATGGGATTATAACTCCTCCCTAACAGGAAGTGCAAGAGGATCACCCAAGCAGAGCTGCTATATAGCTCCTCCCCTCTACGTCATACCCAGTCATTCTCTTGCACCTAACTAATAGATAGGACGTGTGAGAGGACTATGGTTGTTAAACTTAGTTTTTATTTCTTCAATCAAAAGTTTGTTATTTTAAACAGCACCGGAGTGTGTTGTTTTTTCTCAGGCAGCATTAGAAGAAGAATCTACCTGAGTTTGTGTATGATCTTAGCGGACGTAACTAAGATCCATTTGCTGTTCTCGGCCATTCTGAGGAGCGAGGTAACTTCAGAACAGGGGACAGCGGGCAGGGTTCACCGGCAAGGAGGTATGTTGCAGTATATTATTTTCTAAGGAATGGAATTGACTGAGAAAATACTGCTAATACCGATGTAATGTAAGTGCAGCCTTAAATGCAGTAGTAGCAACTGGTATCAGGCTGATATGTATGTATGTTTACACTGAAGTATTTCTGGGGAATGGCACTTCACTAAGAAAATACTGTATACATATAACTTATAGCCTATTCTGCAGTGAAAGCGACTAGCAGCAGGCTTTTTAATAACATTTCATAATTTTATATTTAAAACGTTTACTGGCATGTTAATCGTTTTTTCTCTGAGGTACTTGGTGAAAAATTTTATGGGCATTATTTTTCCACATGGCTGTCGTTTGTTTATGAATAAAATCAGTTTACTGAGCTTCCCCACTGTTGTATTATGAGTGGGAGGGGCCTATTTTGGCGCTTTATTGCGCAGTAGAATTTCAGTCAGGGGTCTCCAAAACTAGTTTTGAGGGAGGTAATCACTCACAGCAGACCTGTGAGACTGTGCTTTGACTGTGATAAAAACGTTTATATTTTTAATTGGTATCCGTTTTTTGGTATTAAGGGGCTAATCATCCATTTGCTAGTGGGTGCAATCCTTTGCTAACTTAATGCATTTACTGTGAAAATTTGGTTGCTATAACTAATCCGGTTCATTGTTATTTCAACTGTGACAGTTTTGTGTGCTTCTTAAAGGCACAGTAACGTTTTTTATATTGCTTGTAAATTTATTTGAAAAGTATTTTCCAAGCTTGCTAGTCTAATTGCTAGTTTGTTTAAACATGTCTGACACAGAGGAATCTCTTTGTGCAATATGTTCAAAGGCCAATGTGGAGCCCAATAGAAATTTGTGTACTAATTGCATTGATGCTACTTTAAGTAAAAGCCAATCTGTACATGTCAAGAAAATTTCACCAGACAACGAGGGGGAAGTTATGCCGACTAACTCTCCTCACGTGTCAGTACCTGCATCTCCCGCTCAGGAGGTGCGTGATATTGTGGCGCCAAGTACATCAGGGCGGCCCTTACAAATCACTTTGCAAGACATGGCTAATGTTATGACTGAAGTTTTATCTAAATTGCCAGAACTTAGGGGTAAACGCGACCACTCTGGGGTGAGAACAGAGTACGCTGATAATGTTAGAGCCATGTCTGATACTTGGCAGAACATGAAGACGGAGAGCTTCATTCTGTGGGTGACGGATCTGATCCAAATAAACTGGACTCAGACATTTCAAATTTTAAATTTAAGCTTGAGAACCTCCGTGTATTATTAGGGGAGGTATTAGCGGCTCTGAATGATTGTAACACGGTTGCAATCCCAGAGAAATTATGTAGGCTGGATAGATACTATGCGGTACCGGTGTGTACTGACGTTTTTCCTATACCTAAGAGGCTTACAGAGATTATTACCAAGGAGTGGGATAGGCCCGGTGTACCCTTTTCCCCCCCTCCTATATTTAGAAAAATGTTTCCAATAGACGCCACCACACTGGACTTATGGCAGACGGTCCCTAAGGTGGAGGGAGCAGTTTCTACTCTGGCTAAGCGCACCACTATCCCGGTGGAGGATAGCTGTGCTTTTTCAGATCCAATGGATAAAAAGTTAGAGGGTTACCTTAAGAAAATGTTTACTCAACAAGGTTTTATATTACAACCCCTCGCATGCATTGCGCCTGTCACGGCTGCGGCGGCATTCTGGTTTGAGTCTCTAGAAGAGACCATTAGCTCAGTTCCATTGGATGAAATTATAGACAAGCTTAGAGTCCTTAAGCTAGCTAATTCATTTATTTCTGATGCCGTAGTACACTTAACTAAGCTTACGGCTAAGAACTCCGGATTTGCCATTCAGGCGCGCAGAGCGCTGTGGCTTAAATCCTGGTCAGCCGATGTGACTTCTAAATCTAAATTGCTTAACATACCTTTCAAAGGGCAGACATTATTCGGGCCCGGTTTGAAAGAAATTATCGCTGACATTACTGGAGGTAAGGGCCATGCCCTGCCTCAAGACAGAGCCAAACCAAGGGCTAGACAGTCTAATTTTCGTGCCTTTCGTAACTTCAAGGCAGGAGCAGCATCAACTTCCTCCGCTCCAAAACAGGAAGGAACTGTTGCTCGCTACAGACAGGGCTGGAAACCTAACCAGACCTGGAACAAGGGCAAGCAGGCCAGAAAACCTGCTGCTGCCCCTAAGACAGCATGAAGTGAGGGCCCCCAATCCGGAAACGGATCTAGTGGGGGGCAGACTTTCTCTCTTCGCCCAGGCTTGGGCAAGAGATGTCCAGGATCCCTGGGCGTTAGAGATCATATCTCAGGGATATCTTCTGGACTTCAAAGCTTCTCCTCCAAAAGGGAGATTTCATCTTTCAAGGTTGTCAGCAAACCAGATAAAGAAAGAGGCGTTTCTACGCTGTGTACAAGATCTTTTACTAATGGGAGTGATCCACCCGGTTCCGCGGTCGGAACACGGACAAGGGTTTTACTCAAATCTGTTTGTGGTTCCCAAGAAAGAAGGAACCTTCAGACCAATCTTGGATTTAAAGATCCTAAACAAATTCTTAAGAGTTCCATCGTTCAAAATGGAAACTATTCGGACAATCTTACCCATGATCCAAAAGGGTCAGTACATGACCACAGTGGATTTAAAGGATGCCTACCTTCACATACCGATTCACAAAGATCATTACCGGTACCTAAGGTTTGCCTTCCTAGACAGGCATTACCAGTTTGTAGCTCTTCCCTTCGGGTTAGCTACTGCTCCAAGAATCTTTACAAAGGTTCTGGGTTCTCTTCTGGCGGTACTAAGACTGCGAGGAATATCGGTAGCTCCGTACCTAGACGACATTCTGATACAAGCGTCAAGTTTCCAAGCTGCCAAGTCTCATACAGAGTTAGTACTGGCATTTCTAAGGTCACATGGGTGGAAGGTGAACGAAGAAAAGAGTTCTCTATTGCCACTCACAAGAGTTCCCTTCTTAGGGACTCTTATAGATTCTGTAGAGATGAAAATTTACCTGACAGAGGACAGGTTAACAAAACTCCTAAATGCTTGCCGTGTCCTTCATTCCATTCCACACCCGTCAGTGGCTCAATGCATGGAGGTAATCGGCTTAATGGTAGCGGCAATGGACATAGTACCCTTTGCACGCCTGCATCTCAGACCACTGCAATTGTGCATGCTAAGCCAGTGGAATGGGGATTACTCAGATTTGTCCCCTATGCTGAATCTGGATCAAGAGACCAGAAATTCTCTTCTATGGTGGCTCTCTCGGCCACATCTGTCCAAGGGGATGCCCTTCAGCAGACCAGATTGGACGATTGTAACAACAGACGCCAGCCTGCTAGGTTGGGGCGCTGTCTGGAATTCCCTGAAGACTCAGGGATCATGGACTCAGGAGGAGAGTCTCCTTCCCATAAACATTCTGGAATTAAGAGCAGTTTTCAATGCCCTTCTGGCTTGGCCTCAGTTAGCAACTCTGAGATTCATCAGGTTTCAGTCGGACAACATCACGACTGTGGCTTACATCAACCATCAGGGAGGGACAAGGAGTTCCCTAGCGATGATGGAAGTCTCAAAGATAATTCACTGGGCAGAGTCTCACTCTTGCCACCTATCAGCGATCCACATCCCAGGCGTGGAGAACTGGGAGGCGGATTTTCTAAGTCGCCAGACTTTTCATCCGGGGGAGTGGGAACTTCATCCGGAGGTCTTTGCCCAAATACTTCGGCGTTGGGGAAAACCAGATCTGGATCTCATGGCGTCTCGCCAGAACGCCAAGCTTCCTTGTTACGGGTCCAGGTCCAGGGACCCGGGAGCGGTTCTGATAGATGCTCTGACAGCACCTTGGGCCTTCAACATGGCTTATGTGTTTCCACCCTTCCCGATGCTTCCTCGATTGATTGCCAGGATCAAACAGGAGAGAGCATCGGTGATTCTAATAGCGCCTGCGTGGCCACGCAGGACCTGGTATGCAGATCTAGTGGACATGTCATCCTGTCCACCTTGGTCTCTGCCTCTGAGACAGGACCTTCTGATTCAGGGTCCTTTCAAACATCAAAATCTAATTTCTCTGAGGCTGACTGCATGGAGATTGAACGCTTGATTTTATCAAAGCGTGGATTTTCGGAGTCAGTAATTGATACCTTAATACAGGCGAGGAAACCTGTTACCAGGAAAATTTACCATAAAATATGGCGTAAATATTTGCATTGGTGCGAATCCAAGAGTTACTCATGGAGTAAGGTTAGGATTCCTAGGATATTGTCTTTTCTACAAGAAGGTTTAGAAAAGGGTTTATCTGCTAGTTCTTTAAAGGGACAGATCTCGGCTCTGTCCATCCTTTTGCGCAAACGTCTGTCAGAAGTTCCAGGCGTTCAGGCCTTTTGTCAGGCTTTGGCCAGGATTAAGCCTGTGTTTAAGACTGTTGCTCCGCCGTGGAGCTTAAACTTAGTTCTTAACGTTTTACAGGGTGTTCCGTTTGAACCTCTTCATTCCATTGATATCAAGCTGTTATCTTGGAAAGTTCTGTTTTTAATGGCTATTTCCTCGGCTCGAAGAGTCTCTGAGTTATCGGCCTTACATTGTGATTCTCCTTATCTGATTTTTCATTCAGACAAGGTAGTTCTGCGTACTAAACCTGGGTTCTTACCTAAGGTAGTCACTAACAGGAATATCAATCAAGAGATTGTTGTTCCATCATTGTGCCCTAACCCTTCTTCAAAGAAGGAACGACTTCTGCACAATCTGGACGTAGTCCGTGCCCTGAAATTTTATTTACAGGCAACTAAAGATTTTCGCCAAACTTCTTCCCTGTTTGTCGTTTATTCTGGACAGAGGAGAGGTCAAAAAGCTTCTGCTACCTCTCTCTCTTTCTGGCTTCGTAGCATAATACGTTTAGCCTATGAGACTGCTGGACAGCAGCCTCCTGAAAGAATTACAGCTCATTCTACTAGAGCTGTGGCTTCCACTTGGGCCTTTAAGAATGAGGCCTCTGTTGAACAGATTTGCAAGGCTGCAACTTGGTCTTCACTTCACACTTTTTCCAAATTTTACAAATTTGACACTTTTGCTTCTTCGGAGGCTGTTTTTGGGAGAAAGGTTCTTCAGGCAGTAGTTCCTTCCGTGTAAAGATCCTGCCTGTCCCTCCTGTCATCCGTGTACTTTTAGCTTTGGTATTGGTATCCCATAAGTAATGGATGACCCGTGGACTGACTACACTTAACAGGAGAAAACAAAATTTATGCTTACCTGATAAATTCCTTTCTCCTGTAGTGTAGTCAGTCCACGGCCCGCCCTGTTTTTTATGGCAGGTCTAAATTTTAAATTAAACTCCAGTCACCACTGCACCCTATAGTTTCTCCTTTCTCGTTTGGTTTCGGTCGAATGACTGGGTATGACGTAGAGGGGAGGAGCTATATAGCAGCTCTGCTTGGGTGATCCTCTTGCACTTCCTGTTAGGGAGGAGTTATAATCCCATAAGTAATGGATGACCCGTGGACTGACTACACTACAGGAGAAAGGAATTTATCAGGTAAGCATAAATTTTGTTTTTTTGTAATGTTAGTTTTTTTTTTTTTTTTGTAATTGCAGTGTTTTTTATTTTTTGTAACAGTAGGTTTTTTATTTTTTATAATGGTAGATTTTAGTGTAAGGCAGCTTAGATTTTTTTTCACAGGTAAATTTGTATTTATTTTAACTTGGTAGTTAGTAAATAGTTAATAACTATTTACTTACTAGTCTACCTAGTTAAAATAAATACAAACTTACCTGTGAAATAAAAATAAAACCTAACATAGCTACACTATAACTATTAGTTATATTGTAGCTAGCTTAGGTTTTATTTCACAGGTAAGTAAGTATTTAGTTTTAAATAGGTATTATTTAGTTTATAATTGTAACTTTAATTTAGCTCTATTTTAATTATGTTAAAGTTTGGGGGTGTTAGGGTTAGGTTTAGGGTTAGGTTTAGGGGTTAATAGTTTAATTTAGGTTGTTACAATGTGGCTGGCGGTTTAGGGGTTAAAAGGTTTATTTAGTGGTAGTGATGTGGGATGCCAGAGGTTTAGGGGTTAATAACTTTATTTAGTGGTGGCGATGACGGGGAGCGGCGGAATAGGGGTTAAAAGATTTATTATAGTGTGGGCGATGTTGGGGTGCAGGGGAATAGGGGTTAATACCTTTAGTATAGTGGCGGCGATATCGGGAGCGGCAGATTAGGGGTTAAAAGATTTATTTTGGGTGTGTCAGATTAGGGGTTAATAACTTTATGTAGGTGTCGGCGATGTCTGGGGCAGCAGATTAGAGGTGTTTGAGACGTGGGGTTTATGTTAGGGTGTTAGACATCAATGGGGCTGCGTTACGGAGCTTTTCATTCCACGATCGCAGGTGTTAGTTTTTTTTCTGACCCGCTCTTCCCATTGATGTCTATGGGGAAAGCGTGCACAAGCACGTCAAAACAGTGCTTGTACTTTGTGCGGTGTGGAGCTCAACGCAACCTTATCGCACGCACAAGCCAGCTGTTTCAAAACTTGTAATGGCAGCACTATGAAGGGTGAAATAACGCAACTTTTGTTGCATTCGTTAAAAACCCTATAGTGTACAAAACTCGTAATCTACCTGATAGTGAACAAAATGTCAGTAACACATGATAATAGACTATATAGCGCCTCTAATATCTCCTATACAGAAGTTTTGACAAAGCGATTATATGATCTGCACCAATTTGGTTTAAGATGTAGACCCTAAAGGATAAGTTGTTTAAATTCATTCTGTATAAAAGTCAAATGCTGAGCTTGTCACACCCATGGGAAATATTTTAGAGGACAGTTTTAAAGTGTTAAAAAATCATTTTTTTAAGGGATTAAATATTTTCAGACATAAAAATGCTCACTGTCTTTCAAAACCGTTTATAATATTTGAATCCATAACCTCAAGAGGGCTACATATTTCAATTCAAGTGTAAAAAAACATTAAAGCATTAAAATCAATACATTACTATTCACTGTTTTTCCAAACCTTTTTATTCTTATGATATACGGTATAATATCCGTGTGCACCACATATTTTAATGTCACTCTAAGCATGATTGTGCAGTCCTAGTTTACAGTTGAATATTTCCATTGCTAAAAACAAATGGGGCGCAACAAATGGGGAACCCGCGCTACCCGTAATTTCACCTCGCACATCGGGGTATTACATATACTGCGCCGTTAGATGCTAAACTGGCGTAAGTAGGACAAACTGGCAATCTTCTGAAATGTGCGCAAATACACATTTTAGTCGTCGCAAGTAACTTACGCCAATATTTTGTCCACGGAAAGTGTCAATAAAGAGTAGTTTTATGCAAATTAGGCTAACACTCGTAAAAATGAACCGCAATTTCAAATAAATGCGACACGTAATTATGCTATTCAAAATTCATATATAAACCCATGCGCAGCCGCCATTTTCTTCAGTGTGTTTGGATTGTTCTTTGAGCTACAGCACACTACAGTGGAGTGGAGAATTAGTCAGAGTAGAGAGAGAGGCGCAAGTATATGTCCACAATGTGATAAAGTGATGAGATCTGATTCTACCTACAAGCTCAATCCATTTGATTATGTTGTGGCTTCAAACTATTTCAAATACACAAATAAACCTTAAAAACCAATATCATAGTATACTGTCCTTTTAACCTTGAGATGCTGCTTAAATGTATGTGTTTGTTAAGGCTTCCAGAGAGTTACGTTGCTTTTTTAGTCAGTGCAAGGGTTGCTGCGCCTGCAATTTGTGGCGAGATGAGAATGGAGTAGATTTTCAGAATTCTGCGCGCGTAAGTCCTTATGCTGTATATTGGATACCAAATTGTGCGTCTGTTCTATGTTAGTCTATGGGTAAAAAAAATACGTCAGAAGGGTGAAATATACGCGCGTAACTTGTATGCTACGCCGTATATGTAACACCAAAATCGCGTAAAATCTGGCGTCGCCGGCTTTTGCAGGCGACACTGCATATGTAATGGAGGCCATGGTGTTTAGCGATCTTCATTTTAGAAGAAATAAAAGGCAGATTTGCAGTCAATATTTCCTATAAACATTCCCGATGATCTTGTCATGGTCTGATGACATTTTGAGATCTTATTTGGGAGATTTCTTCCTTTAAGAAGTTATTATGCCTCTATTCATGAAAATATCTACAGTCAAATACCTACTAATTATTCTGGATGTTAGTTGTTAAACATTTTTATTGTTAATTGGCTAAAAAGACATTACTATATTATTGGTTTTATACCCTCAGACTCTCTTCCTAAAGAGATAATCTGATCTGCACCCGTTTGGTTTAAGATGTTGACCCTAAAGGATAAGTTGTTTAAATTAATTCTCTATAAAGGCCAAATGATTGACAGGGCTGAGCTTGTCACACCCATGGGAAATAGTTTAGAGGACAGTCGAAACGTTTTTAAAAAAGCCTTTGTTCAGGGATTAAATATTTCCAGACATGGAAATGCTCAATTTCAAAACAGTTTTGAATATTTTAATCCATACCCTGCCGGAGGGCTGTAGTATATATCTGCTACATGTTGCAATACAAGTTTTAAAAAGCATTAAAAACAATACATTACTATTCATTGTATTCCCAAACCATCTTCTTCTTTTGATATACAGTCTAATATCCTTGTGCATGGCCTATTATAATGCATCTCTATGCATGGGTGTGCAGTCTTACGCCTAGATTTAGAGTTCTGCGTTAGCCGTCCAAACCAGCGTTAGGGGGTCCTAACGCTGGTTTTGGCCGCCCGCTTGTATTTAGAGTCTTGTAGGTAAGGGTCTAACGCTCACTTTCCAGCCGTGATTATTCCATACCGCAGATCCCCTTACGTCAATTGCGTATCCTATCTTTTCAATGGGATCTTTCTAACGCTGGTATTTAGAGTCTTGGCTGAAGTGAGCGTTAGAAATCTAACGACAAGACTCAAGCCGCAGAAAAAAGTCAGGAGTTAAGAGCTTTATGGGCTAATGCCGGTTCATAAAGCTCTTAACTACTGTGCTCTAAAGTACACTAACACCCATAAACTACCTATGTACCCCTAAACCGAGACCCCCCCACATCGCCGCCACTCTATTCAAATTTTTTAACCCCTAATCTGCCGACCGCACACCGCCACAACCTACATTATCCCTATGTACCTCTAATCTGCTGCCCCTAACACCGCCGACACCTACATAATATTTATTAACCCCTAATCTGCCCCCCCAACGTCGCCGCTACCTACCTACACTTTTTAACCCCTAATCTGCCGACCGGACCTCACCGCTACTATAATAAATGTATTAACCCCTAATCCGCCTCACTCCCGACTCAAAAACCCTATAATAAATAGTATTAACCCCTAATCTGCCCTCCCTAACATCGCCGACTCCTAACTTCAAGTATTAACCCCTAATCTGCCACTAAATTACAAAAACAAACAAACACTAAATTACAAAAAATAAAAAAAGATTACAAGAATGTTAAACTAATTACACCTACTCTAAGCCCCCTAAAAAAATAACAAAGCCCCCCAAAATAAAAAAATGCACTACCCTATTCTAAAATAAAAATTTTACAGCTCTTTTACCTTACCAGCCCTTAAAAGGGCCTTTTGCGGAGCATGCCCCAAAGAAAACCGCTCTTTTGCCTGTAAAAAAACATACAATACCCCCCCAACATTACAACCCACCACCCACATACCCCTAATCTAACCAAAACCCCCCTTTAAAAAACCTAACACTAAGCCCCTGAAGATCTTCCTATCTTATCTTCACCACGCCGGGTATCACCGATCCGTCTAGAAGAGGGTCCGAAGTCTTCATCCTATCCGGCAAGAAGAGGTCCAGAAGAGCGTCCAAAGTCTTCATCCTATGCGGCAAGAAGAGGGCATCCGGACCGGTAGACATCTTCATCCAGGCGGCATCTTCTATCTTCTTCCATCCGGCGTGGAGCGGGACCATCTTGAAGCAGCCAACGCGGATCCATCCTCTTCTTCCGGCGACTCCCGACGAATGAACCACCACCCACATACCCCTAATCTAACCCAAACCCCCCTTAAAAAACCTAACACTAAGCCCCTGAAGATCTTCCTTTTAAGGGGGGTTTGGGTTAGATTAGGGGTATGTGGGTGTGGGTTGTAATGTTGTGGGGGGTATTGTATGTTTTTTACAGGCAAAAGAGCTGTTTTCTTTGGGGAATGCCCCGCAAAAGGCCCTTTTAAGGGCTGGTAAGGTAAAAGAGCTGTAAACTTTTTATTTTAGAATTGGGTAGGGCATTTTTTTTATTTTGGGGGGCTTTGTTATTTTTTTAGGGGGCTTAGAGTAGGTGTAATTAGTTTAAAATTCTTGTAATCTTTTTTTAGTTTTTGTAATTTAGTGTTTTTTTTTTTGTAATTTAGTTTAGTTGATTTAATTGTAGATAATTGTAGATAGTTTATTTAATTAATTTATTGATAGTGTAGTGTTAGGTTTAATTGTAACTTAGGTTAGGATTTATTTTACAGGTAATTTTGTAATTATTTTAACTAGGTAACTATTAAATAGTTATTAACTATTTAATAGCTATTGTACCTGGTTAAAATAAATACAAAGTTGCCTGTAAAATAAATATAAATCCTAAAATAGCTACAATATAATTATTATTTATATTGTAGCTATATTAGGGTTTATTTTACAGGTAAGTATTTAGCTTTAAATAGGATTAATTTATTTAATAAGATTTATTTTATTTCGTTAGATTTAAATTATATTTAACTTAGGGGGGTGTTAGGGTTAGACTTAGCTTTAGGGGTTAATACATTTATTAGAGTAGCGGCGAGGTCCGGTCGGCAGATTAGGGGTTAATACTTGAAGTTAGGTGTCGGCGATGTTAGGGAGGGCAGATTAGGGGTTAATACTATTTATTATAGGGTTTTTTAGTCGGGAGTGAGGCGGATTAAGGGTTAATACATTTATTATAGTAGCGGTGAGGTCCGGTCGGCAGATTAGGGGTTAATAATTGTAGGTAGGTGGCGGCGACATTGGGGGCGGCAGATTAGGGGTTAATAAATATAATATAGGGGTCGGCGGTGTTAGGGGCAGCAGATTAGGGGTACATAGGGATAACGTAGGTTGCGGCGGTGTACGGAGCGGCAGATTAGGGGTTAAAAATAATATGCAGGGGTCAGCGATAACGGGGGCGGCAGATTTGGGGTTAATAAGTTTAAGGTTAGGGGTGTTTAGACTCGGGGTTTATGTTAGGGTGTTAGGTGCAGACTTAGGAAGGTGCGGGGGGAAAAAGCCACGCGTAGCTAACGCACCCCTTCTAACGCAAAACTCTAAATCTAGGCGTTAGTTTAAAACCTGTGAACTAAATTCTTGATCTATGACATGTATGTATCCCCATAGACATAGTGAGATAGACCAGTCAAGGTCTATTATAGCATATATAAAACATATGCTGGTCTAAATGAACATGCCCCCTGATTTTGAACTTTAGATAATTAATTTCTTAAAGGGACATACATATACATGCGTATAACAGCAGCAGGTTATTTGCAGGTTAGCAGTTACAACTTTTGCAGAGATAACGTCTAACAAGAATTTATGTCACTTCCATGGTTTATTAAATGGACTTTCTAATGCAAAAATAAAATGCTCTAATTTCTAAGAACATGCTATTTTTGCATTAGTACAACTTGTAATGCTTTAGAAAAACCTTATCCAATACTTTTTCTTTAAAATTCATCATTAAAGTCTATGGGCAATTTGATAAATAATTTGACAAACTTTACTGGAATATACTTCTAAGTGATTAAACCTTAGAAACACATAGAAGTTCCTGAGCAGGACTTCACCAGGGAGCCAATTAGCAGGTGCATACTCACGGGCAGCAGCCAATCACAGGCCACGTAGCCCTCTCCATTCCAAAACATTTAAATGTTTACATGACAATGTATAAAAGCACAGGTGGTACTTTTTGTTTAATTAATTTCAAAGCTATTCCAAATAGTAAGAAGAGCTGCTAGATTACGAGTGGAGCACTTCCGCTCGCGCATTTACTTCACAGAGGCTTTTTGTGTGAGTAGGGTAACATCCATATTACAAGTTGAAAGTAAAACGTTTTTTGCACGAGAGATATCATGAGGCGCACAAAAATTCAAACTTATAATAACATATTCCACAGTAGACTTCAATGGAGTGCAAAATGTGGAGAAAAAAACTAACACACTTACTCATGTGCAAACCGAACTGTGCAAGTATTTACATATCTTATTCAAGTAAAGCCTGAAGAAGCTGTTTTAACCGAGAAACGTGTCGCTTGTTTTTAGTTAAACTTTTTACATTACTTTCTATTCAATTATTACTCTCTATTCAAGTATTAATAATTTGCTCCATTCACATATAGAGATTGGAGTATTTATTCCACCCTAGAACTCGTGTGTTAGGCTGTTGAGGAGTTTATGAATGGCAGCTGTCCTTGAGGTTATCAGTAAGACCAGATTGGTAGAGGTGGGAGACCAGAGTGACCAGTTGAGCTAGGCGTCTAAGAATTCCTAGCCTGCCCATACGGCACCTGGAGGTGCAATTGCTTTGAGAGTGAGTCTTTTACACTATTTACTGGCGTGTGACTATTGAGAAGATATTACGCTATGTGGCGCCCTGGTGTATTTGTTGTATTTATTCCTGCTTCTTTTAAATTGAGAACATACTAGACCATTCTCACTCACATAAAGATTTCATGACAGAGTTGTTTACTACCTTTGCAACATTTTCAAGCTTGACAACACTCCAAATTAACCCTTTTGCTGCTAAGCCTTTTTACACCCCAGTGCTGAGCCAATTTTGAGCTTTTGTGCTACCTACATTTAAACTCTATTGTAAATCAAATTTCAGTAAGTGATTGACATTTGTGATAGCTGCAGCAAAAACTGTATAAAAATGTATCATTGTTGCAAAAATGTTGTAAATAATTTTGAAAATGGCGCAGTGACCAATGCTTTTACTGTGATCACCATACTAAATTGTCATCAATAGTAGCCACATGTAAAATAGGCACCCATACTGGTTTTTGTGGATTATAATACAGATTAGAGGGGCCCTATTTTTTAGTACAGAAATAAAAGCACTTTTCTTGTAAGGTTTTCACTGTTACCACAGTGATCACCTGACTATACAGACAAAATTCATATTTGGCTCTTCTCTGTTAGCGCACTTGAGTGTTAGTTTCTTTTTTCCATTTTCGCATTCCAGTCTATGGTAGAAGTAGTTAACATAGTTGCTATATTTTTTAAGCACACATCGGGTTTTCGCTCATGCGCAAACTTTTTACTTTCAAGTTGTAACACGAGCACAACCTGACACGCTCAAAAAGGCGCCGTCTAGCATAGTTTACACTTGAGCACTAATTGCTCTCCACTCGTAATCTAGCGCTCTATAAGGTCAAAAAAGCAAATTCTGGGGGGGCGGAGCAAGCCAGGCACCTGAGCGGTTGCAAGCTAAGAGAACTCTGCTGCTATAATATACTTAATCCCTGATAAGATCGCTCAGGTTTGCCCTAGACCGTGCCAAACTATTACTGATAATCTGAGGACCAGTGCTGCAGGGTTCAGTAGCTGAGAGAGAATCTGAAGTGATAAATTTGGAGCATTCTTCTATCAACCGCAGCCTGCGCACAATCTGCTTGAGGAACAGCCATTTTGCCGACCACGTGGAAATAGGAGCAAGATCTGACTCGAGCATATTTGCAGCTTTCTGTAGGCTGCCATTATGTCCCTAACAAGACTACCCATATACAGCCCTTTGGAGACTGATACACTATCGCCCGATCCAGAGAGCACCATGAGTCACGGCACCACTATAATTGACGCCATAGAGCAATGGGAATGTAATATGCTGCTCTCCTTAGATCTGCACTACCAAGATTTTAGGCTACATTTTAATCGCCTCTTCTCTGCTCTACTGGTGGATATATATGAACCGGAAGAAGACTCTTTGGTACATTATGACAACTGCAGGGACTTTGGTATGCACGCAGCTGCAAAGTGGGTCGCACAGAGTACCATCAGCGACGACTTCTCTCAAGATCCCGATGGCGCCTCTGTAGCTTCTGGGACTGGCACTCATTTGGACGGACCGCCATCTCTGACTTTAAGGAACACTGGCCGAGATCAGAGCATTCTGCGATCTAATTTTCTGACGTCACCGACCTCAAGCAATATAGCCAGACCACAGAGAAATGCAAGTGACTGTGAGAGCAAACCCGTAGCCCCCAAACAGGAGACTAGTGACAGAGGCCTAAAGAAACAGTCACCGGAACATTTCCCTATGCCTACAGATGAAGTGAGATCGCTCAACTTCCACCCAGCACAGCAGATACACAGGCAGTATACCGGACTTGTGAACATTGCCCCTCTCTGTATTTTAGAGTTACATAAGTCCGGCATAGGTTAAATATTGACCACTTATATTGCACTACAAAAAGGATCTGTTCTTATTGTTAATTTTGGTGTTCCTTCTCCACTTAACGGTTGGTAATGTTTTCATGTTTTAATTAGGGTGACAGTTGAACCCCGCTGAGACATTTATGCTCTCTTACAAATCCCTATAGTTTATAGTTTGTACTGGATTTAGCAGCTTACATGCAGTTATGAATGTATTGCCCAACCTTACTATTACAGTTCTCTGTCATTTTCATATTCAATATTCTACAGGTTAACCTTCAATTACAATCATAGGGACTATCCAGTCATATTTTAGAGGCACTTCCCCAATTATTTTAACATTGGTTGCTATATGGGTCACCTACAATTCAAATATCTAGTTTTCCCTTACTGTCTGTACATTTAAGCCTAGGTCTAGCTTTGCCTGTTTTCATGTATATGTCTTACCCAAGAAAGTTTGTTGAGTAATATTTTAGCCCTTAGTGGTTTATTTTTAAGATTAATTCCCAGTTTCGCACACACTACCATAGTGGTCCTTAGACATAAGACACACTGTTATATTCTACATACATATTTTTCAGCCCCTCACCTTTTATATCTTTTATATACTGGTCCCAGTGGAAAATAAAAGCCCGGTTTTGCTTTAGCTGTGAATCACTGTCTAATACAGTGCTTTCCAAACTGTGTGTCGGGACACACTAGTGTGTCGGCAGCAGTGTGTAGGTGTGTCCCTGCTTCAGCACAATTTTTTTTAAATTTATTTATTTTTTTTGGTTTCTGACTTTCCGCCTGCCTGCTACGCATATCACATGGTTGACACGTGATTGATACCTTGTGAGTCACAGATCATCTTAACCAATTGTTGCAGTTCAGTGGGAACTGAAACTATTCCCATTGGCGGCTTTGGCGGCACATTGGCTCCTGACTGCACGTGTAGTCTCCTTAATCGGTTTGTGACTGCATATGTAGTCAGTGAGTGCGACAGCAGTGTGTTTACAGCGCAGGCAGTAGTCAATCGGACTCGCCGAGCTCTGAGGGCGGCAGATTAAATGCTGAGCTGAAGTCAGAAGTCAGTGGTGTTTTTTTAAGCTAGCTCCCAGTAGTGCATTGCTGCTCCTGCTCTTGATATATGGATAGGAAGTGGAAACTTAAAAATGCTTGATGATGAGATGTGTCTTTATCTAATAATACACCAAATATTCAGAAACTGTGTTCATCCCACCAACCTCATACATCACATTAAAATAGTAAGTAGCTATTAGGGTTATTAAACTTTTTTTAATTCTTGCACATACATACTGTTACTTGTAAATACATTTCGTTATTATATAATTTATGTATGTGTACGTATCTCTTAAAACAAGTTAGTTTAACCTCCTTTTTGCTAGTACAACTGAATTACTGTGTCGCGAAATGATGTAGGTCTAAAAAGTGTGTCACCAACATGAAAAGTTTGGAAAGCTCTGGTCTAATAGATCTAACAGTCTAGTGATACTTAAACTATGATTGTTGGAATTCGGCCTTATAGTCAATATCTTACCAAGTTATAGTTTAATGCTATATTCAACTAAATATGAGTACTGTATGGCAAATACTAGATCTCAGTAACTTGAGTGCTTTTGATGTTTCTTTTTTTTTTTTTCAATCTTTACTATAACTGTACCTTCAACATTATTTTGACACAGCACAACCTGGTTTTAATCATATTGGATATTCCTGATGTGGCCATAAATACCCCCCCCCCCCCACTCATTCGCCATGCACTTCCCCCTTATTAACCATATTATTTGGTCTTCTCAATTTAAAGTGCTCCCCCTTCATTCCCTCTCTCCCTTAATTCTTTCTAAGCGGCTCTGGCCCGCTGTATCCCATCACCCTACTCCACTTTCACTAATCCAGCTCATATTGGTCACACTTTAAAACCCTTTTGGAATCCTGTACTTAGCTTTTGCTTCTCATAGTGACCTTTCGGGTTGCTAATAATTTATATAAGGTTTTTTTTTATTATTTGATATTTATGATATTTGAGCTATGACCACTATATTGTTATCCAAATCATAAAAAAAGAGGTTCCTATTATATAGACTCAAATGTATACTAGACAACATTCTCCTGTACTATCTCTCACATTGACTTATTTGATATTTAAATATAATTCTTAATACTGTAACCTATATGTTAATAGACATATGACTACCTTTGCTAGTCTGAATGTAATAAGTTGTTTTAATATTGGAGTCTTATTATGTCATGTATGTTCCTGAAACCTCAATAAAAAAATTTTGTTCAAAAAAAAAAAAAAAAAAGCAAATTCTGTAACCTGAAAATGTTACAAAGCAAAAAGCTGGTTTAGGCAATGAAAATAAATACACATTTCAAGAATAAAATTAGAAACATGCCTAACATGATGTATAGGCCTTAGAAACAATGTCAGACTAAAAATAAAGAAACATATGTCCAGGAAATCCTACATAATGGAGAAGAGATGCCTTCAAGATCTTAGATGATAACAAAAGCAACATGTGGTTGGATTTTTAACAGAAATGGAGACTTATTCTGCTGTACACTGTTTTTGTCACAAACAAAAAGAACCGAGGAGACTGCGCTGGTTACACACAGGGGATTTAGCTTTTTTGAAACACCTCAGAGTTTTTAGTACAAATCTATTTTAGGTCATTTTCTGTGTTAATGTGAAACCTGCAAGCAGTTGTGGTTATTTTGAAGAGTTATAAGGTGTAGTTAAATAACTCCACTTGTTATATTTTGCTGTGTTTGTTAAATGGACTTAAGTAGCAATAACAGAATGTTTTACTGTGTTAGAGTATTTTATTACTGCAGAATTGCTTCAACATACAGTAACTTCTCCAAAGCCGTTAAACAAATAGTTCAAGTCAGCTCCAGACCTTATATGAACTACTGGTCTGATGCTGCTGAGCCAATCAGGGGTGGCATATGTGGGTAGCTGCTAATCATGACTATGTTCAGTTCAGTGCATTGCCAATCCGGAGCTGACTTTAACGCTTTAACTGCTGGGCCATTTAAACCCACGTGCTTAGCTGTTTTGGAGTTTTTAGAGGCTGCAAATTAAAGCACTACTATAGGTAATTTTTTCAGTGAAAACAAACATATTATATATTGTTTGTTTTTCAGCAGACCCAGCAGATTTACACTATACAAATATTATATGTACAGTATAATAATGACATAATGACATGTGAGAAGTTAGAACTCAAGAGCTAGATTACAAGTCGCATGCTAACTGTTGCTTGCGAGCAATATTTAATTTAGCGAACATAATAACACTGTCTAATAAAAATATTTAAAAAATATTGCATATAAAAGTTTTAAAAATATGAGGTCTAAGGTTTAAATAACAAAAGAGAGCAACTAAGTAACCCTAGTGGACAAAAGAGAAACTGCCCACCAGGGTGGTGCTGGATGCAAGGAAATGTAATACAAAAAAAATATAAAAAGGCAGAAAAGAAGCATCCCTTAAGCACTCAGAGGTAGAAAAAAAACTAATTTACAGAAGTCCCAGAAATATAACATATAATTATTCTCTTAAAACATAACCTTTGTTAGTGAAAAGTTAAAAACATAGATAAAAACATGAAAAAAGGAAAAAAATGAAAATGAAAATACTGGTGAGTCCAGGGACCAGCAAAAAAAGAAAAATCGGTTTTGCGCACGAGTAGAGGTGTTAGGGAGTAACATTAACACATAAGCAATATTTGAAGCTCATGCGAAAACTTTTTACTTTCAACTTGTAATACATGTTCAAAAAGCTTACTTTTAGCAAAGTTAATGCGCAAGTGAGAGCACTGAATAGCGCACCACTTGTAATTTAGCCCTAAATGTGTAAAAATGTATATTATTATTACAATTTTAATAAACAAGTTTGTAAAAAATAGTGTGTGCGCCTTTCATCTAAACTCTGTTATTAAAAGAAGAGGTTATCCCTTTGAGTATATGTATATAACTTTGATGTGCATGTAAGGGCTCCTATAAGCCTCTACTCAAATAAATGCACATTTATACATGCCAGGTGATTATCACAGTGATCACATGGCTATAAAAACCTGTATATGGGGCTTTATTTTAAAGAGGGACTTATGGGTGTTAAAACAAGGGGTTATAGGGGTCTCTGCCTTTTTAAAGGTTATAAATGCCTAGAGACCCCCAGCCTGCAAACAGTCACCTAGATTTAGAGTTTTGCGGCCAAAGGGGTGCGTTAGCTACGCATGGTTTCCCCCCCCGCACCTTTTAAACGCTGGTATTTAAAGTTCTCAGAAGGGCTGCGTTAGGCTCCAATAAGGGAGCGTACAGGCATATTTACCGCCACTGCAACTCTCAATACCAGTGTTGCTTACGGACGCGGCCAGCTTAAAAAACGTGCTCGTGCACGATTCCCCCATAGGAAACAATGGGGCAGTTTGAGCTGAAAAAAAAAACTAACACCTGCAAAAAAGCAGCGTTCAGCTCCTAACGCAGCCCCATTGTTTCCTATGGGGAAACACTTTCTAAGTCTGCACCTAACACCCTAACATGTACCCCGAGTCTAAACACCCCTAACCTTACACTTATTAACCCCTAATCTGCCGCCCCCGCTATCTCTGACCCCTGCATATTATTTTTAACCCCTAATCTGCCGCTCCGTACACCGCCGCAACCTACGTTATCCCTATGTACCCCTAATCTGCTGCCCCTAACACCGCCGACCCCTATATTATATTTATTAACCCCTAATCTGCCGCCCCCAACGTCGCCGCCACCTACCTACAATTATTAACCCCTAATCTGCCGACCGGACCTCACCGCTATTCTAATAAATATATTAACCCCTAAAGCTAAGTCTAACCCTAACACTAACACCCCCCTAAATTAAATATAATTTTATTCTAACAAAATAAAATAATTCTTATTAAATAAATTAATCCTATTTCAAGCTAAATACTTACCTGTAAAATAAACCCTAATATAGCTACAATATAAATAATAATTATATTGTAGCTATTTTAGGATTAATATTTATTTTACAGGCAACTTTGTATTTATTTTAACTAGGTACAATAGCTATTAAATAGTTAATAACTATTTAATAGCTACCTAGTTAAAATAATTACAAAATTACCTGTAAAATAAATCCTAACCTAAGTTACAATTAAACCTAACACTACACTATCAATACATTAATTAAATAAACTACCTACAATTATCTACAATTAAATCAACTAAACTAAATTACAAAAACAAACAAACACTAAATTACAAAAAAAACCCCACTAAATTACAAAAAATAAAAAAAGATTACAAGAATTTTAAACTAATTACACCTACTCTAAGCCCCCTAAAAAAATAACAAAGCCCTCCAAAATAAAAAAATGCCCAGCCAATAGAATGCAAGCTCAATCTGATTGGCTGATTGGATCAGCTAATCGGATTGAACTTGAATCTGATTGGCTGATTCAATCAGCCAATCAGATTTTTCCTACCTTAATTCCGATTGGCTGATAGAATCCTATCAGCCAATTGGAATTCGAGGGACGCCATCTTGGATGACGTCATTTAAAGGAACCTTCATTCGGACTTAGGACGTCGTTAGAAGAGGATGGATCCGCGTCGGCTGCTTCAAGATGGTCCCGCTCTGCGCCGGATGGAAGAAGATAGAAGATGCCGCTTGGATGAAGATGTTGCAGGTCCGGATCTCCTCTTCTTGCCGGATAGGATGAAGACTTCGGACCCTCTTCTGGACCTCTTCTTGCCGGATAGGATAAAGACTTCGGACCCTCTTCTGGACGGATCGGTGATACCCGGCGTGGTGAAGACAAGGTAGGAAGATCTTCAGGGGCTTAGTGTTAGGTTTTTTAAGGGGGTTTGGGTTAGATTAGGGGTATGTGGGTGGTGGGTTGTAATGTTGGGGGGGGGTATTGTATGTTTTTTTACAGGCAAAAGAGCAGAATTCTTTGGGGCATGCCCCGCAAAAGGCCCTTTTAAGGGCTGGTAAGGTAAAAGAGCTGTAAAATATTTATTTTAGAATAGGGTAGGGCATTTTTTATTTTGGGGGGCTTTGTTATTTTTTTAGGGGGCTTAGAGTAGGTGTAATTAGTTTAAAATTCTTGTAATCTTCTTTTATTTTTTTGTAATTTAGTGTTTGTTTTTGTAATTTAGTGGGTTTTTTTTTTGTAATTTAGTTTAGTTGATTTAATTGTAGATAATTGTAGATAGTTTATTTAATTATTTTATTGATAGTGTAGTGTTAGGTTTAATTGTAACTTAGGTTAGGATTTATTTTACAGGTAATTTTGTAATTATTTTAACTAGGTAGCTATTAAATAGTTATTAACTATTTAATAGCTATTGTACCTGGTTAAAATAAATACAAAGTTGCCTGTAAAATAAATATTAATCCTAAAATAGCTACAATATAATTATTAGTTATATTGTAGCTATATTATGGGGTTTTTTTTACAGGTAACTATTTAGATTTAAATAGGATTAATTTATTTAATAAGATTTATTTTATTTTGTTAGATTTAAATTATATTTAACTTAGGGGGGTGTTAGGGTTAGGGTTAGACTTAGCTTTAGGGGGTTAATACATTTATTAGAGTAGCGGCGAGGTCCGGTCGGCAGATTCGGGGTTAATACTTGAAGTTAGGTGTCGGCGATGTTAGGGAGGGCAGATTAGGTGTTAATACTATTTATTATAGGGTTTTTGAGGTGGGAGTGAGGCGGATTAGGGGTTAATACATTTATTATAGTAGCGGTGAGGTCCGGTCGGCAGATTAGGGGTTAATAATTGTAGGTAGGTAGTGGCGACATTGGGGGGGGGGCAGATTAGGGGGTAATAAATATTATGTAGGGGTCGGCGATGTTAGGGGCAGCACATTAGGGGTACATAGGGATAATGTAGGTTGCGGCGGTGTGCGGTCGGCAGATTAGGGGTTAAAAAAAATTAATAGAGTGGCGGCGATATGGGGGGGGCTTCGGTTTAGGGGTACATAGGTAGTTTATGGGTGTTAGTGTACTTTAGAGCACAGTAGTTAAGAGCTTTATGAACCGGCGTTAGCCCAGAAAGCTCTTAACTCCTGACTTTTTCCTGCGGCTGGAGTCTTGTCGTTAGATTTCTAATGCTCACTTCATCCAAGACTCTAAATACCGGCGTTAGAAAGATCCCATTGAAAAGATAGGATACACAATTGACATAAGGGGATCTGCGGTATGGAAAAGTCGCGGCTGGAAAGTGAGCGTTAGACCCTTACCTACAAGACTCTAAATACCAGTGGTAGGACAAAACCAGCGTTAGGACCCCCTAACGCTGGTTTTGATGGCTAACGCAGAACTCTAAAACTAGGCAAGTGTATTGTTGTTTATTTTATTTTTTATATATGTGTGCTTTAACATTATACCACCAAGAAAGCATTTGAAAGAGCAGGCGATTGCCTTTTTAAATGATGAGTCTTAGGGGTTTAAATACTTAGCCCCCATCCAGCTCCCTTAAAGGGACAGTCAACACAATTTTTTTTATTATTTAAAAAGATAGATAATGCCTTTACTACCCATTCCCCAGCTTTGCACAACCAACATTGTTATATTAATATACTTTATAACCTTTAAACCTCTAAATTTCTGTCTGCTTCTAAGTCCCTAAAGACAGCCCCATTATCACATGCTTTTGTATTTGCTTTTCACATCAGGGGAAGCTAGTTCATGCGAGCCATATAGATAACATTGTGCTGACGCCCGTGGATTCTGACAACACAGCACTAATTGGCTTAAATGCAAGTCAATAGATAAAGGCATGTGATCAGAGGGTCATCAGAAGATGCTTAGAAACAAGGTAATCACAGAGCTAAAAAGTGCATTAATATAACCACGTTTTCTGTGCAAAACTGGGGAATGGGTACAAAAAAATTGAGTTGACTGTCCCTTTAAGCTCTATACAACTGTCTGCCACTTCTGGGATTTCAGGGCTGGTCAACTGGATCACTAGGAATTTAGGGGTAAGTGCACTCTGAAAGTACCACGCTGGATGATGACATGTGGTGGCTCATACACACTACACAAAATGCGTGGATGACAACCACATTACGTCACAGGCATTTAAGGGTTTAAAAGGACATTAAAGTAATTGTATTATTTATGCACCAGAGTTTACTCAATACATTGCTCCTTTAGTAGATTGTGCTACCTTTTAATGGACTAACAAAACCAAGGGTTTTTTAATTCCATAAGCTTTCAAGACCTCACAGATCTCTTTTTCAGATGTAGATAAAAGCTGTCTGAAAAGGGGAGACATATATCTTGTACATAAAATAATAAAAAAAGACTTCACAGGTAATTGAATTAACACAAAGTAAGTCCATATCAATAGTAAAAATATATGCATACAAAATAAGTACTAGATTACAAGTGGAGTGCTAAATATCGCTTTCATGAAAGCAATTTTAGCGCTCCACTGTGTAATACCAGTGCACGCTAATGTGTGCTGGTATTACAAGTTTTTATCAATGTGACCGCAATTGCGCGTTCGCATTGCTGACACTTCCATAGGCTCAGAACATCGTGTAGCGAAGGAGGAAAGTAGTGCAGCGATGGCAGCAAATTGTAACTATATATGTATATATATTTGTATAGATACACCAAAAAACACAGTCCCACACTCCGAAAATTAAAATAACAAATTTTTATTCCAATTTTTTTAAAATGTGACAGCATGCCCCCTACAAAAATAATCTGAGAGGAGAGCACAGCACACGGGCTTACGCGTTTCGGCAGTTTCCCGTATTCATAGCCTGGTGTGTTTATTCCTTCCTAGATCTTATGTATCCTTTAAAACATGCTAATAGGTTAAAATCAGTGCTAGATCATCCCTCTGAAGCAGCTGTGAAACACTTAATTATATTTTAACCCCTGCTACGTTAAATATCTCTGTCATATGTTAGAGAACATTATTGTGTAAGTTTAAAGCAAACAATGTGGATAATGAATATAACAAATGTGGATAATGAATATAACAAATGTGGATAATGAATATAACAAATGTGGATAATGAATATAACAAATGTGGATAATGAATATAACAAATGTGGATAATGAATATAACAAATGTGGATAATGAATATAACAAATGTGGATAATGAATATAACACATGAACACTAGGGGAGTATATTAAATTTTACTGAGATACAATATTAATTCTGTATCACATGTATTATAAATATATACTGTATATATATATATATATATATATATATATATATATATATATATATATACATGAGTATTTTGTGACTTAAATAAACTACCCCTGTTTAACTTCTAATACTAGGCTAGATAGGGAGTATTTTAGACAAATATGTTGTATTAAATTTACTGTGTTTTCCACTGTCTGTTATAAACAAATTCTAAAAATGTATATATGAGTGCATGTGTATATGAGTTTTGTGTCCTTACACTACTAATTGTGACCTCTAAGGGAAGCTTGTATTCTTATGTAAGAATTATTGGGATAATTTCTAAAGAACCCGTGTGCATAAACCCAGGCAGGGGACCTATTCCCAATAGTTTATAATGTCATATCTGGAGTTTAGGCCTTCTGGATGTCTAGTTCTCAACTTGAACATCCAGAATGCCTCCCTTTTGGCAAGTACCCTATTTATATCTCCACCCCTTTTGGGGACTTTTACTTCCTCAATTGCACACCATTTTAATGTGTGTATTTCCCCATTGTGTTTTTCCACAAAGTGTCGTACCAAGGGGGTTTGTGACTTGCCCCTTGTGATTGTAGATATGTGTTCACGGATTCGTGATTTTATGTCCCGTGAGGTGAGACCAATGTACTGAACCCCACAAGTTTGACATCTCAGCATGTATATCACACGTGTGGTCATGCAATTCATACATGTTTCAATTTGGAATACTTCTCCCGTGATATGGGACATAAAAGTTTTATTTTTTTCTAAAAAATCACAGGGTTTGCACTTTCTATGACCACAATTGTACATACCCCTACTTGTCATGGATGTACCTCTGGGTCTTGTGCTTGTCTTTAGCTCTGTATGGGGACAATAGTGACCCCAAGGTTGGACACTTTCTGGAGCTACATCTTACTCCCTTTTTGACTATATTTATGAGTTTATCATCTGCGGCAAGGATTGGAAAGTGTTTTTTCACTATCTCTGCAATTAGGGGAAACTGTGCACTATAATTAGTGACAAAGTTCACTCCTTTAAATTATTTTGTTTGTTTTGGTATAGCTCCCAATAGTGACCTCCTTTGTTTCATTTCAACCTGGATTCTAGCTTTCTTTACAATTTTACGGGTATAACCTCTATTCTTGAGCCTTAATTCCAACTTTGCAGCTTCTTGATGATAATCATCAGCCTCTGAGCAGTTCCTTTTTAGGTGAGTAAATTCGCCTTTTGCTACTGCTGCTGCAGTGTGCTTTGGATGGCAGCTATCCCCATGTAGCAAGGAATTACCACTGATCGGTTTCCTGTATACTTTGGTTACTACCTTTTCATCCTTTGTACCCACTAAAGTCAGATCCAGATAGTTTATATGGCTATGATGGTATTCGTATGTAAAGCTGCGGCCTATATCATTGGAGTTCAAGTTTTCTACAAATTTGGCTATAGTCTCAGATTCCCCCTGCCACACAAAGAGGAGATCGTCAATGTATCTCCCATGCATGACAATGTGTTCCCTGTATGGGTTTCTATCTCCAAAGATGTGGAAAAATTCCCACCAACCTTAATATAGGTTGGCGTATGATGGGGCAACTTTTGGTTGACAAGTAAACTAAGCAAATGTTGCTAACTGTTTAAACACAAGGACTGTGTAGATAAGACATTTTCAACCCCAGTCTAAAGTCACACCTGAATGTATAAGAAACGTCAGCTTCACATTAACTGAAAAAAGTTCGTAGTCACATACAGACCATCATCTAGATATAAGGGGGTAAGTGTGTAACGCATATGCACAATTACTATATTTGCATTAAGCTCACCGGTATGGACAGTGAACAATATCACGATCAGTAAATACATAAAATATCTACTAATAAGAGTCCCATTATAACCAAACACACTCTGGACGATTTGTATTTTATATATTTGTATATGCATACTGTATATATATATAGAAAAGAAACAGCTACAAACAGCATTCTTCACTCTTCAAGTGCTCATGCTCCTAGCACTATTAAAGTCTTACCTATAGGAGAATTCTTGCGAGTGAAAATAAATTGCTCTGATGAAGAAATATTTAAGGAAAGAGCAGAAGAACTCAGCACCAGACTCCTTAATAGTGCCTATAGTTAGAGATCAATCAAAAAAGCTAAATGGAGAGCTAATAAAACTCACAGAAATGAACTTCTTCAAACCAAAAAGATACAATCTGATAATGTAACAAGAATAATTCTAACCTATAATCCCAGCATCCAGCATGTGAACAATATTTTACAAAAACACATACATATTCTCCATACTGATCCCATTATTAAAAATATTACTGGAGAGAAAATCCAAATTGGGTATAGAAGATCTACCAATCTTCAATCAATGATTAGTCCCAGTCATCTAAAAACTGATAGGAAAAAGAGGATAATTACCAAAGGGTTATACAAGTGCAGAGAATGCAATCTATGTTATCATAAGGTTACAACATTATCAGTGACAGATATATTCCACAAAAACCACACAATTGACTCATAGCAACTACCAAACTGAAGGGGTAATATATGTTCTATTGTGTAAATGTAACCTAATGTACGGAGAACACTTACGTAATATCAAAAATGCTGAGAAAGACAAAGAAAATTAACAACCTAAAATGTTTTGGTCTCCAGCACATAAATCTTGGGATAAAAGGAGAAAATTTGGAATATGAGTTGCTAAAAGCCAAAACCAAATGGATCTACTTGCTCAATACTGTATATCCGAATGGGTTAAACGAAAATAATAACTACTTTTCATATTTATAGACAAGAAATGATCATCATCTAAATTAATGAAGAAATAATCAGCCAAACAAATCAATATATCCCATAAACCAATCTTTGAAATTATATAAATTCATATAATGTAAGCTGATCTATTACCTCATAACGGGGATATAGTCACATGGTAATATAATATAATATATTTCTTTTAATCTATGTAAATGTAAAAGTCACTACATACTCACACAAGTATCACACTCTAGTATTATTTTCACATTGATGCTATATAGCCTTAGAGCACTAACCTATCACTATTTGTACTCAATTACAAGTACATTTATAGATGCACTAGGTATCCGATTAGAAATCTATTATTTATATTCGATGACATATAGTTTGCTAATTTAAGTTTACAGGTACCCACTTTGTGTTTTTTTAATTGCACGCTCGATGCACGCCAGTTTATTTATGTCACCGATCACATCTAACCACTTAATCACTATAATGGTTTACACATCCATATATCATGTAACATTGACCATAATAGATCACACAGATAGAAGGTGTCAATACAATGACAAGACATAACAATATAGCTAGTTATTTATATTGATTGGGTCTGATTGAGCTTTACTTGGATTCAACCTACCATTATGAAAGAGTAAAGATCCTATGTACATTAAGATATACTGTATATGTATTCTTGTATTATGGATTCTAATCCATAAATATCATGCATATGTGATACACCAATTAGGTTTCTATAATTAGTGGAGCACTTTGACTTGTACATAACATACACACAAGGTAGTACATCTGATGTTTCATCGTGTCTGACAAATATAAATCAATTCAAACTTATTTACAATATAGTGTTTAATTTACAAACTTATCACACTTTGTATATAAATAAATAAATAAATATTTTTTCTTCTTATCCTCCATACCATTCTATTTGAATACAGTCTTTTCTATCTAATACAAGTATCCCTAAATCGATATAATATTCAAGGATCATATTATATAAAGAGATAGAATACATAAGCAAGGATGCTGAAGATGCAGTCGTCCGGATTCAAGCTGCCTCGTGACATCACAAATTCCAATATCGCAAGATTTCACATCTTTTAAATCCCGGAGAGGCCGGTGCACCTCATCCTTTTGAGAAAGTCGTTAAGGCGAAACATGTCAAGGGCGGGAGAGAGAGAGTTGTGGAGCTCTCTTATGTTTTTTAAAATAGCAGTCTTTAGACCATGAGGCCCATTTATCAAGCTCCGTATGGAGCTTGTGGGCTCGTGTTTCTGGCGAGTCTGAAGACTCGCCAGAAACAGCAGTTATGAAGCAGTGTTGTAAAGACTGCTGCTCCATAACCCTTTCTGCCTGCTCTGAGCAGGCGGACTGGAATCGCCACAATTCAACCCGATCGAGTACGATCGGGTTGATTGACACCCCTCTGCTGGCGGCCGATTGGCTGCGAGTCTGCAGGGGGCGGCGTTGCACCAGCAGCTCTTGTGAGCTGCTGGTGCAATGCTGAATATGGAGAGCGTATTGCTCGCCGTATTCAGTGAGGTCTTGCAGACCTAATCCGCACAGTCGGATCAGGTCCGCAACACCTTTGATACATAGGCCTCCATATCTGTTTACTTTAATTATAGCCGTGGCTCCTTCAGTATAATCGCATATATCTCCGGATAGCCAACTGCAGCTACAGTTCAAGACTCTATGTTTATAGATTTAATAGCTACGCTATGTGGTAATGCTGCATGGTAACTCTTATATATACGTAATCAGCTTTAGATGGGATAGGAGACTGTATTAATAATTGTTGGTTGCAAGCTTCTTTGTAACACGCTTTAAATATATGCTAATCGTTACATAGCGAGGCAAGAGGGATTCAGTGTTACTACTTGCATTAGCCATACAGTTCTTGTCTCCGGTTCTCTCATTCTAATTGCCACTTGCTGATTTAGTATTGATAGCATACAGTCAGTGTACCTCAAACAGACACATCTTAAAGGTCTACACTTTTGTATTTTGTCCAGTTCAGCACGCCATCCTGTATAATTGGCAGCATTTATAAGCACTAGTTGTACACCTATAATTTCAAGGGTGTTATTTTCATTGTTGTCCCTTATTTAGGTATAATTCACCAATATACTGGGCTGCATATGAGCAGCTGCATTCTGCTGATTATTTAGATGATTCTTTAGGATCACGGCAACTCTGGTATATTTACAGAGAATTGGTCTCGGATTTGTGTTTTTACTATTTCCCCCTGATTTTATTAGAAGTTAATAAAGATTATATTTTAACTTGAAGTATGTGAAAACAAGTTACACCAAACACTAGATATACAGACACAACACTGACTCTTAATATATGGAATAAGTAGAGTTCTGATAGTGTATTCTTTTGCAATTGGTGGACTTTCATCCACCAATTGTTTGTGTAAATACTTTATTCAATACACAGCACATCATAGCATTATATATATTTTTATTCAGTAAATAATACCTGAATTATATATAAATAATATTCTATTAGGTGGTGCCATTGGCCCTGCTTGCAAACATTTACTGTTTTACCTAGTTATCTAGGTTTTGCACCAATAGAGCACACCTCTAATTTTCTAATTAACCAGCAGTAGTGTTTAACATAAATTGAATCACAACATGGCTAATTTCTGAGAAAAAGACAAAGAAACCAGAAATCAAAAAAGAATGGCAGACCTAGATGCAGTATTTAATGTATCTATTGGCACTCGAGGGAACAATAAAGACCAAATGGAAAACTTATTAAAAGAATTACATAGACATATTCACAAACAGGAAAAACTGTGGTGGGATCAACGATTCTTTGACAAATATCAAGAATTAAACATTATACCAAGAGGTCTGAGATTACAGATATTTATTATTTAAAGATCCCAATTTAACAGTTGAATGGGGAGAAGCTCTTTCAGAGTGTTCTAGTAAATTAAAGGGCCATAATACCCAAATGTTTAAACACTTGAAAGTGATGCAGCATAGCTGTAAAAAGTTGATTAGAAAATATCACCTGAACATCTCTATGAAAAAAAGAAAGATATTTTACCTCAAAAGTTCCTCAGTAGCCACCTCCCATTGTAAAGGATTTCTAAGCAGCATTTTAGTGTGTTTGTCCTGGGACATCTGAAGGGACTAGCATCGTGCACTCTCATATTATTTCACCAATCAGGTAAAGGAAGCTTACTATGAAATCTCATGAGAGTTAAGTCAAATCTCATGAGATCACAGTAAGAGTTCATGACCTCAGCACTGCTGATGCTGATTGGCTGCTGTTCATTTCTTCATTTTTTTAAATTTGTTTACCTGCAGCTGGGAGCAGCTGAGTATAACTTTTTACACAGAACTTACTCTGCTGAGCTGAGGAGATTGTGAGGTAAAATATCTTCCTTTTTTACATAGAGATGCTCAGGTGATATTTTCCTGTCAGCTTTTTACAGTTATACTGCATCAGTTTCAAGTGATTTAGCATATGACTATTATGTCCCTTTAATTAATATTCTGATCAAACATGATAAATCCGAACAGAAAAGATTGAGGAATTAATAACAGAACAGAACAACAAATTAAAAAAAAGTTTGAATCTCTAGCTGAGTTTGAAAAAATATACAAAGAATATAAAAAAGAGCTTAATATGAAACTGAAGTCAAACAAATAAAACTCTCCAAATTAAAAAGAGATATTCAAGACTTTAAAGAAAAGAAAGTATATAAATGGAGAAAAAGACTAAACAGAAACAACACTAATCGGACTCTAGCAGTGAATATAGTGCAAAGTGACATTTCAGATACAGATGGGGAGGAGCCTGATAAAGTAAAAAGAGAAATTCCTGCCCCTACATCGTCCTCCTCAGTTACTAATCCCAATGAATACACAAAGACAACGTAAGGATCTTTCACACTCGGAATTACAGACACTGTGATGAGAGCTGGAAGTGAAGTCACTAGTTGGGGGTGGGGCTTAGGTCCGGTAGTCTGTGTCGCAGTTAGTTAGTGAAATCAACCTGACCAGATGTATGTTTCTGTGCTCTGTAATAAAATAGAGTTGTACCATCATTGCAGTGCCCTGCATCTCATGACATGGTGTCAGAAGTTCTGGACTGCGCTTCTGTTCCTGATCGATTGCAATGTCAAAGTTTACCCCACCTGAGCCTTTTGACTTCTCTCAGCCTGCAGCTTGGCCCACATGGCGTCAGCGGTTTCAGCGCTTCAGGATTGCTTCCAAACTGAACAAGGAGAGTGGTGAAGTATAAGTTAATTCTCTTTTATAGTCTATGGGGAAAGATGTGGAGCCAGTGTTCAATGCTTTTACTTTCCAAGAAGGGGAAGAATTTAACTTTGATATAGTTATGGATAAACTCAGTGCCCACTTTGTGCCCAAAAGAAATGTGATTCATGAGAGAGCTTGTTTTCACAAACGTAATCAGCGTGTGGGAGAATCTGTGGAGTCATTTGTGCGCAGCCTGTATGAACTAGCTGAATTCTGTGAGTTTGGTGTTGCTAAAGAAGAGCAAATCAGAGAATAGTTATTGGAATTGCAGATGCTGAAGTCTCACTGAAGCTGCAGTTAGAGCCTGATTTAACGTTAGATGGGGCTATTAGGATGGCCCGCCAGAGTGAACTGGTGAAAAAAGCAAAGTGCTGATCTGAGGTCTGAGAGTATTGTGGATGAAGTGCAACAGTCTAGAAAAACTGCTAGTGAAAGGCACAGTGTGAGCGGTAGATCTAAAGTACTGGAAAGGCCTAGAAGTGGATGGGCGCAACATGCCCGATGCACACGGTGCTACCGGGCCCATGATCAGAGTGTTATATGCCCGGCCAGAGATAAAAGATGCAGAAAATGTAACATAATGGGCCATTTTGAAGTGGTGTGTAAAACTGAATACATTAAGGAGATGCAGGTGGACAGTGACCAGGAGGGTCAGGAAGTGTCTTTTGTGGGGTCCGTTGTGGAACGGACAAGCTCAGAGGAAGATTGGAAAGTTACTTTTACTGTAATGGGAGCCAAAATTGATTTTAAGATTGACACAGGAGCAGATATCACTGTAATGTCTTTTGCTGAATTTATGAAACTGCCTCAACAGCCCCAGCTGGCGAAGGTTACTACAAATGTCCAAAGTCCTGGTGGCCGCATTGATTGTGTGGGGAAATTTCTTGCCAGCTGTGAGTACAAGCAAAGGAAGTTCACCATGTGGGTGCATGTGATCCGAGGTCAGTGTGTTAACAATTTATTGAGCAGAAAAGCAGCCTGTGACTTGGGCCTCGTGGCCAGAGTGAATGAGATTTCCGAAGATATGTTTGGCGAGTTGGGCCTACTGAACTGCAAACCAGTCCGTATAGCACTTAAAAGTGACGCAGTCCCATACAGTATTTCTACTCCCCGTAGAATTCCGTTCCTGCTCATGCCTCAAGTGGAGAAAGAGCTTATGCACATGAAGTCTATGGGGGTTATTGAAGAGGTTGTTGAAGCGACTGATTGGTGTGCCCCCATTGTTCCAGTTGCAAAGAAAAACGGAAAGGTGCGCATCTGTGTGGACCTGAAAAGGTTGAATGAGGCAGTGAAGAGAGAGAGATTTGTGCTGCCGACATTAAAAGATATAGCTCCAAAGTTGGCTGGGGCTAAGTTCTTTTCCACATTAGACGCTTCTAGCGGCTTTTGGCAGATCCCCCTGGATCCAAAGTGCCGCAAACTGACTACCTTTATCACACCGGTAGGTCGGTTCTGCTTCTGCAGACTCCCCTTTGGGATATCCTCCGCTCCTGAAATCTTTCAAAGGGAAATGAGTTCTCTCCTGAGTGACCACGTGGGCACGGCAGTCGTCATGGACGACATTCTAGTGTATGGGTCTACGGTGGAGGAGCATGATCAGCGTTTAAGTTGTGTGCTACAGGCTATCAAAGAGTCTGGGCTGAAGCTGAATAAAGAAAAATGTCATTTTAGGAAAACTGAATTATGTTACTTTGGGCATATCGTCAATGGAGATGGCATCAAGCCAGACCCCGAGAAAATTTGTGCTATTGAACAGATGAAAAGTCCTTCTGATGTACATGAGCTGAGACAGATATTGGGCCTTGTAAATTACGTGGGCAAGTTTCTTCCAGATTTGTCAACAGTTTTACACCCCATCACAGAGTTGCTTAAGAAAGACATTGCCTGGGTCTGGGGACCTTCACAAGAAAAAGCTTTTCTGCAGGCCAAGTCCCTGCTGGGGTCTGCTCCAGTGCTTGGGTTCTATGACCCTTCAAAAAAGACTGTAGTTAGTGCTGATGCAAGCAGTTATGGGTTGGGGGCTGCACTCCTACAGTTAAATGAAAACAAACTACAGCCCATCGCCTATTGTTCCCGCACACTGACGGCTGCGGAGTCAAAATACGCTCAAATTGAGAAAGAGTGCCTGGCTGCAGTTTGGGCCTGTGAGCGCTTTCAGCGTTATCTAGTGGGTTTGGAGAAATTTAGTCTGGAAACTGACCACAAACCGCTAGTCCCTCTAATCAACTCTTATGACATTGACAAAACACCCTTGAGATGCCAGAGACTTTTAATGAGACTGCTCAGGTTCAATGTTCAGGCAGTGCATGTGCCGGGGAAACAAGTGGTTGTGGCGGATACACTATCCAGGCTCTCGCTGGCTGCTGCTGAAGAATCCTCCACAGAATCTGATGTGAAAGTGTATGTTGATTCAGTTCTGGCCTCTAAGTCCATTTCTTCAAGGAAACTGGAGGAAATAAAGAGAGAGACATATTTGGACACAGATCTGCAAGAGGTTATAAAGTACATAAAAGAAGGCTGGCCCGAGAGCCGGGCAGTCTGGATGTCTTTAAGTGCTTACCAGCCAGAGAGGTCGCAGCTCACGGAGCTGGAGGGGTTGGTGCTGTTCCAAGACCGCATTGTAATTCCTGTCAGCATGAGGAAGGAGATGTTAAACAGGATTCACAATGGCCACTTGGGCATTACAAAGTGCAGAGAAAGGGCAGCTAAGGCTGTGTGGTGGCCTGGGATCAGCTCCGACATTGCAAATCACGTGTCTAAATGTGCCTTTTGCCGGGAACGCCAGCCTACTCAGAGAAGGGAGCCCTTGATTTCTACTCCGCTGCTTGCGGGGCCATGGCAGAAAATAGCTGCTGATTTGTGTGAACTGCACGGGAAAAAGTTCCTTGTTGTGATCGACTACTATTCCAGGTATTTGGAAATTGCACCCCTGAATGATATCACAAGTCAAGCCGTTATCATTCGCCTGAAGAGCTTGTTCGCCCGGTGGGGCATTCCAATGGAGCTGGTGAGTGATAATGGTATGCAGTTTGCTTCTACAGAGTTCAGTGCTTTCAGCAGGGAATATGACTTTGTACATTCCACGTCAAGTCCACATTATCCGCAGGCCAACGGAATGGCTGAAAGGGCAGTTCAAACAACAAAATTCATTCTAAAGCAATCTGAGCCGTACCTGGCCCTCTTGTCATACAGGGCGACGCCCATTCAAGCTACCGGGTTTAGCCCGGCACAGCTGATGCTAGGACGCCAGATTCGCACCACTTTACCCTCAGTGGGTGTCTTCAAGCCGCCTGGCCCTGTTCCTCGGGACGAAGTCCTTAGGAGGGATGAAGTGGCCAAAAAGGGTTATCGTTTCTTCTACGACAGGAGACATTCTGTCAGGCCCTTACAGGAACTGAATGCGGGGCAAACTGTCAGAATTAAACTGGATGATGAGAAGAAATGGAAGACGCCTGCTATGGTAGTTGGCCGCTCTCCAGAACCAAGGTCTTATACAGTCCTTACTGAGGGAGGGACGGTTACACGCCGTAACCGAAGACATCTTTAGCCTGTACCTGAGAGTCTGGAACTGGATGCCTCAGTACCACCGCCGGTGGGATCCTCTGTTCTAAGAGAGGTGCCTTCCCCTCAGCAAGACCACAACGGGGATATATCTTTGCCTCCAGCGGACTCTTGTTCACCATCTTCTGTATCAGAGGACAGTTCATGCAAAGTTACATCAAGCGGAAGAGTGGTGAGACTTCCGGCCCGATATAGGGACTGACTTTAGCTAGAACAGTGACCGGAAGTATGCGCAGAATAATCCCATGGTCACTGTGGGCTAGGGTAGTCTACCCCGATGTCCAAGTCAGGATGTAATTTATGTGTTTATATTTTCTAACCTATTTGTTTATATAATGTTCGAAAAAAATGTTGTTGTATACTCTGTTCGTATACCTTGTTATTTGTTATATTCAAATGTATGCTTCGCCTTTGAAAAAGGGGAAGATGGGATGAGAGCAGGAAGTGAAGTCACTAGTAGTCGGGGCTTAGGTCCGGTAGTCTGTGTCGCAGTTAGTTAGTGAAATCAACCTGACCAGATGTATGTTTCTGTGCTCTGTAATAAAATAGAGTTGTACCATCATTGCTGTGTCCTGCATCTCATGACAGACACCATACCAGGAGAGGTGGGAGGGGCAAACAAAAAAAACAGCAAAAGGCAAAGACAAGTACAAAACGTAAGGGACACGTTGGAAACCATACCATAATAAAATACACTAGGCTGTATTCTGGAGGCATTTGGAGCACATTTATAAAATTAACTACAGATCTGATCTCTGGTTAATTTTATAAAAGCTATTGCTACTGCGAGCTTGCGGTAGCAATAACCAGCCACTTGTAATGGCTGGTTATTTATCGCTTGTTGCAGTCTTGCGATAATTTAGCACTCCACTTGTAATCTGGCCCTAAATGTTTAAAAGCATTTGCATTGTTTTGCAGGCCCAGGACACAACCCTTGAAAATCTTCTTGGTTTACCATACTTCCTCTACTGTAGCCAATTAGAGTCAAACATAAATGTGCTAATGCACATATTAACCAATCAATATGTAGCTTGTAGGAGGTTTAGGGTTCAGACAAAATAAATAATGAAAGGTCTTTGATTTTTTTTAAATTATGCATTATTTTATAGGGAACATAATTTTGAGTTTAATGTCCCTTTAACAGTTTTTTTTAACCAAGTTGTAGGTACTTTTCAATTAAAAGTGAGCAAATAAAAATTTTCAGCACATTTTATCATTTGATGGTTGCTCATTTATGTAAATTTAAGAATGTTTAAAACCACTTAACACTTACAGCCTAGTATTGAGGTAATTCCTAACTCCCACAAGTCATAGGTGCCGCCATGTTAAAAACTAGTTTGCACTGCATTCGAGTTCTGATGTGTTTACACATGTGTAGCAATTCTCCTTCAGATACTTGCGTTGAAACCTAGATTCCAAAATGGTAGGCACCCTTAAAGGACCAGTCAACACAGTAGATTTGCATAATCAACAAATGCAAGATAACAAGACAATGCAATAGAACTTAGTCTGAACTTCAAATGAGTAGTAGATTTTTTTTACTGACAATTTTAAGTTATGTCTTTTTCTACTCCCCCTGTACCATGTGACAGTCATCAGCCAATCACGAATGCATACACGTACCATGTGACAGCCATCAGCCATTCACAAATGCATACACACTTATTCTTGCACATACTCAGTAGGAGCTGGTGACTCAAAAAGTTTAAATATAAAAAGACTGTGCACATTTAGTTAATGGAAGTAAATTGGAAAGTTGTTTAAAATGGCATGCTCTATCTGAATAATGAAAGTTTAATTTTGATTGAGTGTCCCTTTAATTATAGGGAGGTGCATGATGTATTTAGTGCTTAAGGTCCCTTTTAATTTAATGTTAAATCACATTGTCAGGGGTTGTTTTAGAACATAAATTTGAGGGAACAAAAGTTTACTACAAAACTAAATATCAGGTTTACAGGGAGTGTTAGAGACTTGTGAGCTATTATTACAGATCAACTGAAGGTGACAATATCATAAGAAATATCTGACAGATCATGTCTGACAGACCATTGGTTGTACAAGTGAGGTTGCTAGTGCATAATGATTACTAATCAAACCTCATCTAGAATACTACTACAATTCTGAACCCTGTCTCTCCATAAAAAATAGTAATTATTTGTTCTGAAGATTACAACTAGTTATACATAATAATGGTCTTAATTTAAAAAAAAAAAAGCATATCCTGTATTTCTGTTATTGCGTCAGCATTAAAAAATTGCTCATCTGTAACTGTTAACATGCAGATAATTATCAGATTATTGAGATCAACCCCTATGTGTTTAATCCTCACATAGGTTAAGACTTGTTTTTGCATTTGTAGAGCACGGCCAGTCAGCCAATCAGGAGCAGCAGACACACAGCTTGTAAATCCCTGGACATGTTATATTTGGGAGTTTCAATACTTGTAGCTTCTGAATGGAACACTATCTGGTGATTGTCCTCTTTGCACATCGTTATCTAGGGTCAGTAATGCAAACATAACTCAGGACTGGAAATGCACACCGCAAACTTCTCAAAGCTAGCCCTGCTACATATATTTCCCAACAACTGCAAACATAGAAGCATAGATTTTAACAGCAGAAAGGTACTATAGGTCCAACAACTCACCCACATTACCTATAAAGTTTAGTTTGTAGGATAGCCTTATGCTTAACCCAGGCATTCTTGACATTCCCCACAGTGTTTGTCTTTACCACCTCTAGTGGAATTTTATTCCATGAATTAACTACTACCCTTCTGCAAATTACTCCTGAACCTACTACTCTTCAGCTTGAGATCACGAACGCTTGTTCTAGTGTTGCTCTTTTTGTGAAAAGATGTTTAAAGACTTAGCTTTATTAATTCTACTGATATACTTAAAAAAGTGTATTTCATATTGCTTCTTTTCATTCTCTCCTCTAATCTATACATATTTAGGTCATTGAGACTTTCTTTGTAATTTTTTAACCATTTATCATCAAGTAGCCCTTCTCTGAACAGATTCCAGTTTATGTATATCCTTCTGGAGGAGATATAGGCCTCTAGTTAACAATGTCTGTCGGACCTGATCCGACAGTGCGGATCAGGTCCGACAGACATCGCTGAATACGGCGAGCAATACGTTCGCCGTATTCAGCATTGCACCAGCAGCTCACAAGAGCTGCTGATGCAACGCCGCCCCCTGCAGACTCGCGGCCAATCGGCCGCCACCTGGGGGGTGTCAATCAACCCGATCGTACTCAATCGGGTTGATTTCCGGCGATGTCTGTCCGCCTGCTCAGAGCAGGCGGACAGGTTATGGAGCAGTGGTCTTTGTGACCGCTGCTTCATAACTGCTGTTTCTGGCGAGCCTGCAGGCTCGCCAGAAACACGGGGCATCAAGCTCCATTCGGAGCTTGATACATATGCCCCATAGTCTCTAGAACTGCACATAATGTAATACTCAATACAATAAAATCAGGCTTAAAAGGACAGGAAAGTCAAAATTAATCTTGCAGATAAAGCGTGTAATTTTAAGACAGTTTTAAATTTACTTCTATTTTCAAATGTGCTTTGTTCTCTTGGTGCCCCTTGTTGAAAAATAATAGGCACATATCCTAAACTAGTGGGAGCATGTTAGTGATTGGTGCCAGCACACATTTGTCTGTTGTAATTAACTAACTAGATGTGTTCAGCTAGCTGCCAGTAGCACAATATAGAAACATAGAATTTGACGGTAGATAATAACCAAAAATGCCCATCAAGTCTACCCATATTACATGTTACATTTTCCTTAGGATCGCCTTATGCATGTCCCAGGCATTTTTTAATTCCTTTACAGTCTTTGGGGCCTATTTACTATGGTGCGAGCGGACATGATCCAATATAGCGTATCATGTCCGCTGCACATCGATAAATGCTGACAGCATACGCTGTCGGCATTTATCATTGCACCAGCAGTTCTTGTGAACCGCTGATGCAATGCCGCCCCCTGCGGATTCGCGGCCAATCGGCCGCTAGCAGGGGGTGTCAATCAACCCGATCGTATTAGATTGAGTTGATTTCTGTCTGCCGCCTCAGGGCAGGCGGACAGGTTATGGAGCTTGATAAATATGCCTCATAGTGTTTACCACCTCAAATGGAAGTTTATTCCATGAATCCTCCACCCTTTCTGTAAATAAATAAAAAATAATTTGCTGTTCCTTCAGCAAAGGATAACATGATAATGAAGCAAATTTGATAATAGAAGTAAATCATAAAGTTGTTTTAAATTGTATGTTCTATCCAAATCATGAAAGAAAATTTTAGGGTTTCCTGTCCTTTGAAATTCCCATTATATTGTAAGAGCATGTCATTTTAAGACTAGCGACGCTACACCTCTTTGTGTTTAAGCCCACAAAGGGGTTAAACACATAGTAGAAATACCACTCAGGATCCGCTGACCATCACTGGTCCCGAGCAGAAACTGCTGCTGGTTGGGTAAGCCGCACAAACCAGCTGTGTAATTAACACTGCTGATTGGATCAGTGGCAGTTTATGCTTGAGACCAGCAGTGCTCCGAGTCCTGTTCCTTCTTTGTAACATTAAGAAAGTGTAATTGAGACCTATAATAGACATTTCCATTTTTATTTCCTAAATGTTGGGCTTTGTGATGTTGAAGTTTAAATTCCAGTCACCACTTCTCATTATACCCTACTCTAGAACATCAACTATATTACAAACAAAATGTACCCATTTGCAGATATTCCTGATAAATATTTTATACAAAACAGGCCCTAGAACGGACCCTTGAAAAACACCACTACTAGTAAACTGCCCTTCCACTGAATGCACTAAAATAGGTTAAGCTAAATACATGTTATTGAAGTCAATTGTATTTGATCCTTGTTAGAACAGAAATAGGTAATTGAAGGTATGTGCGATTCTAATCATTTGCACAGAGCTGTGCACCTTACATCTATACTATAATTGCGTTTGTAATGTCTGTCGCTGTCGGCAGTTGCGCACGCATCCTCAGTGGAATGTTGGCAGCACGAGGCAGACAACAGAATGTTGGCTGCGCACACAGCCAAACAAATTCACCTGGAGGTGATTCTTTCACCGAAGGTGGATTCTTTCACCACCCTGCCATTTTCGGAATCCCCCGGGATGCAGCGAAGGCAAACGGAGCAATACAAAAAAAACAAAAAACCCCGCCCGCACAAAGTATAACAAAAAAAAAACGAACCTCCCACACGAAGTATTAACACATACACCGCAAACCCACACATTGCAAAGTAATTAGCCCCTTAATCCCTTACCATCAACCACCCACATCACAATAAACCTAATTAGCCTATTAACCCCTAAACTGTAAAACCCACACATCGCAATAAACCTAATTACCCTATTAACCCCTAAACCACATAAAAACCACATCCCAATAAACATAATTAACCTATTAACCCCTAAACCGAAAAACCCACACATTGCAATAAACCTAATTAGCCTATTAACCCCTTAAACCGCCAAAGCCCACAACGCAAATAACTAATTAAATTACTAAGCCCCCTAACCTAACACCTCTAACCTAACACCCCTAAATTAACACAAATTAACTAAACTAAAAAATACTAAAGTTACAAAAAAAAAAGCTAAGATTACAAAAAATAAAAAAAGGCTAACATTACAGAAAATAAAAAACAAATGACCAAAGTTTACAAAATTAAACCTAATCCCTATGAAAATTAAAAAGCCCCCCCAAAATAAAAACACTCCCCAATCTAAGAATAAACTGCCAGTAGCCCTTAAAAGGGCTTTTTGCAGGGCATTGCCTCAAGATAAACAGCTCTTTTAAAGAAGAAAAGAGTATAAGTCCCCCTAACAGTAAACCCCCCACCCAACAAACCCCCCAAAATAAAAGAACCTAACACTAAAAAACCTAAACTACCCATTGCCCTGAAAAGGGCATTTGTTTGGGCATTTAGCTCTTTTATTGCCCATCCCTAATCTAAATAAAACAAACCCCCAAAAAACTCTTAAAAAACCTAAGTCTAACCCCCAGGTTTGTACTCACCATTCCTGAAGTCCAGCGGAAAAGGTCCTGTTCCAGGCAGTGAAGTCTTTTTCCAAGGGGCAACCTCTTCTTTCTTCTTCCAGGAACAATCCGGCACAGAGGGCGGAGCTGAAGACCGATGACCGCGGAGCTGAAGACCGGAGACCCTGGAACTGAAGACCAGTGACCCTGGAACTGAAGAATGCTCCAGGGTCGCCGGTCTTTAGTTCCAGGGTCTTCAGTCTTCAGCTCCGCGGTCATCGGTCTTTAGCTCCGCCCTCCGCTCCGCGCCGGATTGTTCCTGGAAGAAGAAAGAAGAGGTCGCCGCTTGGAAGAAGAGTTCACCGCCTGAAACAGGACCTTCTCCGCTGGACTTCAGGAACGGTGAGTACCAACCTAGGGGTTAGACTTAGGTTTTTTTAAGGGTTTTTTGGGGGGGTTTGTTTTATTTAGATTAGGGATGGGCAGTAAAAGAGCTAAATTCCCTTTTAAGGGCAATGCCCAAACAAATGGGCAAATGTTTTTTTTAGTGTTAGGTTCTTTTATTTTAGGGGGTTTGGTGGGTGGCGGGGTTTACTGTAAGGGGGGACTTAGACTTTTTTCTTCTTTAAAAATGCTGTTTATCTTGGGTCAATGCCCTGCAAAAAGTCATTTTAAGGGTTACTGGCAGTTTATTCTTAGATTAGGAGGTGTTATTTTTTGGGGGGGCTTTTTTATTTTCATAGGGATTAGGTTTAATTTTGTAAACTTTGGTTATTTGTTTTTTTTATTTTCTGTAATTTTAGCTTAATTTAAATTTAGGTTTAATTTTTTAATTTTTGGGGGTTAGACTTAGTTTTTTTTTTAAATATATATATTTTTTTAGATTAGGGATGGGCAGAAAAAGAGCTGAATGCCCTTTTAAGGGCAATGCCCATACAAATGCCCTTTTCCGGGCAATGGATAGTTTAGGTTTTTTTAGTGCTAGGTTTATTTATTTTGGGGGGTTTGGTGGGTTTTACTGTTGGGGGGGACTTAGAATTGTTGGTAACTGCAAAAGAGCTGTTTAACTTAGGGCAATGCCCTACAAAAAGCCCTTTGAATGGCTATTGGTAGTTAAGCATTAGATTAGGGGGTGTTTTTATTTGGGGGTCTTTTTTATTTTCATAGGGATTAGGTTTTATTTTTTGATTTTTGATAATTTGTTTATTTTTTTTCTGTAGTTCAATTTTTTTTTAGTAACAACACATAAACTGAGAGAGGAGAGAGAGCAAATGAGAGGGGAGAGAGAGCAAATGAGAGGGGAGAGGGAGAGCAAAAGAGAGGGGGAAAAGAGAGAGCAAAAGAGAGGGGGGAGAGAGAGCATAAGAGAGGGGGAGAGAGAGCAAAAGAGAGGGGGGAGTGAGAGCAAAAGAGAGGGAGGAGAGAGAGCAAAAGAGATGTGGGAGAGAGAGCAAAAGAGAGGGGAAAGAGAGAGATCAAAAGAGAGGGGGGAGAGAGAGCAAAAGAGAGAGGAGAGAGAGATCAAAAGAGGAGGGAGAGAGAGCAAAAGAGAGGAGAGAGAGAGGGCAAAAGAGAGGGGAGAGGGAGAACAAAAGAGAGGGGGGAGAGAGAGAACAAAAGAGAGGGGGGAGAGAGAGAACAAAAGAGAGGGGGGGGAGAGAGCACAAGAGAGGGGAGAGAGAGAGAAGAAGAGAGGGGAGAGAGAGAGAGCAAAAGAGAGGGGGAGAGAGCATAAGAGAGGGGAGAGAGAGCAAAAGAGAGGGGGAGAGAGAGCAAAAGAAAGGGGGGAGAGAGAGCAAAAGAGAGGGGGGAGAGAGAGCAAAAGAGGGGGGAGAGAAAGCAAAAGGGGTGGTGAAAGAATCCAGGTTGGTGAAAGATTGCCCTTCCGAAAATGGCAGGGTGGTTCGGTCACCACAATAGACTTCCTTCTGGGCAGGCTTTCCCACTAGTTACAATATAAAAGCATCTCCATTAGGGGTCCAGTCGAGTGGGAACCGAGTTACTGCACTATCTTTGCAGGAGGAACTAAGTTCCCTCTGGACAGTGAAAGAAACACTTCAGTAAACACTGCTGCTTCTGGTGGGAGGAGCTGCTGCTTCTGGTGGGAGGAGCTGGAGCACAGTCTGGTTAGAGGGATAGTGAGATCATCTAGTAATGGGCAGTAACACTTCCTACAATACAGTAAATTTAAGACTGTCAGTGATCCTGCTGTGTTATCACCCCGCAATGTGTGTAACACATGGTGCTTACATTTCTGTGTGGCTTGCTCTGGGGTTATTTAGCTCCCCTCAGCAGAAATAGAACTATTGCTCCGTGAGACTCTGGGACAGAGGAGGATTCTCAGGCCAAACGGCAACCATTCATCCCATCACTGGATTTAATTTGCTTTATTTAACCAAAGTGTATAGATTATATACATATAAATACAGTGTGTGTGTGTGTATATATATATATATATATATATATATATATATATATATATATATATATAAAACAATATTTATTGTGTGGGGGGGAAGTCTTGGTGAGTTTCCAAACTTTTTTTTGTAGGACTTGACCCCTGATCTCCATCCATCACCTGGTCAAACAAGCATCAGAGGACTAAATAAACATATTATAGGTAGCCTCTTAACAGCATGGGATATGCTTGGTCAAATACAACATTTATTTTTTTTAGCTATTAATGCTGAATATAACATTTATTTATGCTGCTTATAATATTATTTTATTATTACCACTGTCCACCAATAATTTAGAGTATGACTCTTATAACATAAATTATATATACATTAACTCATCTGTCTCATCTGTCATCTATATAAATAAGTATGTTTATTCTGACAGAATCCTAAGTACTGCATATTATATATTGCTGTTAAAGACGGCTACATCACTTGTGGCATCATTAATTCCCAACCACGCATGTGTGCACTCTTATACAGTGCTGAAACCGTGTTCTATCAAAACCAAAGAGATTATCACTTCCATCTATGGAACATTGTGGTTGTTGTTGGGGGTGTTTGAAGTATAGAAATTGATTGCAGTATTTAAGGCTTTAACCATGTTAGGTAATGAAGTGCAAATTATGGATAAGGGTTGGATGAACGCAAGCAGCTATTTTACATACAAAATATCTCTCTCCCTGATAGCTCCCACTGGAAGGTTAATCAGTGCTGTTGTCTCCCATTTACATAGCTTATCTACAGAGAAACATATTTGTTATTTATATTTTCAGAGTAGGTGGGGATATAACAGACAAAAATAATGGTTTCAAATAACAAATAAAGGTAAAGTAAGAGCAAACAATTAAATGCACTCCAACAGGTAAAATGGACCATTGGGAACACATTAAAGGGGAGAACATTTTAGAGTACAATGTTCATTTAATGTAGTTATTTTATCTTCACTATCTTTTTATGAAGACAGAACATAAGTAATCAATTTTCTTATCTCCATCTACCACTCTACCATCAACTGTTTTGAGTATTACTATTCCTCCTTGAGGGTCTGGTGACCATTTTTTCGGGTAGATTTATTAATGGTCGAGCGGACATGATTCGCTGTAGGCATTTGTCATTGCAGAAGCATCCCTAGTGAAATGCTTTTGCAATGCCGCCCCCTGCTCACCGGTGGCCAATTGGCCGCTAACAGGGGCTGTCAATCATCCCAATCATATCTGATCGGGATGATTTTAGTCCGCCACCTAAAAGGTCACAGAGAAATTAAGGAGCAGTGGTCTTACGACCGCTGCTTCTTAACTTCCGTTTCAGGCGAACTTGAAACGATGGGCGTAGAATGCAGCATCCGCGTCTTAATAAATCTACCCCTATGACTTAAGTGTCCCTTTAAAAACTTACCAGCATGGAGAGAAATCACACAAGATCTTTGGGATTTTTTAGCATTATAATGTAATGTAGGTGTCTCTTCTTCACATCCAGAACCCTGTATGGTAAAATAAACAGCTCTCACATTTACCTTTCTCATTCTTTTTTGAAGAACCTCACAGTACTGACAAGAAAGCTTTAGATCACCTGGCCGTTAGTTCTCTCCTTTACTGATATATCTAAGGGCTTTGTTCCCATTGCTTATTGACTTGAGCTATCTTCTCTTGCTTTGTCTCTTCTTGCCGGAGTCTCAGTATTTGCGAATCATCACTTGACTACATTTGTCTGTATCTTTTCTAAGCTATCCTTTTTGTCTTTCAAACATGTGCTTCTTCTCTGGAAAACTATATTGTTTTTTTCTTTCTTTTATAGGCATGAATAATTTAGACCCAGATTACAAGTCGCACGGTATGGCTCTTATCGCAATCAATTTCCATAGCGCAGGTCTTGAATTGTTTTATATTTTTTTATGTAAAAGAGCTGTTAGCTTTAGGGCAATGCCCTACAAAAGGCCCTTTTAAGGGCTATTGATAGTTTACTTGTAGATTAGGGTTTATTTTTATTTTGGGGTGTTTTTTTTATTTTTAGGGGTATTAGAATATAAATATTTTTTTATTTTGGATAATTTCATTTGTTATTTTTTGTAATGGTAGTTTTTTTTTGTAATGTAGGGTTTTATAATTTTTATAATTTAATTTATGTGTATTTTAATTGGGGTTAAGTTAGGGGGTTTAGTTATTATTATTAGTTTAATACTTTGCGTTGTGGGGGCATGGCAGTTTAGGGGTTAATAGTTTTACTTAGTGTTTGTGTTGTGGGGGGATGGAGGATTAGGGGTTAAAAGTTTTATTTAGATACTCTGCAATGTGGGGGGGGGGGTTTAGGGGTTAATAGATTTATTTAGTGTTTGCGATGTGGGGGGATGGCGGATTAGGGGTTAATAGTTTTATTTAGATACTCTGCTAAGTGGGGGGATGGTGGATTAAGGGTTATTAGACTAGGGGCTAATGGTAGGGTGTAATGGCTGCGCAATGCAAAATGAAAAAAAAATATTTATTGCGCAGGGTTTTCGCAAAAGATTTGCCGCACAACTTGTAATCTAGGTCATAGTGTGCAATTGCATATAAAACTTTTGTATGCCTGTATGTAAATATTAAACCAAACGGATTGATCATCACTTATCCACAGTCCCATCCAATAATGTATCACTATCTGTGAGTATTAATACATCTAATATAACTTCCTGAGTTGGTTATAACCAATTGCTCAAGTCGTTCCCCTTGCAAGGATTCAAGAATATACCTGCTACCAGCTGATCTAGCAAGATATGTGAGACAACGGATACAATATGAACTTCTAGGGTAGGATCTAGAAGAAATGGAGCGAATATAAATACATGGATGATAGCGTTATTATAATTTTTTTATTTCTATTATTCAGTTATAAGTGTCAGGACACCCATTCACATTGTGTGATTGTAAACTAAATTGAGTGGAAACGCACACCATGCAAGCCCACCTGTAAATTACTGAACATAGAGGAACTGACTCCAAAGTTCAGCATGAGGCAATTGCATTTAAGCCATACATAATCTCTGGCCTAAAGTGAGGCTGTAGGCACGGTACAGATAATATAGTAGTCTGGGTGGCAATGGCCCTATAGTGGGGGACGCCTGCTGTCAGTTCATCCCAAAGATAGAGGGACAGAATGTCAGACACATCACTTAATAACAGCTATATATAGGGCTAGATTTATCAACGCTGAGGCGTACAGGGGTGAGTATACGCGCCCCTGTATGCCTCAGCTCGCCTGTGGCGGGGCGAAATTACCCGCAGGTAATTAACATTGCACACGAGCGCAATTTTGCGCTCGCGTGCAATCCCGCCCCCTGCCCGCGCACAGCCAATCACGCGCGGGCAGGAGCTGTCAATCTCCTCGGTCGGACTCGACCGAGGAGATTGAATTTCGCCACAATAGAGGTGGCGTAGATGTTAGGGAAGCAGCGGTCTGGTGACCGCTGCTTGATAAATACCGGCGAGCAAGTTCTTGAGAGAACTTGCTGCCGTAGGGGCTTAATAAATCTAGCCCATAGTAGGGCCTCACTGTAAACATGCACTTCAAATGATTGTTTCTTCCACTTTAAAGGGACTTGTTAACCAAATTCTGAATAACTTGAAAGAGATGCAGTATATCTGTATAAAAACAATGACTAGTATTTATCACATGAGCATCTCTCATCTGAAAAAAAGGAAGATTCTTTCCTCAAAATGCCCTCTGAAGCTACATACCACTATAGAAGGACTTTAAGCATCCTATCGAGACTCTGAAAACACTTGAGATTATTGTGAAATCCCATGAAATCATTCAAGCAAAGTGTGAACTAAAGACCTAAGATGCTGATTGGCTGACAATAAAAAGAGTAGCTGAATGATAACTGCTCACATACGGCTAGATTTAGAGTTCGGCGGTAGCCGTCAAAACCAGCGTTAGAGGCTCCTAACGCTGGTTTTGGGCTACCGCTGGTATTTAGAGTCAGTGATTAAAGGGTCTAACGCTCACTTTACAGCCGCGACTTTTCCATACCGCAGATCCCCCTACGCCATTTGCGTAGCCTATCTTTTCAATGGGATCTTCCTAACGCCGGTATTTAGAGTCGTTTCTGCAGTGAGCGTTAGAGCTCTAACGACAAGATTCCAGCCGCCTGAAAATAGCAGGAGTTAAGAGCTTTCTGGCTAACGCCGGTTTATAAAGCTCTTAACTACTGTACCCTAAAGTACACTAACACCCATAAACTACCTATGTACCCCTAAACCGAGGTCCCCCCACATCGCCGCCACTCGATTAAAAATTTTAACACCCCTAATCTGCCGACCCGCCACCTACGTTATACTTATGTACCCCTAATCTGCTGCCCCTAACACCGCCGACCCCTGTATTATATCTATTAACCCCTAACTTGCCCCCCACAACGTCGCCGCAAGCTACTTAAAATAATTAACCCCTAATCTTCCGACCGCAAATCGCCGCCACCGACGTTATCCCTATGTACCCCTAATCTTCTGCCCCTAACATCGCCGACCCCTATGTTATATTTATTAACCCCTAATCTGCCCCCCACAACGTCGCCGACACCTGCCTACACTTATTAACCCCTAATCTGCCGAGCGGACCTGAGCGCTACTATAATAAAGTTATTAACCCCTAATCCGCCTCACTAACCCTATCATAAATAGTATTAACCCCTAATCTGCCCTCCCTAACATCGCCGACACCTACCTTCAATTATTAACCCCTAATCTGCCGACGGAGCTCACCGCTATTCTAATAAATGTATTAACCCCTAAAGCTAAGTCTAACCCTAACACTAACACCCCCCTAAGTTAAATATAATTTTTATCTAACGAAATAAATTAACTCTTATTAAATAAATGATTCCTATTTAAAGCTAAATACTTACCTGTAAAATAAATCATAATATAGCTACAATATAAATTACATTTATATTATAGCTATTTTAGGATTAATATTTATTTTACAGGTAACTTTGTATTTATTTTAACCAGGTACAATAGCTATTAAATAGTTAAGAACTATTTAATAGTTACCTAGTTAAAATAATTACAAATTTACCTGTAAAATAAATCCTAACCTAAGATATAATTAAACCTAACACTACCCTATCAATAAAATAATTAAATAAACTACCTACAATTACCTACAATTAACCTAACACTACACTATCAATAAATTAATTAAACACAATTGCTACAAATAAATACAATTAAATAAACTATCTAAAGTACAAAAAATAAAAAAGAACTAAGTTACAGAAAATAAAAAAATATTTACAAACATAAGAAAAATATTACAACAATTTTAAACTAATTACACCTACTCTAAGCCCCCTAATAAAATAACAAAGACCCCCAAAATAAAAATTCCTTACCCTATTCTAAATTTAAAAAGTTACAAGCTCTTTTACCTTACCAGCCCTGAACAGGGCCCTTTGCGGGGCATGCCCCAAGAATTTCAGCTCTTTTGCCTGTAAAAAAAAACATACAATACCCCCCCCCCAACATTACAACCCACCACCCACATACCCCTAATCTAACCCAAACCCCCCTTAAATAAACCTAACACTAAGCCCCTGATGATCTTCCTACCTTGTCTTCACCATGCCAGGTTCACCGATCCGTCCTGGCTCCAAGATCTTCATCCAACCCAAGCAGGGGCTAGACATCCACTGAAGAAGTCCAGAAGAGGGTCCAAAGTCTTCCTCCTATCCGGCAAGAAGAGGACATCCGGACCGGCAAACATCTTCTCCAAGCGGCATCTTCTATGTTCTTCCATCCGATGACGACCGGCCTCCATCTTGAAGACCTCCAGCGCGGATCCATCCTCTTCTTCCGACGACTAGACGACGAATGACGGTTCCTTTAAGGGACGTCATCCAAGATGGCGTCCCTCGAATTCCGATTGGCTGATAGGATTCTATCAGCCAATCGGAATTAAGGTAGGAATTTTCTGATTGGCTGATGGAATCAGCCAATCAGAATCAAGATCAATCCGATTGGCTGATCCAATCAGCCAATCAGATTGAGCTCGCATTCTATTGGCTGTTCCGATCAGCCAATAGAATGCGAGCTCAATCTGATTGGCTGATTGGATCAGCCAATCGGATTGATCTTGATTCTGATTGGCTGATTCCATCAGCCAATCAGAAAAATTCCTACCTTAATTCCGATTGGCTGATAGAATCCTATCAGCCAATCGGAATTCGAGGGACGCCATCTTGGATGACGTCCCTTAAAGGAACCGTCATTCGTCGTCTAGTCGTCGGAAGAAGAGGATGGATCCGGCTGGAGGTCTTCAAGATGGAGCCGGTCGTCATCGGATGGAAGAACATAGAAGATGCCGCTTGGAGAAGATGTTTGCCGGTCCGGATGTCCTCTTCTTGCCGGATAGGCGGAAGACTTTGGACCCTCTTCTGGACTTCTTCAGTGGATGTCTAGCCCCTGCTTGGGTTGGATGAAGATCTTGGAGCCAGGACGGATCGGTGAACCTGGCATGGTGAAGACAAGGTAGGAAGATCATCAGGGGCTTAGTGTTAGGTTTATTTAAGGGGGGTTTGGGTTAGATTAGGGGTATGTGGGTGGTGGGTTGTAATGTTGGGGGGGGGGTATTGTATGTTTTTTTTTACAGGCAAAAGAGCTGAAATTCTTGGGGCATGCCCCGCAAAGGGCCCTGTTCAGGCTGGTAAGGTAAAAGAGCTTGTAACTTTTTAAATTTAGAATAGGGTAAGGAATTTTTTATTTTGGGGGTCTTTGTTATTTTATTAGGGGGCCTTAGAGTAGGTGTAATTAGTTTAAAATGTTGTAATATTTTCTTATGTTTGTAAATATTTTTTTATTTTCTGTAACTTAGTTCTTTTTTATTTTTGTACTTTAAGATAGTTTTTTTTAATTGTATTTATTTGTAGCAATTGTGTTTAATTAATTTATTGATAGTGTAGTGTTAGGTTAATTGTAGGTAATTGTAGGTAGTTTATTTAATTATTTTATTGATAGGGTAGTGTTAGGTTTAATTATATCTTAGGTTAGGATTTATTTTACAGGTAAATTTGTAATTATTTTAACTAGGTAACTATTAAATAGTTCTTAACTATTTAATAGCTATTGTACCTGGTTAAAATAAATACAAAGTTACCTGTAAAATAAATATTAATCCTAAAATAGCTATAATATAAATGTAATTTATATTGTAGCTATATTATGATTTATTTTACAGGTAAGTATTTAGCTTTAAATAGGAATCATTTATTTAATAAGAGTTAATTTATTTCGTTAGATAAAAATTATATTTAACTTAGGGGGGGTGTTAGTGTTAGGGTTAGACTTAGCTTTAGGGGTTAATACATTTATTAGAATAGCGGTGAGCTCCGGTCGGCAGATTAGGGGTTAATAATTGAAGGTAGGTGTCGGCGATGTTAGGGAGGGCAGATTAGGGGTTAATACTATTTATGATAGGGTTAGTGAGGCGGATTAGGGGTTAATAACTTTATTATAGTAGCGCTCAGGTCCGGTCGGCAGATTAGGGGTTAATAAGTGTAGGTAGGTGTCGGCGACGTTGTGGGGGGCAGATTAGGGGTTAATAAATATAACATAGGGGTCGGCGATGTTAGGGCAGCAGATTAGGGGTACATAAGGATAACGTAGGTGGCGGCGGTTTACGGAGCGGCAGATTAGGGGTTAAAAGTGTAATGCAGGGGTCAGCGATAGCGGGGGCGGCAGAATAGGGGTTAATAAGTGTAAGGTTAGGGGTGTTTAGACTCGGGGTACATGTTAGAGTGTTAAGTGCAGACGTAGGAAGGGTTACCGCATAGCAAACAATGGGGCTGCGTTAGGAGCTGAACGCTGCTTTTTTCCAGGTGTTAGGTTTTTTTTCAGCTCAAACAGCCCCATTGTTTCCTATGGGAGAATCGTGCACGAGCACGTTTTTGAGGCCGGCCGCGTCCGTAAGCAACTCTGGTATCGAGAGTTGCATTTGCGGTAAAAATGCTCTACGCTCCTTTTTTGGAGCCTAACGCAGCATTTGTTTGAACTCTCGATACCAGAGTTAAATTTATGGTGCGGCCAGAAAAAACCCGCGGAGCGTTAACAGCCCTTTTACCGCCGAACTCTAAATCTAGGCCATAGAATTTACTCCGGTGAAATTTTGAGATAAAAAAGCTTACTCTTTACATAGATTTTCTTGTCAGATTTTTACATATATGCTGCATTACTTTCCAGTGTTTTAGCATATGAGTAGCCTACCCTTTTAAGTACAAAAGATGCTTTACAAAGTTGCCATGGATTATAAATAAAAGGAAGTCGTTTTTTTTTTTTTTCAAAACATTTTCCAACCACTAAGTTGCAAGTAGTAATATCTCTATGTCTGTCTTGTGGGTACATGTGGGATGTGCTAGAGTCTCAGTAATTCTACTTACATCAGCCTTGCCGATCATGTAGCAACGCAAATTTAAATGTCACTGAGATTGCCCAGATTTACAACATTATGTAAATTTAATGTAAATGTGCAACAAAGTTTTTACTATTTTTTGTGTGTTTGTACAGATGTCAATAGTTAAAAATGAGATAAAAGCAGTATTTGATATGCAAAGCAGTTCATGTGCAATATCAGGGTCTTTTCCAGTCTGTTAGTATTGTTTTTCAAAAGTGTCTATGCAGATTAATAAACCTTTTCAAACCCCAAAATCATTCTAATCCATTCAGATATTCTAATTATCTTCAAACTACTTCAGACTGCATAAACTAGTCAGATACTTTGTATTCAGATCCATCACCAATATTTTTCCAATTAAAAACAAAAATACTAAGCATGTGCAAGATTCACTAAATATACGTTTATGCATTTTGTGATTGGCTGATGTCTGTCACATGATGTGGGATGGGAAATAGAACTAACTTTAAAATTTGTCAGAAAAAAACTACTACTCACTTGAAATTCAAAGAAAGTGCTTTTGTGTCGTCTTTTTATTATGCACCTGATGATTATGCTAGTCTACTTTGTTTAGTGGCCCTTTTGTTTTAATTTCCCTTCATACCCGTATTACCTCCCACCGACCTCAAGCAGAGTTTCCTGCTATCAGTGTGTTTACCCTTTTTTTTAATTGTCTAAGACTCACTCTTGTTCCAGCAATCTTTATTAGAGGGTTCAGTTCCTCTGTTTTAGGTTGTGGTCCTAGGATCAGTAGAAGCGCAAGGGAATATCGTCTGTCTTCCATTTTCAAATTTATATTTTATGACTGATTCAAATTTAAGTTTTATTTTTGTTCATAATGTAATGTGAGTACTTATTTTTGTTTTCTTTTCATAGTATTTGGAGTTAGGGATGGTCAAATGTTTTGCAACATTCAAAAAATTAAATGAATATTAACACATTTGTTAGTTTGTTTCAAATTTTGAATGTTTTTCCAACACTTTTGTATAATACATTTGTTTAATGTAATTTTATTTTTAATGCTATATTCGAAACAGAAAAATTTGAATCAAAATATTTGTAATTATTATGTATCAGTTTACTAACTTCCCTACAACATGAACTATTGAACTTCTGAATAGTATTTGTTAAATTATATGTTACATTCGAAATTTCAAATGTGGATATTCGATCTAATTATGAACATTTTAAAACAAAAGTAATATTCCAAAACCGGAATAATTTACCGAATTTTAATGGATTTTCCTTCTTATCAACATTCGATTGTCCAAAAGAAATGTCCACAGGACTATTTGTAAATTGCACTTTCACCACATTCGCTCATCCTTGTTTGGAGTGGCAGCACAGAGGGGGGGTAGCAATATTTCTGTTGCCTCATTTTGTTAATCTGAGGGTATTTTCTTTTTTCTTACATCCAGCAAAATTATGTGAATCTCTATCTATCCTAAGAGTAATTTCCTTATTAAATGGTTAACGTAGGCCCTACTGGTATCCCTAACCTTGCTTCCAGGAACTCTTTCAAAGCCATGGATGTCCTATGACTAACCACATAAAATATATGTTACAGTGTCCCTAGATCATTAAAAAAAGTAAGAGGTCAGTTGAAGAACATGTAACAATTACAATATAATCACCAATGCCACTATCTGAAATTACTACCAGCAAATTAATTATTAGAGTAAACAATCAAGCAACATATCTCTCTGAGAAACAACTTATTTTTCAATGTAAACCGGCTGCCCCCTGTCCATGAACATATCTCTTTTTGAAGACTTGTCAACTTTTAATGGGAAACCCCTAATCAAAGCTGTGATAACAATCCATTTTATTTCATTTATCTTCCCTTGAGATTACACGAAAAAAACATATCTGCTCTGTGTTCATTAAGAATTGATTGCATGTTAAATACAAGTATGCATTAGAAAGTTTTGCTTCCATTCTATTGATGCTATAAATTCCACTTGAATATATGACACTACTGTTTGCAGAGAACTATGTGTTTGACCCCTGCAATGTGGTTAAACACATAGTTGAAGTCAGCTTCCGAGTGGCAATTTATTGTTGTTCCTGTGCTGAAGATGGCTAATGAACCAATGTTCATCAATGGGTCAGAAGTGTATTGCCCTTTCAGAGTTAAATTTAGCTATGTGCTTAACCCTTTTGCATGGGTTAAACACAACTCTATGCTAGAAACAGTGAAATAAATATTTTGCTCTTTTATGTCCCTCTTTTTCTCTATTGTATTGTTCAATAGTTCTTTACACAAACACAGTTATGTGAAGCTTTTGGCCTGGGGAGAATCACAACATACAGCCTATAATCCAGTGGCCCTGCTCATCTTTCAAAATAGTTTTATTCTGGTCAGGAAGTCAGTTATGTTAATTATGTATTAAATAAAAAGATCACAGCAAGTACCAGCTGACTGACCTCAGCTCTTTAACTGCATGCTCTGGTCTGGGTCTTGTTGCAATAATGCCCCTTCACCATAGACAAGATGGAAACATGAAATGATTTGAAAATAATTTAATTTAACATAGAAACTAACTTAGTGAACTTGATATCTTTCCCTCAGGGAATCCCGGCTTACGTGTTAAGGTGAAAAGCTGATAGCAGCCTCTCATATTCATACCTGGCAGGCTTTCTCGCTGACATGGCAGATAAAGAAGTAGTTCACTGTCCTAAGTATCCTAATCCTACTTGCTGATACAGAGACTGACATTTCATCATTTAACTGACCTTACTACTTTCACTGCATTTGATACTCTATAGGGAAACTATATAAACCACTGTATATGATACGCTTAAGGGAGTTGTATGTCAAATTGCTTTTTGAACTACGTAGAAACTCAACATTGCAATCTATATGATATATATCAGTTATTACTTAGATCATGCTATATAGAAGACACTGTTTATCACGAAAGGAACACTTTATTAGTTTTGTACAATGTAATGTAATCCTTAAATGGCAACAACAAAAAAATCTAATGTCAGAGTTTAGGTTCTCACTCCTGTGAAAATGCAGGTAAATTTGTGGTTTCAGTTCTAGGTTAAAAGACCATTAAATACATTAGATTTGCATAATCATCAAATGCATGGTAAAAAGACAATGCAATAGTACTTAGGCCCTGAAAGTGCTGCGAGGGGGCAATATATTAAAAATGGATCTGATGCAATATCAAAAGTTCCGACATTACTCTTCAAAGGCAGCATCGCAATCGCAGAGGGGCGTTTTACTATACATCGCAACGGGTGTCTGCTGGCGATACATTCCAAGCAACATCGGCACTGACATTAGCGATGTAAAGTAAAGGATCCCTTTTAGATATATAGCACACAACCTAATAACTATACCTATGTACCACTAAACCGTCATAAACCCACCACCGTAAACTAACCCTACACTAACTAACCCCATAAATTTAGCGACATAGCTCCTATCGTTAAAATAGGGAGTTGTTTTATTTGTATACTTTATTAGGTAAATTCAGATATTATGTAGGTGTAGGCGTTCTGTGGGAGTTAGCTGGGCTTTTCAGGGAAGTGTAGCTAAGGCGTGACGTATGTGTATGCGGTATTAGGTAGTTAGCTGGGCATTCCAGAGGGAATTTACAGACGATATCGGCACCAATTCACTCCCAAAAGTATCTGTGAGCATTTAACAACTGTGATTCTAGTGTGAACAAGCTGATCAAGTCCGCTTCTTCACCACTCACCTCTGCTTCGGGGCGCAAACGACAGTGTAAACGTACTTCAAATATAGACCTTACCTCTCACAGGCTTCAGAGATTCCCAGCACCACGGTACCTTATTCCGCTGGTGTGGTCCTATATGCGGACTGCAGAAAACAAACCAACTGCTCCGCTAGGCTGTGCTTCGTTTTCCAGTCTCGAGGTTTCTCGGCGTCTGACGTCACTATCTCTCCCCAATGCTTCAACTCTCGTGAGAGGTGAGTGGACTATGCTTACAGGAATAATCACCTGTAACTCCGTGCAAACCCTCCGTTTCTTTAACATGTAACAATTGAGGGATTCAAGGATGCACTGGTAGCTGATAGATGTTGCAAAAACTTTATTGAAGAAAACATTAAAAGTTCATCACTGAACAAACTTCATTCCATAGACAAGTGAGAGGTGCTTGTTCCACCCCAGGGACTGCTTGCTGACGCGTTTCGGCTCCAAGGGCCGTAATCGTAGCTGCAGTCACTTGCCTTAATGATCCTTAAATATCAGTTAAAGCCAGCTAATAGGTTAAAAATAGTTACACCCTTCTTTTACCTGGGGCGGAACAAAAATACACCTGTTAAAGTCTGAACTCTATATTGCATATATGTGAGTATTATACTAACATAGACCATATAATGACTAAAGACTGTAAAGCTCACTAAATTTAGCTAAAAATAGCCCATATACCTACATTAACAGTATGAAATAACAAATATATATATGTACATAGTGCATACAACAATGATTGCAACTCTCTGATACATTTGAATACATTGCAAGATAGATACATTTATACAAAATAGCGATATTACAAATGCAAATGACAATACACAAAAGGAAAAGAAAGTGTAAGTCTATTTCAATCCCTTGTTATAACCTAAGTTTAATGCCCTAAATTTGATCACTTCCCAATTAATGTGAAAACATATATAGAGGACTTAATCCAATCATAGGGGATTAGAAAGAAAAAAGGTTATAAACCGTGTTTAGAATTCATGGGACTCTCAATCTCACTATCAAGTCACTTTCTTCTCAGTAACACAGGGATTGAAAAGGGATCTTCAAAGTCAAAAAGACTGAGATAATGATGCGAAGATAATAGCATCTTCAGGATGCTGGATACACAGGCCAAAAGGTTATTACTCCCAAAAATTAATGAGATCAAACTCTAAATTTAATCCATAAGGGATCCTTGTTTTTAGTCTGTGTATCCAGTATGCCTCCCTTTTGGACAATAATTTATCCCTATCTCCTCCTCTTGATTTACATCTCACCAGTTCAACTAAGGTCCATTTCAAGGAATGGGGACTACTGTTGTGCCTCTCCTTGAAATGCCGCACTAGCGGTGTGGTTAATTTGCCTGCTTTTATGTTAGTAAGGTGTTCCCTTATTCTTTCCCTTGTTTCTCTCGTCGTGAGTCCTGTGTACTGAATTTCACATTTAGTATAAGTCAGGAGATACACAGCATAAGAGGTTCTGCAATTTAGACAAGATAGATGTTCAAATTGCTCTCCTGTCGCTGTGCTGGAAAAGCCATTACCTTGTTGTAAGTACATACATGCTGTGCACTGTGCGTAACCGCACCTGTATGTGCCCTTATATCTTAGCCATGATGAGGTTTGAGTATGTGTATCTGGCCTCAACTGAGTGGGTGCCAAAACAAGGATCCCTTATGGATTAAATTCAGAGTTTGATCTCATTAATTTTTGGGAGTAATAACCTTTTGGCCTGTGTATCCAGCATCCTGAAGATGCTATTATCTTCGCATCATTATCTCAGTCTTTTTGACTTTGAAGATCCCTTTTCAATCCCTGTGTTACTGAGAAGAAAGTGACTTGATAGTGAGATTGAGAGTCCCATGAATTCTAAACACGGTTTATAACCTTTTTTCTTTCTAATCCCCTATGATTGGATTAAGTCCTCTATATATGTTTTCACATTAATTGGGAAGTGATCAAATTTAGGGCATTAAACTTAGGTTATAACAAGGGATTGAAATAGACTTACACTTTCTTTTCCTTTTGTGTATTGTCATTTGCATTTGTAATATCGCTATTTTGTATAAATGTATCTATCTTGCAATGTATTCAAATGTATCAGAGAGTTGCAATCATTGTTGTATGCACTATGTACATATATATATTTGTTATTTCATACTGTTAATGTAGGTATATGGGCTATTTTTAGCTAAATTTAGTGAGCTTTACAGTCTTTAGTCATTATATGGTCTATGTTAGTATAATACTCACATATATGCAATATAGAGTTCAGACTTTAACAGGTGTATTTTTGTTCCGCCCCAGGTAAAAGAAGGGTGTAACTATTTTTAACCTATTAGCTGGCTTTAACTGATATTTAAGGATCATTAAGGCAAGTGACTGCAGCTACGATTACGGCCCTTGGAGCCGAAACGCGTCAGCAAGCAGTCCCTGGGGTGGAACAAGCACCTCTCACTTGTCTATGGAATGAAGTTTGTTCAGTGATGAACTTTTAATGTTTTCTTCAATAAAGTTTTTGCAACATCTATCAGCTACCAGTGCATCCTTGAATCCCTCAATTGTTACATTCCAGAGGGAGTATAGCTAGAGTATGATGTAGTTGTAGGTGTTCTGTGGGAGTTACTCCCAATATAGAAAGACAGCGCCACACTTATCAATAAATATCTCAGCAACAGCTATAGGTGAGTCAAATGCTAAATTGAGCATACGAATATAGAAACAAATGGGCAAAAAACAAATGTATTAAAAAATGTTCAAGTCAATAGTACTTATTTTGATGCTCCAATTCCAAATCAGATAGAGGGGTTGCAGCTCCTTCCTTGCCCAACGGTGTCTGTTCCCAGGCTTAGGTAAAGGATGTGTCGAAGTTTTTTCTCTATAAGGAGAAAAGAGAAAGAGCGCATCCACGATCTAAGTGCAGTAAATAAGTTCACATTTTATTGAAAGAATAAAGCATATACAAATTCTCACTCACAAGAGTGCCCTCAAACATATGAGGTATGTCCGTTCCTTAAAAGATATACACAAAGTACTGCTCCAGCACTGGTGATCCTCCTTACTGCCTTCCTCCGTGTAAGCCGATTTCCAATGTAATCGAGTATCACAGGAAACTTGTCTAAACGGTTATGCTGTGGGCTAAACTGTGTATAGAGGAAATCGTGTGAATGTGCTATAGGAAACAAACTATACTTGCCGGCTAATAGTTTGATCCAAGCGTCATTCACATTCCCTTCTCCTCACACGTCAGATTATGGGCGTGGCCTTACGCGTTTCACGGGCTCCTCCCGCTTCATCAGAGGCTATGCCCATAATGTCCATAATCTGCCCTTATGTATGGCTGTATACAACCCGCCTCCAAGTATTGATTGGATAGGATCTGGGGGCGTGTGGTATTACATGTATCCCAGTAAGTAGCTGTTGAGCCGTAACACATATATATTTGTCTGTTTACGCGCTCCCCGCTATCTAATATTTTGATATACTGCACAATGGATAGTTATACCAAAACATTAATAACAATGTATATTTAAAAACCATATTATACATTTGTCTACAATCAACGATAAAATCAGGACAATTGAAAACAACATATTAAAACTTATCATACAATTTGATATGGATATGTAAAAGCACTAATAATTAAAAAACAATAATAATGAATAAAAAGCACACACTAAATTTCGAAATAGCTCATAGCAAGAATATATATGATACAGTTGTTTCGATCCCAATAAAAAACATTTAAAATATATATATAGAGATATAGAAAATGCATTAGCTAAAAGTTAATATACGTTTTTAAAATTCATATGTTTGTAAAAATAGATTTCCATAATATGATACAATTATGTGGATGTTATATCTATATACACGACCAATATTGACCCCATAGTGACCAATAATGGGTTTGCATATGTAGGCACCCCCTTTCGTATTTATATGTCTAGAAATGCTGCTAGATCAATGTCATGGTTAAGGCCCCCTGGACCCAAAGTCTGCAATTTATGGATCCAGAAGGTCTCCCGTTATCTGAGTCGTAGCAGACGATTTCCACCTCTTATGTCTCTTTTGACATGTTCAATCCCAATTATGGTGAGACCAGTGCTATCCTTATTGTATATTTCTAGGAAATGTGCTGACACACCATGGTTATCCATACCTGCCTCTATATTTCTAAGGTGCTCGCTGAATCTGGTTTTCATACAGCGTTTAGTACGCCCTATATAGATCCTGTCACACGAGCACCTAAGGAGGTATACCACATAGTTTGTTCTACAGGTGATTAGGTCTGTGATTTCATACTGCCTGTCATTATTTGTTGCCCCAAATAAATGGTTAATCGGATCCATATGGCTACAACAGGTGCATCCTTTTCTTCCACATTTGAACGAGCCCTGGGCTTGTCTCTCTAGCCAATTTTTTCCTTTTATACTCGGTTTTAGCATACTTGGACTTATTTTGTTTCGTACACTAGTATTTCTGTGGGAGTTAGCTGGGCATTCCAGGAGTAGTAACCTGTACTTTGATTGGGACACATTGCCAGCAGTGCAATATATTCCAATCTCTGAAGTACAGGTTGCGAGTAGGGTGTCAGGCATGTTTGTCTCGATACCTTTTCAGTGGCAAGACTTTCCAGTGTGAGGCAGGTAGTTTAGGTGTAATTAGAGGTATGCAGGCATTATTTGAAGTGTTCTGACACAGAAACAGTGTAGGAACACTTCAAATAGGCCCCCCTGGAGCAGAAAGTGCTGACAAATGGCAATGTCGGCAATGTTTAGCTGACGTGGCACTCCCCATTATGTCCTATGGGAGACACATCGCCACTCGCTGGCACTTTGCGGGTCCACCTCCTTTTTTAGAAAATATCGACAGACGGATGGACTCTTGCTTTTCTCTTTTTTTAAACAAATGTCACGTGACAGTCATCAGCTAATTAGAGACTTGTATATCTATACACTGCATGCACATGCTCAATGCACAATTTGAACATGGTAAAAACCCTTTTTTTTAATTGCATGAACTATCTGAATCTTAAAAGTTTAATTTTGAATTTAGTGTCCCTTTAAATTGTGCATCCCCCAACACAGAGCACGAACGCACGAAAAAAATGCTTGCATCACCTTATTGGAGATTTTTTCTTAGATGAGGATGCAAAGTTTTTATATATATATATTTATTATTATTATTTATATATATATATAATATTATATATATTTTTTTTTATTTGAGTGTGGTATCTTTTATTATGAGACTCACTTTTTTTTTTCAAATATTTTTTATTTGAGGAGTTGCATAATAAAATGATCAAACTTGCACAAATTATACTTTTAGTAAGAATTCTGACAGTGTATATGAGTCACATTTTTGCATTTGGTTAGCTTTACTAATTTTGTTCCCTTTTACAGATAGTGTGGTTATCTCTTGGATCCTTGTTTGTTATACATAGACAAGATATAGAAGTTCTATAACTATTAGCATAAATAAACCTTGTTGACTTAACTAGGGACCAAAGCCCAACCAACTGACAACGATTAAAATGAATGTACATACTGCATTGGGTATTGTATAAATACATACGATTAAAATGAATGTACATACTGCATTGGGTATTGTATAAATACATACGATTAAAATGAATGTACATACTGCATTGGGTATTGTATAAAGGGGTAGTTTACCATTTTAAAGGTGATGCCTCTAAAATATTTTTACACCTGGTTAATATAAACAGCAGTGTTAATATAGCATAAGCACCATTTCAATTTCCAAATATGAGCTGTGTGTTGATAAATTCCAAACCGCTAAGAGCTACATCATTGTGCTGTGTATAAGAATTTTAGTTAATTTTGAGTTGACATATACTTAAAGGGACAGTCAACACCAGAATTGTTGTTGTTTTAAAAGATAGATAATCCCTTAATTACCAATTCCCCAGTTTTGCATAACCAACAGTTATAATTATACACGTTTTACCTCTGTGATTACCTTGTATCTAAGCCTCAGCAGACTGTCCCCTTATTTCAGTTCTTTTGACAGACTTGCATTTTAGACAATCAGAGCTGTCTCCATGGTAAATTCACGTGCATGAGCTCAATGTTATCTATATGAAACACGTGAACTAATTCCTTCTAGTGGTGAAAAACTATCAAAATGCATTTATATTAGAGGCGGCCTTCAAGGTCTAAGAAATTAGCATATGAACCTCCTAGGTTTAGCTTTCAACTAAGAATACCAAGAGAACAAAGCAAAATTGGTGATAAAAGTAAATTGGAAAGTTGTTTAAAATGACATGCCCTATTTGAAACATGAAAGTTATTTTTGGACTTGACTGTCCCTTTAAAGTGAATGTCAACTTTCAAGAATGAGTGCCCGGTTTATAAAAATACTATTAAAAACAGGGGCACTTTCATTTATGAAAGTTTACATTTTACCCGTTTTGTTAAAATACCTTTTCTTCTTGATGCCGGAGAAGCGATTCCCCCTCCTCCCGCTCGTCTCTTCTTACGTCCTCCAATCATGGCTTCCCCCCCGGGCAATCACTGCCTGAGGCAACTCCGTGATTGGAGGAAGCCGGCATCGGCTTCTCCAGCTTCTAGAAGAAAAGGTAAGTATTTTAACAAAACGAGTGAAATGTACACTTTCATGAATGAAAGTGCCTCTGTTTTTTATAGTATTTTTAAAAACCGGGCACTCATTCTTGAAAGTTGACATTCACTTTAAGTTAAAGTGAAGGTAAACTCACCCTAATGCCGATCTAGTATAGCATTCTTTTTTTAAAATAAATAGGACTTTCATTCATCAATTGTTATATATGTGTGTATATATTAAGATATCGCCGTTATAAAACTATGCATAAACTATCCACTAATTCAACCCGTCTTTTTTTATTTTTTTTCTGTGTTGATCACGTTTTTTCCCCAACCAATTGAAACTCTGGCCGTTAGGCGGCGGTCACTCAACATCATCCGCCCCTTGTTTCTTAGGCGCATGCGCAATTTATTTTTCTTCTGAATTAATTCCAAGAGCGCACCCGTTTGATTTTGCGCACGCACAGTAGAAAATATTGACCGGTGATTATGAGCATTGAAAAGCAGCATCGGTGATTTGCACATGCACATTGCAATCTAAGATCGTGAACCCGCATTTGTGACATGTAGAGAGCGGGTGGGACCGCTGAAGACGTCACACAATGAAGAAGGAGGAAGTAGGGATGGGGAGAAGTCGGGATCCAAACGGTAGGGAATTAGAAATGTATTTTTTATTAAAACTATGGCAGAAATCTGAAAAAAAAGTTAGGACTACATGAATGTGATAATGATAAATGGGAGGTTGTCTTCAAGAAAGAAAAACTTTACCTTTACTTTAAGCTTTTTTAATGATAACTACCTCATGGCCTTGGCCGCTAGCCAAAGAGGAGAGGCACATATTATGTAAAGTTTGCATTCAGCAGTAATGTAAAGATAATAATAATAACATCAGATTCACAAACAATGTAGAAATTGCCCCTCCAGGGCCCCCCACAAACACCTAGATCGAATATATATTAAAAAATGCTTGCAGAGATCATTATAGGCAGTATAGCGGTGACACAGGCTCAATACAGTTTACATTCATAAAAGATAGAAGATTAGTAGCTATGACATCTGTATCACAATCAATATTAAAAATGTCCCTATGTGGCCCCCAACAAACAATCAGGATGGGCACTAAAACAAAGGTGCCTACAGAGATCGTCATACGCAATATAGTGATAAAAAACGTTCAATACATATAATATAGCAAGTGAAGAATGAAAAGGCTAATTCTGCAATACAATAGCTTAGTATGCGGTGTGATGAGAAACTTTTAACACTTAAACAATCTAGCTAAAAAATCTTTGTATTCTAGACGATGAACTTATATTATTTGCCCAGGTGTAACAAGTACACATAAAGCCCATATTCAGTAGTTCCATAAAAGCATCCTTGTAAATGCTGTGAAGGGCAGTTCAATAAAATGAGATGTCTCATAACAGCGTTAACTAATGGCACTCCCCTATGTTTGTCCCAGGTAGGAGCATGGTATTCAGCGTAAGTAGATTCTTTTTGTAGGCACTGTAGGGGTGTCAGGTCACAAATATGGGCAGACTTTATAGTATTAGTCCCACAGAGGGAAATATTGTGAAAGACAAGTTTAAGCACATCCTCCAAGGCATGGCTCGTCTTGCAAGCTTCTGTATTTAATAAATATAGTTATCCCATTCTCACAATGTGATAATAATAATTGGACAATGTGGGATTTCTGCACAAGATCCTTTATGATTTTATCAGAATCAGGTCCTTTCAGCTCGGACTCACCGGTATGGAATGGTCAGACCCGGCAGCAGTGAAGTGTGTGGTTCTCTTTCAGCCGTACCGGGGCCCTTCGGCACAGCCTGCGAGTTCAAGTCAGCCAGAGCTGCCTCTTTGCTGCAGGGTGTACACTGATCATCTTGAGAAGCTTTGGTTAGCACCCGATCCTCTGGCTTAGTCGGGAGAACTAAGCCATATCCTCTGGCTTAGTCGATAGAGAATACTTTCCTCTGTTACTTTTATCTTCAGATTACCATCATTAGTTGCATGTTTTATAAGGTTCTGTCCTGATTTATCTGCATTCATGTATTGTATCGGTGGTTCAGTGTTCTCTATGAGGTCTTTAGGTAAAGATCTTTGATAAATTTTGCGAAGCAGGGTCTCTAGTTTAGTGAAGCGCTGATCTAGGGTCTGCACTAGATCACTCTCCCATGCGGTCGCCATATTGGGATACTCTGCTGGCAGGTAGATTGGAGATTAAAGATTCGTTATGTTGCTGGCTTAGTAACGATTTGCTGTGCTGTTCAGTATTGGAGAGAAGCTCAGGATCACCACTTATACTTCGATTATACAATTGGATTACATTCTCATCAGTCCAATCACTTCTTTTTTCACGTATCACGTATTTTAAAATACCATTTTTACGTTTTACATTTTTATATTTTTCACCCTCAAGCTGCAATATAGGACACCATCACATTTTTGTATTTGTACTTTTGCATATTCACCTCATATGACTTATCCTACGTTATTATGATTTTGATTTGCATTTCCCATTTGAGATTCTAACAGATCACTTTTTGATCATTGATTGACCAAATTCCTGTTCCACATAAGTTTTTTATCATACAAATAATTTTGTATTTTAACTATATTTTATAATTTTTGTGTACAGCATGGATCCATGACCTTTTGTGTATGTATATATATATATATATATATATATATATATATTTGCTATTAAATAGATATGTTTTAAATAGATATTTTCTAATTGACAACCAATTCCTTTGCCTTACCACCCATTAGGCGCTCCTTCAGCTTTATATACTATAGAGAAGCTCAGTAAGGCAGGTATCTGCTGCCGGCACTGGTAACCCGGTAAGTCAAGGGCGGGGCCTTATCAATGGGTAGGCCGCCGACCTTAGGCCGTAAAATTCTGAACGATGGCCCTGATTTCATAAAAACAGCATTTAAAAGCTGGAATATAGCCACAGACTGTTATGTAGCTATTATTTGTTGAATGATGTAAGTAGATTTGCTGTTAAAAGCTCTATAATCGGCACGTTAGAGAGGATTCTTTCAGAGCTTGCAGTGAATGCCTCAGGTACACAGTTCGGACACGCCCCCAATTTTTATATATTTTTTGTGCACTTATCATTTTTTTCTCATTTAATTTCTTTAAATAATTGTTAAATATAAATAATAATAACTTTAACCCTCTTTCAGTAAGGCATTGCAGCAAAGACACACATACACATAAGACACATACAATAATTAAGTTATATAACTTGTTCATTTACTTTTAGGTTTAAGATTTCACTATGATACATGACATGAATAATTAAAAATAAAAAAAAAGACTGCCTTGAGTAGGATTTCAGTCTGTAACCTTCATAACAGAAGTTATCTAGTTGTTCTGAATATTTTGGAATTTCTATAACAGTTTTCCATTTCATAATGAGATTTGTAATGGGAAATCAATGGTTCATTTTGTGTGTTTGGCATTTGCTGGCTTCTTCATTCCTCTGTATTACCCCCTGCAGCTAGACTGGATATGTTGAAATGTCTGCTATTCTGCACTGACAATGTTCTGTGTTGCTTCTATTACACACAGTTTGTTTATACTGCGTAATTTCATTGCATAGTAAACTTAGCATGTGCTATAAAAACTAACATGACCCTGTATTCTACTGCAACAAGTGGCTGTGTGCCCTGGACTAGTACCGTGGTGCATCTTAGTCAAATGTCAACTGGACATGTGATTCTCTTGTTCTTCACTGTAAGTCAATGAAATATTCTCTAAACATAAATATAGCCAATGATATCACTTTTCTTGCTTATAACAGTAGAGATTAATCCCACCCTTTACTTTCATTTTTGATGTATGTCGCTGTGCAAAGCAAACACACTTTTTTTCAAGAATTGTGGATGCATCTCCCAACCTTCCTATGAGGGAGTTGTTCCTATCAGTAGGTTATTATGATTGCAACAAACATCCATTTTATGCACAAAAAAATTATTGCAAAAGCTAGTTATTTAAATACATTGTATACAATTTAGGACTTTCTTTGTTGTATATCAAATTGAATAATATAAAATATTTTACAGGTTTATAAAAAAAAAAACCTCCTGTGCTGAAAAACAAGCAATTTTTTATGCCTGTGGTATCTTATCTCTGTCTGCCAATGAGCAGATGAGACATACTGTATATATATATATCAGTTGTGCACAAACATGTATTTCTTGTTGGTTCATTATCAGCTGAAACAGGTTTAATGACTTCTAAACTTTTTTTCATGCAATAACATATTTAAACATGATGACATTATACTCTTTCATATACCCACAGGTGTTTGTGAGGCAATTCAATGGTTTAGCTCATTTTCCCTGTATACTCTTTGAAGATTTGTTAGGGCTGCATTTTGTATCACTTATACATGCTCCCACAAGCTTATTAAAGGGACATTTCACTATAAAATTGTCTTACTGTGTTTCCAATGACAAGCTATAACATTTGCAGAGTATTAAATGTATGAGAGATTGTTCTTTTGTTTGTTTTTTGTGTTTAAAATATGTTATAGCCCTATAAAATCACCTTCCATTGTTCTCAAGGTCATGCCCATTTAAGTAGGTTGAAACTGCTTCTTTTTCTCTCTCCCTGCACACAAAGGCCAATTTTGATTTTAATGCGCAAACCAAACTATTTCAATTGCAACAATAAAACTAAAGGATACATTTCCAGTACATGTAATACTATGCTGCTGGTTAGTAAAAGCATAAAGAAGAAAAAAAGTCCACTACCTGAGTGAAAGTTTTACGCATTATCCAATATGAAAAGTTTTAGCGCTAGTCTACAGAGAAATCTATTACCTGAGGAAAAGCATCCGCATTATCTGGCATGAATATTGTAGTACACATTATACTGTAATTAAGTGCTACAATGCAAGCACTATGGTTGTGCTTGTGTTATTCCATACCGCTTGCATTCTTGCACTTGTATTGTAATCTGTATTGTAAGGGGTTTAACACAGTGTTTCTCAACTCCAGCCTTCAAGTACCCCTAACAGGCCAGGTTTTCATGCGATCTGAACTAGAGCACAGGTGAAATAATGAGCTGATGGGTGAGCGCAGGTTGTTAACCATAGTAACTGGTCAGCTGATTATTTTACCTGTACTCTAGTTAAGAAAATCTGGCCTGTTAGGAGTACTTGAGGACTAGAGTTGAGAAACACGTTTTTAACACATAGGTAAAATCATGCTCTGGAGCCACAAATGTTGCAGATCCTCAGTAGAATTTGGTTGGTTAGTCAATTAGTATTGGTAATCGCACATAGCTGCCAATCACTGGCCGTGTCCTACTCAAGAGCGTCATTGCTTTTCTACCCTTGAGTGGGGCTTAACACATAGTAAAGGTAAAGTTAGTAATACATAAGCGACATGCACTAACATATAAGAGCATCTCATATACAAATAGATTGAGGTTCCTTAACATTAAGTGGCAGTCTATTCAATATTTACAGATTAAAGGGACAGAAAAGTGCAAAAAGAAACTTCTCTAATGTGTTATTTCTGTGTTACTGCTTGCATATAATTATGTTTTTAGCCCCTGTAAAAGGGTTAAACACATTAAAGTCAACTCTAGAGCAGAAATGCACCACTGGGAGATAGCTGAACACATATGGTGAGCTAATGAAGAGAGGCATATGTGGGTAGCCACCCCTCACCAGCTAGCTCCCAGTAGTGTATTGCTGCTCCTGAGTTTACCTAGATACCAAGAGAAAAAAATCAATTTGATAACAGAAGTAAAATGAAAAGTTTGTTAAAATTGCACATTTTATCTGAACCATGAACGTTAATTCATTAAACTAGCTATTTAGTCTCATTTAATAAAAACGTAGATTACAAATTCCTGCAACAAGAATGACTGTTGGAGTCTTACCAGGTGGCTTTTCTGGCACAGGAAAGAATGTTTTATTTTAGTGCGCAGAAACCACATCTCTTTCACCAACAAAACACCTGCACTCCCCACTTGCTTTTCTTTCCCCTAATCGATTTTCCTGGAAAAGCACAAAGGCCGGTACAGCATCTGGTGTGGGACTGCTGCGCTAATAGTGTTTCTTGTGCTCTTGAGGACCCAGGAGCCACATGTCCTGTTTAATAATATGTTAGTCATCTTGGTAGCTCATCTGTGTAATTTGCATACACTCACACATGCAGACATATGTAATATTTATGTATATTGCAGTGCGTGTGTAGCATTTGTGTGCTGTATTTGTGTAGCATGTTTGTGTAAGGTAGAGTTTGTTTAGTGTGTAGTGTTTTATGTAGTATGTGTTGTGGTTAGTGTGTGCATTGTGAGCATAGTCCGACTTGTATGTATGTATCTATAAATATATCTATCTATCTATCTATCTATCTATCTATAAAATAAACTACTTCAGGTGCTCACTACCACCCATTCTACAGCACTATACAGACCTATATCTGGGACTGCAACTCCAAAAATCCTTTGCTACTGAACATGCTGTTGCTCTTTATATGAATTTATGGGACATTAAAAGGACATGAAACCCAATTTTTTTCTTGCACGATTCTGATATTACATACCATTTTAAACAACTTTCCAATTAAATCCTGTTATCAATTTTGCTTCATTCTCTTGGTATCCTTGGGTTGAAGGAGCAGAATATCAGGTAAGCCAATAAAAAGATGCATATATGTGCAGTAACCAATCAGCAGCCAGCTCCCAGTAAGGCATTGATGTATGTCAGCAAGCAGAGTGTAGATTCTATTTATGTATATATGAAGGTATTTATAATAAATATTTTGGATATGTAAGGCACTAATATTGGGTGATTATATAACTTTAATTATGTAGGACCCCAAATATATTACCTCTAATCTTCTCTTGAACTTTTTTACAGAACCATGGAATGTGGGAAAGCTCTATTAGTCACGTGTGTTCTGCGTGTATCTCTGTTGCAGCATGTGTCCCAGCTGCTGCTGTGGCCTGAATGTGTCACAGATGCGTTGTGTTCGCAGTTGCTGCGTGTAATCTTCATGTTGCACACTCTCTTGTTGTTTATCTATAGATCAGCGACTCCTGGGGATGCCTCACGTTGCTATTTCTGCTGCTGTGGTCACTGCTATGCAATACCATGGTTTCTAGCAGGGGGTAGATTGCTGACACTATGTCTACCCATGCCCTCAGACATGATGAGCTGCAAAGTGATTACATTTACTGAATTTTAATGGATCAAACAATATAAAGTTAGATTCTCATTTATGTAAACTGAGAATGAAAATTCATTGCTTTTATTTAGTTTACCGAACATAAAATGTCTAACAGTTGTTTGTGAATCGATGAATATTCAGCCGGATCTTAAAGGGATATGAAACAAAAAAAAAATTGTGATTCAGACAGAGCTTACAATTTTTAAAATGTTTACAAATTATCAAATTTCTATGATATTCTTTCTTGAAGAGATACCTAGGTAGGCATCTGGAGCACTACATAGGATGAAATAGTGCTGCCATTTAGTGCTCTTACAAATGGATAACATTCTTGCAAAACTGCTGCCATATAGTGCTCCAAATATGGGCAGGCTCCTGAGCTTATGTCCCTGCTTTTCAACAAAAGATAACAATAGAATGAAGACAAATTGATAATAGAAGTAAATTAGAAAGTTGTTTAAAATTGCATGCTCCATCTGAATCATAAAAGAAAAATACTGAGTTTCATATCCCTTTAAGAAATAGGTATGGTGCAGCCCTGTTGCTGAGCGTTGATGCCCGTGTTTCTGACGAGTCTTCAGGCTCGCCAGAAACACAAGTTATGAAGCAGCATTCTAAAGACCATTGCTCCATAACCTGTCCGCCTGCTCTGATATCGCCGGAAATCAACCCGATCTAATACGATCGGGTTGATTGACACCCATTGGCCGCGAATCTGCAGGGGGCGGTATTGCACCAGCAGTTTATCAGAACTGCTGGTGCAATGATAAATGCAGAGAGCGTATGCTGCAATATCGGATCATGTCCGCTCACATCATAATAAATAGGCCCCTTTGTTTTATTATTGGGTTTTATGCATGAAGAGATTCACCATAGCCTGAATGTTAAAGGAACAATAAATCCACAGAATATATCTATAATTAATTAAGCAAGACGCTGCAAAAGTAATGTTTTAAAACAATTTAATTGTTCTTTTGTTAACTTAATTTACACAGTTAACAAATCAAGAGTAGTTCAGGGATAAGCTTATAGAGCCTGGTGGAATCCAGTTCTTAGCCTCCTTTCTGTGACTAGTTAGTCAGTAGTGGACCTACTCAACCCTGGCGCAAAAATTTTTTGGACCCCCAGAGGCAACTTAGTAATAAGCAATAGTAATGACACATTCTTCTCTGTATAATGTTTTTTAGTATGATGTATCTATACATTGATGAGTATGCTGCACAGTATAATAATGAGTATACAGTATATACACAGACAATTGCCGCATAGGAACATTCCTAAGTCTAGATTGGCTACTATGGGCCCCTGTAGCACTTGGGCCCTGGTACCACTGCACCTGCTGCACCAATGGTAGTTCTGCACCTGGAACAAATGTAAATGAGCTTGTGCTCTGAACTAACTAATTAGTTGTATAATATTGCAGGCTCAGATCAATTCAACCGTACTTCACTACAATGGAGGCAGTCCAGCCTCTCTAGAGAAAGTGGAACAAAAACACTTTTTAGGGGTGTTTACAACAAAAGCTGGCCAAATAAATTATTAATGTATAATACAATGTTGTTTTATTTACCTGTGTATGTTATTACACGGAAATTAAATGTTGAGTTGATTGTACCTTTAAACCATAGGTGTTTTATTACGGCTGGTCTCATCTTTATTTAAACTTTCATGGTACAGATAGAGCATGTAGTTTTAAGAGACGTAAAACAAAACAATTTAATTCCATTATCAAATTGTGCACAGTGGTTTTATATGCACACTTTCTGAGGCACCAGTTACTACTGAGCATGTGCAAGAGTTTACAGTGTAAATATATAAGAGCTTGTGATTGCTACAGACATAAGTTAGCTACGGTAGAAATGTATGGGTAAGATGGTCAAGGGAGATGGAAAACTGGTGAGTGCCTGACAATATTTCTACAAATCTAAATGTGATTAATGGGACATTAAGCAGTTTGAGATTTTAATATAAATGATAAATCTATATCTATCTATCAATCAATCTATCTATCTATCTATCTATCTATCTATCTATCTATCTATCTATCTATCTATCTATCTATCTATCTATATATATATATATATATATATATATATATAAAACTCTGCAATATACTTTCATTATTTATTTTGTCCCTTTTTCCTGTAATTCCATTCTAAAATTGTGAGCTTTTCAGTTCCTGTTAGAAATGGGAGCGCAGAACACTGTAATATTCCACACAGTCATTGGCTGCACACTCTAGTGACCTATTTATAACTGTCCCTAATTGGCCACAGCAGAGAAGGTAACCTAAGTAACAACATGGCAGCTCCCATTGTTTTATAGACACTAAGGGATAGATTTGGAGCAGACATGATTCACTGTAGCAAATCATGTCTGCTCGACCTCGCTAAATGCTGACAGAATACGCTGTCAGCATTTATCATTGCACAAGCATTTCTGGTGAAATGCTTGTGTAATGCAGCCCCCTGCTCACTGGCAATCATTCCGATCGTATCGGATTGGGATGATCTCAGTCCGCCACCTAAAAGGTGGCGGAGAAGTTAAGGAGCAGCAGTCTTAACCTGACCTGACCTGAAACGATGCGGCTCCGAAGCAGCATCCGCTGCTTAATAAATGGAGCCGTAAAAATTTGCACTTATTTTATCAATATTTAAACAGCTAATGAAACTTTAAAAAATACATCTGCATGTTATTCTCAGACTAATTTTTTCTTTGAGTGCATCATTCTATCTAGCATTTGTTTAGTGTTTAATGTCCCTTTAAATAAAGGTGCAAATGAAATCGGAGGAGGCATCCTGAAGGATAGAGGCGATTTCTGAATGTAGGCGCATTAGAAGAAGTTATTTTGCCTAAATCATGTTCACCTTTGACTGAGTGTCAGAGGAAATTGACCTCACAGATCTTTATAAGTTTGGGGTATCCAATATTATTACTGTTTGTATAGCACCGCATAAATACAGAGCCCTGGGTACTGTGTGTTTAATACCTGACAAGATTACGAGTGGCACGCTAACTGTTCGAGCAAGCGATATTGGATTTTTCTCAGCTTTTTGCACGCAATGGAAATAGCGTGTGTATTATAAGTTGAAACTAAATGCGTTCACTTGAGCGTTGGGTAACCATGATTTCAGAGCTCTGGTTAACTGTTATGTAAGACAAAAAAGTTGTACAAAATACATCAAAAATACATTTAAAAGTACAGTTATACTCATAATAACATTGATAAAAGTTAATTTAAAAAAAAAATTGCGTTAAAAAGTTATAAGGGCTCAAAATATGAGGTCTCAGGTGTTAAAAAAGGGCTGCAAATGGCTTTAACATATATATCTATCTATCTATCTATCTATCTATCTATCTATCTATCTATCTATCTATCTATCTATATATATATATATATATATATATATATATATATATATATATGTGTGTGTGTGTGTGTTTTTATGTATTTATATGTCTCAATGTATTAACAGATATACATATAAACACATAAATGCATATGTATACATATAGGGGCCGATTTATCATATGTCTGTCCAACATGATCTGCTCAGCGGATCATGTCCGACAGACATCGCTGAATGTCCGCCCCCCTGCAGATTTGGGGCCAATCAATTGTATCTGATCGGATTGATTACTGTCCGCTTCTCTTTGGCGGTGGACCAGTTAAGGAGCAGTAGTCTTAAGACCGCTGCTTCTTAACTGCTGTTTCTGGCGAACCTGAAGGCTCACACGGAAACAGATGTATTCGGCCCCATAGGCATATATATAAGTGCATTGAAGCCCTTTACAGTCAAGTAGCTGAAAACATGCAAAATCCTATTTATGCAATATTCATATTTAATAAAGCGTTTAACTGTGTATGTACTGTAAATATTTCACATTCCAATTTGGTTCACATAAGGGAATATGTTCTAAGTATTTTTAAATAGATATTCTTATATATATCTGTAAAAAGTTATACCTATATATATTCATATAGATATATAGGTATAGATATATATTTTACAAAAAAAATCATATATATAGGAATATTTATTTAAGAATACATAGAAAATATTCTTCTATGTGAAGAACATTGTAATGTGAAATATTCATATTTCAAGCCTTGTTTAGCACACTTGAATAAACACGGTTGGGTTAGCTCGCGAGTACAAATTTTATTTTATTTTTGCATTTTGTGTGCTCCATTGAAGTCTATAGGGGAATGGGCTAACGTGGTCGCAATATTCCATATTTAGCTCACGTTGCATTTTTTGCTTGCGCACTAACTTTTTACTGTCAACTCATAAAACGAGTGCAACCTGACTCACACAAAAAGCCTCTGTCTTGTGAAGTTAATGCGCAAACGGGAGTGCTAAATATCGCTCCACTCGTAATCTAGCCCTATGGTGGATATTATGGCAAATCACTTAGGCCTCTAGTTATCAATCTGTCTACTTACCTGCATTTGCCGGCCCCAATACGCTCGCCTAAGCTCGCCATAAACATTGCCGCCGCGGACCTGAATACGTTCGCCAAATTTATCAAGAAAGCTGTCAAAAAGCCGCGCACCAAGTACAGTGTGATGAGCAGCGGACTGCTGTTAACTGACAGTCATCGATCTCGCTGCTCTTCGGCTTATTCGCAGCTTTCTTGCTAGCCTGTCACTAAGCACCCACACTATACTATACTGTTTTACCCCCTATACCGCCGCTCCCGGAGCCCACTGCACCTAAATACAGGGAGTGCAGAATTATTAGGCAAGTTGTATTTTTGAGGATTAATTTTTATTATTGAACAACAACCATGTTCTCAATGAACCCAAAAAACTCATTAATATCAAAGCTGAATAGTTTTGGAAGTAGTTTTTAGTTTGTTTTTAGTTATAGCTATTTTAGGGGGATATCTGTGTGTGCAGGTGACTATTACTGTGCATAATTATTAGGCAACTTAACAAAAAACAAATATATACCCATTTCAATTATTTATTTTTACCAGTGAAACCAATATAACATCTCAACATTCACAAATATAAATTTCTGACATTCAAAAACAAAACAAAAACAAATCAGTGACCAATATAGCCACCTTTCTTTGCAAGGACACTCAAAAGCCTGCCATCCATGGATTCTGTCAGTGTTTTGATCTGTTCACCATCAACATTGCGTGCAGCAGCAACCACAGCCTCCTAGACACTGTTCAGAGAGGTGTACTGTTTTCCCTCCTTGTAAATCTCACATTTGATGATGGACCACAGGTTCTCAATGGGGTTCAGATCAGATGAACAAGGAGGCCATGTCATTAGATTTTCTTCTTTTATACCCTTTCTTGCCAGCCACGCTGTGGAGTACTTGGACGTGTGTGATGGAGCATTGTCCTGCATGAAAATCATGTTTTTCTTGAAGGATGCAGACTTCATCCTGTACCACTGCTTGAAGAAGGTGTCTTCCAGAAACTGGCAGTAGGACTGGGAGTTGAGCTTGACTCCATCCTCAACCCGAAAAGGCCCCACAAGCTCATCTTTGATGATACCAGCCCAAACCAGTACTTCACCTCCACCTTGCTGGCGTCTGAGTCGGACTGGAGCTCTCTGCCCTTTACCAATCCAGCCACGGGCCCATCCATCTGGCCCATCAAGACTCACTCTCATTTCATCAGTCCATAAAACCTTAGAAAAAGGGGGCGGAGTCAGCTACAGAGGCAGCCAGACGTGTTCTCCTGAAGCTCCTAGCTCTTAGATATAATTTCATAATTTAAACTATACTTAAGGAGCCCAAATCTCTCCTTTGTGACTATAGTAAATAAATACCATTTATTGGGCTTTTAAGAAAGCTGAAAAGGAGTTAATTAGTAAATCTGAGACGGATCCAGCTTCAAAGATTATACCACGCGGACTCCCATACTTCTAACAACATGGCTGCTTTGGAGGCCTTAGACTTATGGGAACAGCACACCCAACATCTTCTAAAAATGAGGTTTCAGAGCATGAAAGAGGATTTAATGCTACTAGCCTCTGCCTTCCTGCAATTACCGGAACAGCAAGCAGCGGACACTGATTCTGTCACACATAACAGGTCTTGTGCTGCGTCCGTGATCAGACTACAGGAGGTAAAGGATACACCCTCTGGCACACTTACTCCAGCCTTCAGGTGTCATGAACCGAGACGAGAACTAGACTTCCACCCTCAACCGACTAAGCTGCCGGATACAGTCACTGAAGCGGTAGTGCACAGAGAAGCCCTCACCGCACAGGATGACATGCTCGCTATGTTGATGCTAGCCGCTTACAACACCCCAGCTCAACCTCAACCCAGCGCTCCGCTATACGAGAGCAGTCTTTTAGGGTACACACAGCCCAGTCACATACCTGGGAAAGCACCCTATCTTCTCAACGATGCCGGCATCAGAAATAGTCCTCAGACACATGCGACTGCAGCTCAGACTTTTCCGCTGGGCGAATCAAGCCTTAATATCCAGCCCTCTCTTGCGGGTGCATCAAGCAGCACTCTCAGAGTACTTAGACCGGATCATGGAGGACTTCTAACTTCTTTAGTGACAGCTGCATCACAACTGAACAATGAAGTTCAACCTCCTCTGGGATTCAGAATTATAGTTGGAGTAGGTTAAAGTAACTGGGGACTCTGCAGGGAGCCAGGGATAGCTGTTTAGGTTATCTGAGACTCTGATATGCATTATGATTACAGACGCTCATTTATATCTTTCTAGCCATGTGAGTCTCGGCTCTAACATTTCTGGTACATAGGTTTGAATATCTATGATTTATGTGTCAGCTTCTATATCTTACAGCTTAATTTACAATGTTCTGGAGATTAGATCTCTCAACAAGCATCCTAAATATTTTCTCACTGTGGGTTCAATAATCCCTATCGTTATATCTGAGTGTATGTCTGTACTCTTTTGTGTAAATCTTTGCCAGAGTTTAGGGTATAGCTTCTGAGCTAGCAAATCTACTACACCCTACTTTACATGTTTAGCTCTCCTATAAACCCCCATAACATATAATTTACTATACTTTTCTCTTCAGTTGCTGCCTTCTTTCAATGTTATTCCTAAGGTTCTAATGTGATTGACACAGTTGAAGGTTTGTCTTGTGAATGCACAAAAGATTTGCTCATGTAACCTCCTCTATCAGTTTAAATTTGCATTCATGCAACACACATGGGAGATCATATTTAAGGACTTCCATATGACCCCTCCTATATTGCTCCTATATTGTTCTTCTCTTCCCATGCTATCTCTATCAGAAATGTTGAGGTATTCCTTCTTTCTACATGGATCCTCAGGAAACACAATGGAGCAACACTATATAGGCAAACTTACACCAGAAATGCAGTCCAGGGCCACATCCCCATACCTACCAACTATATCAATCAGTTAAATCCCAGGGCATATGATACTTTCTCATGAAATCAATAACGTAAGGATTGCTAAAGTTTCCCCTTTACCCCCTTCCTATCATGAAACTATGCTCATATTCATATGTTCCCAAGTCTGTCTTGTATATCTATCTCCCACAGGGCTAGCACTGGAACTGGCTAGACATAAGTTGTTGTTTGTGTTCACTCATTAATCTACATAGCTGTATGGACTTATTGTTTGTTTGTTTTGAAAATACACCTTGAGGTTTGTGGGGAGGTTAATTTTGCTTTCCATTACACTTGTTTCAAACGATGTTAAACCATAGGTTTCTTTTTCTCCCCTCCCCCCTTGTAGAACTTAACCTTTTATATGTATGCCAATCATCTAGATATATCTCCTTTTGTGTATCGAGCATTCCCTAGCATGAGACACATGTAAGATCAGAAATATATAAAGCACTCACAGCTCTGAGTACATCTATTACAGGGCTCTACACTATTATGGAACGTATGTTAATGACAAAGGGGATTAAACACCCCTCTACATGCTACATTGTTAGGTTGTGTGCCTATAATAACCAATACCATCCTAATCTAGACACAGACTCATAAATTATCTTAAGTTATAACTAATGTTTTTCTCCATGTATATGTACACTCAAGTTTGACAGTTTTGTACTGACCAAGCTTTGTTTTACCTTTGAAAACTTTTCTTTTTTTCTCTTCAAGGTTTGTTAATTGGGTTAAGCATTTATGATAATTCTGCAGCTCATGTGTCCTACAGACTAGGCATGTTTTATCTTTTCATTTCTTCTGTTAGGAATGCCCCTGCAGTGACTAAACCTACAGATCTAGGCAAATTACTAGGCCCCTTATTTAGCTCCTCTTAGAGAGGGATCCACCCCTTCCATGGGTTGCTAAGTTTGTGCATAGTTGCATACCTCTCCCTCTTGTGTTCTAAATACTTACGCAGTAATGTTCTAATTTTATCACTAACTATAGATATTATTTGCTGATTTCTGCTTTAGCTGAGAGTTATTATAATTAATTGAAGGTTACTTAGCCTGACTGATACAGTTTGGCCCTCAAATGGTGGAATACATTCCTTCATCAATTATATACTCCTTTGTGAAGCCTTAACTATAAGCCCCATATGGAGATATATGATGTATTATGAGCAAGCTTTTTTTACTCACTTTTTTGCGCATAAATTTGTTCACCCATTTTCTGGATACCCCTAATGGGTTAGACATTTCCGTGCTTATAGGGGTTGTATTTGACTCTTATAGAGCCTATAGACTGATAGCTGCGCAATTTGCTAATCTCCTAACATGCCCATCGCACTACAGTGTATATAATCTCACTCTGCACAAGCAGGGAGAAGCTTAGCCGACTTCTCCGAAATAGGAACCCTATAATCCTAGTATTATCTTTAATATCTATTTAACAGAAGAGGAAACCAACCTATACTTAATTGTATTATAAGCTCCACCGCATTGATTAGAAGGCTCCGCCCCTCCATTTCCCCCTCTTCTATCTGAGCGGCTTTTGCCCGCTGATACCCTCTTCCCCCCTATACATGTCGGCCCAAGAGTGGCCAACACACATACTAACTCTCCACAGACTGAAGCTCTAACTCAGATATGCTATGAAGCGTTTTCCATTGTTTTGTGGAGATCACTTGCCAATCATATAATATAAAATGAAGTTATATTTCATTTCACCTGCACTTTTGTCTAGCACCATGTTAAAATATGAATATACGTAACTCTCTTATTATATGTCAATACTGTTTTGTCACCAAATCTAGTTTACAGACAATGTAAGACTCTCTTTGTTGTAATATTGTCCTAAAGGTGAACCTTGTTTGTTAATACTTATTTTAACTTCAATAAAAAATTTATTTGCAAAAAAAAAAAAAAAAAAAACCTTAGAAAAATCAGTCTTGAGATATTTCTTGGCCCAGTCTTGACGTTTCAGCTTGTGTGTCTTGTTCAGTGGTGGTCGTCTTTCAGCCTTTCTTACCTTGGCCATGTCTCTGAGTATTGCACACCTTGTGCTTTTGGGCACTCCAGTGATGTTGCAGCTCTGAAATATGGCCAAACTGGTGGCAAGTGGCATCTTGGCAGCTGCACGCTTGACTTTTCTCAGTTCATGGGCAGTTATTTTGTGCCTTGGTTTTTCCACACGCTTCTTGCGACCCTGTTGACTATTTTGAATGAAATGCTTGATTGTTCGATGATCACGCTTCAGAAGCTTTGCAATTTTAAGAGTGCTGCATCCCTCTGCAAGATATCTCACTATTTTTGACTTTTCTGAGCCTGTCAAGTCCTTCTTTTGACCCATTTTGCCAAAGGAAAGGAAGTTGCCTAATAATTATGCACACCTGATATAGGGTGTTGATGTCATTAGACCACACCCCTTCTCATTACAGAGATGCACATCACCTAATATGCTTAATTGGTAGTAGGCCTTCGAGCCTATACAGCTTGGAGTAAGACAACATGCATAAAGAGGATTATGTGGTCAAAATACTCATTTGCCTAATAATTCTGCACTCCCTGTAAACTTATTAACCCCTAAACGGCCGCTCCCTGACCCCGCCGCAACTATAATAAATATATTAACCCCTAAACCGCCGCTCCTGGACCCCGCCACAACTAAATAAAATGTTTAACCCCTAAACCACCGCTCCCGGAGCCCACCGCCACCTACATTACATTTATTAACCCCTAATCTGCCCTCCCTACACCACCGCCACCTAAATTATATCTATTAACCTATAAACCTAAGTCTAACCCTAACCCTAACACCCCCTAACTTAAATATTATTTAAATTAATCTAAATAAATATTCCTATAATTAAATAAATTATTCCTATTTAAAACTAAATACTTACCTATAAAATAAACCCTAAGCTAGCTACAATATAACTTATAGTTACATTGTAGCTATTTAAGGGTTTATTTTTATTTTACAGGCAACTTTCTATTTATTTTAACTAGGTACAATAGCTATTAAATACTTATTAACAATTTAATAGCTACCTAGTTAAAATAAATACAAATATACCTGTAAAATAAAACCTAATTTAAGTTACAATTACACCTAACACTATACTACCATTAAATAAATTAAATGAATTAAATACAATTACCTACAATTAAATAAAAATAACTAAAATTAACTAAAGTACAAAAAAACCCCTCTAAATTACAGAAAATAAAAAAGAATTACAAGAAGTTTAAACTAATTACACCTAATCTAAGCCCCCTAATAAAATAAAAAATCCACCAAAATAATAAAATTCCCTACCCTATACTAAATTACAAATAGCCCTTAAAGGGCTTTTTGTGGGGCATTGCCCCAAAGTAATCAGCTCTTTTACCTGTAAAAAAAGAAATACACCCCCCAACATTAAAACCCACCACCCACACACCCAACCTTACTCTAAAACCCACCCAAACCCCCCTTAAAAAAACCTAACACTAACCCCCTGAAGATTACCCTACCTTGAGCCGTCTTCACCCAGCCGGGCCTAGGTCCTCAACAAATCCGGGTGAAGTGGTCCTCCACATGGGCAGAAGTCTTCATCCAAGCGGCATCTTCTATCTTCTTCCATCCGACGAAGAGCGGCAGTGCGACACCATCTTGAAGACATCCGACGCAGAGCATCCATCCCGACGACTAAAGATGAATGACAGTTCCTTTAAATGACGTCATCCCAGATGCCGTCCCTTGAATTCCGATTGGCTGATAGGATTCTATCAGCCAATCGGAATTAAGGTAAGATTGCATCAGCCAATAGGATGTTTTCTACCTTAATTCCGATTGGCTGATAGAATTCTATCAGCCAATCACAATTGAAGGAATGCCATCTTGGATGACGTCATTTAAAGGAACCTTCATTCAGTCTTAGCCGTCGTCAGAAGAGGATGCTCCACGTTGGATGTCTTGAAGATGTACCCGTAGAAGATGCCGTCTGGATAAAGACTTCTGCCCATCTGGAGGACCGCTTTGCCCGTCTTGGATGAAGACTTCTCCCGGCTTCATTGAGGACTTCAGCACGGTTGGATGAAGACTTCTCCCGGTTTCGTTGAGGACTTTGGGCTGGTTGGATGAAGACTTCTCCCGGTAAGGTGATCTTCAAGGGGTTAGTGATAGTTTTTTTAAGGGGGTATTGGGTGGGTTTTAGAGTAGGGTGGGTTTTAATGTTGGGGGGGGGATTTGTACTTATTCTTTACAGGTAAAAGAGCTGATTACTTTGGGGCAATTCCCAGCAAAAGGCCCTTTTTAGGGCTATTTGTAATTTAATGTAGGGTAGGGCTTTTTTATTTTGTTAGGGGGATTAGATTAGGTGTCATTAGTTTAAAAATCTTGTAATTTGTTTATTATTTTATGTAATTTAGTGTTTTGTTTTTTTGTACTTTAGATAATTTAATTTAATTGTATTTAATTATATTTAATTTAGGGAAATAATTTAATTGTAGTGTAGTGTTAGGTGTAATTGTAATTTAGGTTAGGTTTTATTTTACAGGTACTTTTGTATTTATTTTAGCTAGGTGGTTATTAAATAGTTAATAACTATTTAATAACTATTGTACCTAGTTAAAATAAATACAAACTTGCCTGTAAAATAAAAATAAACCCTAAGATAGCTACAATGTAACTATTAGTTATTTTGTAGCTAGCTTAGGGTTTATTTAACAGGGAAGTATTTAGTTTTAAATAGGAATAATTTAGTTAATTATAGTAATTTTATTTATATTTCTTTTAATTATATTTAAGTTAGGGGGTGTTTAGTGGCGGCAACGTTGGGGGCGGCAGATTAGGGGTTAATAAATGTAGGTAGGTGGTGTCGATGTTAGGGACGGCAGATTAGGGGTTAATAATATTTAACTAATGTTTGCGAGGCGGGAGTGCGGCGGTTTAGGGGTTAATATGTTTATTATAGTGACGGTGACATTGGGGGCAGCAGATTAGGGGTTAATAAATGTAGGTAAGTGGCGGCGACATTGGGGACAGCAGATTAGGGGTTAATAATTATAATGTAGGTGTCAGCGATGTTGGGGGCAGCAGATTAGGGGTTCATAAGTATAATGTAGGAGGCGGCGGTGTCCCGAGCAGCAGATTAGGGGTTAATAATATAATGTAGGTTGCGGCGATGTCGGGGGCGGCAGATTAGGGGTTAATAAGTGGAAGATTAGGGGTGTTTAGACTCGGGTTCATGTTAGGGTGTTAGGTGTAGACATAAAATGTATTTCCCCATAGGAATCAGTGGGGCTGCGTTAAAGAGTTTTACGCTGCTTTTTGGCAGGTGTTAGACTTTCTTTCAGCCGGCTCTCCCCGTTGATTCCTATGGGGAAATCATGCACAAGCACGTTACACCAGCTTACCGCTAACGTAAGCAGCGCTGGTATTGGAGTGCGGTAAGGAGCAAAATTTTACTCCACACTCACTTCTTGTCTGGGTTGTAAAAACCCGTAATACCAGCGCTGTCTGTAAGTGAGCGAGCGGTGAGCATAAACTGCTCGTTAGCACCGCACAGCCTCTAACGCAAAACTCGTAATCTAGGTGTTTATTTCTTAAAAACGTATTATTGATTTGCAATTTACATACATTTTCAAATTTGCTTAGTTTCCATGATATTCTTTCTTGAAGAGATACCTAGGTACTGTAGGTGTCTGGAACACTACATAGCAGGAAATAGTGCTGCCATTTAGTGCTCTTACAAGTATAACATTCTTGCAAAACTGCTGTCATATAGTGCTCCAAATATGGGCAGGCTCCTGAGCTTATGTTCCTGGTTTTCAACAAAAGATACCAAGAGAATGAAAAAAATGCTAACAGAAGTAAATTAGAAAGTTGCTTAATATCACATTCTCTATCTGAATCATGAAAGAAAAATTTTAGGTTTCCTATGCCTTTAACCCCTTAATGACCGAGGACGTACCAGGTATGTCCTCCAAAAAACTACCCTTAACAACCAAGGACGTGCCTGGCATGACCTCTGGGGTTTGAAGCGCTGGAAGCGATCTTGATCGCTTCCAGGGTATGGTAGTGATGCCTCGATATTGAGGCATCACTGCAATACCCTTTTTAAACCACCGATGCAGAGAGGGCTACTCTGTGGCCCTCCCTGCATCGGCCATTGATGGTGCCGACTGTTGGTGGGTGGGAGCAGCAGCAGCAGGGAGACGGGTGGGCGGCCCATCAATTGGAGGTTCCTGTGCACACCTATGTGTGTGTGCTCACTCGCGGCCACGGTGGAGTGGACGCGTGGGGGCCGTGTACGTGCGGACATGAAAGAGGGAGGGGGGGTATTAAATATTGGCCAAGGGATCTGGGGGGGATCCTGAGAGGGGCAGCTACACTACAAAAAAAAAAAAATTGAATATAAAATTAAAAGAAACACATTTTTTGGGGCAAACTGGGTACTGGCAGACAGCTGCCAGTACCCAAGATGGCGGCAAGTAGGTAGAAGGGGAGGGTTAGAAAGCTGTATGGGCGGGATCAGGGAGGTTGGGGGCTAAGGGGGGATCCAACACTGCATAATCAATATAATTTTTTTTTTTTTTTTAAAAAAAGCTTTTTATTTTAGCGCTGGCAGACTTTCTGCCAATACTTAAGATGGCTGGGACAATTGTGGGGTTGGGGAGGGAAGAAAGATGTTTGGGGGGGGATAAGGGGGTGGGATGTGTCAGGTGAGAGGTTGATCTCTACACTAAAGCTAAAATTAACCCTACAAGCACCCTACAAGCTACCTAATTAACCCCGTCACTGCTGGGCATAATACAAGTGTGGAACGCAGCAGCATTTAGCGGCCTTCTAATAACCAAAAAGTAACGCCAAAGCCATATATGTCTGCTATTTCTGAACAAAGGGGATCCCAGAGAAGTATTTACAACCATTTGTGCCATGATTGCACTAACTGTTTGTAAATAATTTTAGTGAGAAACCTAAAATTGCGAAAAAGTTAGCAATTTTTTTTATTTTATCTAATTTGGCGGTGAAATGGTGGCATGAAATATACCAAAATGGGCCTAGATCAATACTTTGGGTTGTCTACTACACTAAAGCTAAAATTAACCCTACAATCTCCCTACAATCTCCCTAATTAACCCCTTCACTGCTGGGCATAATACACGTATGGTGCGCAGCAGCATTTAGCGGCCTTCTAATTAAAAAAAAAAATGCCAAAGCCATATAAGTCTGCTATTTCTGAACAAAGGGGATCCCAGAGAAGCATTTACAACCATTTGTGCCATAATTGCATAAGTGGTTTGTAAATAATTTCAGTGAGAAACCTAAAGTTTGTGAAAATGTTTGTAAAAAAATGAATGATTTTTTTTATTTGATCGCATTTGGCGATGAAATGGTGGCATGAAATATACCAAAATGGGCCTAGATCAATACTTTGGATCGTCTACTAAAAATAAATATATACATGTGAAGGGTTAATTAGGGATTCCTGACAGATATCAGTGTTCCAATGTAACTATCGCTAATTTTGAAAACAAAATGGTTTGGAAATAGCAAAGTGCTACTAGTTGCTCCTGGAGGCGGGCGGAGCCTCGCTGAAGGGAGCTTTGACCACAGAGGAAGAGGCCCTTGGGGTTGGGGGAAAAGGGTATATGAGTGGAGCTCGGAGTCCGGTATATAGAGGTGGTCTGGGCGGGAAAGACAGCAGTTTGTTGCTGAAAAAATTATTGGAAGCATCGGTGACTGCGTGTCTTTCTCACCCAGTCCATGGCTTCTGTTGAGGATTTACTGAAGGAGGCGGCGGAGTCCAGGGGACCCACCTGGTTGGAATCAGAGGGCCGTGCCTTGCTTGACGTCCGTCCGGATCCAGTCCAGGAGCAGATGGTGACCTGTCAGAAGTCGTCCAGGCGTTCCAGGCCTCCGGTCCGGCTCAGTCCTGATGTCGGTAAGCGACAGGGAGGCGGAAAAAAGAGCAGCTCCAGTTCCGGTAGGAGGTCAGTTCACCCGGAGTCCTCTGAGGCGGCGGCAGCAGATCAAGTGGAGCCTCCAGTGGTGACGCCAGTGGTGACATCAGCAGAGGTGGTGAGCGGCGGTGATCCGGAGCTGAGAGCCTATTCCAGGCGGTCCACCAAGGGTAAAGGGGCTGTCCTAAGGTGACGCACGGCCCGTGTGGGCCTGATCCTGTGGGGGAAGGGCCTTCTGGGCAGCAGGGGAGTTATGGTACGGCTGGGTCTCCTGTTGATTTTAGGGGGGTGGTTGAGGATAGCGGGAGTGAGGTGGAGGGTGTATGGGCTTCCGTCCAAGTCTTTGAGGTTAGTGAGGGAGTGGTGGTAGGGGAACCCCCTGTGTTGGGGGGTTGTAGCCCAAGGGCCTTTGAGGGATGCCTCTTTGGGGATAGTGGGGTTGTGTCTGATAGGAGATTGGTAGATGAAGAATATGGGTCTGATGATGATGAGGAGTTTGAGTTAGATGCAGGAGTTGATGACTTATACTTAAATTCATCTGAGGAAGAATATGTCGCCCCCTCCCCTGGGGCTCAGGGATGTTCCGGGGTCCATTTTAAGGGATTTAGTAACAGGTCTTTTTCTGGGGATAGGCCGGTGGGCCTCCGGTCCCCTCCTGGGGGGTCTGGGTCTTCAAGGGTAGTGGAGGATTTTGGAGTGGGTACCTCACACGTCAGTTTTTCTTTTCCAGGTACTGGCTCTGCTGGGCAACAGCCAGTGGCTCAGTCTGGTCCATCCATGGTGGCAGATCAGGTTGACGGCCTTGAGGGGGATTTCTCTGGCCTGGACGGAGTCTATTCGTCTGGAGCCTGATGACAGCATGCAGCAGGAGGTTTGGCCTGTTGGCAGAAGCCAGGTGAGGCAGGGGTGTACGGCCAAGGTGGGAGAGTTGGCCGGGGATCAAAGTGGGGCCAGGATATATACGGCTGTGGACTTAAATGGCCGGGTAGGCCTGGGGACTATGTTGGTGCGACAAGGGGCAGGTCGCGGAGACGGCCAGTGACTGAAGTTGCTTGGTCTGGTGGTGCTGGAGGCGGGGCCCCTAAGAGAGGGAGGGGTGTTTTTACGGCTAGGGGTTCCAGCCTGCACAGGGGGGATGGGGAGGTAGAGGTTTTCTTCCCCTGGATATATGTTCACATTCTGCTGTTTTTCAGGATCAACCATGGCAGCCGGATCAGCCTGGGCGGGCGGCTGCCATAATGCCTGAAAGTGGACAACGAACAATGGAGCAACGAATGGGCGGGCTCCAGTCGGTGCCATTCAACTTCTCGAGAGCACATCGTTCGGCGGAGGCCTTGACAGGTGAGGCAGGGTTGCTGAATGTGCGGGGGAGGGAAGTTTTAGAGGGGAGTGATTCAGTGGCAGGTAGTGTTGTAGCTGGTTTGAGGAAATTGTTATTAAAGCTGGAAGGTACCTCAGTGCCCCTTGGTGCTTTGATGGAGAGGGCCTGGGTCCCGCGTCTGAGGCAGCAGGTGTGCCTGTGTTGGGTAGGGTCGAGGCGAGCAGCGTGATGCCCCCTGTCTCTAGTGTTGTTAGTGTTCCTTCAGTCGTTCAGGGGCCGGGGGTCATTGTGGCGTCCGCTAGTGTTCCAGTTATGCCGGTTGGGGGGGCTGAATTACGGGTGGCTGACACGGCTATGTCTCGGTCATGCCTCTGCTCCATAGGTCCCTTGGGTATGCACCTGACGTCGGAGGTTAGGGAAAAAAATATAGTTGTTCTCCCTCCTTTAGAAGTCTTTCGAGATCCCTGAGGACTCGAAGAAGGATGTTGCTAAGAAGGAGGAAGAGGAGCGTAAAAAACGGTATAGAAAGTTGCCTAAAGCTTTTACCAATTGGTTCTAGGCATTTGTTATCTATGCAAGTGTATTCGCCGGTAGGATCCCAGATCAGGGTGGGGAATTGTTTTGTTACCTGGATGAGGTTGCGGCCACCCAGAGGACATACGGGGGTATAGCCTGGTGGTCTTATGACGAGCAGTTTAGACAGCGTTTGTCAGTAAAGCCGGATATGAAGTGGGACGACCGGGACATGGGGTTGTGGCTCAAGATTATGACGCCTCTGAGGGCCTTGCAGTCCTTTCGGTCGGCTGTCAGTGGCCAAGCTAACAGTGGGTCACCAACATCGGCTAAAAAAGGGTTTTGTTTTGCCTATAATGACATTTTTGCAAGTGGGGATCCGCGTGCAAGTTTAAGCATGAATGCTCCGGATGTGGGGGCTCCCACCCCTATGCAAAGTGTTTCCGCAAGGGGAAGCCTAGCAGGAATGACGATGTGCCTGACAAAGGGGGTAATGCCGGGGAGGCCAGGTGCGATTGAGCATTGGCTCGTCCTGTACGCTAGGCGTCGGGGTTGCTGGGAGAAGGCTGCTTTGTTATTGCACGGCTTCCAGTTTGGTTTTGTCATTCCTTCCCAAGGGGGTAGTGGTACTTTTCGTGGTAATTTAAAATCAGCCCGTTTGTGGCCGGAGGTTGTGCGTGACATGCTCCAGAAGGAGGACTCTTTGGGTTGCATGGCTGGTCCATTTAATTGTCCTCCCATTGCTGATTTGAGGGTTTCACTGCTTGGGGTTGTTCCAAAACAGGAACCGGGAAAATTCTGGTTGATCCACCATTTATCTTTTCCTAAAGGGGAATCGGTGAATGATGGTATTCCTGAAGAATTGTCTTCGGTCAAGTATGCTTCTTTTGATCAAGCAGTTAGTCTGGTGAGGGAGGCTGGTCCTTCTGCCTGGTTGGCAAAAATTGACATTGAGGCTGCTTTTCGCTTGTTGCCGGTGCACCCAACGTCGCATCATCTGTTGGGTTGTTGTGTTGATGGTTTTTACTACGTTGACTTGTGTCTGCCTATAGGGTGCTCCATCTCCTGTTCGCTCATTGAATCTTTCAGTACATTCCTTGAATGGGTTGTCAGGAAAAGGTTGGGTCTTGCGTCATTGGTTCATTACCTTGACGACTTCTTGTTTGTGGGCCCGGCCAGTGTGGGGGATTGTAAACGGTTAAGGGATGTGTGCTACCTGGTAGCGGCCAATTTTGGTGTGCCCATTGCTCTTGAAAAATCTGAAGGACCTGTCACGTCACTCATTTTTTTGGGCATTACTATTGTCTCCGTTAACATGGAATGTTGGCTTCCCAGTGATAAGGTCTCTGACCTTTTGGCGGTCATCGACCGGTCATTATTGGCTAAAAAGGTTACACTCCGGGAGCTCCAATCCCTGTTGGGCAAGTTGAATTTTGCCTGCAGAATTATCCCGATTGGGAGGGTTTTCTGCAGGAGATTGTCTTTGGCTACTGCAGGAGTTGTGAAGCCACATCATTTTCTATGGCTTTCTAAGGAGCTTAAGGATGATTTGAGGGTGTGGAGGCATTTTCTATTGGGATTTAATGGCTCGACTTTGATTCAGAAGGTGCGTGTGTCTAATGAGGAACTGGGTCTTGTGACTGATTCTGCTGGCGTTTGTGGTTTTGGGGCCTATTTTGTGGGTCATTAGTGTGCTGCTACATGGCCGGATGAATGGTCGGCATTGGATTTGGTTAAGAACTTTTTAGAATTGTTTCCAATTGTGGTTTCCTTGTTTATGTGGGAAGACGATTTGGCCAACCTGTCTGTGGTTTTTTTATTCGGACAATATGGGAGTGGTTTATGCATTGAATACTTTAACGGCCTCGTCTCTTCCTGTATTGAGATTGTTGAGATTATTAGTTCTGAAATGTTTGAGAATGAATGTCTGCATTAAAGCCAAACACATTCCAGGTGTATTTAATTCTATAGCATACTCCCTATCTCGTTTTCAGTGGCGGCGGTTTCAGGAGTTGGCTACGTTGGCAGACATGGAGGGTTGTCCGTGCCCAAGTTTCCTGTGGCGGCTTGGAGTGGAGGACTGGCTGGATTGGTGAAAGCTTTGCCAGGGCCAGGTACTTGGGCGGCTTACTCCAGAGTGTGGTGGGAAGCTCTGTTAGCTTCCCAGGGTATTCTCAAAGGTAACAATGACCTTACTGGTTCTTTGTTGGAATGGATGTGGGAGTGGGGATCCTCAAAATTGTCCTCTTCTGCTATGGATAGGCGTTTGTCTGTGTTAGCTTTCTGTTTTCGGCTTTTGGGTTTGTGTGACATTACCAAAAGTTTTTGTGTCCGTCAAGTTCTGAAGGGTTTGAAGAGGGGTTTTGGATGTAGTTTTCTGATAGCAGGCATCTGATTATGTTCTCTTTGTTGCAACGTCTTTATGGTGTGCTATTGGTTGTGTGTGTGTCGGATTTTGAAATTTGTTTGTTCCAATTGGCTTTTGTTTTAGCCTTTTTTGGGGCTTTTAGAATTTTGGAATTGGTTAGTAAAAATTTGACTACCATGGGTTTTTTTTTTTTTTTTAGATGTGTTCTTGTTTGATTCCAAGGTGGAAATATTCTTGAGACAGAGTAAAACGGATCACATGGGGACGGTTGTCCTTTTTCCAAATGGTTTGGAAGTTTGTCCTTGGAATTTTTTGAAGAATCATTTGGGAGTTTGCCCCGTAGTCGGGGGATCGTTGTTGGTACATCAGGATAGTTCTCCTTTGGTGCAGTTCCAGTTTAGGGCTGTTCACAATAAATCATTAGTGAGGTTGGGGTTCTCTGCAGGTGATTTTAGGTCCCATTCTTTTAGAATCAGGGCCACGACTGAGGATTCGGTTAGAGGTTTGTCTGAGACTGTGGTTAAGGGCATTGGTAGGTGGGGATCTGGGAGGTTCCGCCTGTTTGTCCGTCCTGAGCTTGGTGTATGATGGTGTTGTTCATTTATTCCTATTTCTGTGATCTAGGTTTGGAACGATTATGGTTGGTCGGCCACTTTTTTATTTATTGGGCTCGAAGAGCGTATGCGTTGAAGGTGGATGGCTTGCAGTTGGGCTTTCCCAAGTCTAGTTGTGAGGTGAAATGGTTCGGTGTGTGGGGACTTCGTTGGGACAGGTTGTTGCCTTTGGTTGTGGACTATTGTAGGCAGTTTCAACCTCCGACTGTGTTGTTGGTCCATGCCGGGGGCAATGATCTGGCTTTTGTGCCACAGAAGGACTTGGGTAGGCACATTAAGAAAGATCTTGGGAGGTTAGTTGAGTTATATCCTACATTGCGGATCGTGTGGTCGGATATTTTAACTTAGATGGTTTGGAGGGTGGCTTGGGACCCTGTGAAGTTAGATAAAAGCAGACGGAAAGTTAATAAGCTGATGGGGTCTTTTGTCCGCAGACTTGGAGGTTCAGTCGTTCATCATCCTGACTTGGAAGAGGTTGGGAATGGTGAATTTTATTTTACAGGATGGGGTGCATCTGGCCTTCAGCTTTTTATCCTTGATTTCAAGGAGGCCATTTTTAAGGTTGTGGGTTTGGCGGGACTAGACTGAAGTTTCAGGACAGTCATTGGCGGGGGTGCTAGTCCTTTCCGGTACAGTAGGTTATGGCCAATTGTTAGCGTGGTGGAATATTGCATTCCCACGGGGTGGAATTCTATTTGGGGTCTCTAAGGGCAAGGGGTTCCTTAGAGACTGATGTTGATTATCTGTGACGGGCTCAATCTCATGCACGGTTGGGTCCAGTGGAGTGATGGCCATATAAAACAATATTAGATTGAACTAGCACCGCTTAATGTGTAATTTAAAAAATGTTATTGCAATATTTGCATTGTTATTAAGGTATTTAAGTTTTTTTAAAAAGGTTATTTATTAATAAAGGAGCTGTGGCCAAGTTGCACCAATAACTAAGTCTTATGTCATTATTTATGGGGCATTGGGTTTGTTTTAAAAGGGGGGTTAATATTTGATTTTTAAGGGGCCGGAACTTGACGACTAAAAGATCATATATTTATTGCCCTATAACTTGCAAAAAAAGCAAAGAACATGTAAACATTGGGTATTTCTAAACTCAGGACAACATTTAGAAACTATTTAGCATGGGTATTTTTTGGTGGTTGTAGATGTGTAACAGATTTTAGGGGTCAAAGTTAGAAAAAGTGTGTTTTTTCCATTTTTTTTCATCATATTTTATATTTTTTTTAGAGTAAATTATAAGACATGATGAAAATAATGGGATCTTTAGAAAGTCCATTTGTATGTATGTATGTATGTATGTATGTATGTATGGGTACAGTAAATGAGTAAGAGAGAAATGACAGCTAAACACAAACACAGCAGAAATGTAAAAATAGCCTTGGTCCCAAACGGTTAACAAATGGAAAAGTGGTCTGGTCACTAAGGTTAAACTTGTATTTACACTAAAGAATACAAGTCAAATTTAATATGCTCCTTTAAAATGTTCATTTATGATTGCAACTAAGTGGGAACATAAAATGTTAAATCTAAAATGATTCAAAATGATCTGAAATTATTCAGATAATTACAAGTTATGGCGTCATGGCTGCTCGCTAATTTCGTGTACGTTAATTTCATTGCGCACCTTTCATAATGTAGGTATTACAGGCTTGAAAAAACCCGGCTTGTGCAGGCGATATGGTGGCGTTGAGCTCCATACCTCAGCCAAATGCAAGCTGTGTTTTGACATGCTCATGCACGATTTCCCATAGACATCAATGGGGAGAGCAGAAAAAAAAAAAGCCTAACACCTGCGATCGCGGAATGAAAAGCTTTGTAACGCAGCCCCATTGATGTCTATGGGGAAAGAAAAAGTTATGTTTAAACCTAACACCCTAACATAAACCCGAGTCTAAACACCCCTAATCTACCGCCCCCGACATCGCCGCCACCTAAATAAAACTATTAACCCCTAATCTGCCGCTCCCGATATTGCCGCCACCTACATACAGTTATTAACCCCTAATCTGCTGCCCCTAACATCACCGCCACCTACATTACAGTTATTAACCCCTAATCTGCCGCCCCCAACATCGCCGCCACCTACATACATTTATTAGCACTAATCTGCTGGCCCTAACATCGCCACCACCTACCTACAGTTATTAGCCCCTATTCTGCTGCCCACAATGTCGCCACCACTATACTAAAGTTATTAATCCCTAAACCTCTGGCCTCCCACATCACTAACACTACATAAATATATTAACCCCTAAACCTAACCCTAACACCCCCTAAATTAAATATAATTAAAATAAATCTAAATTAAACTTACAATTATTACCTAAATAATTCCTATTTAAAACTAAATACAAACTTACCTGTAAAATAAAACTAGCTAGCTACAAAATAACTAATAGTTATAATATTGTAGCTATCTTAGGTTTTATTTTTATTTCACAGGTAAGTTTGTATTTATTTTAACTAGGTAAACTAGTGTCAGGGTTTTGCTCTGTAAGAACCCGAGGTACGGTGTGAGACTGAGTGGTCCTACTTACAGTAGGATACTAGCTATACAAATAAGCGTGACACATTACCAAGCCCAAAAACAGGTATCCAATAGTATGGATATAACAGAGCTCACCAATAGGGTTGGGTCCCTTGCTCAGAGTATGGATCACATGCTGCAGGGCCTACGAGAGATCCAACTGGAGAATGAACATATTAGGAAGTTCATAAATGAGCATCTCACAAATAAACCTCCTATTCCTGATTTGTCACCTGAACCATTAGTGAGTCCCCCCCGAAAAATTCTTTGGAGACAGAACACTATTTAGGGAGTTTAAAAACTCCTGCACCCTGTTGTTCTCCCTGAAACCCAGGACCTACTCAACAGATAAGATCAGGGTGTTAACAGTCATCTCCTATTTGAGGGGGGAGGCTAGATTCTGGGCCAACGCCTTCTATGAGAACAACGATCCTATCTTGAATTCCCTAGACGCTTTCTTCAATGCCATGTCCCTCCTTTATGAGGACCATAATAAGCAGAATACAGCCGAAACTGCTCTCAGGTCTTTATGTCAAGGGAAATGAGCAGTAGAAAAGTACATCACTGATTTCAAGAGGTGGGCACCAGATACCCAATGGAACAACCCTGCTCTAAGAAATCAGTTTCGTTTGGGGCTCTCTGATGCCCTAAAGGACGAGCTAGCCCAGGGCATTATTCCAGAAGAGTTGGAACCTTTAATGACTCTCTGCATCAACATAGATCGTCGTTTACGGGAAAGAAAATCGGAAAAAGCGCTCACTGAGCCTTCATATAAGAGAGTGTCTGCTTATCAACCAACTATGTCTAACTCACCCTCTAGATCTACTGAGGAACCCATGGATGTTGCAGTAATCAGGGGCCCTTTGAAGCCTGAAGAAAAAGCAAGGCGTAGACTGCACAAATTGTTTATATTGTGGTGAGAAGGACCATGGTGTCAAGGACTGTCCAACGCTGCTCCGACAAAGGAAGGGTAAGATTAGTAGTATGAAAAACACGCTGAATAAGTCGCATATCTCCAATACTCACCAATCTCTTTCTCTCTCCTTACAGTGGCATCGTCGGAAGATAAACGTTCAAGCCGTACTTGACTCTAGTGCCCCTGGGAATTTTGTTGATTTGTCTTTTGTAGAAAAATGTAAGATTCCTTTAATAAAGAAGGTTGTTTCACTTGCAATACGATTGGTTGATGGTTCCTTTATTAACTCAGGGCCCATCACGCACCACACTATACCCATTTCTGTTACTACAGCATCTGGGCACAATGAGTTGATATCTTTTGATGTGCTCCCATCTTCCGTTTTTCCTATTATTTTAGGTTTAAAATGGTTGGTACGACATGATCCCACCATTTCCTGGAAAGATGGTTCTGTTTCTTTCAACTCCACTTATTGTAGACATTCATGTTTTCCAATACATTCACTCTATCAGATAACTGAACATACATTACCAGACAACTTAACAAGTGCACAAAGAAGAATAGTTACCCACTCCCCCTTATTCCAGAACTGATAGAACGTTTACAAGGTGCTACTATTTATACTAAGTTAGACCTTAGAGGTGCCTACAATTTGATTAGAATGAGAGCTGGGGACGAGTGGTTGACGGCTTTCCGCACACGTTATGCCCTTTACGAATACACTGTTATGCTGTTTGGCCTATGTAATGCCCCTGCAACATTTCAGTGTTTTATAAATTACATTTTTCATGACTTGTTATATGTGTGTATTGTTATTTATCTAGATGATATTTTGGTTTACTCAGATAGTTTGCAGAGCCATCTCCTACATGTTACACAAGTTTTGTCACGTCTCAGATCCCATCATTTGTATGCAAAGCTGGAAAAATGTATCTTCAATACTAGCACTATCTTCTTCCTAGGGTATCATATATCACCGACCGTCAGGTATCTCTATGGAGAACAGTAAAGTTGAAGCAGTCACTAAGTGGCCAGTTCCGTCAAATAAAAAAGAGGTGCAGAGATTCCTTGGTTTCGCAAACTTTTATAGAAAGTTTATCAAAGGTTTCTCACACATCGCAAGGCCTTTAACTAACCTGACCCGAAAAAATCTCAGATTTGCTTGGAACCAACAAGCCAATGAGTCATTTAACACCTTGAAGCAAAGGTTTGTTACGGCCCCCATATTACAATTCCCAGATCCCAGTCGTCAGTACACGCTTGAGGTTGACGCTTCCAAATATGCACTGGGAGCAATGTTGTCTCAAAGGTTCTCCCCCAAGGAGTCCTTGCATCCAGTCTCGTTCTACTCTAGAGTTATGAGTTCAGCTGAACTCAATTATGCAATTGGGGAGAAGGAGCTTCTCGCAATCAAGTCAGCTCTTGAGTTCTGGAGGCATCTTCTTGAGGGTACTGTTCACCCCGTTCTAATCCTCACTGATCATCGAAATCTTGAATACCTAAAGTCTAACAAAACTTTGACATCACGACAAGTGCGATGGAGCTTGTTCTTTTCCAGGTTCAATTTCACAATCACTTACCGTCCTGGGTCAAAGAATGCCAAAGCTGACTCCTTATCTAGGAAAGACCCTAAACCTACCAACGCTGTGGTTCCAGGTTCTGTTATTCCTCCAGATAGAGTCATCGGTATGACACTCCAGTTCTTGTCTTCCATAAAGGAACAACAGAACTTAGACCCTTCTCTGCAACAGTTAGATCTACGTAAACAGTCCAATGACTTATATTACCATGAGAACAAAATATACATCCCCGAAACTATCAGAAATGAAATCTTACAGATTGCTCATGATTCCCTTCTATCAGGTCATCCAGGTGTACATAAGACCCTACATTTGCTTCAGAGGGACTACTGGTGGCCCAGGATGATAGATACTGTGAAGGATTACATTCAGTCCTTATGGTTATCTTCTTTCCCTTCCCATTCCAGACAGACCTTTGAAGGATATTGCCATGGACTATATAGTAGACCTACCATCTTCTTGTAACTACAACTCCATTTTATTTGTGGTTGATCTTTTTTCAAAAATGGCTCATTTTATACCCCATAGAGGACTTCCTACAGCATCGGAAACAGCTTCTTTCTTCCTGAATCAGATAGTAAGACTACATGGTCTACCTGATTCTATTACTAATGACAGAGGTACCCAGTCTCTTAAGATCACCAAAAGATTGAGTTCAGCATACCATCCTCAGACAAATGGGCAAACGGAGAGGACAAATCAGTCTCTTGAGCAATACTTACGCTGTTATTGCACATATGAGCAGGACAACTGGTCTTCTCTTTTAGCTACGGCAGAGTTCGCACATAATAACGTACCCAACTCCTCTATTAAAACTTTACCCTTTTATATCAACTACGGATTTCATCCTTCTTACCATGTATCACACAGAAATAATTCCACGCATCCTACGGTTAACGATACCCTTAACCCCATAGCCCTAGGGTTCACCTCACTCAAAGTGGTCCTACAAGAAGCTCAAGCTAAACAAAAGTATCATTATGACCTACGACGTTCCAAACCTCCGGAATACAGGATTGGGGATAAAGTGTGGTTGAGCACGAAGAAACTCAAATTGAAGATACCTAGTAAAAAGCTTGGTGCCTTATTCGTTGGACCTTGCCTTATTTCTGACATTATCAATTCTAATGCTGTCAAGTTGCAGTTACCATCTTCCTTAAAAATACACCCCACTTTCCATGTGTCGCTCTTAAAGCCCTTTGGTAACATCAGGGATCCCCCTCACGCTCCTTCCTCTACTCCCCAGATCATCGATGATGTGGACTACGAGATTGATTCCATCCTGGATTCTCGGTTTTTCAGGAACCAGCTACAATATCTGGTGAGATGGAAGGGGTTTTCTTCGGATGAGGATTCTTGGGAACCCTTTTCTAACATTTCGGCTCCTCGCCTACTTTCTCTGTTTCACCGTAGAAATCCTGATAGGCCTAAGCCCTGATCCGCTGAGCGGCTCCTTGAGAGGGGAGTTCTGTCAGGGTTTTGCTCTGTACCTTTAAATTTCCTGGACTGACATTCTCTTCCCCTATTTAAGGCTCCTCCTTTAGTTATACCTTGCTTGGTAATTTGCCTACGTGCTCAGCTGCTACCTGAGCTCCTGTGAAGATACCCAGGCCTATTTCCACTTTTGCTGGAATTTACTTCAGAAATATCTACAGTTACTAAGCTTGCTTTTACAGTGGGATCCGCATTGGATTATATCCCCTCTCCGGATACAAGTAAATATACTAACCTCTGATTACAATATTACAGCTGCTGCAGCAAGTCAACATCAGGCTATTCAGCCTAACGCTTCCAGCGTGTGATGTCACACCCGACTGTTTACACAGACACCGCTTCTGGCTTCCGCTCCTGCATACACCCTGCATTCCGGTTCTCAAGTGCTGCCTTCATCTGTGTCTCTCTCTGACAACTGGAACCGGGTAACGTGCAAGTAAATAAGTATGTGTTAGATCATGTAAGCTGTATCTATAACTACTACGCTATGTATGACTGAAGCTAGACATTCCGTTACATGCCTTTTCAATCTAACCTCTGATGCTTTTTATTTTGCTACTGTGAGAGGATAGGATAACTGGAAGTTGCAGTCACAAGCTTTTGCTCTCCTTGCTAACACCGCTGTTATTAACCCTCCATTTATCAGCAGCTGATTATCTATAGCTTTTAATCCTGATCTATGCTAATCTGTGACAACCCTTACTTTGTGTAACTCAAGAGTGAATTGGCAGGTTACTTTTCAGTATCACACACTGGGATCATCATTCTATATTGCAATAACTACTTCTTGCTGGACATTCTTGTTTATTATCCTGAACTGTAACTTTGTGAATTACTTCCTCCTGAAGCATTCTCTGAACTATATTTGTTGTATGTGTTGGTGGCACCCGCTCCATTTTCACTCTGTATCCATACAGTAGTGACCCTCAGATCTATGAGCATGACAGGGATCTCAAATTAAATCTGTGAGAACCCGAGGTACGGTGTGAGACTGAGTGGTCATACTTACAGTAGAATACTAGCTATACAAATAAGTGTGACAACTAGTTAGTAAATAGTTATTAACTATTTACTAGCTACCTAGTTAAAATAAATACAAACGTACCTGTCAAATAAAGCCTAAGCTGCCTTACACTAACACCTAACATTACAATAAAATAAATTAATAAAATACTATGTACTAAATAAAAAACACTAAATTACACACAAAAAACGAAATTATCAAAAATAAAAATGAATTACTCCTAATCTAAGAGCCCTATCAAAATAAAAAAGCCCCCCCAATAAAAAAAAAAACCTAGCTTACACTAAACTGCTAGAATTCTATCAGCCAATAGGAATTAAAGGGGAAAAAAATCCTATTGGCTGATCCAATCAGCCAATAGGATTGAGCTTTCATCCTATTGGCTGATCCAATCAGCCAATAGGATTGAACTCTCATTCTATTGGCTATTCCAATCAGCCAATAGGGTGCGAGCTCAATCCTATTGGCTGATTGGATCAGCCAATAGGATTTTTTCCCCTTTAATTCCTATTGGCTGATTTCTATCAGAATTCTATCAGCCAATCGGAATGTAAGGGACGCCATCTTGGATGACGTCACTTAAAGGGGAACTTTCAGTTTACAGCAGCGACCGTAAGAAGAGGATGCTCTGCGCCGTATGTCTTGAAGATGGACCCGCTCCCCTCCGTATGGATGAAGATAGAAGATGCCATCTGGATGAAGACCTGCCCGCTTCGATGAGGACTTCTGCCCGCTTGGATGAAGACTTCTGCCCGCTTCAATGAGGACTTCTGCTTGCTTGGATGAAGACTTCGCCAGCTGGATGAGGATGGATGTCCGGACTTCGAAAACTGTAAGTGGATCTTTGGGGGTTAGTGTTAGGTTTTTTAAGGGTTTTTTTTGGGTGGGTTTTATTTTTAGCTTAGGGTTTGGGCACTTCATAAAAGAGCTGATTGCCCTTTTCAGGGCATGTCAAAAAAGCTAAATGCACTTTTAAGGGCAATGCCCACTCAAATGCCCTTTTTTCAGGGCAATGATTAGCTTACGTTTATTTAGATAGAATTTTATTTGGGGGGGTTTGGTTGTGTGGGTGGTGGGATTTACTGTTGGGGGGATGTTTGTATTTTTAATTGCAATGTAAAAGAGCTGTTATCTTTGGGGCAATCCCCCCACAAAAGGCCCTTTTAAGGGCTATTGGCAGTTTAGTGTAGGCTAGGTTTTTTTTTATTTTGGGGGGGTGCTTTTTTATTTTGATAGGGCTATTAGATTAGGAGTAATTCTTTTTTTATATATAATTTAGTGTGTTTATTTGTGTAATTTAGTGTTTATTTTTTTTGGAATTTAGTACATAGTATTTTATTAATTTAATTTATTTTATTTTATTGAAATGTTAGGTTTTAGTGTAAGGCAGGTTAGGTTTTATTTTACAGGTAAGTTTGTATTTATTTTAACTAGGTAGCTAGTAAATAGTTAATAACTATTTACTAACTAGTCTACCTAGTTAAAATAAATACAAACTTACCTGTGAAATAAAAATAAAACCTAAGATAGCTACAATATAACTATTAGTTATATTGTAGCTAGCTTAGGTTTTATTTTACAGGTAAGTATGTATTTATATTTAAATAGGAATTATTTAGGTAATAATTGTAAGTTTTATTTAGCTTTATTTTAATTATATTTAAGTTAGGGGGTGTTATGGTTAGGGTTAGACTTAGGTTTAGGGTTACGTTAGGGTTAGGTTTAGGGGTTAATATATTTATGTAGTGATGTGGGAGGCCAGAGGTTTAGGGGTTAATAGTTTAATTTAGTATATTTCGTTGTGGGGGCTTGTGGTTTAGTGGTTAATAGGTTTATTATAGCGGCGGTGTGGGTGGACGGCAGATTAGGGGTTAATAATCTTTAAATAGTGTTTGCGATGCGGGAGGGCGGCAGTTTAGGGGTTAATAGGTATATTATAGTAGCGACAATGTCAGGGAGCGGCGGAATAGGAATTAATACATTTTTAACTGGCGGCGATGTCCGGAGCGGCAGATTAGGGGTTAACATTTTTATTATAGTGTTTGCGGTGCGGGAGGGCCTCGGTTTAGGGGTTAATAGGTAGTTTATGGGTGTTAGTGTACTTTGTGACAGTTTAGTTATGAGTTTTATGCTACAGCTTTGTAACGTAAAACTCAAAACTACTGACTTTAGATGGCGGTACGGATCTTGTGGTTATAGAGTGTACCGCTCACTTTTTGGCCTCCCAGACAAACTCGTAATACCGGCGCTATGGGAGTCTCATTGAAAAAGGACTTTTTTAAAAGTGCGGTACTGACGTTGCGTGACGGCCAAAAAGGTGTGCGGTACACCTTAACCTTCAAGACTTGTAATACCAGTGTTAGGGAAAAAGCAGCGTTATGGGCCATAACGATGCTATTTGAGTCATAACGCAAAACTCGTAATCTAGCTGATTAATTGCAGATATGTTATAAATTGGTCATTATCTAAATGGAAAAGCCAACATTCATACATACCAGGTATTTATCAACAACAGTGAATTAATTAGCAGTTATTATTTACATTTTTGCTTTTGTAGTGTAGATCTTGCAACGTAGTGTGCTAAAGAGGCCAAATAGGCGATCACCTAAGGCCTCACTTATGATTTTGCCTCACACAGGGGCATAGAAAAAAATGTGTCTTTCTTCTCAGGACAAACAGTTGTTGGTGGCATATAGTAACGCAGCACACTGACTTCATCCAAGCACAGTCATATAGTCTAATATTCATAGTCATGAGCAGGGGGTGGAACAGAAGTGTCCAGGCACTTTGTAATGTAGGGACTTCGGGTGCAATAAACCCTGTGTTTAATGAATGGCTAGTCCTCAGTTTAGCTGTTGTGTGTGTTGAAGGCTGCAGACAGCGCAGAATAATATAGGCTCTGTCTCCCACTTCCTCTTCAGCTGTGTGCACAGTCACTCACTTGGCTTTATCTTCCTGTCTGATATGTTTGGTAGAAAGCTAAGTATTTTTTTCCCCATACTTCTCTCCACTTCAGGAAGAGATCATTGAGCTAGAGTACAGTGTTGCAGTTGCTCCCACCCTACTCAGTCATTTACTTTAGCTGAGCTACCCCCAGTCCTGTGTGAGGCTTCAAACCCTTCCTCTGATTAGGCAACTCGTTAGTAAAAGCCACACTGTTAGTAGTTGCAGGCTGTGCTTGTATATATTAACCCCCAAGATACCAGCAATGAGATGCCAGTCCCTCTGGAAGCAATGAGATGCCAGTCCCTCTGGAAGGCATTTAGTTTGTCCTGTGTTGGAAGAGAAGCAGCCAGTTGATGGTCCCGCTCCCAGCACAAAGTTGCTGAAATGATCAGGAACTTCTGCATCAGTAAATCTGGGCCCAGATATTGTTTATAGTTTTCTTCTTATGCGTATAATGTATTGTTCTCTCAGAGTGCATGTATATAATGCAATTATCTTCTGCAGCTTAAAGAAGAGCAGTGCAGGAAAAGTAATCATTATACACACATAAACAAATATTTAGGTATATATTATTGTAAATTGTGCATGCCTGTATTTTGTCTGTGTATATACAGATATTCTTACAAGCTTCAGAATAAAGGATCTGCATACAATTCAATCACTGTGTATCCCTTCTTCTTATAAAAACATGATGTAGTAAAAAAAGACAGCAAAAACATTTATGCAATGTGTTCATAAGAATATACTGATCCACACTGACATGATTTATAAACCACAAATAGATTCTATAACCCATGTGAATGTGGCTCTTAATATTTATTCTGCATCCAAGCAGTTATCATATGATAAACCGGATAGTTCTTTCTTATCTATCTATCTATCTATCTATCTATCTATCTATCTATCTATCTATCTATCTCTCTCTCTCTCTATCTATATATATATATATATATATATTTATATATATATATATATATATAAAGTGCACAACAAAGTAAAGCAAACACTCTACATGAAAGTCTCTTCCCTCTGCAGTTCCCACAGAGTCCCAATGTGCTGACAGCGAACCACTGCTGAACTCACTCAGCAAACAGCCATACGTCACCGGTGTCGGTCTGTTCGACTTTGGCGGTACTAAAGTGGGACCTTACAGGACAGCCTGTGCCCAACACAGCCTTATGCTGCGCCCACTCACCACTTCCTTCCTTCCTTCGTGTCTCCTTCGACTCGATGTAACCGGGATCTCCTCCTGGCCGTACACACAGATTGCGGCATTCCGCTGAGACGCTGGGAGGCGTGTCTCCCCACGTGGTCTCCACCAGCCAACCAACGCCTGTCTCAGTCACAACCGGGTAATTTCAATCCGGGGTTGAGTGTACCGCTGGAGAGTGTAAAGTGTGCGAGCCTCCCTTCACTCTTGGATGTCCTGGATGGCATGCAAACTTGAAAAGAAGATAATGTCCAGAGTGAAGTGTAAAACAAAGTCCTTTATTAAATTCCACTTATGGTAAAAACAAACCTCCCGGTCGTCCGATTATTGCAGGTATTGGCAATCTAACATATAATTTATCTTATTATATTGACCAATTTTTACAAAAATTTGTCATTACACTCCCCTCATACATCAAGGACAGTACTCACCTTTTACAGTTGGTGAATGAAATCTCCCTCGTGAATAGAAATGTAATATGGATTACATGTGATGTTAGTTCTTTGTATTCGAACATTACACATAAATTAGGGGTATCAGCAGTTGCTCATTTTTTGGAACAAGATCCATATTTACCTGATATATAGCGAACATGCATTTAGGAAAGCATTTATTACATTATGCAACACAATTATTTTATTTACCAAGATCGTTTTTATTTACAAATCAAGGGTACGGCCATGGGGACCAGGTTCGCCCCCAGTTTTGCAAATCTCTTTATGGGACTGTTCGAAGAGAGATACATTTACCATTCGAACTTTGGGGCGAACCTGGTCTTCTATGGCCGATACATAGATGATTTAATTTTTATTTGGGATGGGGATAAATCCTCTGATTATAACAGGTTAAAGAAACTAAGACAATGAGAAACATGTTGACTTTATAAATTAAAAACATTATACCCCTCTCGTATACTGCCTTCAATTGACAGATATAGCGGCATCTCATCACTCTCCATCTTATTCACCTTTCCACATTGATAATATTTCTTTATAGAATCAGCGGCATCTCATCACTCTCCATCTCATTCACCTTTCCACATTGATAATATTTCTTTATAGAATCAACATAGAGATATGAGAACAATACTTCAATAATACCATCCATACACTTACTCATCACAGTATACATTGGGAAACGCTTACACATACACTCACATATTTTTACACACACACACCTGCACCAGTTCTCATCACTTTCTGGCACCACACTATCTTGATGCACATAAGAGTTTACTAGAAAGAATCTCAGTTAGTTAGTCCCATACATCTCACATATATGACCATGCATTTTCATGACATTATCTATTCTCATTTATGGATCACATGCATAGTTTATACCTACGGAAATTTTCACTAGTCAATTCTTCATAGATAGCTTATTGGTCACTCAATTGGAATTCTCATTTTGAATTGACCATCCCCCCGTTTATGGTCACAACACTTTACATCGTGACAGACAACCAGCGCATACCAAATAATGTCATTGTCCACGGTCACACTCAGTTTACATCGATTAATACTATTGTCCTTTACCATATTTCACACAACTATGTTAATTTAAGGACATCGCAGATATAACATATATTCTCATTGTTCATTTGTAGATCGTTTGTCATAAATTGTCCTTTCAAATACAGTTTGCACCAGAGTGTGGTTACATGATCTCCTTGTATTTTATATGGTCATCGATAATAATCCTTTAATAGGGAACATAGAAATGGGACGATATTTTGAACCTCATGAAAACTATGTTGACCTTAGGTACAATTATGAATATGCACATTTGAATCGGACATTGTTGTGATTATACGCTGTAAAATGTTTCATCCCCCTGAAAGAACTCAACACTTTGATAGAAAAAATAATAAAGAACTATTCCTTTTTTTATTTTTTCATGAATACACAAGTTTTTTATGTGGTCTAATTTTTTTTTTTTTTTTTTTTTTAAATTTTCAAAAGAGCTTTATTTTGATACTTTAAACATACACATCATAGGTTGAATGTATACATACATCAAAGCTGTTACAGTAAAATGCTTTGTCACAATAAACCTTTGAAAAAAAAAAGAAAAACTGTTAGAAGGTGTGAGACACGCTTATGAACATTCATTTCATCATTGGAAGGAACCATTTAAGTGCGGTGTATGTTTTCATTGTTCCCCAACCTCTGGTTATGTAGACCACTCTTGGGTCGTAACACATTTGTGAGTAATAGATAGAGACATGGAGAGAGATTGAAATAAAGTGAAATCAACAGTTATAGTATGGGAAACATAGAACATATATGCTTTAACTCTAAATCATGCTTGTAAATTTTAAAATTGGGCCACATATATGTAAGGGGTAAAGCTGATTATGGCGTAAAAATAGATTATGGGGGAATAAATGTGTGAATATTATGTATGATCTGAGGTCAGGGGGCTAAAATGATATATCACGTTCATGGGTTAGGTCTTAATTAAGCCGCTTTATTCTTTGTGTTATAGTAAAATTTCTTTTCCGCTGGCAATACTATATTTAGATGAGTGAATATGAAATTAGGAAGCATTAGTTATACGCTACGAAAGGAGCGTGGGGGTATACTCCAGGTTAGATCTACTTTAAATGCCTTCTGAAGTATATCTAAACAACCTTTCATGAAAGGTGGGGAGATACGCATATAGGGCGTCTTAAAGGCCAGATTTGAGAGGAGTTTGGGTGATATATTAGTGGGTTAGGTCTGTCAGAAAGGGATTAGCACAGGATGCCATTTTATTTTTAAGGTTAGTATGTCTTTTGGTGATCATAACGAAAGGGTTTTGTGAGACCTATGCCATAGTGCCTGGTTCTGTCTATTACTGTGCTGCTGAAGTAGTTATACTCAACGTGGCTCGGACAACCAAACAGAAATTCCTTATTAAATGTTTACACAGAGCGGCGCTTACATGTTGCATAAGTGTATGAGTGTGATCATCCCCCAACACATTACCCTCGCAATTTGACAACGCTAAAACTGTGAACAACAAACAGTCAACAGGACTTTTAAACTAAACTTGTACATAGTGCTACTACCTTATATAATTTAACAATCTGACATTTCTATGCAGCATGGCTCTCAGCCAGTATCTAAACTCCAAAAAGCCCATACCAGCATCGCCACATAAGTGAGAAAATTATTTTCCCCAGTTGTAATCAGTTTATCTATTGGAGCCAAATGTCCCTCCAAACTGAGCAGTGTCTCTGGTGCCTTGCTGCAGAGTGTTTCGGAAGGGCGAGCTGATCTATAGTCGTGACCTGTTAAGGGTGATAGCAAGTCTCTCACTGTTGGTTTAGTGCTGTACAGCGGCCCGGTCTTGGATGCTGACTCTGACTTTTCTGCTCTGGGAGACCCTGGCCCGGTGGCTATTTGATAAAGAGACCGCGTTGCCGCGAGCTTCTTTGCCGCTGTCTGTGGGGCAGGGCCGGTGATCTGACTTAGCGGTTCTGTAACCACCAGGGGCAACTCCGTTCCGTTTAACTCCTTATCTCGCTGTGCTCCAAAATTATTGCTTAGAGCGTAGATCTGCTGTTGCATGAGCTGTACTTTACCCCTGTGCGTTCCGGTGAGTAAGCCCGCCTTCTGTGCATGCTCCGGTCCGTGCAGCTCTTGTGTTGTAGGGGAAGAATTGGCCACTATGAAACCTGTGCGGGTTTTCCCCGGTGTATGTTCATTAATGGGTGCCTCACTCTCCTGTGCTCCCTCTAAGCGCTGCAGAAGACAGTCGTAAGGAGCCCTTTCTATCAGTTTCTGTAAGCGTGTGATGGAGTTCGCCATTAGTGCTTCATAGTTACTCTGGAAGTGCTCCTCCGCCATGTTTAACCTCCTCCGCTTGATGTGAGTATTTTACAAGCAAATAGAAGCGCTTTCCCCGTTGCTGTAGGTGCGCAGGGTCTGCCCCCTGATCCGTTAAGGCTGTGTGCTAATGAAGAATTGGTAAGTCGGGTTAACCGACAGCCCCAATAACCCGTTTCTTCCCGGGGGGGGGGTGGGTACCTAATAGTGGGCCGCCGCCCTAGGCCATATACTTCCAAACTGAGTCCCCAGAGTCATAAAAACGGCAAGAAAGGTGATTGTAAGACCGCGACTGCTAGAATCACGGTATCTTAGTGTTATTTATTTGTAATCCTGCCGTTTAGACACTTTAATCAGCGGTTTAGTGTCGATTCTGCTGGAGCCTTCAGGAATTGCGTCCGTTCCAGGACGCTGCATGGACACGCCCCCATGTGGTCTAATTTTAACTATATTCCCACATACAACACACACCAAAAATGTTGCGATTACACGCTATAAAATGTTATTCGGTAGTTTTATATCTTTGAAAGAACTTAACTCTTTGATATGGAAAAGATAACAGAGAATTATCCCTTCTTTTACTTTGATCATGAATATACAAGTCTCTTATGTGGTTTAATATCAACTATATTCCTACATACAACATGTATAAAAAATCAGTTAGGTTTTACTTTGTTTCTACGTTGTTTTCATTTTCTAACAAATGTAACACAATTAATTTATTTTTTAGACATTTCTTTATTGTTGAATCATTATTGAGATAGACTCAAATAATAATGCAGATAACACTGAAAACTATCAGTTTCAATAACAATTCACATATAAAAATATATATATATATTTTTCTCACACCAAGCCCACCTTTGGAAATAACTAAACCTATTAATGACACCTGAGATATGTTTGACTGGAAAGGTTTGCATACTTGTAGGTCTAACTATTTCTACTATTGGTTTGTTTTAATTGTGACAAGTTCCGTTTTTTAACCACAAGTGTATTTAATGTTGTTAATGAAGATACTCTTTTATACGTTTTGTATTGCCTGAAGAAGCGACCTGTATGAATGTTGCAAGTACAGATTAAAGCGTTGTTTTTAAACTTTATATTTTGGAAGTTGTCCTTTTCTTCTTTGAGCACTCCCCGTTATACCGCAACTCACAGCCGATTCCTGCAGAGCGGTTCAAATTGAATCACGGCAGATATCACTACTGAGGATTCCCTGGAACAGCTGACTATTGGGTCGGACATCATCCTGTTTCAGTGCACTAACCACTGTTGAGCGTTAGTCTGCCTGCTGGCACCGTTCAGAGTACGGTGCAACATCTTCCGGTAATCCTTGCTATTTTACATCTTATCTCAGTATTGGGAACGTACCACACTATGAGGCGCCCTCTTTCTTTTTTGTCATTAGTTTAGATCTCCCTACACACTGGATACAAGTGGAGCGGCCTCTGTATCACTCTCCGTATATTGATCACGCTACACAAGCTGGAGATTGATTTGGTTCTAATGAGAAACGGACTGTGGTAAACTCACACTGCACATATATATCTTCGTTATTCATTTTCAGCACGCCCCTTCAGTTCCCTTATTGGGATTTTTGCTTACAGACTCCTTCTTGGACAGAGGCGAAAATTGTTGAGAGAGGGCATCAGCCCTAAAATTCTTACTACCAGGCAGGTAGGAGACCAGGTAATTAAACCTAGACAAAAATAGCGCCCATCTGGCCTGTCAGGGTGACAAACGTTTTGCTTTGGATAGATAAGTTAAATTCTTGTGGTCAATAAGAATGAGCACTGGTATGCTAGTACCCTCGAGAAGATGCCTTCATTCCTTGAGTGCCAAAATTATGGCAAATAATTCCTTGTCGCCAATTTCATAATTGCACTCCGCTGGAGACAATTTCTTAGAGAAGAAACCGCACGGATGCAAGGAACCGTCAGGCGTAGGACGTTTAGACAAGAGGGCACCTACTCCAGTCTCAGATGCAGTGACCTCAAGAACGAAAGGCAGGACAGGGTTAGGATGAGCCAGTACTGGAGCAGCAGCAAAGGCAGTCTTAAGACTATCAAAGGCCTTAATGGCAGTAGGTGACCAATGGAGTGGATCATTCTCTTTACGGGTCATGTCTGTGATAGGTTTGAAAAAGGAAGAAAAGTTTTTAATAAACTTTCTATAGTAATTGGCGAAGCCCAAAAAACATTGAATAGAGCGAAGACCAACTGGGCGAGGCCACTGCAGAACTGCAGACAACTTGTCAGGATCCATGGAGAACCCTGCAATGGAGATCACATAACCTAGGAAGGTTACTTGAGTCTGATGGAATTCACATTTCTCGAGTTTACAAAACAGGCCATTCTCGCGTAGTCTCTGAAGTACCCGTGTGACATCAGAACGATGAGCCTCAAGTGTGGGTGAGTGTATGAGGATGTCGTCTAAGTACACCACAACACACTGTTGCAACATATCTCGTAGGACATCATTAATAAATTCCTGAAAAACAGCAGGAGCATTACATAGGCCAAAGGGCATTACAAGATATTCGTGGCCCTCTTTAATCCTAACGAAATTGTACGCTCCTCTCAAATCAAGTTTAGAAAAGACCGTAGCTCCCTTGAGGTGTTCAAAGAGTTCCGTAATGAGCAGTTCCATAATGAGTGGAATAGGGTAAGCATTCTTAATGATAGGACAATTAAGACCCCTATAATCGATGCATGGTCTTAACTTGCCACCCTTTTTCTTCACGAAGAAGAAGGCAGGCCCTACAGGAGAGCAGGATTTGCGGATGATCCCCCGTGACAGAGCATCGGCAACATATTCCTCCATAGCACAATTCTCTGCAACAGACAGAGGGTAAACCCGGCCCGAGGAGGAATGGCTCAGAGTTGCAGGTCTATGGCACAATGCAGTAAAGGGGTTAATAGGTTAGGGAGTATTGGCAGTATAGGGGATTAAAAGGACAGTATACACCAATTTTCATATAACCTCATGTCATAGACACTACAATAAAGAAAAATATGCACAGATACTGATAAAAAAAAATCCAGAATAAAACATTTTAAAAAAGGTACTTAGAAGCTCCAAGTTTAGCACTGTTGATTAGGTTAGCTGGAACACCCAGTGAAAGAGGCTGGGAGCAGACATCCCCTCCTCCCTTCCCTGCATATGAAAAGACAGATTAGATAAACAGAAGCCAGCAGTGGTCTGTAAACGCATGTATACATCTGACACTTTGGGGCTTGGTTAGGAGTCTGAAAAAAACACTCCCAGATGGGCTATTTTAATGGACCATCTACAAAACATTTATGCAAAGAAAAATCTAGTGTACAATGTCCCTTTAAGTAGTGGTTATTGCGGTGGGCTATTGGGGGTATAGGGGTTAAGAAGTGTGAGGGTTATTGCAGTGGGCTATTGGCAGTATAGGGGTTAAGTAGTGTAAGAGGTTATTGTGGTGTGCTATTGGTGGTATAAGAGTTAAAAGGTTAGGAAGTTTATTGCGGTGGGCTATTGGTGGTATAGGGGTTAATAGGTTAGGAAGTTTATTGCGGTGGGATACTGGCGGTTTAGGGGCTAATAGGTAAGGAAGAGTTTTTATGGTGGGATACTGGTGGTTTAGGGGTTAATAGGTTAGGAAGTTTATTGAGGTGGGATTCTGGCGGTTTAGGGGTTAAGAAGTGTAGGGTTAGTTGGTTTAGGGGTACATCTTATATTTATTAGGCTCGGTGCTATATATTTCAAAGGGATCCTTTACTTTACATTGACAATGTCGGTGCCGGTGCTGCTTGGACTATTTCACCACCCATTACGTTGTATATTAAAACGCCCCTCTGCGATGCAGCCTTTAAACAGTATGGTCGACACTTTTAAATATATTGCTGGCATTCTCGACATTGCATCAGATTCCCTATAAATATATCGCCACATTGCAGTACTTGCGATCATCGGGGACTGGGTGTTTAAATTGTCAGTAAACACTGTGGGAAGATTTATTATTGCCTGGCGTACAGTTAAGAAGCAGCGGTCGCCTGATGGCGAGATGGCCAGATTCGGGGCTTGTTAAATTGGCCCCTGTGACATATGTGTAGTAAAAACATCCAATATTATTTTACTTTGACTCCTTTTCAAGTAATTTAAGTGTGTAAATGAGGAGTTTTCCAAATCTGAGAACTGATAATAAACATGGCAGACTTCCCAAGCCTAACTCTGCCCCATACCTGTCCCTAATTCAGTGAAGAGTTTGTTAACATAATGGCAGTGGCTAGCCTTGTCTACTCCAGTAATTAGACCTGATAAGGCAAGAGGTGGTTAGAGTTTGACAATATAAAAATAGTTGTAGCAAAGAAGATATAAATGCATTCAAAACATTTTGAAACTCAGACAGTATGTTAGTCTATTGCAGAAGCAGAAAATGTGTTTAATTGCAAGGTGATTACTGTTCCTTTAACTTGATTTTGCTATTATATATTGATTACTAGTTCTAATTTATTGCAATTACTTTGACAAATTTGACAACAGGGCTGGTCTGATTTCTCAGTCCGGCCCTGTTTGACAATAACTTTCTTATAACTCATATTTTTAATTTATTTCAGGTATCTATATACAATAATCATTGCCTGGTTCATAAAAACATTGTTAACTGACTGTTTTCTTAGTTTCATACAAAGCCCTACCATAGCACTTAGAATCCAGCGAGCATCCACCATCGGTAAGAGCTTCATTTCCTCTGCCATTGGCACAATAAGATACATTTTATTAAGAATACCTTTAGAAATGAGACTATAATTATGGTTTAGTGTGTGACACAGGAATGCACCTACTTCATAGTTTCTGTCCTACAGGCAAAGTCAAAGAATGTAATAGCTGGGGTCTACAAAGGATGAGGGGGTGGATAGGTAAATTCCATACTAATCCACAAATAGCATTCACTTAACTATATAACTATCCAGAAGATTCAGACTAAAGGGAAATAACAGTTGGATTTGAAATGCACATGAATGGAACCTACCTCGCAGGATTGTGTACTCAATAAAAGTTATCAAAATTCTGTGAATTGCTAAGAGAGACATTGATGCACATTATTGATATATTATATACTTTAATGAGCTTTAAAGTGATGGTAAACCCAAGTGCATAACAAACGCTAGGATTTACCATCACTAAAAATAAATATGAGTTTCTCTCATCATTTTGGGAAATACAGCCTTACACTCACCCTAGCTGTTAAGAAAGCATATCGCACCTTCAGCCGCCCACGGCACAGTGCTTTCTTCAATGAGTTAACGTTTCCACCTCTACCAATAGCCGTGCGTGTCAGCTAACATCCTAGCACGGCTATAGGTCTAAACGTCACCTCATTGGAGAAGAGCGCTGTGCTGAGGGCGCTGTGTTTGTGATATGCTTTCTTAACAGCTAGGGTGAGTGTAAGGCTGTATTTTACAAAACGATGAGAGAAACTCATATTTATTTTTAGTGATGGTAAATCCTAGCGTTTGTAATATGCTTGGATTTACCATCAGTTTAATGTACCTTTGCCCATATAACCTAAAGGGGATATTTAAAAATAAATAAATATAATAAACTATCTACTACAGCCGCAGACTATTACTATATTACTTAAAAATCATCAGCTCTGTACTCATACGATTTTGCTGCTGTCAGGATCACACAAGCATTATAGACACATATAGCCCTGTTTGTTTGGATGTCAAGCGATGACTGGGAGACTTTTGTGTCAGGTACCTGCAGGGAACACAGCCAAAGTTTAAATACTCTCAGTGCTTGGGGTTGCTGGACACTTATGACTTACACGTGCTGCAGGGTATGCAGGGAGGAACATGAATAGTGCTGTCCAGGATCACTATTTGTGTGCTATCCAGGGGTGCAATTTGTGTTCCCCTCTGCACACCCTGCAGCATGTGTAACTCATAAGTGTCCAGGAAATCATGGCTTATGGCAACCTTATCAGTGCTTGATGGCAGAAAGTGAAAGGCTAATGTATAGCTGGCTGGAGAGGGATATAGGCACACAGTCTAATTGTAACTGTAACAGCCCAACTGCTCTAGTGTAAAGCAGTGACATAACTAGTTAGCTCAGAATAGATCTTACTGTAATTAACCAGCAAAAAATACACCCCCAGTCCCCCAATACATTAAAACCATGCAGAACTACTCACAGAAACGGTCAGTTTGTCACAAAAAAACATTTACTTTACAGAATGAAAGACACCTAGAACTAACATAAACAGAGGGCACAGGCAGATAGACTTGCACTGATGAGGAAGCAAGTGCAGTTAAAGACATACTGATCAAACAGCCCCTGAATATCTCATCATCATAAATAAGCTTAGGACTATCACTTATGGCTATACATGTTACCTGTATTTTACATAATTACACAGCTCAGGCGGGGATCTAGGAGACAGACACACAGCATCAGACACTGTAGCCAGAGGTAAAACACAAAATAAGCAAGTTCCATCCTGATTCCCAGCACAACTAAACTAACAAAATACTGATGTTCTGACATGAAATCAAGTAATGGACATTGCATGTAAGGCCATACATGTTTAAAATAACATTAATAGACTAAATAATACACAATTTTATACTTTTTTTTTTTTCACTTGCTTTTTTTTTGTAGTACAATTTTCCAACCACCTTTTAATAAATAATAAAGACAAAAAAAAGATCAGTAAAGCTAATTATTTTTTATTTAAAAAAAAAAGAGATACTGTTAAATGTAGTGACTGGATAATTATGTTTTTAAGCAAGAAGGATGTAAACAAAATTAACAGAACAGAAAAATGCAAAAATGGTAAATAAAGCAACAGTAATAAAAGTGCCAAGTCTGCTTACATTTGTGCATAAAAAAAAGCTTATCCCTGTTGTCAGCACAACAGGAAACAGTTTGCAAGAACACGAGAAAATAATAAAGCCTACTGAAAACTATAGAGAAGTCTACTGAGTCCGATTGAAAGGAGAAGAACAAAAGGATAATCTAATCTATGGTTTGTTAGGTATCTGTTCTCAGTATCGAGAGATAGCTGACCACAGTGTTACAACAGCGTTTTCACATTTGTTGACTATGTGGCTCGTGGCATTACAGTGCTAGAATTCTGTGGCCAATGCTCATCATCTAGATCTCAGATTACTATCAAGTAGTAGATACTGTCTGAGGCCTAGATTACGAGTGGAGCGCAAAATTGCGCTTAAGCGAGTGCGATATATGCTTTCCACTGAGCAAATTATGCCCAATGCGAACACGAGCACGCTTCCATAGGCTCTAATGAGAGCCTCATTCTCCTGCCATCAGACACGGCTGAGAACCTAGCGCAGCAAAGGGGGTAAGTCGAGCAGTGATGGGCAGCAAAGTGTAATTATATATGTAACAGTATATGAATATATACATATATATTTATGTGTCAATATGTATATATACACATATTAACGGGATACTAAACCCATTTTTTTATGATTCAGATAGAGCATGCAATTTTAAGCAACTTTCTAATTTACTCCTATTATCAATTTTTCTTTGTTCTCTTGCTATCTTTATTTGAAAAAGAAGACATCTAAGCTAAGGAGCCAGCCAATTTGTGGTTCAACACCCTGGATAGCAGTTGTTTAATGGTGGGTGCATTAAGCCACCAATAAGCAAGCACAACCCAGGTTGTGAACCAATAATGGTCCGGCTTCTAAACTTACATTCTTGCTCTTCAAATAAAGATAGCAAGAGAATGAATAACTTAAAATTTCAGGCTCTATCTATCATGAAAGTTTATTTTTTACTTTAGTGTCTCTTTAAGGATTATAAATTTAAAGGGGGAAGGGAATGGATGTTTTTTGTTGTTTAAAAAAAAAAAAAGATTTATTGGTGGTATCTTGTTGGGAAAGATTGTGTCATGGAGGGAATTTGGTATTGTGGCGAGAGGAACAATGTTGAAGGAATTAAATACTAGGGTAAAAATAGTGGAGGGGGGGTGATGTCTTTGGGGCAATCGTGTAGGTAGGAGGTCAGCCACAATCTTTTAACAGTTACTTTGCAAAAGATCTGCAAAAGCATTTCAACTAGATACACATAAATTTCCCATTTCCTCTCTCTGACCACCGCCTACTAACTTTTTCTCTTACTCTATCTGCTGCATCCTTGCAAGCCCCAAAAACTGCTAACTTACAGGGATTTAAATGACTTAGATCCCACAGACTTGTCTGCTCAACTAAAATCTCTTTCTCCACAATTTGACCCCTTTCTTGCCCAGACTTTGTGGTCTTACAGTATAATTCTACAATAATATCAACAATTGACAAAGCTCCACTGTTCGCCATGCATCATGCACTCGATGACAACAATGTCACACTAAACAGACTCGCTATCATTAGCGATGTTTACGGACTGCTAAACGTCAGTGGAGAAAATCACGCACCCATGCTGATTTCCTCCATTATAAATTCATCCTCAGGTCATACAATTCTGCCCTCAGCCTGACCAAACAAGTCTATTTCTCCTCCCTTGTGTCAACTCACACAACCCCAGAAAGCTGTTCTCAACCTTTAACTCCCTGCTTCGTCTGCCTGCACCTCCACCCACTACCAAACTCACTTCTCAGATTACTGCTGATCACTTCAAAACTAAAATTGAAATAATTAGAAAAGTCATCTCTCCCTCACAACCCTCAAACCCAACAGAGGAAGAAGTAGCCCTAATTCTATCTTCAGCTCGTCTCACAACCTGCCCACTTGACCCTATGTCTTCACAACTCCTTCCCTCCCCTCTACTTCTCTAACCCTTAACCTAACTCATCTCTTTATCCAATCTCTCACCACTGGCACATTTCCTGATATATTCAATCATGTGTCAATCACACAATCCTAATAAAAGCCCTCGCTTGACTCCTCCAACCCTCCTATCGGCCAGTCTCCTTACTTCCCTTTGCCACCAAATTATTGGAACGACTGGTCTTCAATCCCCTAACTCAACTAACTTACTTGATCCACTACAGTCTGGTTTCTGCCCTAAACACTCAACAGAAACCGCTCTCACTTAAGTAACAAATGATCTAATATCTATTAAAGCAAAGGGACACTACTCCTTACTAATTCTTCTGGATCTATCAGCTGCTTTCGACACAGTTGACCATCCTCTCCTCTTACAAATCCTACATTCATTTGGCATCTGAGACACAGCCCTCTCCTGGTTTGCTTCATATCTCTCACCACTACCTCCAACTCAATCTGTCTAAAACTGAGCTGCTTCTTATTCCCCTTCTGCAAGACATCCAACACCTAACACTTCTCTTACAGTTCTCTGTTCTCAACATGTCACCCCAGGTCTGCTGTCTTGGGGTCACATTTGACTCTGAACTCACTTTCACGCCATATATATATATATATATATATATACAAAAGCTTGGTAAATCCTGTCATGCACACCTATGTAACATTTCCAAAAATCATCCTTTAAATACCCAAGAAACTACAAAAATACTAATTAATTCCCTCATTTGTCTCATATTGACTATTGAAATCTACTTTTAAATGACCATCCCAAACACAGCCTCCCCCCTCCAATGTATAATGAATGCTTCAGCTAGACTCATCCACCTAAGTCATCGATCTACATCATGTGGTTGAGGTAAATTATCAGGCGTATTCCAAGGTGCTGAGTTGCAGATAAGGGGAGACCAAACTGCCAATGTTTTTTTCTCCATAAGTGGATGACCCAGGAATGGCTAATACCAAATTTACCACTTTTAAAAAATAAAATTTCATGAGGACTATGTGGCGTAAATTATCAATGCCAATACCAAGCAAACAGCCCACTGTATCCATTCCCTCACTGTGAAGGGATTGAACAAAAAAATGGAAGAAAGTCAAGAATCTTGTTCTGTGTGACATAGAGATTATTTTCCAATCCTTCTAAGGATTCTGTCAATCTTTATGTACAAATGAGACCACTGTCATATCAAACTCTTGGGAGTCCGGTTCCTTTACTGTCTCTTAATGGAGCCAGTAATGGAAGTACTTAGTGATATGGATATGATGTGCTGGTCATTGATGTAATACGCTTATTTGGTAAAAGAAATGTACATTAGAAGAATTTAGATAAGTAGGTACTATTAGCATCTAACACTAGAAGGTTTACCTGCTTTAGAAGTTATTAGAAAATCATAATTCATTCTTGTCTGTATGTGCTATCTCAGTTCTTCATTCTTAGGCTCAAAGTCAAAGTCCTATGCTACTCCTAGCTGTATCCTCATCTGTAACAGAATGGGAGTGTTCTAGGAGCAAATCTTTAACTATGTGTTTAACCCTTTTTTTGTTTACCAATAAAATCTGTAATTAAACAGAACCTTTTATAATAGAACATTGCTTTAATGTTGTGCCAGCATATTCTAAAGATTGTGACAACAGATGATCAGTGGGTAGCAAGCCTGTCCTTTTGGCAGGGTGAGAGGGGCACTTGCACAGGTCGTGTGGGTATGAAAGAAGAAGTGTTTGATATCAGGAGATGTAATATATAGTTTTATTCCTTATACAGGACACATTATATTGGCACAGGGGTGGGCCACACAGGAGGTGAATAAGGGGGCTGGGTTGAGGGCCCCTGCAAATGATAAAGGTGACCCTGGTGGGTAGTTATGGTAAACATGTAGATAACATTAACCCCAACAGCAGATAATTCCTTTAACCCGTATTTAAATTAGGCATCTTGAATTTCTCTGACCCCATGCAATTTTTCAGTTGAACTGGTTTCCTACAAAATCATTGCAAATATAAAACGCAAGTGTGTGGGAGTTTTACATAGATATGGATACACAGAGCTGTAGATATCACAATAATATTATCACTCTCTCAGGATCAAGATCATGTGCTTTATATTTCTCAGATGAGGGATATTTCATTTATTTAATAATATGGTTCAATTTTTTTCTCTTTTCTTTTATTCTCATATAGTTTCACATGGAGTGAAAATGTTTATTAACTCCCCCTGGGTAAGAATTTGGAACTACACATCTAGCTGCAAGTTGAAGTGTATAGCTCCCTCTTGTGTCATAATTGGGAACTACATATTTTGCCTCTGACAAAAGTATACAATACTGAGAATGTAGTGAAAATGCAAGATTAAATATTTTTAAGCAAAGCAGTCATCCAAACAGACTTTTATACTGGGAAAGTGCAACTTTCTACCATGGAAAATGTCATTTAAACATATAACGTGTATGAAAGAGACTCACCCACTCATTATATAAAAAAAAACCTTGAGGAATCACTTGAACAATTAGTCAAGGAACCAACTCGTAAGGAAGCTATATTTGATCTAATACTTACAAACAGTGATACAGTTTCAGATGTGTATGTAGGTGAGAACTTAGGATCCAGTGATCATCAATCTGTTTGGTTTAGTATTCATGTTCAGGAACTGTCCACCCAGACTAAAACAAAAGTTTTAGACTTTAGGACGGCAGATTTTTCATTAATGGGAGAATACCTAAAAAACTATTTAAAGGGGAAAACTCTTATTACAGGGGTTCAAGAACAGTGGGAATTTGTGAAAGGTGCCATTTTAGATGCAACCGCACACTGTATTAGACATGTCTGTAAAAGTAAAAGAAAGCGGAAACCAATTTGGTTTTCCAAAGAAGTAGCACATGCTGTAAAGACAAAAAAGATAGCTTATAAAAATTACAGACACACACAAGCAGATGATGATATGAAAATATGGAGACTCCAACAAAAAAAAGACTAAGCAGTTAATTAGGAAGGTTAAAGCTCATGCAGAAGAGAAGATAGCACAGTCAGTAAAACATGGGGACAAAACATTCTTTAGATATATCAGTGAAAGAAGAAAAAATAAGATAGGAATAGTAAAATTGAAATCAGTTGATGGTAGAATAATAGAAGGAGATAAGCAGATTGCAGACTGTCTCAATGATTACTTCTGTTCTGTTTTCACTAAAGATTGTGAAGATACAATGTCTACATTAAGGGATGCTACGCAAAATAGAAACAAGCTTAACAGTAATCTTTTTACAGAGGATGAGGTTTTGTTAGCATTATCAAAAATAAATGTTACAAAGGCAGTGGGTCCTGATAATATTCATCCAAGGGTTTTAACTTCGATCAGTGCTAACTGTCCCATTAACTGATCTGTTTAATCAGTCACTATTAACAGGAGCTGTCCCAGATGATTGGAAAATAGCAAATGTAATACCTCTTCATAAAAAGGGCAGTAGAGAAGAATCTGGTAACTACAGGCCAGTTTAACTTCAGTAGTAGGGAAATTAATGGAAAGCCTCTTAAAAGAAAGAATTATGACTTACATAAAGACAAACAATTTAGAGGACCAAAATCAGCATGGTTTTACTTCAGGGAGATCATGTCAGACTAATCTAATTGACTTCTTTGATTATGTAACAAAAGTATTAGACAAGGGAGGAGCAGTTGATGTAGCATATCTAGATTTCAGCAAAGCATTTGACACCGTCCCACACAATAAACTTATTCACAAACTATATCTCCTTGGTCTAGATTCAAAAATTGTGAACTGGGTGGAATGCTGGCTTAAGGACAGAAAACAAAGTGTCTTAGTAAATGGAGTTCATTCAGCAGAGGGGGCTGTTACTAGTGGTGTTCCTCAGGGGTCAGTTCTGGGGCCTGTTTTGTTTAACATATTTATCTGCGATATCAGCAAAGGGCTACAGGGGAAAGTATGTCTCTTTGCAGATGATGCAAAAATTTGCAACAGAGTGGATGTTCCAGGGGGGGTAGACAAAATGAGAAGTGATATACAACAATTGGAGGATTGGACAAACAACTGGGATCTAAAGTTTAACACAGCAAAAGTGTAAAATAATGCATTTAGGGAAGAAAAATCCAAATGTTAATTACAGACTCAATGACACTTTACTGACTGTTACAGACGAGGAACAGGACTTGGGAATTATTATTTTAGATGATTTAAAACTTAGTAAACAATGTAGTAATGCAGCGAGTAAGGCTAGCAGAATGCTTGGATGTATTGGTAGAGGTATTTGCAGCAGAAATAGTAAGGTTCTTATGCCACTTTATAGATCATTAGTTAGGCCTCATCTTGAGTATTGTGTGCAGTTCTGGGGGCCATATCTTCAGAAGGATATTAACAAACTTGAATCTGTGCAAAGGAGGGCTACCAAAATGGTACATGGTCTAAAAAATAAAACTTACCAGGACAGGCTCAATTACCTAAATATGTATAGCTTAGAGGAGAGAAGGGAAAGAGGTGATATGATAGCAACTTTCAAGCACATTAAAGGGTTTAGTAAAACTGAGGCTGTGGGTATTTTACATAAAATGGAAAATTCAAGAACAAGGGGTCATGAGCTAAAGCTAAAGGGTAGTAGATTCAGGAGTAATTTGAGGAAGCACTTCTTTACAGAAAGAGTGATTGATTTATGGAATAAACTTCCTCAAGAGGTAGTAGCAACAAACACTGTGGGGGACTTTTAAATGCATGGGACAAGCATAGGGCTATCCTACGAACTAGATAAGTTTATACTGTTAGGTAAGGTCGGGCAGACTTGCTGGGCCTATGGCTCTTATCTGCCGTCAATATCTATGTTTCTATAAATAATATTGCACAATGCTGGACTTTATTTTGTTAAAGGGATAGTCTATTCAAAATTAAACTTTCATGATTCAGATAGAGCGTGCAATTTTAAGCAACTATCTAATTGACTCCTATTATCAATTTTTCTTTGTTCTCTTTGTATCTTTATATTAAAAAAATCTGGAATGTAAGCTTAGGAGCCGGCCCATTTTTGGTTCAGAACCCTGGGTAGTTGGTGGCTACATTTAGACTCCAATCAGCTAGCGCTACCCAGGTGCTGAACCAAAAATGGGCTGCCTGCTAAGCTTACATTCTTGCTTTTTTTAAATAAAGATAGCAAGAGAACAAAGAAAAAATGATAATAGGCGTAAATAATAAAGTTGTTTAAAACTGCCTGCTCTATCTGAACCATGAAAGTTTAATTTTGACTAGACTATCCCTTTAATTCTGATAGTGCCTTCACTCTGATTGCTTGTTTTTTATACAAGCTGTACTAGAAACAAATGTGCAGTATGACTGTCCTGACACATTCAATACCATATAGCAATACTAATTAATATTGCAATCACATTATGGGCAAGATTATCTAAAGCTCGCCACTCTGGTGAGATTATCTTAGAAGTCTCCTTAGGGCTAGATTTATTATAGCTGAGGCGTACAGGGGCGCGTATACTCGCCTGTGGCTTGGCGAAATTACCCGCAGGTATTTGGCATTACACAAGAGCGCAATTTTGCGCTCGCGTGCAATCCCGCCCCCTGCCCGCGCACAGCCAATCACGCGCGGGCAGGAGGTGTCAATCTCCTTGGTCGGACTCGACTGAGGAGATTGAATTTCGCCAGTTTAGAGGTGGCGAAGAGCGTTATCAAGCAGCGGTCTGGTGACCGCTGCTTGATAAATGACGGCGAGCAAGTTCTTGTGAGAACTTGCTGCCGTAGGGGCTTCATAAATCTAGCCCTTAGTATGGCAAGGTCTGTCAAGTTTATTAAGGCAAATGTGAACTTGAAAGTTGTTTATCTTGCTGTGCAGGTTCTGGATGTGCAGCAGAAACGCCTACACTGGAATATAATGCTCAAATAAAGCCCTCAGAGATTTTGTATGATGTCTCTCCATGCTGGAAATTTTTGACCATCAGGCCCTATGTAAGAATCTTCACTGGCTCCAAAATATAACAATATGGGTTAAAGGGACAATCTACACACAGATTTTTATTGTTTAAAAAAATAGACTGTTCCTTTAAAGGGGAAAGAAACTGAGATGAGTAGAAATCGTTGTTAGGAGAAATTCATGAGGAGAGATAGTGACAGGGATTTAACAAGTGGAGCGAAATCCCAGTTGCGTTAGCGCAATCACCATTTACGCTTCAATCCTTACTGCAATCTCAGTGCTGTGGTTAACTGTTTACCAAAACAAAAAAGTTGCACAACCACTTCAAAAATACATTACAAAGTGCAGTTACACTCATATTAACACTGTCTAATAAAAATTATTTAAAATAAATATTGCACACAAAAGTTATAAGGGCTCAAAGATAGGAGAACTCGGTTGTTACAAAAAAAAAGCAGGCAAATGGCTTTAATATTGAGACACATACATATACATTGCTAAATATATATTTGTATATAAATCTATATATATGTTTATATATGTGTACCCAGGGCCGCCACTAGAAATTTTGGGGCCCCTGACTTAACCATTGACCAGGGCCCCCCCCCCCCATTTGACATGTGCAATTTTTGACCAAGTGACTAAAACGTATATGCACTTTATTCTGAAGTGTCTATTTAAACTTGGAAATGTTGTAAAGGTAGTAACATACACTGAAACATACACACACACTCACACATAAGGATTCACATATAGAGACTCTAGCAAACACGCAAAGAAACTCAGACACAGACACCCAAACAGACACTTAGCACTTGTTTACATTGACCTGACAAGTAATGAGGTAAACTACAGTTTTGTAAAAAAAGGAGATTTAGAAAACAAAATATGGAGTTCTGATTATCTTTTTGTAAAGGAAGATGCCAACTAAATGATGACAACAGCATGCAGTGGCTGAAAGGAAGGGCCCTGAACTGCCTAAACAATAATTTAAAGGTTAAATGGTAGAGTGGTGACTTCCGGAAAGGTCTCATTAGTCTCAAAGTCTGTAGCAAGATGTGAATAATCAGTAGTAAGGTCAAAATGTCCTAAAAAGGAACAGACAATGGACACACACACACACAAACTCAAACTTGCACATACACCCAAGGAAACACCAAGAAAACAGCAGAAAAGACAGCCTCAGAAAACACAGAAAGACATACATACACACACACACACAGAGACACCCACAGAAAACACAGAAAGACATACACACACCCTCACAGAGACACCCACAGAAAATACACACCCTCCCAGAGACATACACAGAAAACACAGACATGCATACACACACAGACACACACCCTCACAGAGACATCCACAAAAAACACACACATACACACCCACCCTCACAGAGGCATCCAGAGAAAATACACAAAGACAAACACACGCCCACCCTCACAGAGACACCCATAGAAAAAGCTCAAAGACATATGCACACACCCTCACAGACATCCACAGAAAATGCACAAATACATACACACCCACACTCACAGAGATACCAACAGAAAAAAAAATACATACACACTCATAGAGACACAAACCAAAGCACAAAGACATAAACACAGACACCCACAGAAACACTCACAGGAGGAAACATTTATGCACCTTGCATCCCCTAAATCAACAGTGTGTAACATGCATGATAAAAAAAATGCAGAAATTAAGAGATCACTTTTTAAAGAATCATATTTGTAAATGTGCAATCAAAAATAATTCTGTGAATTCAAAATTGTACAATAATGATCTGGGTAGATGGCTAGATGAAGAAAATTACTTTTAAAAGGTTAACATATGTTTGTTTCATATTTTCCCCATTTTCCCCTATGTCAGCTGTACTTGTGGATTTTGAAAATGCTGTACTCTATATGGTTTTGGTGGAACCATAAGCTGTGGTACTCATACCAT